>NC_142858.1:20002500-20627500 GCF_061612785.1 Hesperophylax consimilis | reverse complement strand
ACAAGATTATTAAGCATCTCTTATATCAAGGCTGCCCAACCCCAGGCCCGCGGGCCACAATGTGGCGAATGAATTATAGGGCCACTTATGGTGAACCATTTTCAAAAAACCCGCCAATCCGCCAATTTGAAAAAGAAGTGTCGCGGGCCCGCAGTAAAACAAACAATCCAGCTTGCGCGCGGTCACCAGTGCTTCCAACGAAGGCGATTTATTGCTATTTAGGCTACTCAGAACGAGAATCAGCGACGAAAAAATCTAACCTGTTGAACTTACTTTTTAAACAAAAATACACCGGATTTTGATATAATATTTTTTGCGTCCGAAATGGAATCTTGTAGCCACCCCCCCCGCCCCATGGAATTCGAAAAATTGTTGTGGGGAATCACATATGATGTTTTTGGCTGCGCGGAATTTTTTCTCAGCGAAGTTCCAAGATTTCAAATATTTTGTGGGGAGCACTCATTTTAGTGGCCCGCCAGTGATTCAAAATCGTCAATTTCGCACAACTGTTAAAAAGGTTGGGCAGCCTTGTCTTATATGAATACATTGTATGCCTATTGCAGCCCCAAGGCGGACAGCGTGCTGAGGTCTTCAGTGCGTCCCTCCGAGCCACCGGTCGCTGAAAAACCGGCACGTGCTTCCCTCACCCCGGCAATCACGCGTACAATGGAGGAACCGGGCTCTCCCAATACGGACACCACTCTGGTAAGCTTTATACTAATACAGAGGAACTCCAGTCCAATTCTTTAATATATAAACCCCAACAAACCGCACCAAATCTACAGCGAGTGAGGTGTGACTTCACGGTGACTGATTTTTGTCATTTGATAGATACTCTATTTGATTTTGTATGCCAAATTCAAGTCATTTCTTATTCTTAAATTTAACTGTTTTTCTTGTGAAGCTGTGTGGAGTGCATGGAAAAACAGGGGTAGTTGGCTTCCCCCTTGGGTGACTCTAGCAGATAAACAGCATGATAGTTTAAATTCAATTAATTAATTTTGGTTTTTGATCTAGAACCAGTCGTCTGACGACTTCCCCAGTCAGCGGACGCCCACGGGCTCGCACAGCAACCTGCCCATGGACGGCAAGCCGGACAACCCCCAGCCGCACCCACTGCCCATGCCCGAGTTTGGAGGCTACTTCGCACCGCTCACAGAATACCTGCCGGACAGCGCACAGCCAATCTCTGGCTTCCACAGGTTCATATTACATTTACTACAACTTTTATTCATTTGTTACTACTCGCTCAATCTACGTAGCTTTAGGGTTTAAACCACATCACATTTGATGACCATCAAATCAACCATTTATAAATTTTGTGCATATTTACAGTCCCTGTCAAAATGCTGTTTCTCCATCTGTTTCAACCTTTGATCAATTTATGATCAGCTGTTAAGCATAAAGGACGTGCTGTTTTAATGGTCATTAAATGTGATAGAGTTTGAAATAACCCAAGACTAGTGTTCTTCTTAATCCTTTTATCCTTTACTCAATAAAGCCACCCCTAAAATGGGAAACTGTCCAGTTAGTGAAAGTGGCAGATTATAGTGCATACACTCAAAATATCCTAAAAATTAAAAATATAACAAATGTTATAAGCAATAATTAGTCGCCTGAAAATATCTCCCGAGTAAAAATAGTTTATATTCGTATGGATATTTCAAGCGACTATTTATTGCTTATAATAATTTGTTATCCTTTGTGCTATACATAAAAAACCTTGTGTTATAAACATTAGTTTATCATTAAAAAAAAATTATAGTATAGTATGTTTTTATTTAATTATAAAAAAATATATTTCTTATCTAGTATAAACCTTTAACAACGTATTTTCTTATAATTAAGTGTGTAAGGGTAAGATAACTCAACCCAATGGTGTACATAATAGCGGATTATAATGCCGTCATATGCAAAAAGGCAGCTAGGAGTTTTTTTTTAAATTCCTAGTTATTTTTTTTGCTTATAACAGTAGCATAGAAGTTGTCAGATAATCGAGCGGCGAATTACTCAAAAAATACTGTGCATGTCGTCAAATCTGTCAGTACCTATCCAGAGTTACCTAACCCCCTATCCACTCGAGTGATTTTAGGCATATTACTCTATGTTTGCAAAAACTTTTTGAGCAATCGCTTGACATAATATGCCAAATTTATGGAACATAAAAATATGAGTTAAACGGTAAAATCTAGGTGGATTCATTGGATTTAAACCGCAGTAAGCAGTTTCATATGTTTCACTATTAATATTTTGAGGAATGGTATTAAATAATATGGTAAATGTATACATATGATTAAATCGCTTGAGTGGATTAATCATTGACAAGAATGATAACTCTAATATTTATGAATAAAAAATTTATTTCCTAGATGCAACGTAGCGGTGATGCTTCTCTGTGATGTGGTGTTGGATGGAGTAGAACTGGATTGGTCCATTCACGTACCACTAATGCTGCACATTATATTCCTCGGTCTGGATCACACCAGGTAAATAATTCAAAAACATCATTCATAAAATGGGTTCCCTTATAACATTGGTATTGATTTTATAAATTAATATCGTTATGTATAATGAACACTCTAGGGCCCTGGTACATGACCATTGCCGCCAGCTCCTTCTGAACCTGCTGATCGCCGTGGCAGCGCACAACGACCACCTGACGGTGGCGCGCCTTCTGCTCAACAGCCAGACTTCCCGACTGGGACTCGGCCTGCCGATACCCCCGCTCCAGATGGTGGTGCACATATTCACCGGTAAGAACACTATTTAACATTCATGTATGTAACTCTGTGTGTTTATTTAAAATCTTTTTTTAATCTAATAAACTTTGTATTATGACTGATTACAGAACCAGACCTCGTGTTTGACAGTTATCTGCAAGGAAATATTCCCAATTTATCCACCGTCAACAACGGTCAGGGGCAGTCTGATGGTAAATTATTTATTCTTCTTCAAAATAAGTTTAAAAGAAATAGTTGTTCCTGTAAATTATTTATTTATTTTATTTTATGGAAATGTTAATCTAGCCATCCATACCATAAAAAAAGAAAAACAAGCAGTCCCGGTGTGCTTTTGCCCTAATTAAAATATCTGTAGATTGATGAAAACCTACTTCACCACCGACTTAGTACCTTACTATCTACCGACTTGGTTCTAGCCCGTTTAGTAAGCACTCTGTCTCTCTTAGGCTGCCTGACACCGTATATAGCCATACAAAATCTGTATTTAATATTTAAGCAAAGAATGAAGACTTTTGGAACATAAAACACGCCCACATCGTATTTCTTGTGTTCTTTATTCAATGCCTAAGTAGAAACAGAATTGAATATAAATATTGTCCAAAACATTATATATTATTGTATTATATTATATTGTATGATTTATTCAAATGGATCTTTTGTTGTTACATAATATTAAGCTTTACAATGCTGGCCATTTCAACGCAATCTATCCAGTCACATGTCGTGTTTTGATACAATGCATGTAATTGGGATGTACTTCAATTTGGGAGGTGGGTTTGAGTACCGCTTCTCCGGGAACCATTAATTGTGTAACCAACACCTCTGCCATAGGTCACCCCAAGTGGTTCACTACTGCCGGTGATTTGGCAGGGGTGCCCGGGTTCATCGGTGAGGTGTATTCAGGATGCACCTGCCCACCAGCTGGGTGGCGTACCAGATCAGGAGAGGCTGGTTTGGGGAGACCGACCTCTCCAACTGGTCTTTCCTGACCCATCGCCTTGTGCCGCAGTGGGAGAGAAAGATCATTTGTCCGTCACTCATGTGCACACCGATCTTTAGATTCCTACCCACCCCTTATACCAGAACCTCCTCTCCTTCCTTTCCATAAAAAGACCCTCCATACAGCATCCCTATAGATGATATAGGCCCCGAGGGAAATTATTTTACTCATGGTCCCCCTGTGTGGGGTTAATGTAAAACAAAAACAAAAAAATTGTTTATGTAAGTGGTTAATGTTTGGTTTCTAATAATGTAATACTTTTTTAGTGGAGAGTGTAGGCTACCCCTCCCTCCCGCCTGTGATCATAACAGCGGAGCCCGAATCGGTGGCCGGTCCCTCCAACAGCAGCAGGACTCCAGCCGCTCCCGAGTCGCACAAGTCCACAGACAGCATCACAGCGGAGATCGAGCCGCCCAAGGAGTCGCCGCTGAACATTTCTGCTACCGGGCCACCGGCACCACAGCCCGGCCCCGACATGGCTACGGCGGACGTCATTAAGTCGCTCATACACTTCCTCGCCACACGGCCGCACAATACACCGCTCTGGAACTACGAGGACATCACTGCTAAAGGTATGTACATAATATATTTTATCAAAAAAATATATTCTTTGGCTATTTTTTATAGAACCATTTTTAAAGAGGCGGTTGATGCAGAACTGGGAATACTTACAAATATAACCATATGGAAATAATTAATACGACTTGGAACTGATACTATTTTCTTAATAACTTACAAGTTTTTGTAAATTGTACTGTCTTACCAGATTTTTATATATTTTTTTAAATTCTATATAATTTCCCCAGGATATCTATTTACTTATATTCAGAAATGTGTTTTTTCTTTCTAATGTTATAAATTATATTATATAAATTGTCTATGTATGAAATATTTTTTTCAATTATATTAACCAACTAAATTAGCGACCTTCACAATAAAAATATGTCATATGAGGCTTTCCTGTGAAGGTCCTTTATATATAACTCATCACAATGATCATTTAACACACCTTCAATAGTTACCTATATAACCTAGTTTTTGTTTCATTACTTTTCATGACTTATATACATATAGACATACCACTTTTTAAAGGTAATTTACTTTACTTTGTAAAGAATTGAATTGTAATTGTTAGTATGACTTTTGAATATCGTAAATATATCATTTTGCAATGCGCTTTTATAAATAAATATATTTGCAAGTTACTAAATGATATTAAGATACATTATTTTCTTATCCGAGCGAATAAAATATATTTTAGTGTGCTAAAAGCATTTTTTAGGTTCAAAATAGCATAAAATCGAGATAAGTGCGATGAGCAACTAGCAAATCCACAGTGGATTCACCGGTACCCGGCGGGTACAAACGTCAGAAACATGTGAACACCATGGTTGAAGTCAAATATGTGCTTTTTTAAACTTATATCATTTTAGTATAAGCTATCTTGGTGTTGCCATTTGAAAAAATTTAAACAATTGCAGTGCCATCAATTTTTGTCTACTATTAAATCTCAGATTGTACGTAGATTTAAATAGCTTTAGATAATTATTATTGATACACATATATTTACAGATATGGCGTTTTCTAAAACGGTTCAGATTAGTGAATGTTTAACTAGAGATAAACTGTCAAAATGATTAAAATAAAGCAAGAACATAGTATGTTAAAGTTTGCACAACAGTGCAAAAATAAAATGTATAGTGTATTAACGTACTGCAGGTGGTTTTCAACATAATATGTGAACTTCGTACATATAAAAAGAATCATTTTAAATTAAAATAAATATCATTCTTAGCCCTGCTATTTCAGCATTACTGCGTAGCATCATATTTTTCTGCCCTATTTATTATAATAAATAATAATAACATAACATTTATATAGCGCAGTTTTGTGTTGTTTCACTTCAAGTGCGCTTAGGTGCCCCGGGTGTTATTGTATATTTTTGTGTATGCATATATAATAATGATGTAATGATTAGGGCGGAGTGATTTTTTTTAATTTTAAAAATCCCTATATGTTTAAACAGTAATCCTATACTATATGAGAAAAATCATGAAATTTTATTGACCTGTGACTACATCTTCAGGCGGCGTCTTAAATTTACAATATGTATATTTTTTTTTGGTACTTATCATAGTAATTCGGTAACACGTTGTATTATAAATGTTTTGGTTCTGCAACACAGGACACAACAAATCTTTTCTTGTGTTGGGCATTTTTTTAGTAAATAAGTGTCACATAAAAAAATCCATGCGCGGGAGTTATTTTGAGTTTTTGCATTTCGCATTGATGAAAATTTATGGATGCTTGTTTTACGGAAGTCACTTTTACCCATTTTTAAATCCATTATTACAGCTTTGTAACGGAGTGATTTCATGTATATAGTCATTATTTATTTTATGTATGAAGTCATACTTGCTACCAATGAAAATGTAATAACTATTAAGTATACAAGTTGAAAATGGCGAAACTTGGCGAATTGTTTATAATATTTATGTTTCCAACCTACCTATCCTTTATTGTAGGATTGTTAGTTTTTTTTGTCTTTTAACTCCATAGATGAGACCCTGAGGAAAATAATTTTTCTCCCAGCATATTTCGTCTTTCGGAATGGTGCGTGGATGGTCTTTTTGAGAAGAAGAAGGAGTGAACATGGGTTTTGAAGACACCCATGTTGTTAGGAGAAGGAAACACAAAAGCTGGCGAATCTGTAATCTGCCTTAATTTAGCATTGTTGATTTAACCCATTGCATTATAACTTGTATGTGTGTAATTATTTTCTTACTCTTGCCTTTTTATTGGGTATAGCATAACTTTCTTACTTTCATACCATGAAACTCGTAAATTTTTTAAGGTACCAGAAACTAGACATATGGGATAAATTATGCCATTTTTTTTAATCTCAGTCTTGAAGGGACCATAAAACAAAACTTCCCATTTGCGAACCTTATATTTGGTTTCACTGCATTTGTATAACAGGCGATTTTTTACTTTATTCTGCATAAAATGTTGGCTATATAGGATAGGGCGAAATTGCTTAACATTATTATTTTTGGTAAATCATGACAGAAATTTATTTAATTATTTAAAGGCAGATATTATTCCTAAACAGTTCAGTACTCAAAGAGTTAGAATATGACATTTCTTATTGAATGTTACTTACGTTTTATTATTGATTAAATGTGTTGTTTCAGTATGGAGTGTCCGCAGTTGTTGCCAACTGAACACATTACTGCAGCACGTGCTGAAGGTGTTCCGGGAGTCGCTCCCCCATGCTCTCATCAGCGAGCGCTGGGCGCAGACGGCCCTGCAGCTTGGGCTCTCCTGCTCCTCGCGCCACTACGCTGGGCGCTCTCTACAGGTACGCACTACATACACTGACACTTTGCACAACATCTCGTCACATTGTCGTTTTCTCATTTGTGTCATATAAATATGTGTGTGGTGGCAACTAAGAAATAAGATATAAGAAAAGATCGTTTTGTAAAATCTAGCGATGAAAGTTTTGCACTACATCTCATCACTTTATTGGTTTCTCATTTTTGCCATATACATATAATATGTGGTGGCAACAAATCAAGAAGAGGTGTTATTGTTTTGTAAAAACTAGCGATTACTTGCGACTTTGCGAACATGAAAATGAACTAAAGCGATTGTGTGTTGAATGATTGATTTCAGGGTATTTACGATTTGATATTCTTGCAGGTGTTCAGATTCATTGGCGTGGCCATGACAGGTCGTATGGTGTCTGATATCCTCTCTCGTCTCGTCGAGACCGTGGCTGAGCAAGGGGAGGACATGCAAGGATACGTCACCGAGTTACTACTGACCCTTGAGGCGGCTGTGGACTCTCTGGAATCAAACTTCAGGCCCCTTGACTTCATGAGGGAAATATTCAAGTCTACCCCCAACCTCAATAACAAGGATGCTCAGGGCAACATGCTATCTTCTGGAGGTATGATTCTTATTTATAATGCACTTTTTCAACATTTAATCATTTAAAATAAGTTCTAGAGGGGGATCTGCGCTGCTTTCTTAATGAAATATCTATTTGCAGGAAAACGGTCTCCGGGTGGCTGTGGAGGTTGCATGACAAACCACACTCGGAGCACTAGCTACTCCGTTTCCTACTGCATGAGGAAGAACGCACAATCCTCGCCCAATGACAACAAAGGTAAACAAAAGTAAAACTAATGAATTTTAATGATTCCTTCATCGATTACTTGTTCATTTCTCATGGTTTAACGGCTTATTCCAGAAAGAGGCAGAGGATGTGCCGAGCAACTGAATAGCAAGATTTGTCCAAACCTTTGTCGCTCCCGTTCTGCCCAGTCGCTGAAGATGCTTGGAGACTCTGCTACTCAGGTAGGTTTCAGAATACAACTTGTTGTTTTTTTCCAAATTAATCTCTCATAATAAGAAATGTAATTGCCCTAATCAGTTTTTTGCCAATGAAATTGTCTGCTTGGTCCAAATATTTCCAGTGAAGAGATATAATAATTTGATAAAATTTATAATGTACAATTTTACAGTGTTACATATATGTATTGGAAACAAAAATGTAAATAAATCGCTGAAGAAAATCATTGTCTTACCCACTGATTTGAACATATAAATATGCTCATTGATGCCGTGCATTGCTGTGTCACCAAAGGTAGGCTGTATGTAGTGTTTCAAGTTCAGTAATGAATAGTGTCCATTGAATATTTGAAGATAGCCACTTATTATCATCTTTTACTGATTGTTGTGGCCAACTAAATAAACGAGCATACAAGTTCTTTCCCATTTCTTATAAATTAGTCAGATTTAAAAAATTTTATTTTTTGATTTTTTAAAAATTTTTTAGTGCTTTCACACAAACGAAGTATTAAATTCTGTTAAGTCCAAATACAAAGGGGGTTACCTACGGAGCATCGGACCATTATATGGTTCATTGTTTTTCGTAGGGGAGGCTCAGCTTTTCAAGACTGGTACTTAATTCCTGTGTCACCAAAGAAAATTAAGATTAAGCTTTCTTAAGCGTCTTTCAGTTCCAAACGTGAGGCCACTAAATTGATTGAAAATTTGTAATATTATGATTTTAGGACGACAAGTTAACCATCCTGTCCACGCTGTTCTGGGTGGGAGTGTCGTTGCTGGAGTCGGACTACGAACA
Organism: Hesperophylax consimilis; assembly: GCF_061612785.1. Classification (NCBI taxonomy): domain Eukaryota; kingdom Metazoa; phylum Arthropoda; class Insecta; order Trichoptera; family Limnephilidae; genus Hesperophylax; species Hesperophylax consimilis. The sequence goes on along the minus strand of NC_142858.1, from coordinate 20,618,604 downwards.
CGAGTTCCTGCTAGGTGTGGGACTGCTGTCGCGTGTCATGCACCGTCTACCGTTGGACCGGCCTGACGCACGCGACCGCGTAGACCGCCTCCAGTCTCAACTGCGTTGGCCCAACTTCCCCGGTCTGCACGCCCTGCTGCTCAAGGTAACCACATGCTAATGCTAAAGAAGCTTCCAGACATATCTGATACCAAAGTGAAGAAAACATGGCTTTCTAAAGCAGATTCCTCCAAAGTGGGCGATATTGCCACACTAGGGGTGCTGGAGAGATCCAAGGGGAGGGTGTGGCCATAGTAGTAACGGGAGGTAACAAGGAGTAATAGAGGGTATTGAATGTCAGGAAAGCAGTGACGCTGACACAACTTTGAAGTTTTCAATTTCGAAAATGACACTTAAGCATTACATTCAAAGCAAATTTGAGATCATTTAACATAAATAATTTCACACAGGTATAATGCACATCACAGATAACCAAAATTAGTATGTATTTTTTTATTTATAAGTACATGTTACATGATTAATAAATTTATTTAGAGAAGATACATTAGAACACCATACTAGGCAGCTGCCTGTTTCATGGTGCCCAATGGAGGAATGGTTAGTTAGAATTTACGTCTAGTGTAAACATATTTTGGTAGAATAATAAAATAAAAAAATTTGGTAAAAAAAATGTTTTCAATAACTCACAAAGTTTTCTATAAAATATAGACAAATATATAAAATAGTACACATATGTACATACATACACATGCACACGCAAGTATATATACATACATACATGTATATATGCATATACATATACATACACATACACAACATACATATACTTACATACATGTATCATATTCCTCACACATGTAAACAATATATACACCTCTATCTGAGTACGAGAAGCAGGTTACCGACACTATCCCACTCACTCATCAAGAAATCCCCAAGCGCCTTCCTGAAACTGTCGTATTTGGCAATTGACTTTATTTCTATTGGTAAATTGTTGAAGATTTTAGGAGCAAGAAAATTAAATTGTGACTGCGCCATTGAGGTTCTTGTTGTTGGAATAGTATATGTATGATTTCTTTCTGTTGATATTTGGTTGTGTTCCAGGGCTGCACCCACCCAACCACCTACGAGCCCGTGGTGGGTCTGCTAACGGAGCTGACCCCGCTTCTGGAGCTCAGCGTGATCGACCCCACCCAGTGTCTGGCTTTCCCCATGAACGTGGTGGCCCTGCTGCCCTACATGCTGCTGCACTACGAGGACGCCAACGAGACCTGCGTCAGGGCTGCCCACCACATTGCCCAGGTACGCACAACTCTATTGGGAACTCTCATCCTTACCTCATGAGACGTTTGACAGAAAGTGAAGAACATCGGAACTCTCAGTGCCAGTATCAAATCAATAAATAAATAGTAACAATTATTTTATTGGATAAATAAGAGTCGCGTGTTATTTAAGTAACAAAGACAACTATTCAATATGGATAGTGCACTCTACTAGTAGAACTACTAACGGGACACTGCCACCTCAGGAGACACATGCAGTTGTTGGGAGTGGAAAATACCAAAAGATGCAGGAAATATGAAATGGATCAAGAGACTCCAATTCACCTATGAATAACCAAAGACAACCCCGGTAAACTTAATCAAAGGTACCGGGTTACTGTCAAAGGAATGAGGTGGCCTGAGAGGAACTATGTAAACTGTCTCCGTTTTATTAAAAAATAAATAGGTAAAAATGATGGCGGGATATAACACTTTAAAAATAAAGCAGGTGCCTAATATTATTTACATTCATCAACAAAATTCACCAACCTCAGAAACATGGAATGTGAAGGTAAAATTAGGTTTGTATCTTTTTAAAATTTATACAATGTACATTTTATAAATTGAATCTACCTTACTTGATAATGATTATGTGCACTTTAAAGGCAATCAAATAGGAATTTGTTTCCAAAATTGTTTTGTATACAGGGTTTGTTGACTTTTGCCTGAAGAATGGCGATATAATCGCTTGCTTGTTGCCAACAATAAAGAAGTTAAACTATAGCAGAAGTCAATTTGAGCACTGAAGAGTACTAATCAATGTGATGTTTCATTAGGTGTCGGTGGAAAAAAGCAAGAAGCTGGAGAACTTGGCCACGGTGATGACACTGTACAGCCGCCGCACCTTCAGCAAGGAGAGCTTCCAGTGGACCAAGTGTGTGGTGAAATACCTGTGGGATACCTACGCGCACCTGTCGCTGCAGATGTTGGCCTTTCTGGTGGAGGTGCTCGAGCGCGGTGCACCGTGCCTACAGCTGCCCGTGCTTTCAATCCTGCACTGCATGCTGCACTACATCGACCTCAACACCAGCATGTCGCAACCCATCAACGCCGATCTGCTGCGCGTCATCGCCAAGTTCATTGACGTGAGTGGCTATTTTCTTTCTCGCTTCTTTTTAATCGCTGTTCTATCTCTGAGGATTGTGAACCCTGCTCCTACTGTCCTGGTGAACTAGGCTCTGTCAGATATTACTACACCGATATCTGTACACTTCAAATAGAGTCAATAAAATAAAATCAGTACCATTACTGTTGAGCTGTAGACGTGTTTGTTTTGATGTAAATCACATTAAATTAAAAACTCGTATTATATTTAATATCGCCGTATTGAAATATGTGAACATGAGATGAGGAAGGCTACAGGAAACCATCACATGTGGCCCAATAGCTAACTTCCAATCTTCTATAAAGTATTGATAAAAGGATACACCTAAAGTAAAAGCAGGTTTTACTGTACTTGCTTCAAGCACTGGCAAAATGTTAGCCTTTTGCAGCCGTGTGAAGTTTGTTTCAATTTGTAATTTGTGTTTTAGGGAGGGAACAACTACAAGGAAGCGATGAAGATCCTGAAGTTGGTGGTAACACGCTGTTCCACATTGGTGGTGCCGCCCCACTGGGACACCAACACCACCTCCATGATGGACACTGAACTGCAAATCAAAAAGGTATGTAAAACAAATCAACATCCCGCCCTTTCGACGTTGTCTCCAGTCTACAACTATTTAAATAAAACTCCGGCACAACAAAACACTTGAACTTTATTGTGATAGATACAATGAGCTCAGAAGGCTTCTTAACAGGCAGTAGGAATAATTTGAACCTCAACTTTGAACTATTTACAATACCCTAAGTAACTCCATTACCGTAGAGTAACACTAGTATAGCTCTTATTTATGATTCCATAGGGTTGGGCAACTAACTGGTTGAAACACGTGTGTGTGTAGGCATTCCACATAAACAGCTCCTCCACGATCGATTGATACCGGTACCGTTCCAAAAACATTTATTTTCTGTCAGGATTTTTTCCAAGACAAATTCACACTCATATGAAGCCTGTTGTAAAGGGTTAAATAACCTATAGGATGAAGAAATTCTTAAAATATCTTTGTTACAAGTCATTTGTAAGATTTAATAACTATGCAGAGGCAGCTTCATACTTTAAAATTGATTCACTGAGTGTACGGAGGCATCATAAGGATGCACTATTCCTGTATAAAGTATTTAATAATAATATTCAAGGCCCAGAGTTGCTAAATAAGATTAAACTCAATGTACCTGCGCATTCAACACACTCTTCTGTCCTGTTCAGGGTGAATCAATGCAAAACGAACTCTAAGCAGAATTCTTGCCTGAACAGACTATGCAATAATTACAATAGCATATTAGAATAGAAGATTCATAGTATTATTATTGCTGTTCAGACGCAAAAAATTGTCATTACAAAGATATTTAAATTTAAAGAGTTTTACCGAAATTCACTGTAAAATTTTGGTACCTCGAAGTGGCGAAGTGTAAGAGCTTGCATTGTGCATTATTTAATTCACACTTAACCAACTCATAATAATCCAAAACTAATATTTGAATACGCCAAGTGTCAAACAATTTAGTATTTTTATTGTTAACTTTGTGGGTATCTACCTATACCGAAGCCGCAGTGAGTAGTGTATTGGCCAGTATAGTACCTACTAACATATTGGTTCCGAGTGCGCTGAGATATCTAGGCTGTCCCATTAGCCACATCTGCAAGTAAATAATTACAACTTTTTCTTTCCAAAAACCATTCTTAATATGGATGCTCAGGCATATATTTGTCTCGCAAAGGACGCAGTGAACTTACTGACCAACATGATTATGGATCCCAATAATAAATTCACGAAAGAACATATCGCTAAAATTATTCCTAGAACCAATGACATATTAGGAACAATTGGCCAAATGGCTGTTAAAATGGCGAATCTTGAGGGTGAATTAACAGCTCTTAAAACTGCAACCCCTAATGTGTGCACCCCCTCAGTTTCACAAACTCAGAGTGTCTGTGATATCCTCGCCGAAATCAAAGAACAAAGTTACAGAGATAAAAATTTGATTATTCATAATATTCCTGAGAATACATCGTTATCTCAGACTGAATCAATAAATAGCGACATAGTGTCAGTGAAAAAAATAATTTCAGATTTAGATATGTCAACATTAAATCTTGACTTGAAAATCTACAGATTGGGTCAAAGGCGTGCCGATAAACCAAGAGGAATTAAAATCGAGTTTCCGGAAGCTAAATGGCCGAAAATACTACTAAGCAAGAAACACGCATTAAAAAATAATATACGTATTTACCAAGATCAGTCATTTATGCAGCGGAAACCATTGAGTGACCTAAGAAATGAATTGGAAAATAGAAAATCTTCTGGTGAAACGGATATCACGATAAAATACATAAATAATAATCCGTCGATAGTCAAATCGAACCCAAAAAACTAAATTCTAAAATAAAAATATTTTATCAAAACGTACGTGGACTAAGAACAAAATTACAGGACCTGAAATCAACCTTACCTACTCTGGATTACGATTCTTACGCTTTCACTGAGACATGGCTGAACAAAAACATTGATACTACGGAATTGGGTTTCTTTGAACACACAGTGTACAGACAAGATAGAAGCAATAGCAATAAAACTAGAGGAGGTGGTGTGTTAATATCCGTAAATAAGAAATTCAACTCAAGAAAACTCAAATGCATCTACACTCATCTGGAACAACTATTCATCATGGTGTCTACCAATAAGGAAAAAATTATTGTTGGCTGCTTATATATACCCCCTTCTTCTGATGCTCAATTATACAAAGACCACTACCTCGAAGCTGAAACAATACGAAGAAAATTTCCAGGTGCCACTTTGATATTAACAGGAGACTACAATCTACCTAATGTAACGTGGGACACAGAAAACAATAAAACTTCATGCACGGACAACATCGATCATGGTTCCCATGATATAATCGAGATGTCAAATTTTTTAAGTCTCCGGCAGTTAAACTATGTCTACAATGTTAACGCTCGTCTTCTCGATCTAGTGTTTTCCAATTCTTCTTCTGTAAAAGTATCCGCATCTGCTGAAGATATTCTCCCAATCGACAAGTATCACCCTCCTTTAACGATCGAATGCTACAGTTCAAAAATAGAAAAAAATCCATCTCCATCAACAAAATTAAACTTTTTCAAAGCTGATTTTAAGCAAATCACAAATCTTCTATTGTCTACTGACTGGAACTTTCTTGACTTTGAAGAAAACCTAAATGTAATGGTAGACAAATTTTACTTAATTTTAAATAATGCAATTGAATTGTTTGTACCCGTCACTAAAATCACTGTGCACAACTACCCAAAATGGTTTAGCAACGACCTTATCAAAATAATTAGAGACAAAAAAATTGCTCATAAAGTTTATAAATCGTCATGTGATCCTAAAGATTATGTAAAATTTTGTGAACTAAGAAAGACAACTAAAAATATGTCCAAGTTATGTTACAAAAGGTGTATCGAAAACTGCGAAGAATTGGCAGCAGCTAATCCTCAGAATATTTATAAATTTGCGAACATGCTCAATAATAATGACTCTAGTATTCCGTCAAACATGTATTTAGATAATAAAATGGCCGATACCCCCCAAGAAGTCGTCAATCTGTTTGCTGAATTTTTCAGCAAAGTCTATGATACTGCAAACAACTCTCCATTATTCGATACAACTACAGCTAACAATGACAACAAGATCGATTTTAGCCAATGTATATTCAAAGAAAGCGATATTAGAACTAAATTAAAATCCCTTGATATTAATAAATCGGCTGGTCCCGATAACATTCCTCCAATTTTCTTATCAAAATGCTTATCAGTTTTAACATTACCTCTAACTAAACTTTTTAACTTGTCTCTAAAAATTGGTACCTTTCCACAAAAATGGAAAACCAGTTTTCTATTTCCAATCTTTAAGAAAGGAAATAGATCAGATATCTCTAACTATAGACCTATATGTATCCAATCGTCAATCCCTAAACTATTTGAATCTGCTCTGCTTTCTAAACTCTCGCCTGAGATTAACAAAGTTCTTTCACATCGTCAACATGGTTTCATGGCAAAAAGATCTACTTTTACAAACTTGATGATCTATCAGGAATACCTATTTAATACAATGCAAAAGCGTCTTCAAACAGACGTAGTGTATACTGACTTTAGTAAGGCATTCGACAAAGTCTCACATAAAATTCTCATACATAAACTTAGTGCCCTTGGAATAACAGGGAATATTTTGAGATGGTTTGAGAGTTATCTGCATAAAAGAAAAATATGTGTTAAACTCAACTCACACTATTCACACCAGTTCGAAGTCTTTACCGGCGTCCCACAGGGGTCTCATTTAGGACCAGTACTATTTTTATTGTTTATCAATGATATAACTACGGTTTTTGATGGAGTCATGATTCTCTTATTTGCAGATGATCTCAAAATTTATAAAACCATTACAAATATTCATGACTGTTACGTACTACAATTTAATCTTGTGAGGCTACAAGAGTGGTGCACCCACAATGAACTATTTCTCAATATTGATAAATGTCAAACGATAACTTTTTCCCGAATCAAAAATCCCATTACGCATCAATATAGCATCAACAACATTTTCCTAAAAAGAGTTGAGAATATTAAGGATCTTGGTATTATTTTTGACAGGCAACTAACATTTGTTCCTCATATAAACGAAATAACCAACAAGGCCATGAAATGTTTGGGTTTTATATTAAGGACAACGAAAGATTTTAAATTAATAAATTCCTTCAAACTGCTATTCACTGGTTTAGTTAGAAGTAATCTAGAGTATAACTCAACAATCTGGTCTCCATTTTATAAGATTCACCAATTAAAAATTGAAAGAGTGCAACATAAATTTCTGCGATTTATTAATTATAAATTAGGAATCCCAAACGAATATCTTAATTACACTTTCCTCATGAACTTATTAAATTTAACCGATTTATCATTGAGACGCACAGTGTGCGACTTAGTATCTCTCTTCAAAATTTCGAATGGCAGACTGGACGCCATTGATTTGACGAGTCTTATATCGCTCCGTGTACCTACGCGCGATACTCGGCAGACCGCTCTATATAATGTTCCCATATCTGCTAACAATTATTTTCAAAACTCACCTATTCAAAGACTTCTCATACTCGGTAATAAGTATAGCTCAATTGATGTTTATCATCATCAATCAGTATACAAACTAAAATACAGTATACTAGAATGTTTGTAACAGATTCATAATTTTTTTTCAAACGCATATTTTATTGTTTCATTAACTAAGCTTTGTTTTGTAAAATTCCCAATCGGGCAAAATAAAGATTGATGATTACAAAGATGGTTTACAACAAACTGTAGTGTTTATCTTTATAATAATAATAACAAACTTACCTGTCTTGTGTGTATTACCTACTTACATTATTGTACTCTTGTAACTACACTATATTTATATAAACTTATCGAACTCATTGTCCAAATTCCAATAACACCGTAACTATATATTTGAATTGTATCTACTTAACTACCTACCTATATCTGTTATATTTTTCTCAAGTTTATGTATTAGTTTAACCTATGTTCTGTAAAAAATTCAACCGACGTACTTTGTACAATAAACTTTGCTTGCTTATGTTTATAAAATAATAACACCATAACAATAACCCTACACATTGTTATGTAAGTTCATACTCAATTTATTATGCTATGTAATTAAAATATTTTATAATGCTACTGAACAACAAAACCCATAACATGTATATGTAAAAGCCTTCTAGGCGTTAATAAAATAAAATAAAATAAAAAATATTATCCAAGGTGGATATTTTCAGTTGCGAACTTACCTAATACAAGAAGTCCATAAAAGAATATTTCTCTGATGGTTTGTGAATAATGTTGTCTCTATTGTTTATATTTCTATTATGATTTGATTTATGTGTATCTACAACCTCTCTCCATGGCTATAAATGTTTTGTTTTGTAAATTTTTCGTTTTATATAATCTTTAGTTTTGTATAAATTTTTTTAATTCATATTGCTTTCTTATAAATTTAATTTGCTTATTCCCATTATGCTGTCTCAGTGGAGGTAAAGTCACAAAGAGGAAATCCATAATTGGTTTTATTTTGGCTTTATAATACTTATGTACAAACTGAAATAAATATAAACTGTTGATTTCCCGAAAATTAATAAATAAAAATATAATAAGAAGTATTTGGAAGCCAGGTGGCTAGATGGTGTGGAGGCAAACACCGTAGCTTGGAGAAAAGAACTGGAGGGAAACAGTAGGAGATTAGCAGGTGGTCAAGAATATTTAAATGTTTTATAATTCTAGGAACTACCAGGACGCACAATGGACTTCACATTTGACCTGTCGCAAACTCCGGTCATAGGGCGCAAGTACATTGCTAAGGGCAGCACAGGCCCCAACTCACTTGCCAGCATGAATCTGACTCCAGAGAAAAGTGGTTCCACAGCTGGCAGCGGGCCCAGCTCCGTCAGCGGGACGGTATCCAGTGTGGGGCTTTTAATGGGCGAGGAAATGGGCCCCAGCAGTGTGTCCAGCGTCGGGACGGAGGACTCAGGAGAGGCTGCCGCACCTGAAAGCGTGCTTTGCCACTCGCCACGCCGCTCCATGTCACTGTCCCCTGCTGACAATACCAACATCAGCGGATGGAAGCGCCCCTGGATGTCCCAGGTATTTCTTATTCCTTGTTGTTCAGTTTTTCACATTTTGACTATCATTTTATAAACATTTCTTTGTAAGATTTATACTTGTATTTCATGGACATTTGTTTACTAATATCGCCATAATTTTATACCAATTCTGTGAGTTATACAAGCTCGGTTAGGGTCTATGAACCTTAGATCTTTTGAATCATATGAAGATCTTTTGAAAAAAGGAGTAAAGAATTAAAGTGATAATTCTACAATTTTCATAATTTATATGTAATACAAATTTTTTAATTAATGACATTTATTTTCCAGGCTCGTGTCCGAGAGTGTCTCGTGAACCTCCTCACCACATGCGGCCAAAGGGTCGGCCTGCCGAAGAGCCCATCTGTAAGTACTGATGTTGGCTCTGTCGCTCCTTAAACTTACTGTCTATTTGTTGGTCTTGTCTATAATAACCTGTTCTTTACACTTGATGCTGCCACATAGGATGACCTAATATCCACTATATATTCTAAGGTAAATCAAGTCATAGGTGAATTCCAATATTGTTTTACATCACCAATCACGTTAGAAAAACATATTTCTTTTAAAAGATGCCTTCACGACTAAATTTTGGTAAAATATATAAGACAAACTTCATTTGAGGGGTATTTTTGCAATACTGACTTATTTCCAATTTTGATCAAATTTTACCTGTGAATCCTATATTTTCTAAATATACTATTGCAATACGATGTTGCAAAAGCTACTAACTCCCTTAGAAAAATAACTTCTTACAAAAATTGTTTTATTCCATCCAATTTCGCTATCAATACAGGCTTATTCCATTTTAGCCAATAGAAACATAGCAATGGCTGCCTAGTTGATTTGTATGAAAGTTGCTGTCAGTTGTGTTGGCTTTTCAAAATCAGCTAATTTCGGAACAGTTTGTTGCAAAATAGGATTATTCCAAGATTATCTTGCAAAACAGACTTATTCCGAACATAAATTGTTAAGATGGGTTGTTTAACTCAATTTGAACAATTTATCAAATTTCAATGTTGACTTTCAAGTTCTGTGAAGGTTCTATTCAAGTTCTGTTGTTATATCCAGTTGTATCACTAAACTGAAATAATGACAGAACTTGAATAGAACCTTCGCAGAACATGAAACTCGACTTTGAAATTTGATGAATTGTACAAATTCTGTGAAACAACCCGTCCTAAATATCTTTTACTTTTCAATATTTATTTATATTTTGTGATTCAAATCGATTATTATTAAAGTAATCTCTTATTAAGGTTAAACGCAATGCTCGTTGTATTCTACGTGTTCACAGATGGCGTTAATTAATTAATTTTGTTTAAATACGCTTTTGCAAGGTATTGCTTTACAATATTAAGACAAATCATTTGTTTGCGCCCGTATATACGCAATATGAATATGAATCAATAGTTTTGTTCGTTTAAAGACTTAATTCTTTCGAGAAAGGCACACAAATACAATATTTTACCGATGATTCAATCCAATATTGTATTTGTATGCCTTTCTCGATAGAATTGAGTTTTTTTATGGACAAAATTATTTATTCATATTCATATTGCGTATATGAGGGCGCAAACAAATAATTTGTCTTAATACTGTAAAGCAATACCTTGCAAAAGCGTATTTAAACAAAATTAATTAATTAACGCCATCTGTGAACACGTAGAATACAACGAGCGTTGCGTTTAACCTTAAGAAAAAACACAGATATAAAATCAGATATTTGACACTTTTATCAGTTTTTCATTAAAAAGTTCCGGTGGAATAAGTTTTGCAAAAATACCCCTCATTATTATGTTTTTAATTTGTCTTTGAATAGATGATTTAGATAATTTGTATGTTTTTGTTTGTGCCGATTCTATTATTCTTTTTTATATAATCTAAGATCAGTGTTTAAAAGATATATGTTTGTAACTTTCCCCTCACAATACGGTCACTCTAGTTGCTAAGTTTTCTGATGTGTTAAGTGTTTTTGTTTGGTCTCATCTGCACAAAGTAAAATTTACATTAAATATTATTCATTCAATAGGCTTCCATCTTTAATCAGCTACGGAATTTACTTGAAAATTAACATTAGTTTACCGCTTAAAAAGTTGACAGACTTTTTGTTTTCAGTAATGAAAACCGAGTTTTATTTTTAATCTATCGTCACAAGAAAGCAACATTGTTGTAACTTCCACTACATATCTACTTACATCATTTCTTAGGTGTGTGTGTTTTTTTCGATATTCTACAAACATTCTAGGTATTAATTACCACTGAATTAAATAGTTAGTTTTAAGATATGATTTGAAATTTTCACGGCTAAAATAATCATAGTGATTTATTTTGGGGTGTTATGTCTTGTTGCGCTTCCTCCATCTTTAGCCAACGTTTCGTAAAGCATTACAGTATACGTCATCAGGGCAGTTAGTTTTACCTCCGTGCAAATATTTTGGCTGTACAGGTTTCTTTTGGTGATTAGTCCTTCTCTTTAAGTATAAGTCACTATCTAATATACAATTAATCATAGATGTAGAGAAAGTACCTACAGTAATTTGATTACTCAAAGTGATTACAGGGCAAGCCAGGACAGTGGCAATTCAACACACTCTTTCAGAGTAATGAAAAAACCTTGTTTAATATGTTAGGTTAGATTTATAATACTGTTTTTTCATGACTTTTCAAAAGTGTGTTGAATTGCCACTGTCCTGAGTTGCCATGGAACACTCAAAATATACATTATTGGGATGTTTAAGCCTGTGACAGACCACGCTATATTCTCGTGGCTTGACCTATTCCAGCAAATCGCTAGCCGATATGCTGAAATGGCGAGCGATATATGAAATGGCGAGCGATATGCTGAAATGGCGAGCGATATGCTGAAATGGCGAGCGATATATGAAATGGCGAGCGATATGATGAAACGGCGAGCGATATTCTGAAATAGGCCAAGCCATGATGCATACAGCGTAATCTGTCAGCCCAATTAATGACACCAAAAAATCAAACGTAACACAATGAGATTTTATATTAAATATAATTATTATACATATTTTTTGTCTTACAATATTTTATAATATTCTTTAACATAATAATATCATTATTTATTCACAACATTACTATGTAAGCACACAGATTCTTCTAGGGGGTGCTTACGAAAAACTAGAATATATTATAAATCTTATTATTTTATTTTATTTTGCAAAAGCTGTTAGATCCTATACATTGTTAAAAATGAGTAAAAAAAAATATAGTTCAAATATTATTAAGGTTTCATGTAGGTACATATAGTTAAAAGTTAACAGATATTTCGTGCTAAAAGAACATGTGGAAAATATCCACATTTCTTACAAGGCACTTAATTAACCTAGTAAGTCTTCCGGGAGCATCAGCATTGGATAAGTTGAAGTTGGCGGCCTTGTGTATAATTATCTGGGACATAGAATCTAATTAATTCAGCCAACCAGCCTGGTCTGATCAGTCCTGTCTGGTATTGATAACAAAGTTATAAAACGTTCAGAAGTTTATAAGTTATCATCAGTAATGTTACATCCCACCTAGAATAAAGGCTGCAGATACCCAGCATTCCCGAGAAAAATGTTGTTGGAAACATCCATGGGTACTATCCAGACTTTCTCACGTAGACTACATAATATTTATGCACAGTCTATGTTATGTAATGACATGTTGTTTAGATTATAATCGGATTTAACTGTAAAATAAATAAATAAAAACTACCATTTTTAGAAGAATCGACAATATGTAGTTAAATAAGAAGTATAATAATTAATATCAATCAGCACGATATGTTATAACCATCAGTAAACAATATGTTTACTTGTACATTTACACAATTTATTTCCAATTCATCCACTGAGAAGACGCTTCCATCCCACGCATTATGTTGTGTCGATCCGACAAATTTTAATACCAAGAATAGGGATCACGACTCACCTCGCAATTCCAGATTTATTGAATATCTGCACCGTTTGTTGAAATATTTACTGGTGTTTACTATTCCAGCCACATGTAACAAAAGCAGAACTTGTTTATTTATATTATTACTGCTTTTTATTATGTGTTTTCAGATACTTCATAGACTTCATCGCAATATTCACTTAAGGACTTTGTAAAATTGTGTAATAATGTTGTTTGCAGGTGATATTTAGTCAAAGCTCGGAGCTGTTGGAGCGCGAGTCCTCCATGGCGTCCAGCCTGGAGGAGGTGTCGGGCGCACACGGCGACTTCAGCGGCGGCTCTCGCAGTCACGACGCGCCGCAGGACCACTTCGGGGTGTTTAAGGATTTTGACTTCCTGGAGTATGAGAGCGAGAGCATCGAGGTAATCATATTTACAATCATCATTATTTCCTTTTCCTAGTATTTACTGGGGAAGAATCACCTATCTGTAGCCGTTTTTGTGAAAAATGACCTCAACGGCGATGTGCGCCATATATAATACATTTTTACAGTGCTCTATCTTATTACTAACTATAGACTATACAGAGCATCATAACAACTTATCGCTAACAGATTGCATCCACAGTTCGTCGATCATTAATATAAAACTGTATGTACAATGCGTTTGACCACTGAATGTGATGCTGCATTAGAATGTATTGTTTCATAGTGCTTTCACACAAACAAATTACTGAATTCCGTAAGTCTAAACTTAAACTTTAGGGTGCACAGTTTATGCCCGTGGTGTGCAAGCGGGTTCCCTACGGAGCATCGGACCATCCCAATGTACATCTATTATTATTTATTTAAATTTTACACCCAGTTAATATATATGACATTACTTACCCGGGAGGTCACTTGAGATTAACACTGTTTATTATTTATTAGATACAATTTGCACGTAGAGGGCATAATGTTGTCTTCTTTTCACACAAAAAGTGTACATTTGAAAGCTCTATTGGATTCTTATTTTTTAAATTTTAAAATAACTCAATTACTGTTTAAACTTATTGTGAAATCAGATATGAGCGCATTAGCAGAATGCCTGCTCATTAAATTATAATGTATGTACGATGTTCAGTATACGACGGCTTGTTTGTGTTAGTGTCGAAAAAGGCCGTGCCTTTCGCTACAAATCACAAATGTAGCATCAGTACTATCTGTTGGTACCCCTAATAATTAGTACAACTTTACTGATTGTGTGTTCATAAAAATATGGAAATTTGGCAAATTGCATAAATGAATCGGTTATTAGTAGGTTTGCTAACCAACGTCGGCTGAAGCCAGTAGCTTAACCATTCTTAGCAACAACTTACCACATCTGTAGAAGGTTTTTATATTGCCGTTTTTCCTACTGCCTTCCCTGATTAAAAAGTATATGCACGTCACTGAATTATTGTCATAGTTAACAATAGTGACACAAAACCATGATGAGAAGATGACCCTACTGCTGCATTATACACAAAGAACTTTGGTAGTAAACAAATATTATAAAAATGTAAAATATTCATATGTATGAAGAACGAATAAGCACTAGAGCCTTGAGACCAAAGATATTAGAAGAACGAGATGTGCTATGAGCAGTTCATATTGTGTGGAATTGTTTTGCCCAGTGTCGCCGGTTTTGTTCACCAATACTACTGCACACCTTCGCTTACGCTAAGGTATCCGCACTAATACATAGAACAGATTTCTGTGCGTACACGTCCCGATAGTATTCAAAGTACCCTAATTAGGTAGTACTTCGCCTACGGTCCGGCGGCCAACATAGCATATCTCGTTCGTCTAATATCTTTGCTTGAGACAGTTACATGTAAAATCTTTCAGTCCCAGTAAAACATCCCAGTTTGTCAAACCTACAATGGACAAAAAAGTTTTAAATACAATGCTATTAAGCTATTGAATTCTTTTATACTGATTAAAAAATTGTGCCTACTGTGTATATATATGTATCTATGCATTTTGGTCAAACTGGAATTTTATTAACTTCAATAAAATACTGATTTTATTTTATCTGGCATTTTCATAATACATATTGTGTAAACAAAAACCTAGAACAACCACTCTAAATTGCCATCTCAACACAGGCGTTACACACCTAGTGAGATGGGCAATACGTCATTGTAATAAAATGTTAAAAAAAAATTAGATAATAATAAAAAAATGTACTTAATGTAATATATATATGTTACAGGGCGAGGGCTCAGACAACTTCAACTGGGGTGTGCGTCGCCAGCCGCTAGGCAGCGTGGGCGAAGGCACCGGCGAGGCCGAGGGCCCGGGCGGTGCCACCACGCCCACCCACCCACCTCCCCCGCAGCTCCCCCCCGCACAGCTTTTGACACCCAAGTCTAAGGTACTTATTTATTGTATACCCATTGCAGGGGTGGAAGCTGTCCGCCAAAGAGGTGCTTCTTTAACCCTGTACTTATGTTTAGGTGGATGAATGGTATTGTGCCTAAACACCACCAGCTTTAGGCACAATGATCTTGAAGCACAGCAACAGGAGTGGAGGCGGCTCCCAGATGTGACCAAGACTCTCCAAGAGTTGTTTTAATATTAAAATACATTTGATTAAAGAAAAACTATGCAGAATTAGGCCAAATGTAAACATCATTATTATTGCGTATCAATGACCTATACACGCTCCCAGAAGCCTAGAAACTAGATGTTATGCTAATCTTGCAATACTTAGTTGTAATATAATTAATAACTCCATTGATAGCCCTTTCCTCTTGGAATGCTATCGCTTATACATACCCGAAAACTTCAGCCTTAGTCGGTGCCATGACTTGTTCAAGATACCACGCGACAGAACAGATGTACTAGCACAACATAGCATAACACAAGGAATTACGCTGTTGAATGAAATTTCAGAAACAATAGTATATCATTTTTCTCTACATAGCCTTAAGACTTTTTTGTATAATTATCTTCCCAGAGTGTCAGAATCAGAAAATTGTACGGTAATTGGATTAACAATCTATTATATAATATATATTTTTTAAATGGTTAGTTGGTACAATATATCAATTTATGAAGATGAGAAAGAAATAAAAGCGAAGGGATTTATGCGTAATGTTCAGCATATTACTAAACATTGGGAATAATTTTAACTAACGTCTTTATGGTTATATAAAATATATACAGTGTTTCATGTTCGTACTGCGAGACTTTGGAGGGTGATTATTCATGAAAATCTAAGAAAAAAAATCCACATAAAGTCTTTTAAACAAAGCAGTTCTAATTGTAACTTGCAATTGCAGTAAATAGCTGACGGAGCACGGAGAAATAGTAATTATTATGGAGTTACGTTTATACAAACATTTTTTCAACTGCAAAAAAATAAAAATAAATTATTTGTCATCTAATGGAAAAAAAAAATTAAAACGTTTTTGCTGATGACTTATTCCCCCGCCCCCCCAATTTTTGCAGTAGGAGTGTGGAACACTTTTGGTTAAATACATTTTAAAATGATATTCTAAAGTTTGTACTTTTATTTAACTTTCGCCATAACATCTAAGCAAATAAAGATGTAATTAGATTTACCATTTACCACATTGTGGTAATATTGTAATGATAATATTTTTTTCAGCATGTGGGCGGTGAGGAGTCCTCAGATGAGGAGGTCGGCTCCGAGTCTCACCTGTACGAGAAGTACCTGCAGGAGTCCAGCTGTACGCCGCTCGGCATCCTTACACCCCGCACGCGCACGCACTCGATGTCTAGCGGCTCCAGCGGCGGTGACGTCACACCGTGCAACGCCGTGTCGCCAGGCCTAGTGGGGCGGCCGCTGTCCACCATATTTCGCAACCCAAATGAGGACGTGTGGCGCCAGTCCGTCACCGGTCTACTGCGCTGCTCGCCCAACATACAGCCCATGCTGCTGGTGCACCGCCTCAACACGCTGCTCAAGGTAATTTACCTTTCCTTTATCTGTATTCGATAATATATTTAATTGAAACTGAAAGTTACTACTCACGGCGTTTCCTGTCTCTGATTTTATTGTGCGCGATGCGATATTCGAGAAGATCGTCCAATGACGATTGTAATAGATGGGGTGAGATATACAAGACTGTAAAGGACCAGAGGTCCCGATTCGCAGAGGCGGAAGATGTCGCTCCTTCAGTGGCGTGTGAAGGAGAATGTGCAGTCTCTGTTTCCGGGTCTGGTCTAAAGAGGTAGAGAAGTCCGTGGTCCAAGATAAGGCGAGGTTCAGAAGAGAAAGAAGGCGAACAGGGGCAGAAGTCAGAGCGAGGTGGAGGGCAGAGCAGAGAGAGTTGTAGAGCTGACCATGTTTGGTGGTGAATCTCCCTTTATAAGGGCTTTGTGCCCATTTTAAGGGCGATTGTCAGAATTGCGCACGAGCAGAACGCGATGATGGCGTACGGCCGTTCGCATTCTCTATGCAACCTCTCTGTCTGCTTCCCTCCAGCCACACTCCGACGTTTTATTTATTATCAAAGAGCCCATTACAGTTTTAAATAATACAGTACAATTATAGTGTTTATCGGGAACCTGGGCAGAGCGGGAGCTAGTTCCCGCAAGGCAGTTTTGTATAATTATTTATTTACTAACGGACCAAGTCATGAAGTTAAGTTACATGAAGTTAATACAAGGAGAAATGTTACAATAAAGATGCTATGACAAAAGTCAGATATTATAATTTATCGGGGACCTGGGCCGAGGACGAGCTAGTTCCCGCTCCTTGGGCTCAAGTTTTGTTTTGTGATGTGTCTGTATATCCAGTATGCCCGACACAACGATTATTAATTCGCATAGAAGCACTTTGATCTTTTGTGTGAGTGCATGCCTAACCCATATTCGAGCACAATATTCAGTCACCGAGTAGACCAAAGCAATCGTTGCTGTTTGTTGGGTGTTTGAATTGCAAACGCAGCCTAAGTCTAAGGCTGGCTTTACACACTTAATTTTTTTTCTTGTAAGTCGCTTATGTAAGTGACTTGTGTGCAAATTATCAATATAAACGACACTGTAAGTTATTTAGTTAATAAAATTCTCCTTCACGTTACGTTTTCAATGTACTTTTTATAATACAGTAGAACCCCGTTAATTCGAACCCCGATAATTCGAACCCCGATAATTCATTAAGGTCCGAAAAAAATTGTTTTACGCCGAAATATGTGGTAGTTTTATGAATTTACACCAAATATCTGAATTCAAAGGGTCGGCTGCGACAGAATTCAAACGCCAAATTTCAATTTACTCGGAAATATGACATATTTTTATGAATATACTTCAAATATCTGAATAAAAAGGCCGGCCGCAGCGAATATCTGCCGAGAAAATTCGATTTACGCGGAAATATACCGTATTTTTACGAATTTACATCAAATATCTGAATTTAAAGGGAAGGCCGCGAATTCGCAATTTACGCGGAAATATATAGTATTTTTACAAATATCTCAATTTAAAAGGTAGGCCGCGACCGAAATCGGCCGCGAAATCTTGATTTACGTGTAAATATATAGCATTGTTACGAATTTATTGCGAATATCTGAATTTAACGGGCCGGCCGCTACTGTAATCGGCCGCGAAAATAAAGAAATAATTGGTATTAATACGAATTTACTCCTAAAATACCACCCGGATTTGAAGAGGTGGCCGAGAAAATCAATTTTCGGCGTAGGTATTTTTTTATTTTTTTTTCATAAAATTTCGAATTACGTGGGAATTCGTTAATTCGAAATTTGATTTTTGATGTCCCATGGATTTTGAATTAACGAGGTTCTACTGTACCAATGTTATAAGGGAACCATAGACATATGAATATTAGTAGACCTGCCCTAAGTGATTAAAAGCGTATTATCCCCACTCCCCATACCGGTTCCATTGGAGCCGGCTGTGCTCGCGTATGGCCTCAAGTGAAATTTGAAAACGTGACGTCATCATTCTTGTGCGAACTATGGTCGAGGCATCATCGGTTCATTTTACGAAATAACACTGCAAAATGTTGACTTGTGATATGAAAACTTGTAAAAATAGATGTGAAAAAGAGAATAAACCCAATTGTCGTATTACATTCCATAAGTAAGCATTATTTTACTTTATTTTAAGCTTATTCACACCGTATTATATGGATCAGTTTTAGAAACATATACTATCACATCACAATGTAGCTGTTTCTGCTATCGTGGTACGAGAACACGCCGTCAGGTGGAATGCAGGAAAACACTTCTTCTTGTTGACATATAAATTTATTAATTCACAATATATTTGCAGAGGATCTTATTTTCCTCTGCTAAAACTTAAACTGAAAGAAATAAAGGTCTAGTTTCCTCTATTCTTCAGTTTTCCCTAGGTTTACATAAACCTAGTAATTATCTCACGACTGACTGCCTAGGTACGCATGTACCTACCAGTTATATCAATACTAGCTCCTGCCTAGGTACGTCTGTACCTACCAGTTATAGCAACACTCTAATACTGTCTCTTTTTCTGGGAGGTATCTGTATTTAAGCTAAATTCTTGAAGGACATATTACAAAAATAAAGTTGTTCCACCCGCTCGTCGGAAAACAACATTCTTAAACATAAAATAAAATGCACTTAACTATTCTTAATGATACAAACGTGACTTAAACAATACAAATATTTTAAAGGAATTATTTTAAGGGAGGTGAAACTTTATTTGGGGTTTTTATTACTATGGGACAGGGGTGGGAAAGGTATTGGCAAATATTTTTAGGCATAATGGTTTAACTAGGGTCATCATAAAATAGAAAGCGAACAGCTCTATTTGAAAGCTGCCGCTGCTTGCAGTAAAATGTCACTAATTCTTAAATCATAAATGATACACAAACAAGACAATATCTTTATAAAAATACCAGGCCAAAGAATTGTTTTATTGTAGGGTCGAATCTGCAAATGTGGGAAGCTACACTATCTTTAAAAATACGAACTGTGAGAACTGGCCTGAAGGTTAAATTTTACTGAGCAATATGTAATAGTCGCATTCTGGAAGATACATACCTCCTCCCGTGAAGTACTTCACAAAATAGGCTAAGAATGCGACTGTTATCTTTATTAGGTACCTACTGCATGTCTACGAAAATTACCAGTTAAATTTATTAAAATGTCTAAAATACAAATATTTATGCTGCTTTTAAAACTAGAAATTCCGTGGAATATGTAAATCTTATGACTAAAAATTGTGTATTAGGTAATGTCTTAAAACTAGAAATTCCGTAAAAAATGTAACTCTTATGACTAAAAATTGTGTAGTAGGTAATGTCTTAAAACTAGAAATTCCGTAAAAAATGTAAATCTTATGACTAAAAATTGTGTAGTAGGTAATGTCTTAAAACTAGAAATTCCGTAAAAATGTATATCTTACTGACTGACTAAATGGTTGTAGTAGGTAATTTCGCATTCACCCCCACCCTTAAACCCGCCTTGAGCATGTATGTATGTAATATCTTGTATTAATTTCTTCGCACTTTCTAATGAATTTACACTATCTAAATAGTCGTCCATGTAAAGTTTTGTTTTTATTACATCGACGGCCTGGGGATACTGAGATAAAAATTGATCCGCGTTTTTATTTGTTACCAATTGCGCCGAACAAGGTGATGATTTTGCTCCAAAAATTATAAGAAGGGAAGAAACCGCGTCACGCGCCTCTTCTTTTAACGCTTTTTGTAATGTATATAAATTTTTGCTGTCAGATACTTTTAAGAAGTCTGTGGTATGATGGAATATTAATTTGAACGCAATCCATTCAATTGGATTGCCGTTAAATGTGGGAAGATCATTAACTTTGGGCCTGGTATTATATAAAGACATTGCCTTACCAATTGATTCCGCGAGACGGTCTTCAGTTATAGCAGGTGTTGGTCCCTGGAATCGGCCCTGCGACTCTGGCCACTGTTGCCCGTCGCGTTGCTCTGCTAAGTTGAATGGCTGCTCTGATGTAGGCAGCTCCCAGCAGCTACTGCTTGGCTGCTGATGCTGCGTCGACTGCAGCTGAAGATATTGCCCTACCAAAGGCGGCTGATGCGATGTTCCTCTGGGTGGGAGTAGCTCGTACCGCCCGCCCTGCCGCTGCTGCTCCAACCGCTGTCCCAAGTGCAGCGGAAGAGCCTGCTCTGTCCGAGGCTCCAATTGCGGTGGGAGAGTCTGCCCTGCCAAGGGCTGCTGGTCTGAGGATCCTTTTGGTGGGAGTAATGCGTACCGCCCACCCTTGTGCTGCTCCAACCGCTGTTCTAATTGCAGCGGATGAGCCTGCTCTACCCGAGGCTCCATTTGCGACGGGAGAGTCTGCCCTGCCAAGGGCTGTTGCTGTGCAGTTCTTGTGGGCGGTTGTAGTGATAACCGCCCATCATGGAGCAGTTCCTGTTGCTGCTCCATTTGATCTCGAAGAGGCTGTTCATCGTGATTTCCAAGTTCTGATGATGAACTGTGATGTGACTGGTCCACCCAGTCATTGACTCTATCCTCGAGAGTCCGTTGCGAAGTCCTTGATGCAGCTTCTAAAACGAGCACCGCATGTTGCTCCTCTGCTTCCAAGACTGACATTGCTGCAGCCATCTTTGCTTCAGCCATCTCCGTAAGTAGGCGGGCCTTTTGTCTCGTGATGTGCACCCTGGTTGCTGAAGCTTTTATTTGAGCCTCCATCCAGCTGCTGCTGGTTCCCGCCTTGCTGCCGCAGACAGATGACGTCTTTGAGTGCTGTCCCGCTTCCATGATGCTGCTGTTCCCGATGCGGCTCGAAGAACCATATGTTTCTGCTATCGTGGTACGAGAACACGCCGTCAGATGGAATGCAGGAAAACACTTCTTCTTCTTGACATATAAATTTATTAATTCACAATATAATTGCAGAGGATCTTATTTTCCTCTGCTAAAACTTAAACTGAAAGAAATAAAGGTCTAGTTTCCTCTATTCTTCAGTTTTCCCTAGGTTTACACAAACCTAGTAATTATCTCACGACTGACTGCGTAGGTACGTCTGTACCTACCCGTCATAGCAACACTGCAATACTGTCCTTTTTCTGGGAGGTATCTGTATTTAAACTAAATTCTGAAGGACATTTTACCAAAATAAAGATGTTCCACCCGCTCGTTGGCAAACAACATTCTTAACATAAAATAAAATGCACTTAACTATTCTTAATGATACAGACGTGATTTAAACAATACAAATATTTTAAAGGAATTATTTTAAGGGAGGTGAAACTTTATTTGGGGTTTTTATTACTATGGGACAGGGGTGGGAAAGGTATTGGCAAATATTTTTAGGCATAATGGTTTAACTAGGGTCATCATAAAATAGAAAGCGAACAGCTCTATTTGAAAGCTGCCGCTGCTTGCAGTAAAATGTCACTAATTCTTAAATCATAAATGATACACAAACAAGACAATATCTTTATAAAAATACCAGGCCAAAGAATTGTTTTATTGTAGGGTCGAATCTGCAAATGTGGGAAGCTACACTATCTTTAAAAATACGAACTGTGAGAACTGGCCTGAAGGTTAAATTTTACTGAGCAATATGTAATAGTCGCATTCTGGAAGATACAGTAGCGATTCTCAAGTGTGCTCATCGTTGTTTACTGGGGTAAGTAAATTATGAAACATTTGTAAAAGTTTCTTAACTAAATACTCTGATACTAACTACGACTCTGAAAATAGAAGCTGCCTTACTTTGCCGAATTTGGACTTCGCAAATTAGTTCATAACTTGGCGAGTAATTTGGGCTCCCATGTAAAAATGTCTATTCATTCAAAAGCAGATTTTACTTTTAAGAACTAAATGGTAATATTATAATGCGAGATGCCTATTTACTGTCAGATTGATTTATTGACGAATCAGCCTTACCCCCTTCGTTCTTCAACAGTTGATTTTACCCCTCGCCATTATCTTCTCGTCTATTAATTCCTATGTCTGTGAAGGGAACCCATTTTATGAATGATATTTTTGAATTATTTACCTGGTGTGATCCAGACCGAGGAATATAATGTGTAACTTTGAAATTTGATGAATTGTTCAAATTCTGTGAAAAAACCCGTCCATATTATTTTCATACCTACCTTACCTACCTTTTCAATAACTTATTTTATATAGAGAATATTTAAATATTAATAAACCTCTAATGAAACTTGTAAATTAAGAAAAATCACTAGCAAAAAATATATTAATGAATGCAACGATACTCGTGTCTTCTGTCACTTTTCTACTTCCGTGATTGGTGCGAAGCTTCTGAATATGTTAAAAGTATACTCTTAATGGTTGCTATGTTTATTGGGGAACCTCAGCCGTTACGCCACTCAGGATTATAAGTAAATTTGAACACAATACAATTGTAGAATACTGTACTCATTCACTGATCGTTCACAAATATGATTGTGTTGCAGGAAGTGGTCAGCAAGACGGTGTTCCTATGTGAGGAGGGCAGTCGCTATCTGTCGACAGGCGTGGGTAGTGCCCTCAGCGCCGTGGTAGAGCTGCTCAACGCCGAGGAACCGCCGCTCATCTGGGCCGGTGCCAAGATGCTCGAGTGCCCCAAGCTGCACGACTCATTGCGCTACGCCGCCCTTGAGATGGATGAACACCTGGAGACCTACTTTGATAGAAAAGACCATGCACACGAGGTAACGCTAGCCACATCCATCCAATTTTAATGTTTGTATCCATTGAACAGATATCCCAAGTATAAGTGTGATCTATGATACCGATTGAAATAAAACTGATTCGTACACAGCTCATTGAAATTGATTATCTGTTCAATTTTACAATTCGGAAAGCGGGTTTGGGTACCGCATTCATTGTATAACCAACATCTCTGGCATGTCAAGGTCTTGGCGACGGACGCTTCTGCCCTCCAAATGAATAGGAGGCCTGTTGAGGGAATCCCTTGCCCTCTCCAGCCGGATTCTCTCAACCCAACACATTGTACTGTAATGGGAGGTATGGATTCATACGTCCAGGGCACACTTGCCCCCAGATTCTTACCCAATCCTCGGGCATTTTTCCTTCCCAGAATTTCCTCTCCTTACCTTAAAAAGACCCATACACGGCTTTTTAAAAAATAATGGTTTTCGATATTTGAAAACTTAACTGTGAGTAAGGCAAAATTGAGCTTTCTTCAAGCACACGGACTCGTCCACAAGTTACCTAAATCAACTTAAAGATTATAAACTAACATCTTGCATTAATTTCAGTCTCAATATAAGTTAATGTTCTTCCTTATTACTTGGCGACTCGGAGGGTCTGTTTGTTTGACCGTGGTGTGTGTGATTGCAGTGCGTGGAGAGCGCACGCGGCTCAGTGCTGTGCGACGAGGTTGGCAAGGGCCTCTACAAGCTAGTGTTCCAGCTTTTGCTGCTACTGGAGACCAACAGCAAGATGATCCTAGCTATCTACAATTCGGCCATCGCCAAAAACGTAAGTGTTTCCAATGTTTCATTACATTAAATCACCAGAAAAGAGAGTAAGCTTAAAAGAATTTTCTCTGCTTAAACCTTGAGCCTTCGTTCAAGTGTATGGGTGAAGTCGCCTCCCTTTGCACATTTTTTTATCTGCCGACCAATAATAGTTTTAAAAATTGTTTAATGTTGTGAACAGATGTCACTTTGATTTTACCATAGCAACCATTTTGTTTTATTTGTCAATTTAGTAGATTCCTATTTTACCATAGTAATCGGTGTTTTTTTTGTTTTCTGCATTTTCTCTCTTCAAACTCAAATAAACAGCTGGTGACTAAGCATCATCAACATAATTGTGTTTTAATTAATAATAAAAGGAAAGGAAGTGTGATTAACATCACAAGGAGTGCCATTATTTAAATTTTTGGTCCTTCGAGCAGGATAACCGATAATTTTGAACCAGCGTAATAAAAAAAACAGGTTGTATTATACATTGCCAGAAAAGAGTTTTTGAAAATTCATAAGAATTTGTAAAATAGAACCTAATGTGACATGTAGGATGGAATTAAATTTCTATTCACTTAAAATACATATACATTGATTGTAATGAGAACGATTACAATGGATACCTACTATAAAAAGAAAGAATTTAGAGCATCGATGGTTCTTTTTTAAATTTTTAGAATAAAATAATGTTACATGTGGGAACGAATTGAATTTCTAACCGCATAAAATACAGAGACACCAATTGTAATCCGTACGATTTACAATTGATATTTTGGGAATAAAATAAGGTTGCAAGTGATTTTAAATTGAATATTCTACTCACATAAAGAGACATTGGTTGCTATCAATATTATTAAACAATAATAATAATTAATAACCATTGAGAAGTCAAAAATCTTTAACTGCTTTGTTAAAATTAAATTAAATTCATCAGATAATAATCTCACAAGAGAAATTTAAATGCCATCAACAATACAGAATATTCGTTGCAATATGTATGTAATTAAATATATTAGAATTTCTTTGAGGTGATTGAAAAAAGTAAAACCATAGATGCCTACACTATAATAATCATAGATATGGTAGGTAGACGGTACTTGTTATGAAATAAAATGATTTGTTAAAATAATATTGTTATGTAAGTACCTACCTGAAATAATAATATCTGAACCTTGCAAATACATAAAAATCTGTAAAGATTATTTCAGTAAGACGGTCCCTAACCAGAAAGTTTTTCACATTAAAACAAATAATTTGATTTATTTATGCAATTGGTAATATATAATTCATCTCTCAACGACTCTTTTCTATTTTGATTTCACTACAGATTGACGAGTGGTCATTTTAATTTCAAAGTAAAAGGTTTTAAAATGCTATTAATAATGGAAACCATTAATAAGTTATTAAATAAACTGGTCGAGTTATATGCTCAGCTAAATGATTTTAAGAAAAATCTGGATTGTAATTTGACAGAATTAAAATTACAATTACATAAAATTGAATTGTTATTGGATACTAGCTATACCCTGCTACAAGTTGCTGTGTCTCAGTCTGTGCAGAAAAATAATGCATGTTGCTTTTAGGCCCAACAGATGGCTCTGTTTTTAAAAAAAAGCTTTTTTTACCTGTCACGGGTGAAATCTACACAATATAGGTTTATAAAACACACGCATATTCAAATGCAACGGTGTGTCAAAATGTCATAGAAATCGGCGAAGAACTTTCGGAGACTTAAGATTTTGAACAAATGAATAGGTATTTACATTTTTATTTATAAAGCTTTATGGTGAAATCCAATTTCAAATTGAACTTTTATGTGATGATTTTAATCAAAACGAAGAAAGGTTGGAGTTTTTATTACCATGTTCTTACTCAAATGAAAGAATTGTTGTTGTATAGAGAAGTGAAGATACGTAAAGGAAAAAACCACAATTCTTTACTGCATAAAAATAATAAATCAATTCCTAATGATAAATTAAATCAAAATGCATCCACTGTTTTAGTTTCAAATCATTCAACTAATGATCAGGGAAAGATTATTCTCTCTTGCACAGAAATAATTAACAATAAAAATAACATTGGTGATGTTTACAAGGCTAGAGCTCTTACACACTCATGCTTTCAAGGTAGTTTTGTCACCGAACACTTTGCTGAAAAGTTACTAGGTTTGAAATATAAAATCCTATTCCAGGAATTTACATGAAAATTACGAAAAATAAAAAAGGTTTAATAATGAAAATAAACTCCATTAATAACCCCTGTAATAAAAATATGTTTTGTCTGGTATTGCCAGAAACAACTACATTCATTTGTTACAAATGACATTTCAAAAAAGCTGAATTACCAAGGGATTACAAATAGCTATTCCTGAATATAACAATATACTTAATATACTCAACGTGCAAGTAGATGTTTCGCAATAAAGTGGAGACCAGAGGATATATCAGTCACTGAGCTGGTCACCATGCATTTTGGAGACATCCAAAAGACAACTGTTAAAATAGTATTTTTTATTTATTTATTTTTTGGTTGTCTTTCGCAGAAAATGTGTATTTAGCAATGGTCTGATCTGATCACTGACTTTTAACCCATTGGCATCCGAATTGTTTGGCTAAAAAATTGTCCTTCACATCCGAATTAATTTTGTACCAAAATTTTTGTGCAGTGGTGTACTAAATCTTGCCTAACTTCTAAACTAAACATGCAAACGAAACAATCTTTTTTAATTTACTTGTACATTGAAACAAGGTATGTAAAAAACATATGCATTGTAAAAAAAAAAAATTAATATGATTAAACGAGGATATGAAAATTATTTTTTTTCAAAAACCATTTTTTTTTTAAAATTGGATTTAGAAAAGTTGTACATTAATCATACTTATTTCCATAATATATATTTTTTGCCATTTAGGCTCTTGTTAGCAGCCCACCATGCGATTTACGAACAAGCTTGTCAATTCCCGAACCACACGCCATTTTGAAAAAATTCAATGAAGCTGAAATATAACAAAATTTCAATCGTAAATATCAGGAAATAATTGTACCAACGGAGTCCTGCCAATTACTACGAAATAAATGCTTAATTATCTACAGAGCGATTGGCATTTAAAATTTTAAACACAGATGTCAATAATGTATCCCTTTTTCGTTTTTAAGCCGACAGACATCAGACCCGCCAGGACAGCGTCGTTAGATTTTAAGACACATCGCCGTACACACGCCAGGAATGCGTCGTTTGAGGCCAATGGGTTAAATAAATAACTTATCTGGCATAAAATCCTTGCTTTATTCATGCACATTGTCTCATACATACTCTTCTGTTTATGCATTCTATCTCTTGACCAGGCACGGCTCCCGCTAACGTTCACTCATGCACCGAACCGCAAAAAATTGATCAACATTTTGTAGCTCATCGCATGAAATTGCGCACAATCTTTAAAAATTTACAATTAATTACCTATCCAAATATACGAATTTGGTAGGGAATAATAATAATTGCGGCCAAAAGCTTTACTCACCGTGCGCGTGCACCAGTTATACCAGCTAGGAACCGACGTACATACCATGAGTCTTGTGTGATATTATCTTGTCACAGAGCCTTTGGGATAGGGAACATATTTGACATTGTTATTATTAGCTATTTGTGTTACAGTTTTTATTTTTTTTTATTTTGGTACAATATTTTACATTTCATAGTACAATCCAGTAATGTTGGCCTCACTGGGTGGCTTACCCGTGCTGATTTAAAAAGTAACCATTTTTTTGTGTGTTTTTTGTCACTTAATGGAAACTTCATGTTTCATTAGCTCAGTAAATTACGTACTTCACAGATATAAACGTTTCCACTCGCAAGTCTACCAGGAATCACATTACATTCTCGACACACAACTCGTAAGTCTACTGACAGTGATCAACGCACATTATTCATTCAAATGCGATATTTACCTAAATTGGACAATGAATTACCTTACTTTGGTTCATAAGCCGGGGGAACTATATCGCTACCGATCCGATTGGCCGTGTTACAGACGGATTGAAAGGGTATCTATAGGAACGACGATGTTAATAAAAGGTTTGGATTACATGAAGGAGAGAAGATGAATGTCGATAACTAACTGACCCGTATTACAAATGAAGAAGTCGGTGAAAAGATTCGTTCTCATTTGTAATGCTATGATCATCAGCTGGGTCTAATCCGCCGTGTTTCTCTCTGGTGAAATGTTTACTGTGTGTTAATTATTGTGATATTATTTATTACATACAATTATTCTGATATCGCTATTTTTAGATATAATTGAATACCCTCGCTCTTTATGAATGATGTAATAATAAATGTGGACTATATTAAAAAGAACAGTAGGAACGAAGAATTGATCTTCATTATAAATAAATAAGATAATCACACTTAAATAAATTATGCGTATTACGTTTACTGTGAATTGCTCGGTGAACCACCAAACATTTATGGCACCAGCCGCGCCTGCTCTTGACTTGACCCAATTCAAGTATAAAAATAAAAATATTGTAAAAACTTTGTAAAGTCGTAAGACCAGTTTAAAATTGCGTAACTCTGTTTTATTTGAATTTGGAGAGAATTTAATGTTGTTAAGTTTTCAGAAAAATCACAGTTTACATAAATTGTATGCATGTACTATATATAAGTTGTTGTTTGTTTAGGCGGCAGACGGCAGCGGAGTCGTGGTGTCAGTGCGCGAAGCGCTCATCAACTGCGTGCGCGCCGAGGGCTTCTGGGGCAGCGAGCCTCCTCTCGTGGCGCTCACCCACCCCTGCGAAGACTCCATGCTGGTGCTCCTGCTCAACCAACAGAGGCACGTATACAACCTTATTACTCATTACATCTACCAAACCAAATCCTCATCTGATCATAGAGGCACAATGTTTAAGTTGTTGCCAAGTTCGAAGGATGAAAAACCATCTATCTATAATTCACAGCAAGTTAATGTGGCATTGTTTTCTAAACTGTTGTGTATTGCAGGTGGAATGCAGCACTAAACTTTATACGAGAGAGGAATAGTGAACGCATCCTTGAAAAGGGAGAAATTTTAGAAGATGACATCACAAGTCTACTTCACATCTATTGTAAGGCCCTCCTGACCAACCACCCAGGTATGACTGATATATTTTATGGCAATATCAAGTAGCATTTCAATTCCGTATGTTGGTCTTTCATAATGACTATACTAAGAGTATCTTTCACTATGGAATGTGCCGCACATATACTATATTATACTATTGAAAATTAATTCTTCTTCCAGACATGGTGGTCATTACCCGTCCCATAACTGATATATCAGAAGACTTATCCTACTTACTGGAGAACCTGTGCAAGGTATCCATGGCCCTGAAGGCGCCCCACACCGATCGGATTCACAGTGTCTAGACATAATATATGTACAACACATTGTTTTATTTTATATTTTCGACCTGTAACCAAAATAAAAAAAATTGTGGTGAACTATTGATTCGCAAAGACCGGATTACCCAGTCCAATTATTATTATTTTTTAAGCTAGCGAATTGTATGCTATGCGCAAATATTGCTACTGTGCATATATTGTTTGTGTTCTATTAGTATTAATTAATATTATTATTTAAACAAATTACGGTATTCAATTACTTTTAAAACTCATGTTTAACAATTTTCTAATCACTTTGGTGTTTAAAAATAATATATTTACTATTGTAAGTTTCTGTTCGTCTCCTTCATATCTATTCTTTTGCAATGTTGTAAATTACAATAAATAAAAATTCTTGGGTTTGGTTTTTTTCAAACTCTCGTCAAATTTCAGCACCGTTTGTAATTTTTGACATTTTAATGGTCCTTGTTAAGCACCGATTATCAACCTTTTTCAGCTTTTGAACAAAATTCTGATCAGCTGTGAAGAATAATGGTCAAACTGTTATGCTTGTCAGCTGATCACAATTTATTAAAAGGCTGAAATGGACCGAGGTTCAGCTCTTAGTGAAGAACATTAAAAATTGCGCTGATTAACGATTTGATGGTCATCAAATATGATGAGAGTTCGAAACACACGTATTTTGATTCATTTTAAATTTTCACAGTATGTAACGATTTCAATCGTATTTGACAGCAAATGTATTTTTAGTATTTTTTTTTTGAGAAATATTTGTTTATTGTCTATTTAATTCTTTGCAAGGCATTTTATTTTTTCAACGTTATCTTCAGGAGTGACTCACTTTGTCTTTACCATGAGTCTTTTTTCATTCAATATAATTTTTATATAACCTTTTGCACTCAGCAGTCACTTAGCAGACGCCATGGCCATGACCATGGCAAAATTGTAAATGATTGTTTTTTTTTAATGTCTTTGTTTTGTATTGTTTGTTTTAATTACTCTTGGTTTGTTCCATAAACATTTGCGTATATATAAAAATTGAAACTGTTAGAAACAGTTTTACTCGTAACAAAATTGGAAATGGTATTTTCCTTATGAGTATTTTTATTTTATTTTTTATTACTTTTCATTTTTTCCATAAATTCCATTTCTGCGTGTGTTTAAAAAAAATATATTTATGCATACACATGTACAGGGTGTTAAGGGACTTACTTTAACCATTGATTCCTGACATTATTTGGAGTAAAAAATGTAAATGAAATTTTGAACTCCGGTGACATTTTTGATTTTTAATTTTTTTTTTCGAAAACAATTAATAAAATTAATCCATAATAAAATCCTAAAAATAGCCAAAATAAATAATTCATGCCACTATCGTAATAATCAGTTTAAATTATTTCTTATTTTTTTATTATATGAATGGGATAAAAGTGAAGGTACAGTTGTCTTACAAATTCCCCAAACCAAACGAATGTGTTTTCGAAATATCAAGTTCTCTCAATTTTTCCATGATTGGAGTAAATTTTAAGTAAAAATGTGGTTAGCATTTTTGACATTTTTCAAATTATTTATTATAATTTAATTATTTGGAAATAGTAATGTTTATTTTAAATGCATACACCAGAAAGATAATTTCATTGATCACCCTGGTATATATTATGTTCTTCCTACGGGAATTATTTTCTTGTTTAAAAAAGGGCTTATTTTATTTGTGAGGTTGAAAAACTATCCCTCTGTCGCCAAAACGTTATTGAAACCTTGTTGAAAACTTTTTATTTATTACGATTTAGTTTTTAGGTATCCTACAAGTGATTATTAGTATGAAGCTAGTTGTTGTGAAATACACCAAATTTATTTCTTTTTCTTTATATTCTATATTATGTAAGTTTTCTTATATTTTCAGTTTATTTTATGATAGAGAGATTCAGTAAAACCCATTTATTTCAAATTCAGGTACAGTATAGTCATTTTAAAGAGATTCTTGCTTGTGTAGTGGTGTACTGTATTGTAGGACTACTGTTGGCGGGAGTTCAAAACTATTTTGAACCAATTTGAGCCACTATCGGTGTCCTCAAATATATTCGAATGTGCGCTCTTTAAAATGATTTGCCTGTACGTTCATTTTTTTGTAAATTTCTGACAGGAATTGAATGCCAAATCTAAATTGAATAACTTAACTAAGATAAGATGAAAGTTCAATGTGGTTTTACTGTAACAATATTATTTTTTTTGTTGAATTCTATATATTTATAAATTAGAGTGAAAGTTCGCCATTTGCAGTTAATTGAAGCCTTGCAGTATTCCAATTGGGTTGATTTGAAATGTGCACCAAGCCTTTCAAGACTGGGAGCACATTTTTTTCTTAAAATGCAAACATTTTAGTATTTAGAGCTTAACTGAAAATTTAAGTTAAATGTTTATTTACTCAGCAGTATTAGTGTAGTTGGGAGGTCATGGAACCTCCCAACAGTTATTAATATATTCTAAGTTATAGGCGTCAGTAATCTGAAGGGGTACTTGACCCACACCTGTTGAAGCACTCGACATATCACACACTGTCTACACGGGGGCTCGCTTCCTCCCATTGTTACAAAGATCGTTAGAAAACAGATCCTAATTACGCTATTATCCTACTCTTCCCTCTATCTAATGTCACCTAGCGTCACAGGCCAGGCCTAAATTATTATTAACCTCACATGACAGGAAAACTTATTATGATGGCATACGACGGGACAATGACAGGGACTGAATAAGAAACAAAAACTTATAATGTAGTTTTATTAAAAAATGTCAACCTGCCGATACATAAAAAAATAAATAAAAAGTATTCATGAAAAAGTCATGACATAAATTCATATATGTTTGTTTTATTCAACTTCAGATATTTAATTCTGTTTTATTATTAATATGCAAATATGTATTAGCATTCATGAAATAAAAACAATTACCTATTTACTTATCATGATTATTTTTTGGGTTATTATGCTGTGTTGCACTTCCCCCTTCTTTAGGCAGCGTTACGCAAACTGTAACGCTGTTTGAAACTTTGGGTAAAGAAGGAGGATGTACAACAAGGCATAATAATGAAAATACTTTTTTTTCGCTATGAAAATATCAAATCACATCTTCCTATTTACTGTTTATATTTTATATATGCTATTTTCGCTGCAAATACATCACTTCTATATCAGACAACAACATAAGTTAAGCTGAAATTGCATTAGATGATGACAATGACGATGGAAGTAATAAATCAGATTTTATTCAGTGAAATGCCCTTGAATCGAGGATATAATATAATGAAGTGAACTAATTTAAATAAACGAGATGCTCAATTTATGCAAATTAGTAGTAAGCATTTGAATTAATGAATTGATGAAATTAAATACTTTTTTGGCTAACATAAAATACCATGTTACAGTAATGGCATTCGAGAATTTATAATTAAAGTAAATGTAAAAAAGAAACAAAATTCTGGACATCTTTTTCATAAACATTCGTTTTTTCGCATTCTAACTAAGGTATCGTACGCTAATGAGCAACATATGTCACCGATCAGGCAAAAGTCACCAACCCAGATGCACAAGTTTTGAGATATTTAGATTTGAATGTTATAGAAATAATCTTATTTGAATGCTTTTAATTTTTTTCTATTATTATGCAGGTAGATAAAATTTTGAAATTTCCAATACATAAACTTTATGTAACATCATTTTGGCTTTCAAATTTGCAGTATGTATCTCAAAAATATGTGTTGTGGTTTGTTGAATTATGCATGGACGGCGACGTTTTTATAGCTGTAGAACCAATGTATTCATGGCTGTGAGTTATCTGTACAAAAACATAAAAATTTTATGACTCGGCCTTCTTTACATAGGTTCGAATTATGAAGGTGTTCAGCAAACCATAAAATGAAAATGTTTTTGAAGCAGTTCATTTGTGGTGGGATTCAATAATTTCAATTATTTATTTTAAACCAGGTCAGTTTCACAGACCGTTGCTACAGACCTTTTCAGATCATCAAGACTGATCTGAAGGTTCCCATGGAATGATGAAATAAATAAGTGTAACAGAGTCATAATTTTTTTTAAACATTGTTCGCAATGGAAAATCATAATCAGCAGGTGAACTACATAGAATACCATCACCCTTTGAGGGAATTTCTCAAAACCCTATCTCATTACATATGGTATATCATCGTTGCGCTTGGAAAAACAGCAAAGTGCCAGATTTCAGCAAAATGTTTTTTTACACCAAAAAAATCTAGGAATCAGGCCCAATGTGGCTACGTGCTTAAGTATAACCGTTATCGAACAATACTCGTTTAAACATTATTTGTTGACACATTTGAATAGAAAACTGGTAACTTTTTTTGCTTCCTCTGTAAAATTTGGTAAAACTCACATAGCCGGTCTTGCAAGCGCAACGATGATCTATTATGTAATATATTAGTGTGACGCAAGATACTTTATAAATTTGCATAATACATCACTCCTTTTCACTTTCATAATATATTCACGCTAATACACATGGGATTTCACCATACGGACTAAAGATATATTAAAAAAAAAATACAAAAACGCCCTTTCATACAAAACTAAGCTAAATAAATTTTCCCTACAAATGGAATGGTTTGTTTTTTTTTATGTATGAAGGTTATACTAAAAAAATAAGTATGTAATACCTTGCCAGATATAAAAATAAATGGGTATATATTACAATAATCACTCATTTTGTTTATTTTATTTTTTTATCTGCTGATTTGCAATCACCCTTGGAAAGATAACCAAACTTCTAAACTAATTACATACATTATTGGTTTAGAAGGATTTGAAGCCATAAATTTGCAACCTTTGTTTGAAAGATTGCATTACAGAAGTGCTAAACGATAAATGAGGAATTACTGTACATAGTTGATAGTTGTCATAGTTGACAACAAGGTCATTAAAATATTACAACAAGATTGTAAGTACTTTCGCAAATCAAATATTACCAGCTAAAGATATCGGTACAGGTTCACATAAATAGTGGGACAATCCTGAGGAATACAATCATTTTTTCATATTAATTAACAATGTACATAAATATCATAGTAAAGACCTTGTCCTTAATGAGGTGAGATTTTCCCAGGTATAAATTTTGTTGTTGCATAAAATGAAAAGAAAAATAAAAGGGAAAATTCGGCAACACTTAACAAATGTGTTAGTGTTATTCTTAAACCAATTCTTTTAGACAAAAACAGTTTTCATATTATTAGTTATAGTTATAAAATCTTTTATATTGATGTATTATGATGATAGTTTTCCTTCAATAAGAAATTTACTTTCAGCTGTTATGTTACGGATGTTTTATAGGATATCGGAATAAAGGTCAAACCTTTAAACATGCACAAACAAGTTGATTAGATGACTATTACTTACACCTTTTTGCGATAATGGAATCTTAAATAATGTATTGAAAAACTGGATCCAAGAGGTTACCGTGTTAGGTGGTCTCATTACATATTTTTGATGGGAATTACAGCAAACAGGATATTTTTAGGCTTACTTTGACAATTCACCTAAAGGAAAACTTCAACATACTTAATACAACGCAATACGCTTCATAACCTTAGTAGTAGGGTAACAACGCCACGCCGCAACAAAGTAATAACATTCTTAACATCTAACCCCACACCAATTATTCATGGGAGACTCTAGCTAGACCACATATAGAAGTATGTGTCCTGCCACACTGATATGTACTGCAGAATTGGGTTGCAAATGATCCCTGCAAAAGGAACCTTCTGCGCTGTTTTCCTCAAAAAGTTGCTGATTATCGACCCACTGTACTTGGTGTACATCGGTGACCTGAGCAAGTAGTACAGGAGACACAGCTTCCGCCGGCTTATTTCTACTCGCTGCTCGTAGTTCAGTTGCTTTAGGTCTTCACCGTACAAGGAGAAGCTAGACAGATCCATGGCCAAAGAGAAAAACCACTGCTTCCAAGTGTCAGTACCGAAGCAAGCCATGGAGCCGAGATGGAGCAGGGGCTTGAGCACGTAGAGGGTTTCACCTATCAGCTTCGAGTTCTCATGGGCCCCGTCCTCGGTGTAATCGTCCATGTGGAGCGGTTTCCAGCTGCGAAGTGAGGGGAGGGGCGCATGCTCCACGCGGCGCAGCACGCGGCCGCTGCGGCGAAGGCGGAAGCCCTCCTCCTGCGGCTGCGGAGTAGCCTCCGCCACCCTCTTACGGGTGAGTTCGGGTAGCGGCGGGTGCTGCACGGGACGCTCCCGGTAGCGGAACATCAGCACCAGGTTGGCGGCGCACTTCACCAGCTGTAGTAGCGCTACGGCGCTCCACTTGCCGCGTGCCCCCCAGCGGCTGCGCGCGCTCATCTCCACGAACACCTCGCTGAAGTGGAGCACCGTCATCCAGTACTTCAAGTTCTCTTTCTGTTGATCCTGCCCGTACTCCGCCTGTGACTTAAGGATCAGAGTGTCGTTGTACAGGACGAACAGATTGGACAGCGAGTAGATGAGCTCGGACACGGCGGCCGATTTGTTTAATTTTCCGGCCACAAAATAGGTGGACCATTTTGCCAAAGTTTCCATATCTGTTATTAGGCTAGGATTAGCTATTACCCATTGTTTGTAAGACTCTAATAACTCTCTTATAATAGTAATCGATGCCATAGCGGACGAATTAGAACTTGACGAAATTATGATCTGCCGTCACAATAAAAAATCAGTCAGCAAGTAAAAATGTCCACTAAACTACGTCTAATCAACTATTGAACATTCAAATGTAAACTTTGAACTCTAAACCACTTTTATAATACTCCCGTTTGACAACCTTGTTTGGCAAAAATTTGGCATTTCGATGTCATAGATTTTGACTTTCGTAAGTAATATTTTTAAAGTGCCAAAAATGTATTTAGTATGTGGCCAATCACATGTTTTAATCTCTCCAGTAAGTTCCTACCCACTTTCACAAAAGTAAGTATCATATTTCTACCATCCATTGATTGACTTCGATAGTCGTGCTCTGTGTTTGACGAATTACCTACCTGCTGTTTACAGATAAGAAATTATTATCACATTTTTGTTTTTGATTATTTGTTTGTTTATTTAGTTTTCGATAAATTTGTCAATCAAATAGACTGTATTTTTTTTTTGGGTAATTTATTTATGAAAATGGAGGAAGACGAAAATCATCCTCCTAACCCCGAGTCCATATTTAATATTGCAAATGGCTATGAATCTGATGCTAGTCATGTTTCTAGAACACTTACTTCCAGAAAATGAAGACCATCCCTCTGTTTTCATGTACCACCCAAAATTAAATTTCTTTCTCATTCCAATGAAACCTCAAACTTTAAGTCGTAAGAATCCCATAATACCAGAAACTAAAAGTACTGAACTAACTTATTCCCTGTCCTCATTGGCTCAATGACCAAAGAAATTCATGACATACAACCTTAAAAGAATGGGCCGAGTGAGAGGTATACCAACCGATCTCTCAGAATCTGAAATTTTAAAAGCACTTAATGATTCTCATATTAAAAGCACGTAGATTAAATTACCAAGACAGATCTAATGGAACCACTACATGGAGACCCTCGCAATCGGTTGTTATCACTTTTGGGCCAAACTTTGCCATCTCGGGTATTTATTTATTACAACGCACTCCTTGTGGAAGTACCTATATACATTTCGGACGATCCAATGTTTTAAATGCTGCCATTTTGGAAACTCGAAACCCATAGGTCGTTTCCCTCCACGTTGTTTTCATTGCGGAGAAGACCACCCTTTTGATCTTTGCCAAAAATTATTGAATGATCCATTTTGCATTAACTGCAAGGGCAACATGATATTTAAACAAGCAATGGCTTCAGACAACATTTCCTATTTCCAGACATAAAAATCATTTGCAGAGGTAACATCTACCTCAATCCCTTTCAACCTACCTTCCTCTAAACCTCCTCCATCATCTTCCCACCTGGAAACAATTTTTAAACCACTAAAATCAAAACCAAAATTTGTTGGTTCTATTGATAAAAATCAACATAATGTTTTTTTGTTTTACCCGAATGGGAATTATAAATCTCAGACACTCAATGGGAGTGCTTTAAATAGTTCCCCCTCTTCCCTTATTTCCCCTAAAGTCGCGAATGAAAATTGTGCTTTTATTTATTTTTTAATTACCCTCTTAATTTATATTCTTTCAGACAATAATAATGCACCGTCCAACGCTGCCGATTGTATTAAATCTTTATTATCATGTCTTCTCAATGTCTCCGAAACTGAACAGAATACTCCAGTGGAATATCAGAAGTCTATTCTCTATTACATTTAAACTTATACAATTACTCGCTGAACATGACATTTCAGTTGCCGCCATTTCCGAAACGTGTTTCAATTTAAGATTTCTGGATATCATTGTCTTAGACATGATAGACTGGATGGTAAAGGTGGCGCTGCTCTAATTATCCACGACTATATCCTTTTCAAACAACTCATTTTTTATACTTTCTCTAACAATTTTCAGATAGTAGCAGCCGTTGAATCTGTTATTACAATATATATTTATATATTACTTTCCTGTATATGATCATGTACATAATATTAAATATTCAGTATTGGTTATTTATGAAGGGAAAGAACTATTTTAAAGAATACCTGACATCATTAAATAAGTTCATTTGCTTTATTATTCTTTTTTTCATTTCAATTCTGTTTAAAATTTCTTTTTAAAATAATTATTTAATTTATCTTTTATTTTCATCGCTTTCTTATTTTCAGTTAAACCTATTTAACCTATACCTATTTTACTACTGAATGAATCATGTATATAATTATACACAAATTTCGACTACCATAATACGGACATGTGTCTAGTGTGGTAGTCGAAAAGCATGTAAATAACCTGTATCCTAATATATTTTTATGAATAAAGTAAATTAAAAAAATATATATATATATTTATACTCCGTATAATATATATATCCCTCCCTCTACTATTTTTGTTGAAAACGAATGGTCATCATTTATATCTCAGATCCTTCCCCCATATATGTTACAGGGTGACTTTAACGCTCATTGCCCCTCTCGGGGTAGTGAGTTATCAAACCGTTCTGGCCGTAATCTTTTAGATTTTATTGATTCCTATAATTTATGTATTTTAAACGACGGATCTTTAACCCGATTCACCCCCCCCCCCCCCTCAACAAAGGAAAAGTTCTGTTGATTTATCTCTCTGTTCATCTTCGGTGATGCGTAAATGTTCTCGGAACATACATAGAGACCCCTTTCCAATGACTATTTCCCTATTATAATTATCTTTCACAACCTAACCACCTCGCATTTTTACGGTTAACAATAATTTTAAATTTAAAACGAAAGGTGCGAACTGGAGAACTTTTTCTTCCAAATTAGACTCTCTTGTTCACTCCAAGTCTTCTCTTGGGAGCATCAGAACACAATGTGAATTATTTCATAGTATAGTATAAATACAGCAAAAAAATTCATCCCAAAGCGTAATGTTAACATTAAAAAAATATTCGACCCCGTCGTGGGACGAACAATGCACTCGTACTGTTAACTCTAGAAAATAAGCAGTTTCAATTTTCCGGAAATCCATGTTTTTCGAAAAAATCTTATCAGTGAAATGCGCCCAGGCAGAAACTAAACGTATTTTGAAAAATAAAAAGCGGTCTGGATGGCGAAAATTCTGCGTTTCCTGAAACTCTGTTTGGACCGGTTCAACGGTTCAAAAAAACGGTTCGTAATATGCTCCGCAGGGTACC
Organism: Hesperophylax consimilis; assembly: GCF_061612785.1. NCBI lineage: Eukaryota > Metazoa > Arthropoda > Insecta > Trichoptera > Limnephilidae > Hesperophylax > Hesperophylax consimilis. The sequence goes on along the minus strand of NC_142858.1, from coordinate 20,579,016 downwards.
ACATATATTCCAGAAGAAATTATTACAGGGTTTTACCTGTAATAATTTCTTTAATTTTTAGACTACCCCTCCTTCAGTTGCCAGATGTGAAGAAATGCCCTCTTTTATTTCATATCACCTATCTCATTCTAACTGGCTCTCCTTTCTCAGTTAGTGAATTAAAATGCGTAATTAAATCCCTTTCTGACTCTTCTTCGGGTGCTGATGGAATATTATATAGCTTTTCTAAAGCATTCTCTGACATTACGGTTAAATATTCCTTAAGAATTGAAGTAGGATTTATTCTAAATGTGTGGAAAGTTCAAAAAATCCTCGCGGTTTTAAAACCAGGGAAAAATCCGTCTGAAGTCTCATCCTATCGGTCTATTGCCCTTTCGTCGTGTTTAATGAAAGTAGCTGAACATTTGATGAAGAACAGATTAGAATGGTTTGTTGAAAATCACAGTATTATCTCTCCTAATCAATACGGCTTCCGGAAAAAGAAATCAACTATGAATAATTTAAGTGTGTTTACAACAGATATCCGTATTTCTCAATCCCTCAACTCTTGCACATTGTCCACATTTCTAGATCTTTCGTCAGCTTGCGACAGAGAATTAATTGATGTTTTGAAAGAAAAATTAATAAAAATAAATATCCCCATAAAGTTTGTTCAATTTACTATCAACTTGCTAACAGACAGATTCATTATTATCCACTCTTCCTCAAAAATATTGAAGCCTAATCGTAATATGAAAGATTGATTTTCTATTTTTCTTCTTATGAATTTTATATTATTATATTATAACATTTCGAGGTATGAAAACGTAGGACATATTAGCCAGTTGGTAACACACGTCACTCACGGTACTAAGTACCAAAATAGAACACGTCCCTTTTTTCATTCCGATTAAATAAACTGTATGAAAAAAGTTGTCATGTAAAACATTACTCTACATTTTCGATGCCTTTTTTCAGTCAAATCATAGATTATATTGGTTTTCTTCTCATAAAAAAATTCTTTCACTTCACTAAGAATGAAATACTTTATTCTGATGTACCGTAAACTGTGCGAATGTTAGAAAATATTTAGCCCGCCTTGGACCACCGAGCAAGAGATCTCTCTGAATGAATCCTTATTCGGCTCTAAAGACCGTTTGGGATTCGTCCAGATGATCAAAACCAAAACGGCCAGCGCAGGTATAAAGTCTTACGAGCTTTGTGAGTCCAAGTCTGGCTATCTTTGGAAATTCCATTTGCAATGAGGCTGAACCGACGAATCCAGAGCAAAAAGACATGATAGACGACATGACGCAGGCCAACTTTTCTGGTGCTCATATGATAGTGTACGACCTGGCCAACCCTCTATTTAACAAGGGCAAACGCTAATGTGAGTGGAAGCAGAAGTGCGAGGAAGACATGGCACGATCAAGTGAATCAGATTCTTGAGTCGGGCCATATCAAGAGTCAGAATAATAGAAGAGTATGTATGGGACGATGAATGAATATAAATGAGGCAAGGAGTGTGTGCAAAATCCGTCCTCTCTGCCTACCTCTGTAGCGAAACGGCTTGATGGTTAGTTAGTTAGTTATCAAACGCTAATGATGATTTTTTTTATGATAGTCCATTAATGGCGCGATGCCTCAAAAGAAATGGCATGGACCGCATGGGCTCATTGCGGTTAAACCGAGAATTTGTGCCCAATTTATTTATTTATTTATTTATTTATTTATTTAGACGCCGTAAAAGGCTTTTACAATATACATGATTTATGTTTACAGTGGTTCACAGGAGCGAAACAGTATTATGTTAAACAGAATAATTACTGAGAAATTATGTTGAAAATTAAACAAGAATAACATCTGGTATACATAGGTACAATAGCATTTTTATTTTCAATCCGTACAGTAGTTTAGTATTGAGGTTATTGTTACCTTCAATATTGGATTTGGTTGAATTTGCTGAGAACTAAGAGTTAGCTCTATTGAAACAGGGCTGTCAGTAAGACATCTCATAACAATTTTGGGAAAAATTATCGTTTTGATTAAGTATTTAATTTAATTTAATTTAAGTGCCATCTCAGGAAATACGAGTCTAGCGACCGGGATTTCCAAGCTTTCGATTTGTAAATTTATCGACTCAATTAAAAAAATCGTACTTCCGATTTTTAATATGGATTCTGCCTACCGAAGAAGCTACAAGTATGTGTACAATTAATTTATATTTTAGGGTTGGGATTTATGATGCCCGTACATTTAGTGCGAGTAAAAAATGGCATTCTAACTTATTAGTTGAAAAGTTTATTAATAATAAAAAATGATAATTTTTATCGCGCTGTTTTAGTAAAAAAATCACATCGAAGGCACTCCATAAATAATGTAAGATTGAGTGTACTTTAAGGTTATGTATGTATTTGATGTGAAAGACGCAATCGGCCCGATTTATAAATTTAATATTATATTCGGCATTGTTTTAGTGTACAGGCATTTATGTCCGCGGGGATGATATATTTTCTTTTTTATAAAATATTATCTTCTATTGGAGAATGGCTTCACGGAATAATGAGAATTACTTCGCGGGATAATGAGAATGACTTCACTGAATAATGAAAAATGTGAGAAGATTCCAAAACTCCAGTAGGAATATTTAAGTATAGTATTTCCTTATAATTGAAAGTAGGTACGAAACTTTTGTATTAAATTTAAGTGTAGATATTATAAATTTAACGTCTTATGAATTTCATTAAAATTCGTATTCATGTCATTATAATAATATTGTGTTCATAAATATACCACTATTGTGTTGTAATCTTCAAGTAAACAATAAACATGACAGTATGAAAACACTGGTTTTAGAAAAGCAGTATTTACCTACAAAAATGTTGCCATACCAATCTACCAAACTTTTTCTATTGAAATTTTAATGAATTGACGTTTTTGGGGGTTTTTGTGTCAAAAATAGTTAGAAAAGAGTGGTTTATTTATGGTTAGAAAACAATGTTTACCACAATGAACATTGCGAAAGTTACGTATCTAAAGATCAAATGTTTACTTCGGCGAAGAATACCAAATGAAGGAGGTCAAAATAGAAATAAATGAGAAGTTGTAAAAAATACGTAGTTATCTATATGTTTTAGTAATAATTACGAAAATGTGAATATATCATCTTTTATTTTGAATAAAAGAATAAACAACGATTTCTCGTTTTTTTCGCATAAAATCATAAATTATACCAGAAATCCCAGCTCTTACTTTTATTTTAATCCCCCCCTTGTTCGGTTTATCCTTTATAATATATTGTGTCCTATTCCCTGCTTTTCTTTCTTTATACAGGATCATCACTTGATCAATGCAAAATCATTTTCATTCTCGTGCTGCAGGCTGTTCATTTTAATTTTTCCTACGATTGGTCTTACTTTGTAGCATCTATCAGAATCATCTAAATTATTATTGGTAAAGAGTTAAATTTTCCGAATTTGTTTATAAGGCCTTAACGGCATTGTATCCGCTCTTTCCACATAGCACAAAATCTATGAAAATTAACGAAGGCATTTCAACAATTCAATAGCTAGAAAATCATGAAACTCCTTTTCAATCAACTGAATTGATTCTCCAATGCATTGAACGTAGTAAAAAAATGTCTATCCTGTTATGTCTGCTATTATACAGAGAGAAAAATACATAAAATAACATTCGAGAGGAGAATCACCATCAGGCAAATTAATGGAGAATTTTTCAACAGTAGCTCTGTGGCAAAATGAATTCCTTTTCCATTTGTAACTCAGCTCAAACTTGTTCATTTCGTTGGTCTTTTGGCAGCCGAAGCAATCTAATTCCTGGACCTAGTTTTCCTTGCTGGTGGTATAACTGTTACTGGTGTCTTAGCATGAGAAGAAAAGGATGGAAGAGATGGTATAGATGACAATGTAATAATAATATCATAATTGGATTGGGAAAATTTACTATAAAATTGTAGTCAGTGGAAAGTCTTTGACTTCATTTTTTGGCTCGACTTGACTCCTGATTGTCTGGAGCATCATCAGAGTCGGAACTGCCGAGTAGGGGCAATTCATTTTCATTGTCTACATTGGAAATATTCGAAGTTTCCGATTGCACATGCGCTCTTGGTACAAGGGCTAATATTTTCGCAGCCCGTCCTTAAGTCATAATGTCCAGGAGAGTGGTATATTTATGATGTCCAGTTGGCAATTAATGCATCGAGTAGGAGGTTGTTTTGACAAAAGGGATTTGATAATGTTCATTGGGTTGACCAAACACCTTTATAAGTGTTTACAAACTGGAAAATCACATAAAGATATGTAATATTATTTTACAATTACTAAACAAACATTATTTAGCAAATCAAATCAACATTTGAAACAAAAACTGTTATTAAAGTAAAAAATAAATTAATACTTTGCTAAGAACACATGAACTTTTTTTTTTTTTTTTATAGTCGGAGGCGGTTTACTTACGTTCCCCGCGAGCACTTAGGCCATAGGCCCATTGTACTATCTCCCATTTTACCTCATTCCCTTGCCAGTAACCCGGTCCCTTTTATGAAGTTCACCAGGGCTGTCATTGGATATGTGGCGATGTCTTCTGGTTCCACACTGTGTCTTCCCAGGTATCTGAGCCTTATTCCCAGCAGAGCGGGACATTGGCACCATATGTGAATTGGAGTCTCTTCCTCCTCTTCACATTTCCTACAGATGTTGGTGTTTTCCACTCCCAACAGTTGCATGTGTCTCCTGAGATGGCAGTGTCCCGTTAATAGTCCTACCAGTTCCCTCAGTGAGTTTCTGTCCATATCGAGTAGTTGCCTGGTTCGGTTAGGGTCCGGTCCGTTTATGAGTACTTTAGATTGCCTCATTCCAGGTGCCTTCTTCCATTCCTTCCAGTGTTGGGATTTGACCCACCTCTTGATATGTAGTTTGGTGTGGCAAGCTGCTACTCCTACGGCCGGCTCAGATCCCACAAGTGGTGCTTTTGCCCCTTTCCTTGCTAGTTCGTCAGCCCGCTCGTTGCCCTCAATACCTTTATGTCCTGGTACCCAGAGCAGGGTTACTTTATTGATGGTCGCCAGTTCTATTAGGATAGTCCTGCATTCCATCACCAGTCTGGAGTCGCATCGGTTACTTTCCAGTGCCATTAAGGCCGCCTGGCTATCCGAAGATATGTTTATGTTCTTATTTCTGTACCCGATACTCATATTCTCCTGTGCGCAGGCTAAGATGGCTTTCATCTCAGCTTGAAACACAGTGCAGTGCATTCCTAGAGGTATACTGAGTTCCCTCTTAGATCCCTGTAGACAGACCCCGGCCCCTGTTCCTTCCTCCATCTTGGACCCGTCTGTGAACCAGATTAGTTCCTGTTTGGAGTTTGGACCTGGGACCGAGTCCCATTCCTCCCTTGTGGGGTACGTCACTTTAAACAGCTGTCCGAAGAAGTATTCGGCTTGCTTGCCGTCCTGCTTCATCCCAGCCGTCGGACTAATTGCCCTCAGTCTTATTCCTATCTCCGTGTGACTGTTTCTGGGCAACTCTCCTCTCCATTGGCCATTGCAATGTAACCTGTAGGCTGCCGCCATCGCCGCCCCCTCTATTTCTATGTTTAGTGGGGGTAGGTTCAGCAGCACTCCCATGGCTCGTATTGGAGTGGTTCTCATGGCTCCTGTGATGCTTCTGCATGCAAGTCCCTGTATGTGATTGAGTGTGACCATCACTGTTTTCAGTGTTGTTCTCCTCCACCAGACCAGGGCTGCGTGCATGATCTTTGGTTTTACAACGGCTGTGTAAAGCCATTGCATCATTTTAGGTTTGAGACCCCACATTCTGCCGCAGATTCGCCTAGTTGCCCATATCAGAGCACAGGCCTTTCTGCCTACAGTTTCCACCTGGTTTTTCCAGCTCAGTTTAGCATCTATGATGACTCCGAGGTACTTAACCGTGTTAGAGGGTTCTAATTCCTTTCCATAGAAGGTTGGATTGCTCCATCCTTCTAGTTGACACATGAACTGCTGTGAGCCAATTTTTTGCTATCGGAATGACAAATAAAAGAGTTGTTATTGACAAGTTTTTTTATTTTCCAACTTTCTTAATGATAAATAAACATTATTGAAAAAAAAAACCCTCAAAAATATACAAATTTCTCTTACAATTTTTTTTGCAGAACGTTCATCATAGTGAACAACATCCAATTTAGGGCTAATTTAAAAAAATGTTGAGATGTGAACAATAATATGTCCCTTAAAAAAAGTAATGGAATAGTTAAATAAAAGTTTTTTTGTGTCATTATGTTTGTACTCTTTAAAGAAACAATAAATAGTAAAAAAGTTTATGGTTTTTGAAATAATCCAAAAATTCCATTCCGTGATTCTAATATTTATATTTCTGGTTGTCTTACCTATGTAGAATGATGGACAATCATTGCAACATAGTTGGCAAATGCCTGAGTGGCTCAATTTATGATCTTTATCTTTAGTGTTTTTTAATAATTTACCTAAGGTGTTATCAGTATAGAACGCGGGTTTAATGTGGGAAGGTAAATTTTTTGCACTAACTAAAGAAAAATTGGATATATATAAGAACCTACGCCATTGAAAGGGATTTAGATATATTTCCAGTAAACCGCTGTTATTGCCGGAATTCCCGCAATTACCCGTCCCCCTTTGTTAACCTCCCACTCAAACACCTAAATTATATTTTTTGTGTATCTGTCAATATTTTGTATCATAGGTTAGTTTTAATATTCTCCTGACGAAGGAAGGGTGCTTCCGGTAGAGTGCAATTAAAATTAAAGTGGTCTAAAACAAATTTATATATTTTATTGTAAATTATGACGAGCCACAAAGTAAATGCTTATTACAAATATGTAATGATTTATTTATTTACGTCCTAGTAGGCTTTTAAATTAATTAAATTAATATTACAGTTGTGTAGCAATAGTTCATTTTTATTTATTTTTTTGTTTAAAAAGAAAGACAAACATTCCCGGGTTACGAATAACCTGACAATATTTGAAAATCTCCTACTACCACCACAGTAAGCCCTCGTGGGAGACCACCTTTCAAAATTGAACATTGCTTGAAATGGCTTAGTTATGTTTAGTGACTAGATCCGAAAAAAGCCCCGTTTACTAGATACAGACAAATTACAAAATATAATTAAAACATAAAAATAAAACAAGGAATTATTCTTATTTATATTGTGCTACCACAATAATATGAGCATTTGCTTGGTTTGGGGTATATTAAAAATAAATAAATAAATAAAGTTACATCCCGTTAATGAATGTTGCGCATATTTAGATTAACAAAGTGGTTTACACTAAATTAATCATTTAGTCTGGTGAGGTGTTCAGGACAACGAAATGCAATCCTTTTTAACAAATATGATGAATCAAAAAGACTGCTTACAATTTTGCATTAGAATAAGCATTGTGTATTAGAATTACAGAACTGATGTACTATAAGTGTATATAAAAGCAGTTCTGTAATTCTGTTTTTTTCATATGTGATAATCGTATTGTAATCTAAATTTCTAATCCCATAATTTTATTTACTTTTGGAAGAATATTATCTAAAAATATTTAGGCATTCTGTATTGTTTATATATACATAAAAATCAACAAATTGTATAGATAGCCTCTTTTTATTGGGAGCTAATTGAGGTTTTTTCTGTTTTGATTTATTTTTGCATATTTACGTTTCCTTAGATTTCCCTCACATCTCATAATTATGAATGATTTCTAGTTTGTTCAGGTTTCGTACATAAACCAAGTTGTGTGAGCAATCTGTCTACCCTCTGCGCAATCTCAGCCGGAATATGGGAAGGTATTGTACAAACGAGAGTGGCAGAGGTAGACAGTTGCGATGTAAGGTGATATGTAAAAAAAAAAAATAGTTTAAAATAGGAGATGCACATCTAGGTGCCTCTGCTAGTTTATAGTACGCCATTAGTGAAATTACAAGTTTTGGCATTCATTGCATCAACCAATGGTTGTTTTTTTTTGTGAATTAGCATGTGACGCCTTAAATATTCCTTTCGTGAACATTTATAGATACATTCAGAACAGGAAAATGGTTTTTCTCCAGTATGGGTAAGCATGTGTAGTTTTAAAGACTTCTTGTGAGAACATGAGTGGCTGCAGTAGGAACAGAAATAAGATTTTTCCCCAGTATGGGCAAGCATGTGACTTTTTAAATCTCCACTTCTAGAACATGAATAGCTGCAGTAGGAACATGAAAAAGGTTTTTTACCGGTATGTTTATGCATGTGAAGTTTTAAAGATCCCTTTCGAGAACAAGTATAGTTGCAATTGGAACATGAATAAGGTTTTTCTCCAGTATGAATAAGCAAGTGACTTTTTAAATCTCCCCTTTGAGAACACGAGTAGCTACAATAAGAGCATGAAAAGGGTTTTTCTCCAGAATGGGTAAGTTTGTGAAGTTTTAAAGTTCCAGCTTGATAACATGAATAGCTGCAGTAGGAACATGTATAAAGTTTATCTGTAGAATGGGTAACCATGTGACGTTTTAAATTTCCCTTTTGCGTACATGAATACCTGCAGGAGGAACATGTATAAGGTTTATCTCCAGAATGGGTGAGCATGTGAACATTTAAATGTCCCCTTCGAGAAGATGAATAGCTGCAGTAGGAGCATAAATAAGGTTTTTCTCCAGTATGGGTAAACATGTGATCTTTAAGATGTCCCTTTTGAAAACATAAATAGCCGCAAAGGGAGCATGAAAAACTTTTTTTTCTAGAATGGCTGAGCATGTGAAATTTTAAATTTTCTTTTAAAGAGCATGAATAGTTGCAGTGGGTACAACAAAATCTTTTTCCTCCAGATTTGTGGCTCAAGTGCAGTGGTAATGCTTGCTTGCATGCGCAGGAGTAGTTACAACTTGAACATGAATAAGGTTTTTTTTCAGGATGCATCACCAGGTCCGTTATTGAGTCTGAAAAAAATAACTTTTAAAATGCATATTTTATAAATTATAAAGTAAATTCAATCATGTTATTATTAAGTTCTGAAAAAATTTTAGTTTTCATTATCGAGATCTTTTGGCATTCAATGCCACTATCAAACTTGCAAAACTCAATAATAACAAATAATTATAAGCAATAATTAGTCGCCTGAAATATCAATGCAAATTGAAAATATCTCCTGTGTACTGGACGGGAGTCCGCACAAACTGTAGATTTGGGCGTCGGTTCCAAACCGTGTCTTCAACCGATGGGAATGCTCCTTTACGGCCGATGATGATGATAGTGGTATAAATTATGAGCAATCTGCCTCCCGCACCCGGTGCTCGGTGATTGTTGGGCACTGGGTGTGCTTTCGTCTCTGCTCGCTTCTGGCGTTGGCGGTTTTCCTGAGTAGGGCCGGCTGGTCTTGATGAGGTAACGCCAGAAGGTTTGGAGCAGAAGACTTGGCGAGGTGAGGCAGTTGATGGGCAGGAGTCACTTGTTGATAATAAAATGCTTGTTTTTGGTGGTAAAGATGAACTGATTTTTTATTTTTTATGTGGCTGCTTATATGCAATAAGCTTGACTCGCACCCGACATTGGGCTGTGAGTCAAAAAGTGGTGGGGGATTCTATCCGCGCCAGTAATGCGTTTATATGCCCCGGCAAAATGTCGCATATTCATTTTGCTGGTGGTATGGTCGAAGGCAGACGTTTAAATTTGCAAGTATGTAAAGATTTTACAGGCTCGCCTGAGTAACAATTACATAGTAGTTATAAGAATGTGTATCTTCACAACTAGATTTTTAGTTTGCCAAGATACAACAGAAAATAAGAAAAGTTTGTAAATAAAAGTGTAAAAATGATCTCGAAGCAATCAAATTTGTAAATATTATTATTATTATTATTAATCTTAAGTTAGCTCACATCTTCGTGTGTGCTAATAGTTTTATAAACATATAAACATGTACATTGTTTGGCAAACATAATCTTTCTATAAATATTTCAATAAAGTCACAAAAAAAGAAACATTAATAATTGAGATAGACATATTTTCTTAATTCATTTTTTAACTTATTAATATTTTCTATCACAGCAATTTCCTTCGGGATTTTGTTATAGAGTTGAACGGCCTGGTACATCAGAGATTTTTGGGTGCTTGTTTTTTTTCTTGTTGGCAATCTAATTTGCTTAGAATTTCTCGTCCCGTGTCCGTGTATCTCGTTATTGTAATTTATTTTTCTTTTCAGTTCCTTAGACATCATCCCTATGTTAATTTTATGTATAAAAATAAGTACATTCAAATACACAGTTTGCTTCACCGTCAAAATATTCAGCTCCTTTAACATGTCTCTTATCCGTGCTATGGTTATGTTAGTATTTTTCTCAGGTCCCCCGTAATATAGCGCTCAGAAAGAGAAAAGATTCACTATGCTACGAGGTTCCTGGATTTTTGTACAGGCAAAAAAGGTAAAATTAATTGTAAAAAAATGGTTATACAAATATGTTAAAAACAGCATTTTTAATATCTCCTCAGTGGTAGCACATAGCAAATAGTGTTTATTTAACTACCGCCGAGGAGATATATTAGTACAAGTAAAATATAGACATTTGCAACATTTAATAAATTGATATTTCCTAGTAAATTGTACATAGTAAAACATTGAACATCGTTCCGCTCAGCAGAGATAGACGCGCGATGCGGTATCGATGCCGTTCGGAGTCAAAGTTTTCAGGCCGTTTTGGCCGAAAACGGGACAAAATGAACAGTGGCGGGGAGTGATGATTTCGCCAGTGGCGTGGGGTAGGCACATTTTATAAATGTAAAACATATTTCTATGAAATTAAATAATGTGGCCAACAACGTCCGTTACATCCTGAGTAAAAATAAATGCCGCCAACGGGAATTGAACCCGTGCCTTCTGATGTCCGGTCAGGTGCTCTGAAACCACTGAGCTATGTCGGCATATTTCCAACCTGCCAAATGATTCAATATGTACTAGTACCTCAATCAACAATTACTGCTTAATATAATTTTTCAAACCAAAAACCAACCAACAACCAACTTTATTTTTGTAGGAAAGGCTTTGTTAGTGCTAAATTTCTCTGACTAGACGACGTTGAGACATAAAAATATTTCACCAATAAATGAAGATAAAATCCAACCTGAACCAATAAAAGTCGGTTTTTTACAGGTGGAAAAAATAACATAAGCAGTAATTGTTGATTAAGATACTAGTACATATTGAATCATTTGGCGGGTTGGAAATAAGCCGACATAGCTCAGTGGTTTCAGAGCACTTGACCGGACATCAGAAGGTACGGGTTCAATTCCCGTTGGCGGCATTTATTTTTACTCGGGAGATATTTTCAATTTGTATGGATATTTCAGGTGAGTAATTATTGCTTATAATAATTTGTTACCCTTTGTGCTAAGCATAATAACCTTGTATTATAAACATTAGTTTATCATTAAAAAATGATATATTTTACCTGCTGCTTGGGCAATACTTTGGGAGTTCTCTGAGCATTCCTTTTTAACATCAGGCAGGTCTATGTCAATTTCCGTATAAGGAATTCCGCCTCCACCTTCTTCTAGAGGTCCTGGCTCTGCCTTGATGGGAACAGTCTCCACATTAATGCTAGCTGAAATAACAACAATTCATTTAATTTTATTTGGTTTTACACCCAGCTGGACTTTTGCATGGATTTTAAAAACGGAATATATCTAGTGAGCTTAATAGGTATGCAAGACAAGCCGAGTATTACATCAAAAATTACTGTTGTTGGTGGTATATAAATGATTATTTGAATTTAGAGTTGGATTATATTACGTTGTTTAACCAAGCTCCTGTTGAATAGTTACTTGCTTGTTAGCCTCAGCGGGTACAAATTTCCACTGTAGACCGCCCATAAGTTTTTTTTAACTTTTAGAAAATTCAATTAAAATAATACTGAAAGTTGTATGAAAACTAATTTTGTGTCAGGGTGTTTGTAAGAAAATAGCTTTTTAGCGTCGGTCAGTTTATTTATCTTACATACAGGGTTCACAGCTTATAGTAAAAAACAATGATCACTTAACGTTCTCAATAGCACTTAAACACAGCGTGATAGCCACAACAGAGGACCCGGGGGTCTCTTAGTTGGGTGGAGATTCTCCCGACAAGTTATGTCCCCGAGGGAGCTGTTACTTGAATTCCCAAGGAGGACCCGGAGGGTTCTCTCGACTTGGTACTGGGGAGTGTTTAACTGGGCAATGACCACTTGGATTCTGTTGCTTAGTTAACTAGGAGACTGGATACTCTGCCTCCATACAGGCTTGCACGGTGTTATATACCCTTTGGGCAGGGCAGTACCGGCCGCTGGCGGAGGGGTGGGGGTAGCTCGGCCAATGGGGTGTCTTCCTGTACGGGGAATGGGCTGTGAGTGGCCGAGCGAGACGGCGCTATGCGTGTGAGGGAGAAAGTATTCGGATCCGTGCGTCGGTCGAAATACAGCGAGCTACAATTTTAATTTTAATATAAGTAGACAGAAACGAACGTGGCTGAATCTTGATGTATCTACGTATATGTAGTAGGAAATATGCACCATTTTATAATCTATATGAATTTTTAGAATAAAAAATGTGAAATCATTTTTTTTTGTGTTAAAAAATGTGTAATTGTGGAAATACGAACTGTTGCCGGCATAATGGTCCTGAAAACATTCCTCCAATCTTCTTAATGAAATGTTTATCAGTCTTGAATTATCCTCTTAATAACCTTTCTGGCCACTTTGTTCGCTTTTGGGAACAATTCAAATGGTCTCACAGAAATGGTTGTGTCTCCCTTACTGATGGTGAAAAACATGATCTAAAGGGTTTTAGAAAGAGAAAACACCACGCTATATATTCAAATCTAGTAGTTAATCACAGAGAAGAATTAAAATGTGCACCTTTATGAAACCAAAGGTTCCGAAAAAATGGAAAACTAGTTTTCAGTCTCCAATCTTAAAGAAAAGTAATAAATCTGATATCTCTAACTATAGACCTATATGTACATATACAGTCGTCCATCCTGAAATTATTTGAATCTGCTCTGCTCTCTACACTCTCGCCTCGATCGACAACAGTTCCATGGCAAAAAGATCAACTCTTACTAACCTGATGATTAATCGGAATATTTATTCGATACTATGTACAAGAGTCTTCAAACTGACCGAGATTTATTAAAATAGTAAATTAAAAATAACAATGATTAATAACAGGAACTCCAATTTAAGATCTCAACTTTACTTTTTTTATTGGACTTAATAAACTTATCATTTGGGCCACAGTAAGCGACTTAGGTATCTTTTCAAAATAGCAAATGGCAGATTGAACGTCATGGACGAGCCTTATTACTTTGGGTGTACCTACGCGTAACACACAACTGACTGCTCTGAATTTATTTGTTTTTGAATTTTTATTTGCAATATTTTTGGAAAAATACATAACGTACAAAAAAAATATACCGTTGAATTAAAAAAAGGGAAGTAAAATATATATATATGTGTACACAAATTATTATTTTTTTAAACTTATATGGCACAAATCTTAAGATTAAAAAATAATAAAAGATTATTATAAAGTTTTGGTCCTTTATAAAACACGCTGTTTTGGGTGCAATTCCTTTAGTTTTAATTAATAACCATATATAAATAATTCTTCACGAATTCAGACAAATAAAATTATATTTTACCTGCTGACTGGGTAATACTTTGGGAGTTCTCTGACCATTCCTTTTTAACACTCGGCAGGTCTATGTTAATTTCCGTATAAGGAATTCCGCCTCCACCTTCTTCTAGAGATTCTGGTTCTGCCTTGATGGAAATAGCCTCCACATTAATGTTACCTGGAATAATGAAACAACAATTCATTGATGGGTAATAGAAAGAAGTAAAATATATATGTATACAAATCACTTAAGTTTTGTTTTTGGGAAACCTAAAAATCTTTGCTCTTTCTCGTGGGGTAGTTGGAAATATTTTTATTTATTTTTTATTTTTTTTCGTGGTTATATTTATTGAATTGAATATAATCACATTTAATACGATATAAGATATGGGTAGTCCCACAAAGCTGTGACAATCAGCTTGTCTGTAGGTTCTACCATTTAATGTTATAACATAATACACATTAGCTCAATTTTAAATATTAATACCAAATATAAGGTTTAGGATAGATAAACGTTTTGTTCATTTACTAACCACTTTTTTGTCAGTTTAGGGCAGGGTTCCTCATTATTTTTTAAGCTAAAGTTTTCGTTAAATTTGTTATAAATCACAGGGATCAAATAGTCAAGTGTTCTGCTACCATACTTATTTGATATTAGTGGAATTTTTAGGCCTTTTTTTTCAGTAAATCTTGTTTTGTGACTATGCACCAATGACTTTTTGGACGCATTTTCTCCCGCATTATCCATAATTATAATAAACCAGAGAAGTATAATAATGGTACATATTATTAGTTTGGAGATAATTAAAAAGCTTGTAGATCATTACATCACATATTATATGTTGTTTAGTTATCATCATATTTAAATTTTGTAACATAATTTTAACTCTAGTAAAAATATTTAATTCGATCATCCTCAACCTGTAGTTTATCATTTTGGGCTTTGTTACATAAGAATAAAACGCTAGGAATGTTACTAATTAGATTCTTAAACGTCCATTCAACTTTGGTGTGGTAAAGCTGGCCTCGAGCCTGGTTTAAGACCATTTTAACCAAACAAACGCCATTAAGTCGTGCTTTTCACTGTTCTGACCTTACGCGCCGTGTAATATTTACACCACATTTGTTCAGCAATAAATTGAATGAGGAGTTACAATAGAATTGTATACAAGGCGCGTTGTTCTGAGATATGATTTATTTCTGATCCTTTTCAAGAATCCAACTTTTTAGTTATGTATTTGTCAAATTTTAATTTATCATCTAATATTACACCCAAATATTTTATACTGCTTACCCTTTCCATATTAATGCTATCAATTTTGGTATTGTCTCCTCATTTCCACCTTTGCTAATTTTTAACCATTTGTTTTATACAGTTATCTTGTGGTCATTAGGCCGCACCGAAAGTGATCAAGGACCGCACCAAAAAGTGCCACCCCTGTGTTAGATAATCAACAAACCAATACTTTCTTTATCATTAATTCCATTATTTCTTAAGTTTTTATTTATATTAAGTCTAACAATACTGCAATAATTTTACTGTTTTTATATCAAAAATTTTATATTTGTGTATTACATAGTTAATAGCGGTTTCACAAGAAAAATTATTTCTAAAACCAGATTGTTGTCAAACTAACAACTGCTTGGCCTCAATATATTCAGTTAATTGCTCCTTCACAATGTATTCGAGTATTCATTCATATTTGGGTTAACAATTTATCAGTTTAAAGTTGTCAAATTTAAACTGATAAATTTGACAACTTTAAGCTCGGTCCAGACATGTTCTTTTGTCCGTACCGTACCTCCGTTTCGTACCAGCGTCGCGATCAAGAACGCTAGTTTGGACGCCCGTTCGGTACGGTACGGTGGTACGGCATCTCGATACGGATAGAGGTACGCTCCGATCCATCGCGAGTCGGTTTTTCGGCCCGTTCAAAGGCGATACGGTACGGGTCTGCGCCAGTCTGGACGTGTTCGCGGCGTCTTACATCTTTCTCTGTTTTTGAACAATTCTAACTCCCACCAACGTCGCCTTTTTTGTTTTTTTTTCGTTATATTATTGTGAATAACAATGAAGGACGCGCAAGCAATCGTCAAATTCTCAAACACTTCCGCAGTCGACGACATGGTGGGAGGAAATGGACACGCGATGATCGCAGTGACGTTACGGAGATACGGGCTCTTGATCGCGACGCGGATACGAAACGGAGGTACGGTACGGACAAAAGATGATGCGTCCAGAGTTTTTGGATCGCGACGCTGGTACGAAACGGAGGTACGGTACGGACAAAAGAACATGTCTGGACCCAGCTTTAAATTTATCATTTTATTTAATTAAAATCAAATTTAATAATATAATTATTAAGTTCTGTAAGTATTTTTTGGTTTTTGTTATTGTTGCAGGTGTTTCGGCTGTCAAGGCCATTTTGAAACTGTCATTTTTAAAAGTCAGTTTGAAAATGGCCTTGAGCGCCCTTGAGGTGCTTTTGCACAAAAACGGCGCTATATAAATCATCCAAATATTATTATTATTAAAGCCGAAACAGCTGTAACAATAACAAAAACCAAAAAATACTTGCAGAACTTACTAATTATATTATTAAATTTGATTTTAAGTACATTTAAAACAAAAAAATGGAGTTCTATGAATTAAACACAAAAACAATAAAAAATAAAAATAAATTAATTTATCAGTTTAAAGTTGTCAAATTTCTTTGGGTTATTAATTTTCAGACAAAAAGTTATTATAGTTGTCTTCCAAGTTTTGGTAAATACTCGAGGCGTGAATAAATAAATAATTTTTTTTAAATTAATTTTTAATGTTTTCTTAGTTCGACAATTTCCTGTAAAGTAATAATTTAAGGGTAAAATCAAAAGTACCGATGAATGACAACAGGGGAAGTAGAAAACAAGTAGCTCTTGTGACTTCATGCATTTGAAACACCCTTGTGATACATATACGCAATGAAACTTACTAGTTGGCGGAACACTCTTAGCATACTGCAAACATTCCTTCTTCACATCCGGGAGGTCGATTTTCATGTCCGTAAATAGCATTTCATCTGTGCCTTCTTCCTGGGACTCTGGTTCCATCTTGATGGAAACACTCTCTGGTTTGGGAAGGTTCATGGCACTGCTGTTTTAACGTCCTGTTGTATAATGGTAATTGGTCTCAGCTCAGTAAAATAAAATAGTAACAAAACATTAAATAGTTAGGTCAATTTGAGTGTTAATAACGGAGTCTCAAACAGATCACAGATAAACGAAATTAACTGTTTGCGGTTATAGCGCCCTTTATATTATCGACACACTGTAACGTGTGCAATAAACGAGCGCTTTTACCAATGAAATGATAGAAATTATTGTAATTATAAGTCTTTTGCCATAATAAGTAAAGAACTGTCAATTTGATGTTAGTGTAGTTTTGCGTGGGTCGAAACAGTGGTCTCATTTATTATTTACTTAGAACAAATTAATAATGTAAATAAAACCTTAAATAAACAATAACGGTTTATTACATAAATATGAATTTAAGGGTCAAAAATTAAACACACTTGTTGACGTCTATTATTGAGTGTAAATGCAAGACAAAAGATGTTGTAATAATATTTATTAAAAATAATCAGGTTAACTCTTTCGCGCAGATTAATTGAACTCACTAGGTTCGCTTGGTTGTGACAAATGACAGTGGCCGTAAATCAACAGCAAACATACTCATGTACTCTCGTCAGTCATGCGTTAACCTGGTTGATGTTGGGTAATTCAGTATCTGTATCGTGAATTCTGTAAAAACTAATCAATCAAGTGTTAAGCGATATATTATTAGAACCCATACCCACGCTCGTTCATGCCCAATGGTTTTACTTTCGTTCGAACATGTCTCAACTTGTGTACCATCTTATTAAATGCTTTTTAGTTTGATGCAAAAAAGATTCTAGGTCTGTAATTCTTGCTCGATGTTTGACAGAAATTCAGTCCAGTATGTCTCAACATGTAGACAAAGCATGTTAGTCACCCATCTTGATTCCCATTAGCTTGTTGTCCTTTTCATTGGAGAAAAAGCAATGGATTTTGTTAAACTTTTATTTTTCCTATTTATTTATGAGTGTAGTTTCCATTTCTAGAATGATAATAATATTTGGAATATTTATGTAAGAAGGTTTTTTCATTTTAAATTCAATAATTTTATTGTAATATTTTTAGAGCAATGCAATAGGATGATTATTGTAATGTTTTATGCTTTAGAAAATGTATTTATTTTATACAGGAATTTGATATTTTTATATAACATTAATTATTATTATTACAAATAATAAATTAAATTACGCATTATGTATAATAATAACAATTTATAATAATTGTTATGAATATTTATATTTTTTACTTGTAAAAATTTGTTTATTTAAAAAACAGAATATCGTATAGTGTAAATTATTCTGTACGTTGAGATCATCATTTGTCGTCATCCATGGCTCAAGACCTATGATTTGAACCGACTGAGCGGCATCTCGTGTCGAGCTGTGAGCACAACGACGAGCATAGTTCCAAGTCAACATTCTAGATAAAGCCAAACCACCGAACATGAACGAGCAAGCTTTACAATGTACTACATAGCTTTGCAATAAACAAGTATCATAATTAAGGAGATCAAGCCACTAGTACACGTTGGGGCCAACCCGCCAACATATCGGCGCGGGCGCCAAGATCCTTTGATGTGTTCACGAAAACAGACAATTATCGGGTTGGCCGGCCAACGCGTGCATAATGTATGTACATGTTGGGCCAAATTGTACTAGTAGCTTTAGGTGTTGATTTGTCAACATAGAAATAATCTACTTATTATGTACGTACAAGGCGAAGGGCAGTGGTAAATCCAAAAATATTAAAGAAACGTCACTAGAAAAATATTAGCGCTTGATTTCTTAAAAACGTTGCTATAAAAATGTGACGATAATTGAAATAATCTCCAGTAGTATACATTTAACATAATTGTTGTAATATCCTTTAGAAATGCGGGGTAACAATTACTGAGCGGCAAGAGAAGAGAATGTAGGAAAACAAGGAAAAGTTGATGCCGCATGCCGTAAATTCTAATGACATATCCATATATCCATAGACAACAGCCAATTAAAGAAAATAATCACAAAAGAAGCACCGGACAGTTCTTATTTAGCCCGTCGACCCACGGGTAAGTAAGCAATCGACATAAACCGAATGCTGCATTTTGAATGGGTTTTAGGGCATTTTGATTGTCTCGATTGCTTGCCGACCCGTGGGACAACGGGCTTAATCTGAATTCTGAATACTGCACACAAAAATCCGGAGCCAGTAGAACTAGGGGTTCCATGACAACTCATAATATGGGAACTAACCACATGAATTTTCCTGAACAAACTTATAGAGTAAGTTTGGTCAGGAAATAAGAATAGTATTATATTTATTAGATATTCATTCAAACAATACGAATATATTTGAAAATGTAAGTCTTCTGGAAATATTTCTTAGTGATTCCAAAATCTCAAAATAGGGAAAACAGCGCGGTTTTGATGTTAGATTATCAGTTTTCCGTTAAAAAAATAACTTTACTTTATATAATTACACATCATAGATAGAAAACCATAATTTATAAAACAATTTACTTATTTCTAGGCTTTAACTCCAAGAATAATTACAATATTGACCACAACTGGCTAAAACACTTCTCTGAGGTAAGAAGCCAATACAAAAAAACTATATTTATAATACGTGATTAGGATGGCAACATTTCGTCTTACTCTCGGCAACATTGGCAATATCTGTCAACACAACAACTTCTGCCATCAGTGTCTATGGTTGTCCGCAACTCGACACTTGACGACTCGATTCGGTTTATTTATGTGCTCGACCATCGACTCTCGACTACATAACATACGTGTACGTAAACTATAACTGTACACATAGCTCACTACTTACTACATATACATGTACACTTAAGTACACAGTTATCAATATCAGTGCTGAAGTTTACAGTGTGAAGGTGAAGGGTGCCAGAAAACGCTGAGTTATAACGACCCTCGCGAGTGACTTCATCTTACCGTGTACTACAGTGTGCATTACTCTAACCTCTCAGCGTTTGCATCAATGTGTATTTTGTGTCCTGCTGTGTATCACGCAGGGAAGTGTATTGTCTGTCATGTCTAAAAGGAGCATCGCATACATCAAGCCCGAGGAACCTAACTTCTTGAAGCGAATGAAGGCTGAGATTGGCTACAAAGAGGATACTTCCATTGAACTTAAGGTAAGATTGTATTTTTTTGAATCGATACTAAATTCGTTTTACCTGCTTTGCGATGTTTACGTTTTTGAAGGTTAAGTTTATTGCGGAGAAGAGTAACGAATGAATTGTATATTTTTAACCTTTTTTGTTTAGAGATTGTAAATACATTGATTTGCTGTTGGTCCATTGTTTTGCAGTTATTATATTTTGACTTGTTACGCATGTTATGAGCTTTTTAAGTATGTTTATAACCTCTCGCGTGTCTCTGTTTTCCGGTGTCAATGCTTCCATGCATCTCCCATGGCTGTAACGGAGAGTTTTTCTACTGATGTAGCGCATTTTTAGAACCAAGCACACAGATTAAAGCGGATTAGAGAATGTATCCTCATCGCTGTACTAGTTGGCTGATGTGCATCCTGATGAAGCGTCTCTTGACCATTGTAGAGTGCTGTTTCTGGAAGCTTTAGGCCCCAAAATTTAGGGTTCCACGACTAAAAAATTAAATTAACCTAACCTATCCTGCTATAACACCTTTCACAAGTGTTCTGTTTGGCCCGGTTACCAATTTTAGTTTCCTGGGCATTCCATCCATCACTCATCCTGCTGTCATTTGTTATTTTAGCTCTGTTTTTGTTTTTGTTTTTTTAATTTTAACGATTTTAGTTGGACGGAAATGATAATGTATTAGGTAAAATCACATTCAATGGGCGAAAGCCAAAATAACTAATAATAATAAAAAATACATTAAATATACATATAATTTTATATTGTTTTACCCTATGACGTTACAATATATAGCATGACACGTCACCTATATTATATTATTTATAGTGTTATTGATATTCAAGACGTCGTCTACAACGTGCTAATGCATGCAAAACAGGGAGGTGGAGAGATGGATTCAGAAATTACGGAGTGGTTGATCCTCTCAGAATCGCCCTGATTAAAAACCACCTTTCAGAATCCTCACGTTGCTTGAAATGGCTTTTACCGTGTTTATTAACCAGAATTGTATAGCCAGACTTTTCCGAACCTTCATCTCCAATATCCTTCCCATTCTCAGAGCACCTTTTATAAGTCTTTAAAAATTTTTTGATCCTGGAGTACAGGAGTGCTTTTGGCTGGAGCAGTATATTCTTATCAAATTAATGAAATTAACCATCATTATCCCTTTTCCTACCCTATTTACCAATCTGTTGCTAAGCCTGGTATTTCCCTGAGTCACCCGATGAGTATGTGCCTGGTGCCGTCAACACCAAGTGTTCTAGATTATTTGTCACGGTCGTCGTTCCTGTCCAACCGTCCATGCTTCCTGGAAGACGGCCTATAAGGATATTTACGTTAGGTTGGTCCATCAATTAAAAAAAATCAAATTTGATATGTTTCTTTTCTTTTGGTGCTCTCTTTTCTACTGGAGGTTTGTTAACTTCAGCCGATAATAGCATTCGTACCAGTTAAGTAATAACGGAAAAAATATGTTTTGAGTGTTATTTTTCTGTTCTCATATCGAAGGTCGGTTATTGTCAGGGCATTTCATCACATTGCAGGCTGTACTTTGTAACGACTCAGCGGGACCTACTCGTGCATACACCGCATGTCACGAAAGATTTGAGGCTACGAGGTTCAACGTCTTGGATCAGTCTTCCCCTGAATTATCAGTTGATTGATTTTGTATGTTTCATGTTGTGATTCTGTCTCTGAGCTTTACAAGATTTACTAGTGATGGGTTCTCATCGCTTTTTACCCTTGTCCCATTCGGGTTGAAAATCCATCCCTTTGACAAACCGCCTCAAGACGTCCCTATCCTTGGCTAGTTCAGCAACCTCTGCCCATTGTAGGCCTAGCCTCTCCTCACACGGCTTTTTCAGAACAGCTTTCCCCAACTCTGCCTGAGGCGGTCCATCGGAAATCTTCCCTCTGGAATTGCCGTTATAATTTAATGCGGAAGCCGGTCTTCTGGCATCCTGAGTCCATGTTCTTGCTATCTCGTTAAGAAGAGTATCAATAGGGATTCGAGGTTTAGTGCTTCTCGATACTATTTTGTGACTCTTCTCAAAAAAATGGCGGCTTGAACATACTCTCTCGATGATCATCAAGTAGAGTCTTATGATTTAAAATAGAATTCTTTGTCAAATTTAAGAATATTGAAATTTCGAAAAGATTCATAGAATTCACGTGCGAAATTGTAATACGAACAGGATTCTAAAATAATCCAAGGCCAATGAAAGGGCTGTGTGGTCTGGACATACAACATCAAATGAATTGTATTATTTTAATATGTTGAGCGGATAAATAGAGAAAGGAGTATCGAGAGAACAATTATGTAGATATAATTCGTAATTGGTAGATACTAGATACGTCTAGTATCGCCTAAATAAAACATCACCAACCGGAATCGACACCTAGCTTGAAATAGCTTTACCCGTTACTGATAACCTGATCTGTATAGCCAAGTACTTTTGAACGTATCTTCTTCTCCACCTATTTCTTCATTCAGACTCACAACATGGACCCACTGGCTCCGAGTAGTTGGGACTCTTGTTACCTTCAATCACTTGTCATTGTCCCCCGCTTTATGTCCTCAGTCTTCATAACAGTAGAGGGTGAATTGTCTTCTGTTATTTTATTAAAAATATAAAGCAAATATACAAATTAATTGTATGTTACATAGCATTCCTAATAGAATTACCCAGTTAGTAGAGAAATATTCTCGGATTTAACTGGGGAACTAGTCTATTTAGTAATACTAAAACGTAATAAGTGTAAAATATAATTGATTAAAAATAGTTATAACAAATATCCAGTTAGCTAGTTGTCCCACGGATCGGCAAGCAATCGACATAAACCATATTCTGTAAGATCCTGCGCAGAAAAGTCCACACTGAACTGCCCTGCAGACCTATTACTTTTATTTTTCGGAATTAATTAATGCAAATCTTGGAAGTGGAAATTAACCCACTTCCCGACATCAGATCGAGCTGTAACTCGGCAGATAGACTCGCTGTCGATGACAATGCATTATATCACACACGCGTGGACATATACGCGTTTCTCAGAAATTGGATATCATTCAACAGTTAATATTAGAAATGAATGTCCGTCCAACCCAATTGGGATTTTGGTTGATTTTTAAAGAACAACTTAAATAATCATTTTTGTATTTTTGCTATCGGATATAAGTTAGTCTTTGTACACATTTTAATATTTTAAAGTTTTAGGATATAACTTTATTTAGTTGTCTATTGTGGTCTGTTTTACATATAATTATTTGCTGTATTATTTTATTTGATTTCTCTCTAATCATCTTGCGTCTCACGTATTATATGCTAACGTGTCCCCTGGTTGTGTTGTTTCTCAGCGTGAGAACCTTCCGCGAGGACCCGAGGACCTGCCCGAGCTGGAGGACTCGGAAGTGCCGCAGATCGTCGTCTTGGCACCCGGAGACCTGACGGAGGAGCAGTTCAAAGCCGAGAAAGCCAGGATCAACCAGGGTAAGCGATAATTTCTAATACTAGATTTTTCGGCAATAGGCTGACTGTATATTCTACTCGCCGCCTACGAAATCAGTTCATTTGAGAATGGGGTATTTCCACAAACTAGGGATACGTCTCATAGAAATTGTTGTCTCCTTTAGCGTCACTTTAAAAAATATTATTTAAACGGTGTTAGAAAGAGAAAACACCACGCTTTGTATTCAAATATCAAAGTAAATCACATACAAAAAAATTATTTCAAAACATAAATTTTTAATTCTAATAATACAATTTGAAAGTGTGTTTCATTACCTTTTAAAAACAGTTTTTAGTTTTCCTATACGTTCATAAATATTCATTTTATTTGGATTTTATTGCAAAGTGGAAAAACTCTCATCTTCTGACAGAATATGCCAGAAGCCTGAGGTATTAATATGCGTGGAAGATTTGAAGTTGATTCTGACCGTCTTAGCAAAAATGTGTAACTTCATTAGTTATTGATTTTATAACGATATAAAACCCCAAATTCCTGAACGGTTCGAACTGGCTACGTCATTATGTCGGAGGCAACGCTACTACAAAATTGAATGGGATGACGTCACTAATGCCCTCCGCACGAACATATCGTTTTGGCCGCAAATCAAAAATGGCATATTTTAAATTTTATTTCGTCAACATTTTCTTGCGTCCAAAAAGTGTTTCACTGTTCACTTTTAGTAAAAAAAACCCAAGGTTTTAAAAATCTTTACTGAACCATTAAAACGGCCGCCATACTGAACTGGAAACGGAACGTACAAACAAATTTACAAACTAGACGAAACGCAAGAAGTTCGAGTTAAAACTGCTAGGCCCAGTCAACAATACAATAAAAATGAATTTACTATCGTAAGTAGGTACCTAATTTTTTTTTTCGCAGTAAAAAAACCTGAACACATCCTAGTTCGTAGTAGGTAGTATCTTCCCCAGAGTGGAAGATACTACCAGTATCGCCCTGGTGTAAGACCACCATTCAGAATTGAAACGTTGCTCCAAATGGCTTTAGCCGTGTTTAGTGACTAGATCTAAATAGCCAGGTACTTCCCCACCTTCCTCTTTCCCTTCCCCACTTACCTTCAGCCTCACAACATCTCCCAATTGGGGATGCCATAGTGTCACGGGCTCCAGACGGGAGCAGTTGGGACTCTTGTGAGGTATTCACTATAAAAAAAAAAATATATATTATTAAAAGCCGGAATTCTCTTCTTCCTGCTGGTTGCGACCTGATTCTTGATCCATTGCTGTTTTACTTTTTCCTCAGGAGGAAATATCTACCTTGAACTTTTCCTTACTATCTATAATATGTTTACTTCGAACATTCGTAGATAATGCAGCCAGAGTTGACACCAATAAAACACTGATCACACAGATGCATACAGCATGTTTCAAAATTGTTATTCGACATCTGATATAATACATACTAAAGGTGTGTCAGACAGAAGGATTTTCACAGACTTGCATATTTGATAGTTCAGAATTGCTTTCGTATTATATTTCAGTGCAGAACTTCTGTGACTAACTACCATATGTATTCCTCATTGCCCAGAATAATTATGGAGGGAAATATTATACCAAGTCAGTGGACATCAACAATTTATCAATTAACAAATACAAAAGATTTTTACTGAGACAGTTTAGTTATTTATAATAAACAATATGTACTGTAACATTTTTACTATTCACATGTAAAAGCCCTCTAAAATGGGCGTTAATACATAAAAGTGGTTTATTCTCGTAGAACAATAATAGACATTGGTTTTAATTGTTTTTAACGTGAAGTGTTTTGAATAGTGGGTTCGTGAAACTTCGACGATGTTGAACGAATATTATTACATTCAACTGCTGTTCGATTCTAGAAACTAATTTGCTATTTTCAAGGGAAACTTCAAATGACGAAAAAATACAATTGCAAATTGGCAACATAAATAATGAAAGTACTTCCCAATGATTTTCATTAAATAAAATGATTTGATCTTTCTGTTTCAAATATTCGTTTAGGAATCGCTAATATTGTCTTCAATAATTAAATATTATAATTTGAGGTTTTACTCATTAAGTTATTCCAAAAAATAAAATATTCATCCTAGACTTGCAGGTAAAGTCGATAGATGTCGCACATTAAAATTAAAATAAGATATATTTATCTAAGACACTGCCTAGATTGCATTTAGTTCGAGTTGAATCTTGCGATCATTCATAAAGATAGCATCCAATAAAAAATTGCGGTGAGAAAAATGAAGCAATGTCGGTAGTTCTTATTCGAAGTATGATACAGTTAAATATGACCGAAGGAGATAGGGTCCTTAGCTCAGTTGGTAGAGCGGTGCCCCGGCAAAGCAAGGGTCCTGGGTTCGAGTCCTAGATCTTTTTCTGAATCTAGAATTTAACCCATTTTTCTGTTTCAAATATTCGTTTAGGAATCGCTAACATTGTCTTCAATAATTTAATAAAATGATATTACATGTATTTTTATTTAGAAATGAAAAAGTATAAATTCTTAAAATCATCCTTACTGATGAGTAATAAATGTAGTTTGGGGCGCTTGCGCGTCCCTTCCACCGCTTGTCATCCGATCATGCGCGCTGAGGTTGGAGGGGATTCGGTATCCATTTTGAAAAATTAGTATAAATAATTACATGGAATCGGTTAAAATGGCGATTTTCGTAAGAAGTGGAACATTCGTACGAAAACTCCACCAAATATTTTTATTTTTATTTTGTTCACGTATTATTAAGGACATATAAATTTGAACTGAATTATAACGAGTGGCTGGAACATTTAATGAATTTATTTAATACTATAAACGCTGACTGAAAAAAACTCTGAAATAACAAAATTCCTAAAATTGCTATTTAGTTTAACATTTATAATTTAATTTTACTAAGTCATTAAAATATTTTTTTAAGTCACTGTTAGACAAGTGGTCGACATTCTCAGTATCACCTTGGTGAAAGATCACAATTCAGTATCGATTTTTTGAAGTGGTTTTAGCCGCGATTACTGACCAGATGGACCAGTTACTTCCTCTTCTTATCTCATTCATCTCCCCATCTCCTCGAACCTCACAAAATGGGGGTTACCTTAGTCCCTTGTGAGTTTTATGATCACACGATATGATTGAGACGTAATAATAACCCCTAAGTGTTGTACAATGTGGCAGAAAAAAAATATTATTTTCATTCTCCGTGTGAATTTTTATCAGTATATTGCACTTGGTATTTCTGCTCTGCGTTCTGTTTGTTTGCGTTTGCTAGCTATTTGTTGGTGTGCCTGTTGTTTCCCCCACCACGGCAACCTGTTGTCAGTGGGCGGGCGCACCCCTCAGGGGGGGAGCAGAGCCACCCCGCGGCCCACGTAACTCAGCCCGGTGTTTGCAAAAGCCATCAAGTCTCGCTAGCGCCGATTCACATTCTCCCCGACAATTATGATAATGATAGCTCATCATGATAATTAGCTGTAGTTTCTTTTATTTTTTACTTGTTAAGAAAGACAAACATTCCCTTGTTACGAATAACCTGACAATATGTATTTGAATTCCTTCTATATCATTATTATGCTTGTGCATTGCTGAACGACCTAGCTAGGAGAAGAATTGAACCCGCGATGTCTGAGTGAAAACCAGACTCATTTCTCAACTTGTCATTGGTCATTGATAATTTCTTTGTTTTGTAGTGTGGGGAGGTTAGTGCTATTCCACACAGCCCATATTTCACTCTCTTTATCTTTTCCTTCAAGAGCCCCTGGCGTTCAAATTTGAACATATGCCTCCCCAATTCTACCCATTATAGCAATACTCTTCAGATCGTCAGCCCATAATATTATACACCGTGTCCTCTAGAAGTACAAGAGTGAAACTGATATGTCTTCATAACATAGAAAACCCAAAAAACATACATATGTATTATATTACTTTTCATTTTATGTAATACTATATATAATCGTATGTATTTTATTACTTTTCACTTTATGTAATACTATTGTATATATATGTATACCTATGTATTTTATTGATTTTCATTTTTTTCGGCGACTAAAGGGTGAAAAAACTATTATATTCGAATCTATGCTTCAAACGAAAAATTCCAACATCGAAATTGAATTACTCGGAAGCTCAAACCGTACCGTAGAAAGGTGTACCAAATGTGATCTACCATGAGTTTTCGGATATCGCTATGTAGACTCAAAAACGACTCGCCCCATTTCCCTGAAAAATTCAAAGTTTGTTATTATTAGTGTATGGAGTGTGTTCTGTTGGAGTTGTTTACTTTTTTCCAAATATTCATAAGGCCGGGTACACGTCAATGTATGTATATTAAATGGCAAAAAACAAATTGCGTATTTGCACTCCGTTAATCGTAAGATCAGATTCTCAGAGTGGAAGATACTCTCAGTATCGCTCTGGCGTGAGAATTGTACCACCATTCAGAATTGAAACTTGCTTGAAATGGCTTTAGCGATGTTTGGTGACCATATCTGAATAGCCTGGTACTTCTCCACCTTCCTCTTCCCAATTTCTTTCCCCTCCCCTCTACCTTTAACCTCACAACACATCTCGAATGGGGATGCCATAGTCTCACTGGTTACAGACTCTTCGCAGCAGTTGGGTCTCTTGTGCGGCATTCACGTAAAAATGATTATAAATACCCCTCCTTCGATAGCCTTTTTCACGTTGTGTAGCATTCATTTCTACCCCAACCAGCATTTTGCCCCCTCTTATTATTGGGGTGGGGGGGTATATTTTGGTTGCATGAGCATTTTGCGTGTTTATTTGTTATTTTTTTTTAGTTTACAGAACATTTTCTGAATTAATTAAAAAATGTTACATTAAACATTAAAATTGTTTTTCGTTTTCTTTTAGGTTCAATAATAATAAATTATTGATTCAAGCGAAAAATTAAACCCATCATACTTATACAATATCGCATATTTACAAAGATAATTTTCTAAATAAAACTGCACCATTTAAAAATAATAGAATCATAGACAAACTTCAATTCTTTCAACTCTAAAATGTAAAAAATACAATGTGCAATTCAATTTACATTTTCATATATATCCTTAACCTAAAAACATTAAAATGTGTCTACTTTGCACTCTTTAAAGCAATTGCTACATTTGAGATTGTGGGATGGGGAGGTTTTGCATTTTCTATTCTCCGTCCCATGATTTTATCTCAAAAACTATTGCTAAGGATAATATTCAAATTACACCCGTCACACCCCCATCAGAGTCACTTTTCAAAAAATGTAATATGTTATATTATTCAATTTTACATTAAGATATTCGTCAATTATACATTAAGACTATTCTCATATACATATGGAAAAAAGCACACGAAAATATTCACACCCGTTACTCGTCACACCTAAAATGTGTAATTCCTCCAACAAAAACAGCATTCGCCCAGCGACAATTCTCTTATATTGCTCCCAAGATATTCAATTCACTCAATATGGATACTAAAAAATCGGAAACTGATCATCTTTATATAAAAAAATATTCAGAATTGGCTATTGGTAAAGGGAAGGAACTATTTCAAAGAATGTCTCGTGTCATTAAAATAAATGAAATGTTCTTTTATTCCATTCTATTTTTTTTCTTTTTTTCACCTCTTTTTTTCTCTCTCTATCTCTCTCTCTCTTATCTCTGTATATCTTAACATCTTAACTTTGTAATCTAAAACATTATGACTACCATAATACGGGCATGAGCCTAGTATGGTGGTTGTAGACAAAAAAATAATTGTAACAATTAAAATTTATACGAATAAGGAAACACAAAAAAAATATTTTTAAAATTCATTGTCAGCAATGTAAATAATTGTAATAGTTTTTTTTAATTTCACATTAAAAACATACTGAAAATATAAACCTCTAATATACAAATAATGATCATATAATAACACACCCCCCATACAAGCTCGGATTAATTATTGAGGTACATCTTACGTATTGTAACAGTCTTTCTCAAAGTGGGCGATAACGCCCCCTTGTGGGCGTAGGGGGTAGCCCTTGGGGCCAGAAAGCTCAAAGAAAATTAGGAACGTTAAGAAAATCTAGAGGGGAAAATCTAGATTTAGTGCTGGAGCGATGTTGCTAACTAAAAAGAGAAATCGGCTGCAAGTTGCTGAACGCGGCGACTTACGGCTCTTTTTTTTAGTGAATGGTAATGTAAAATTATTTTCCGACTTTATGTCCGGGTTAAATATTGCCCACATGAAAAACTAAACCCTTTCACACACTTTTCCACAAATGATCATCTAGTCAATTCACATTATTCAAGTGCATTATATAAGTGTAATAAATACAAAAAAAATACAAGGACAATACGTCAAATCACCAGATATTAAATGGGAAAATAATTCACCGACTCCAGATATTTTCATATCAGAGGGTTCGGCTCGGTAGAACTCCTAGTTGGACCTATAAATCCTACTGATCCCTCAATATAAATATTTACAAAATCTTTCGTAATCCTACACTTATTTAAAATGACTGATTTTTGCGTTTTTATGTATAAATTCTTTGACAGATCTAATACGCCTAAATTTTGAATGAGAGAGCCATGTATAAGTATAATGCCAGTTGCCGTAATAACAAATGGTAATATTTTTGTAGTCTCAGAATGCCAAATTCTTTTAATCTCTTATTAATATTATTATTATATGTTTTTTAACAGTAATTTTTGCTTGTACTTATTACATTTTTTTATACAATACATACGACATATGCACCGTTATTCTGACTCTTGTCGTAACCCAACTGAAGTATTATATTCTCCCTGCAACAGAATATTCAATATATCTCAATATTTTATTATTATTACGTTTAAACAAAAATGTGAAGTTGTTTTCGGTAAAACTTTATTGTTATTCTGTTCTATTTTATCTGAGAATACATATTCGCTTTCTGTAAATGGTTATAAAGGGTGCCATTGAAAAGTTATATATAAATAATCATCATTATATTTACGTCACGATCTTTAAGTTGGTGCACATGTCATAACATATTATAGTTAAGTCATGCCTTCGCGTTGCCAACAGAATAAATGGAAAATGGGTTATGCATTGCATAGGTACCAATGGCTGAAAAACCAACGCTGACGCATTGGTGCCCGGATTCCGTTAGGCGCTTGGGTTGGTACTGCGTACAACATGGGAGTACCTACACTCAAGTAATAAATCACGTGTACCAACGTGCATCGTGTGGGTAGGCAGAAAGCATGATATTAATAAGGCTAATTTTTATAGCTTCACCTTTGTATAATGTATACAATATTATACAGCAAAATTACTCTACTTAAATTTGAGTTGATACATTATTGTGTTGTTAGCACAAGTTCGTTTAGTTTAAGGCGATGCACTACGTCGTGTAATATTTTAAATTGAGCCGCTATCAATAATAACACTTACGTAGATGG
The DNA here is from genome assembly GCF_061612785.1 of Hesperophylax consimilis. Classification (NCBI taxonomy): domain Eukaryota; kingdom Metazoa; phylum Arthropoda; class Insecta; order Trichoptera; family Limnephilidae; genus Hesperophylax; species Hesperophylax consimilis. The sequence goes on along the minus strand of NC_142858.1, from coordinate 20,548,189 downwards.
CGATAAGGTTTAAATTCCCGCTTAACACCGTCCGCCTGTTTTGATTTATGCAAGAAAAAAACGTGGCCAAAAAGTGCCTTTTATTTTATTTTGTGGATGTTCATGTTCAGGCATAAATATTTAATTTTTTTTCGATCATTTTATAAATAAAATTAATTTGCCACAATATACAACATTACCGAAAATGGGTTCGTAAGTAGGAGATTTTGAACTTTAAAGCAGTTTTCATAGGACTTACACATTATTTTTTTCTGGGCTTATAAAAAGACTTATCTAAAAAATACTCGATTATTTCAAAGGCCAAGATGTATTATACTCGCAGTATTTAATTAAATCATCTGAAATATTTTTAGGCGACCAAATTTTCAATCCAAAAACACATGATTTTGCATTACTACGTATGGCATCGCCTTAAAGTAGCAAAAAACTTTCGAATGGTGAGCTCAGGTAATCAACAACAATAATCGGGGCAAAGCCGAGTCCGGTCAGTGGCTAAGTTGGCATCGCGCTTGGGTCCCACCCAGGCATCGTACACCAGGTATCGGTCACGACCCAAGACACATTTTACGCTTACTATGGTGGTAGTAGAAGTTTTTAAAATATTGTCAGGTTATTCGTAAAATAATTGTATTAAAAAAGCATTACGTAGGTACGATTGTTAACTGTGAGTTATAATAACCATACTTGTCGAAAAATTGTACGGGAAGCCAAAATCATTGTCAAAATCAAATAAGAGATAAAATGTGTGTTAATCTGGCATGTCGAGTAGTAATTTAATAACAATAGTAAATTCATGATGGGTGTGTGGCGGTCTATCCTTTCATGGTGGTTAGTTAGTTAATTCATCAAAACATATTATTAGAGACGTGTTAAATAAAATGGTATCAGATATATCGATTGTTATGCCTGGAATAGCCCCCCCCCCCGCTCTTAACCCCTGGGCGCCGCCCAAAACGGTACCTAGCCAGGGCGGCAAGCACAGAATAACTACAATCAAATATGTTCATCAATGTGACGTTTCAATAGGCATTCGAATTAATTTGATTTCTACCCCACTCCCTACTGTGGCGATTATTCAAAACTAAATTTTACGAAATAGTTATAATTTATACAAAAAATGGAGAAAAAGTGAATACTTTAAGCCTGTGAAAGACCACGCTATATTCTCGCGGCTTTGCCTATTTAAGCATATCGCTCGCCATATATTCCCATTGTAATTGTATCGCGAGCGATATGCTGAATTAGGCCACAAGCCATGATGCGTATAGCATAATCTGTCAGCCCCATTAACCCGGCAACTCAAGACAGTGGTCGAAAAGTGTTGAAAAAAAAACTCGGTTAAACAGGTTAGATTTATAGCCCCTTTTACCATCACTTTTAACGACTTTATATCACTTTTCAAAAGTTTGTTTAATTGCCTCAGTCTTGAATTGCCATGGAACCAGTGAATGCGTCATATTTTGCCGCCAGCTGGATTAAACGCCAACCTTCTACAAATCTTCAGAGCACATGCTCCAACTGACTTCCAACAGAACGCCATAGGACTCAATCGTAACAGGAGATCGGTAGATACTTTCAGTATTGCCCTGGTGAAAGACATCATATTTTTTATCTGAGATCTGAATAGCCTGGTTCCCCTACTCCCTTCAGCTTCACGACATATCCCTATTGGGGATGTCATATTCGGTGACCGGATAACTCCTCAAAATGACAATTCAACACACCTATAAAAAGTACTATAAACTAATGAAAAGTGATGAGTTAATTAAATAGTTTACATATGTAACTATTTAACCTAGTTTTTGTTTCATCACTTTTCATAACTTTATAGTACTTTTTATGGGTGTATTAAATTGTCATTTTCAGGAGTTATCATGGAACCGTCATATTCACGCTGTCTCCGGATAGTTGGGAGTAGTTGGAACTACATATTTTGCTGTATTTAAAGGTGGTTTGCTGTATTAAACGGGGTGGTAGTTGGTACAATGATAATGCATTTTTATTTTTAAAAATTTATTTATTATTTAGTACAGGATATTCATATTGTACACTTGTAAAATGTTTTCACTGTCCAACTAGGAGTAATTCCCGTTTTAGGAGAGTCAAAATATAGTAGATATATTTAATTTCTGGAAATTTGTTTACTTCAAGGGCATCAAAATTTTAATTCCTGTACATAGCTATTTAACAATGTTTATTCGTTGCAATTCATTTAAATTTTATTATTGCTTTATTATTTAGAAAACTGATAATTAGAATCTAGCCTTTCGAAATGTCGATTTTGCCCATGGTTGCCACGGGTAAGTATCGGACCGTGACGTCATTAGCCAGCACAGAACAGCCAACTCCTAGATCCTAGACATTCTCTGCGGAAAGAATTACATAATATTATTATTATCACCGAACTCCGTGGCCGGTTGGCGGAATCAGGTCCCGTTCCTCATTTTTTTCATGTTGCCAACGCGCCGAACATTGATGCGGTACCTACCTACCTACTTATACTTGTATTCTCGGAGGTACGTACGCCCCCCGGCCGCGCAATGGACTGGCCCAGCGTTAGCGGGAACCTTCCGCTGTACAGACTGCTCCTCATGGCGAGGTCGCTAAGAACGTCTATTTCTAGCGGCGCTTACGCCCTTTCCCCGCCGTGGCCGGCCACGTGGTCTCTTGGCGCTTATGACCTCTTGGCTCCCGGCTCGCCTTATCAGACTGCTTGAACTACGTATAGATATTATATTTTCGCTTTGCCCAATTCGCAGGTAGGTAGGTAGTATGTATATCTACTTGTTAAAATGGAGCTGAGACGTGTGATGAAAATGCATTTCCTCAATGTTGTTGAACTATGCCAAATTTTGGTGATTCACAGTTGAAATCACAGAAAAGATAAAGAGATAAACTGAAAAGTGTTTTCTCCAATTTATTATTATTCACATAATATTATTCTATAACCTAATGACTTCTACCCGACCTTTGACAATGAAATTGATCTTCTCTTCAAGAAAGAATAGATATAAAATTTACATACACACAATATTTAATATAAATAGAATAAAGACAAAAAAACAAGATATGCCCTTTTTATTTGAATACGGCACAAACGTCCCAACTGCTCCCAATCGTCTGGAGCCAATGAAACGAACGCATCCCCAATTGAGGTATTTTGGTACGGATGGAGGTAGATGTGTGGGGTAGGTGATGAGGAAGATGAAGGATGGAACTATTCAGATCGGTTCACCAAACATGGCTAAAGTCATTTTAAGCCATGTTTCATTTAAATAATTTTTGATCTTTCACCATGGCAATGCTGAGAGTGTATTCCATTCTGGAACGCCGCAAATATGCTGTATTATAATATTTTTAATCAATTATTTATTAGTGATATAGGTATCACAAATAATTCATTAAATTAAATTACTTGCGCATAATGGGATCTGAACCCGCGATCTCCGGATTAATAGTCGAGAGGCTTCAGACGAGGGCTGTCAATGTCAGCGTGTTTCGCGGTACAAAAGTTTGTCAAATTGGGTTTTAAATTTTGAATACCAATCTGTGTTTCATGTGGAATGCACGAAAAAAAATTACCGATATAAAAATTATCTAATTTATTGAAATTCTGGTCAAATTATTCGTGTTTCTGTTAAAAACGGGACTGCAGGCTTTTAACGAATGAACTGACAGATTTCCTAACAAACTATCAGTAAAACACGAAAATGTTTATAGGATGTCGTTTATGAACACGTGTTCATAAAAAATCTTATATTTTAGCATTTTCGTTGTTACATTAAAGTTTCTACGAATTGGTTACCTACATTAGTAGTCAGTGGTGAACTGGTTTCCATTAAAAGCTTCATAGATGACATTTCTAGTGTTCATTATCTATTCAGTGCTTCTATGGGTTCTTTTCTTCAGTAATTGAAATAATGCAATTAATAAAGCCTGGTTCGGGTGCTCGCGCCCCCCTCCCAACCCCGCCCGGTGCGTTGCATTGCCCGCTGGACAGAGCTGAGCCAAGCCCCCGACAATGCGATCAACCCCCCTTGCATAATTCACCCTGGGAATGATTCATCTAAACATCACTCGCTCATTATGTTACCTGCCCTGTTGCTTTCCCCCATACGGTTGTTCGGTTACACCGGTTGGGAGGATTGGAATCAGAAACCGAAACCTAATTTCGGCTTCTGTTATATGCCGAAACTATAACCGAAACTTATTAAAATGGAAATTATGCATTTTTATTGTGAAACTTGTACGAGTTACATTAAAGTTAGTGTTAAATATAATAGAGACCAATTTAATGAGTGCATTGGTTTAATTTGAGCCTTTTTGGTTCATTAAAAAAATAAAAAAAATCTTTAACCTTATCCCTGAATACCTAAAAACCGTGAGTCAACCCCATTCCTTTAAAAAACAAATTACGAAATGAATCCTTACACACGGAATACATTACAACTACAGTACCCATTCATTCTACACTCTATCAATTTAATCACCTTTCAGACAAAACATAATAAATCCTTATTCCCTAACTTAGCGGTATAGTATGTACATAATTAATTAGTGTGATCTATTTACTAATAATTTCTCAAATTTTTCATCTTCTTATAATTCTCTAACTTCTCCATCCTCTTCTTGCAACCCAAACTAGCTATACATCATTTTTCTTATTTCCTTTTTTATATTATAGTAATAAATAGATTCTACGTCCGCAAACTGTAAAATTCACCCGCTATAACACAGGGTCATCCCTAGCATGGAGGGTGATATATCACAAAAAACCACATGTACTTTCTAAATCATGTATCAATAAAATAAAATAAAAATGTGTTATATGTAACAGTTCCTCAATGTACGCTATATATAAGAAATTACAAAAATACGAAAGATCTTAGAACTTCTAACTATAGTGAACAAATAAGTCTAGTTTTTGATAGTATTTATGTTAGATTAAACTTTGACAAAATCAATCATATTTAAAAAATTACGAACTCTGAACTTTTAGACATTTATAAAAACTTATTTTTAGATTATATCTAGAGATATACACACGCGCCCGAATAATGTCGAACGTGATCCGACGCGTTACAAACGCAGTTTTCGTCTGAACCGAAGTTTAGGTTAATTTTTAGCCGAAACCGCGGTCGAAACTCATTTATTTGCTGAAACATTTATGTATCGGTCGATGCAAATGTCATAATTTGACGACACCACTGGGTGTCAATCCCGTTCAATGCATAAGCAACGGCAGGTTAGGTTAGGTCACTTCTTTAGAATGAGCAGGGCGAGTCATTTTGGCTAATGACTTCATTATGTTGTTCTTAAAATTATAACATTTAAATTACACTTTTTTACATACTAATGTTGAGTTACCTACAGACAGTTGTATTCTAATATTATTTTTGATGATAAACTAATGTTTATAATACAAGGTTTTATGCATAGCAATCTGTAATCACTTTTCATGACTGTATCACCTTTTAAAGGTGTGTTGAATTGTCATTTTCATGAGTTATCCGATCACCAGAACAGACTTCACTGTCTAGTGAGGCGTTCTAAAAAACCACAAAATAAACGGGTTGCCGGCACTGAAACTTGACCTCCTAAGAATATCTTATCAGATTGAAGAGGTTTGGATATAATGATTTGTTTTTAGTGCATTTAATTGAAATTTTTCAGGTTTATTTTATTATCACCCGTTCACATTTTCACCCTTTCACGGTTGACGTTGGCTTCATGAGAACGGGCCGTTTTTGTGTAAGTCGGCTCGTATGTGGAATGAGCTACCGGCATCTGTTTTTCCTCCCTCCTATAATCCGAGCCTCTTCAAGGCCCGCATTAACAAATCCCTTCCTACAGCCCCTACCTTATTCCGCCTCACAACGCCGCCCAACCGGGTGGTGACATAGTCCCCCTGTCTGTACACTGCACAGGCAGGGACTCTCTTGTGAGGTGTCACATAAAAAAAAAAAAAATTACCGGAAGAATCCTGTTTAACATAAATAAACACGTGTGTTACGGGTGTTTGATGAAATGATCAAACCTTTTAAAAAATCGAAATCCTTATAAACAATTTCATCAGCTGTCTGATTTAGGACTAGAAAAAAGTTTTATGTATATTGACAACAGTTTTCTTTCAAATTCAACTGATCAACCGTCCTTACCTATTAAGTACATATTATATTGCTTAACACATTTACTGAAATTTCAATCATTGCAAAACATTTCCTTTTTTTGTTCTTATTTTCCTCTCCTGAAAGATAAGAGAAAAGAAATAACATTTTCCCGTTTATAAATAAATAACATACATATATATATTTTTAAAGGTATATTATTTTGCAATCTTTTAAATAGTATTATATGTTTTTTGCTTCACTACACTAAAATAACACTGAGATATAAGTATTCAACTTTTTAAGAAAGCAATTTATTACCTGAAGTCACATGGCATTGATTCATCTTAAAATTTTTGGCAACCATCATTGAACTTAAAAATTAAACCTTGTTTATTTTTACATTTTACAAATTTGTTTTTCAAAACGTATTTTAAATTATCGTAAAAAAACTTTTGGGAGACAAAATATATCGTCAAAGTGAGATAATTTTCTATGAACTACTTTCTTTTTTTCCTCAAACGCTCGTAACATTATTTTTTTTTTGAATATCGAATGATGTTTTTTTCAACGCTCATAGTGGGATTTAATATGTATATCTGCGCGCATTATATATATTATGCGCGCAGGTTCGTCCCTGTACCTTTAGTTTCCCAGCGAAGCTGTTAACAGACGTGTATTCTTCAACTAATTTGAAGACGTTTCAAACAATCCAATATTTTGATTCAATTACATGATACGCCATTTCACGAAAGTGGAACAGAGAGCGCGACGAACCTGCAGTTCCAGAATAATATATATCCAGAATAACACCCCCCACAAAGGGGAGAGGAGGAATTGTTGAAAAATATTTTTTACGAACTAGGCTCCGTGGTCGAGGTGTAAGGCTCTCGACTAGCTGGCCGAAGGTCGCTAGTTCCAATCCGGCGTGCGCAAGTAAATTTTGTTGATTATTTTTTGTTATATTATTCATTTAAAAAAATTATATATAGTAGGTAGGTTCAGAATTGAGACGTTGCTTGAAATGGCTTTAGCTGTGTTTGGTGACCAGATCTGAAAAGCCAGGTACTCCGTAGATGCCATAGTCTCACTGGCTCCAAACGTTGGTTCAATCCTCCGCCAGCAATGTCCTCCATCATTGCACATCAACATTTAGTTATTATAAGGGTTATTGTAACTCTTTATCGTTTTATGAAAAAATAATTTTTTTAATAGGCAGTTTACAGAATTTATACGGGAGCGGCGATGGTAATTTTTTTTAATTTCAACACATACGATGGTGTTCTCTCTTTCTAAATTTGTTTATATTATATGTCGGACCGCAATAGAAAAATAGATAGAACCAGTTTTATGAGGACCATGGGGGTCACTTGGTGACATATTTATATAACCCTGCGTGACCCGAGTGGTTTAAACTTATTGTTATGTAGGAATTCTGTTCTGGGTTCGGAAGTAAATATACTGTTTTTATTACTGGGTACACACAAATATAGCTCGAAACCCTTCGTAAGGGGTTGGTAAACAGCGTTGTTGAATGTCACAGTTTGATTGCTTCAGGGGCGCACAGACCTATCTGTAAATCTGATCGATTAACGCCTGTAGACAATTAGCTTTGCCGCTTATCCATGACGGAAGCAGATATGGCATATCCCATACCTCCCTCGGGATCGGAGCAACAGGTCGGAAGCTGACAGCCCGTCGAGTTTTTCGGAATTTACAATGGTCGTTTATGTCGTATTGTTCTCTCATTATGGGTCAAATAACAAGCTTAGTTTCATTTACGTGATGCGGCTTAAGGCAACATAAGACTAATAACGGGGGTTTACTCGACGCTCACATTTTAATTATTTCTGATGAACGTATTACTAAAATCTCAAATATTTATAGAGGGATCCTTACGGGAGTAAGTTATTTATATTTAAGATTAATAAAAACAGGGTCATACCATTAAAATATTTTACGTAAAACGTTTTGAAAATTTTATAAACAGTTTTTCAACTATAAAATTAGCGGTAATCATCGGATTTTATTTTTCTAGATGATGAATTAGTAACTTCCCGAGGTATCCCTCTAGAAACAATTGAGATTTTAGTAATACGTTCATCAGAAATAATTTTAAAAAACCCCCTCGAAAAGATCGATTTTCAATGCCTGCTAGGGTTAAGTCGACCGTAGGTCCATCCATTTCGCCGGACCGCGTGCCGAATATTGTTTTTACATAAGTTCATCACTTATGTCTTTAAGATTCCCACATTATTTTAGAGATTTGATGGGGCAAATTCAACCGCATGTCTCTTCAATACACATCGCCGCGTATCGGATATTTTTGTGCACGGCTGATTCACTTACGTCGTTAAGATTGTGGGTGTATTTTAATATTCTCTCTTCTTAAGCTTGAGGTGGTTTTGCCTTTCTGATAAATTAAGCATGGAAGTACATAATTTTATTATTACTAGATAATTTTTAGATATCTGAAATAGACCTTCCTCTTGTTTTGAAAGGTGTGCAAAATATCATTAGTCTAGGAATAAAACTGTTAATTCGAATAAAAATGATATCCACACCGCCTGTCCCGTGTATGCAACGCGGCTGTCCGCCCGATCGCTACCAACACACGAATTTTTCATTTTTTGTGTCGCATAATATTCGCTTTTCACAACCATATAGCGTAGTACGTATTAGATGTAGTTGCCGAGCAATTAAATCATAATCTATGTAACGCAATATTTTGCATCGGCTGTAATATTTTATACTCTCGCTCGGTTGAAAAATAATAAAAGCACACTTAAATAGCATAATATTTGCTAAATAACATTGAAAAAAAATTTCCAAGAAATGTAAACTTATAAAGTTGGTGTCAATGTTTCCAGATTATTTTGAAAATAACACTTTATCGTTTGTATTGAATGTTTTTCTGCCATTGTCTTGCGTCTTATCCCAATTTTGAACAAAGAAACCTAAACAAAGGCATATTATTAATTCTTTATATTATCAAACACATCAAAACAATACCGAGAAATGTGATATGTTCCGATTTAAAAGAAATGCCAATAAGATTTACATCACGTCGAGTCGTAGTCCCCAAGCCTGCCAATAAGATTTACATTGAATTGATTAGGTGTCCTGTTCAACAAAGAGTTTAGTTTTTTTTATATGTTTGAATAACTTAATGCTAAGTTAGTTAGTTTAGTCAAGTTAATTTGGGCACACAGACACGCCTGAAAACACCTTTCTACGTTTATCATAAATGTATACCGCGAGGAGTCCCAACTGCTCTCAGTCCGGAGCCAGTGGGACTATGGCATCCCCAATTGGTGTTTGTTGTATGTTTGGAAATAGTAAGGAAGGGAAAAGAAATATTGGAAAGTACCTGGATTTTCATATCTGGTTTTTTACCAATCTGGAAACTTTTTTTAAAATTCTATATCATCGCATTTATTGGATAACCTCTGCAATAGGTCATCCCAAGTGGTTCGCTAAGTTTGGTGACTGGTTTATGGGGTGGGGTTTGTCCAGGTATTGATGGCAGATGCGTCAGCCCACCAGCTGCTTGGCGGGCCGCATCTGGAGAGGCCTGTTGAGGGAGATCCTTTCACCTCTCCATCCGGGCTCTTCCGACTCGCACCACAGTGAGAGGCATGAATTCACTCCTGGACACACTGACTCTCAGATTTCTACCCACCCCTCATACTTCAGAACTTCTTTTACTTAAAAATACCCCCACCCCATACAAGATCCCTAAAATGATATTGACCCTGAGAAAAATCATTTCCCCAGGATCTCCGGTGTGAAGTTAATGTAAAGTAAAATAAAGAAAAAAAACATTAGCAAAATTAAAAAAAAAAAAAAAAAAATAGGGTAATTTTTTTATTTCAGTTCTTAATTATGGTCTTTCAGCAGGTAAACTAACTATATAATATTATTTGCCAACAGAAGAGGAGCAGAAACCGGCGGACCTGTCGCAGCGCGTGATATTCAAGCGGCGCGAGAAGTCGGAGAAAGCGGATAAGGGCGACAAGGCGTACCAGACCACCGAAGGCTGCTGCGAGAAGCCACGCAAGAAGAAGGAAGCGCCCAAGCCCAGACCCATCGTGTCCTTCGACGATGACTGCGACGATGAATAGCGTCTTCTTTAACCGCTCCTCAAGGTCTGTTCACATTCCCTTTTTGCTGTCTATATTATTTTTTTAATGTTTGTATTTTTTGTGTTTTTTGCTGTCGAAAATTTCTATGTTCCTGGGTATCGACTCTCCAATCCAGGCCGCTCGCAATCGCCGTCGAAAGTAAATTGTCTCGTCGAAGGTACATACTTACATACGCCAAATGTCGTTCCACGCGAACAACGAATGGGTCGAACCACTCGTTGTTCGAGTGGAATGACTTCATCGAGATTCGAGGCCCTGATCTGTAGTATTATCCTTTTTAATTTTTCCAGAAGTGTTGGAGTTAGTAGATTTCGTATCCCTGTTGGAAAATTTGCCTTTGTGTATATATTATGTAATTTAAAAAAAAACGCTGTAAAATAACCGTCAGCTGAAATACTTAAATTAAAATTTTAGGCTTTCGGAAACAAATGTTTCGGTATTTTAATTTTTTTTATGAATTCCCTATCGATTTTCTACTTTCCTAGAGTTTTTCGTGGCGAAATTGTGTAATCAAAATTTTAATGTATAGATAATATCAATATAATCAAAGATACTAATTTAGTTTGTGTCTGTAACTCCGGTACACTGAACTTTAGAACTTTTGCTATGAATACAATTATCATCATTTTTAATATTGAAAGATACCAAAATAATTTAATTTTAATTAATTCTATATTAGAAATGTTTATTTCTTTTGTTTAAATTTAAAAAAGTAAAATATAAAATTTTATTAAATAAAATATACATTTTATTAAATAAAATATACATTTTATAATAGATGCTTACAAACTGTTTTCCATTTTTTCCTAAAAAAGTTATTAGTATCTTCTTGATTTAACCTTAAAACTAAAAGATTAATACAACAGCCATTTTTAATTTACTAAACACTAATTATGAAAAAAATATTACGTTTTTACCAGTTGTGGAATTCGAAATCCCAAAAAATTCAGTTCTGGTTTATCTGATATGAATTCGATGGTAATTGATACGTAGCGATAACGAGCAGGATCGGATTCCCTTCTGCTCCCGAATTTATATTTTGATTTGAAAATTCCCACTCTAGATTTTCCCATAATCAGCCTGATCCGGGAGTCAAAAGGTTGGTTACCTTATTCGACCGACCGGGAATGAAAAAACCGTAATAATAATAATACGGGAACCGTTGCAGAATAAATTGATTGCACATAATGGCCAATAAATACAATGTAGTAATAATAATAGCAACAAACTCGGCTATCAATTACATAGAAACCGCACAGAAAACGATCTTAAAGGTAATACTAAAAAACATAGACTGACTGATACAGACCAAATATTCAACAGCTGTGACGTACTAGATATACGCCAATTATACGTTAAAACACTACTAAACTCACAGACATAGGAATTAATAGACGAGAAGATAATGGCGAGGGGTAAAATCAACTGTTGAAGAACGAAGGGGGTGAAGCTGACTGTGATTCGTCAATAAATCAATCTGACAGTAAATAGGCATCTCGCATTATAATATCACCATTTACTTCTTAAAAGTAAAATCTCCTTTTGAATGAATAGACATTTTTACATGGGAGCGCAAATTACTCGCCACGTTATGAACTAATTTGCGAAGTCCAAATTCGGCAAAGTAAATTTCTTCTGTTTGCAGAGTCGTAGTTAGTTTCAGAGTATTTAGTTAAGACACTTTTACAAATGTTTCATAATTTACTTACCCCAGTAAACAACGATGAGCACACTTGAGAATCGCTACATTGTGATGTGATAGTATATGTTTCTAAAACTGATCCATATAATACGGTGTGAATAAGCTTAAAATAAAGTAAAATAATGCTTACTTATGGAATGTAATACGACAATTGGGTTTTATTCTCTTTTTCACATCTATTTTTACAAGTTTTCATATCACAAGTCAACATTTTGCCGTGTTATTTCGTAAAATGAACCGATGATGCCTCGACCATAGTTCGCACAAGAATGATGACGTCACGTTTTCAAATTTCACTTGAGGCCATACGCGAGCCCAGCCGGCTCCAATGGAACCGGTATGGGAAGTGGGGATAATACGCTTTTAATCACTTAGGGCAGGTCTACTAATATTCATATGTCTATGACTAAACTACATTTTTGACAAAAAAATAAATTTCAACATACACAAAATAACACTAAAAGACCAGTAAGACAAGCGTACAAAGAAAACATAAAAACTCCGACAGTAAATTCAAGCTTTGGACAAAGACACTACCAATACCATGCTATAAAAGCTTTCAACAGTGTAAAACTTGAAATTAAAATTGAGGAAAATAAAAATAAATTCACACACAAAATTACAATAAAGAACAAAAAAGACAATATTACCAAAATTTCATAGCATAAAATAAAAATAAAACCTACACGTAACACACAAAACCAATATAAACACACATCACTCACAAACACACAGGATTATTTTCAATGTATTATTTTTTAATTTTAAGTATATTATTATGTATTTTTAATTTTAAATGCATAATTTTCTCTTTAAATGTATTATGTAGATTATATTTTCATATTATAAAATGAAGGCCTCAGCACGGGCAAGCCACCCAGTGAGGCCTACATTACTGGAAAACTTGAAATGTAAAAAAATATTGTACCAAATAAAAATAATAAAAAATAAATGTGGCGATACTACGGGTATATAAATTGGAAGGTTGTTAACATATATAAACAAAGCAATTAAAGCTGTATGCCATCTTTGATATTTCTTTCCCGTTATTGATTTTCTATTGGTGCATTCTGCATTAAATCTGTCATTTATTTTCTACCAGCGTAAGTCTCCGCAGGCGTTTACGCAGAGTTTTTCGAAATCAGGTACAGACAGTAATTTTCCTATTATTTTGAACTACAAGTGTCAAAATTTCATCCAAACGTATCAATATTCTACTTTAAAATGAGAGGAGAGAGGGTTTTCGAAAAGTCTGCAAAATTTGGCAAACTCGGAATAAAACTGTAGATTTGTATAATAAAACAAAGCCTCACCGCCCTCCACACAGTATGCATAGAAGATGTGCATTCTGCATGTAGAAGCCTAAATGGGAGTGAACAAATAAATTTTAACGAAAAAGAATTTCGATAGGTAGGTATTTGAAAATGTTTGATAAGTTTCACCCGAAGTAAGATAAAATTTAACTTACTTTTTATTCGCAGACACGCCCACAAATAACTTAAATCGGTTTATTTAATATAAACGAATCCTATCACAACTGAAGCCCACTTTCATAAAATATATAAATGAGGTTCTTTGTAATTTATTGGAAAGTGCGGTTTTTACCGTTACACACTTTCCATCGGTTGGAGCTTTGGCTGATTGGTATTAACTTATTAACACATTGTAATCGGATCACGTATTAATACGTTTTTAGCAAATTAATGCTAGAGAGCAGATCACGTATTTATACGTTTTTGATAGATTGTTAGTGGAGCGCGGGTCACGTTAAAATACGGGTTCCAATATACTTGAGTTTTCGCTATATAGCATCTGTAGGGTTGTAGCCATGCAATAATAATTTTTATTTTACATTTAGAAATAATTTTTGTGTATAATTTGTAAAATAAAGGATGTTATGTAAAAAAAATATTATTTTTTTCAAAACTTTCCTACTTTATGTGAAATTCTGCACTAGTTTAACGATGAAGAATACATTTATAAATATAATAAAATAAAATGAAATAAAATAAATAATTTGCAAAAAGAATTATTGAAATCAAACAAATATTTTTGAAGTTATCGCAATTTTTCTAGAGGTCTACGTTAGCGCGAAATTACGCGAAAAATCACCCGTTACCAGCACTAGTACGCGGCCGAAAACTGCCCGATCAAAATGTGTTAAGTCAATAAACCGCCCAATGTTGCAATGCGATCCTCTCTAGTATGATTTTGTTTATTTAAAATTAACCCCACACAGGAGGCCCTAAAGAAAAATCATTTAAATCTGGACCTATGTCATCTCTTGGCTTGCAAGGAAAGAGAGGGAGTTCTGTGAATATAAAATATGTGAGGGTTGAATAGAAATCCAGGGATCAGTAGTGACGTACATATGAATAAATCTCTCCCACTGCAACGCAAGGCGATGGATCGCTCAGTTGGAGGTCAAAGGGTCGGGGGATCTGGCCCGGGCAGTCGGCACCCCTGTTGCTAACCACTTGGGGTGACCTATGGCAGAGGTGTTGGTTATCCAATAAATGGTACCCGGGGAGGCGGTACCTAAACCCAAAATTGAAAAATTGATGAACTTATTGTAATTTTTTAGGTAAAATGATAAAATAAGATTGGGTAATCTGCTGAAATCAACGAGACATGTTAATGATTGGATTAATTATTTTTCGTTTTGATTCATCGTAAATTAGTTTTTCAAATCAACTTCCATACTAATTGGTTTTCTTTAATGTGACGCGTAAAATTATTTACGTTTAATGAACTTTTAATTTTTAAAGTTAGAACTGATTGTGGGTAAACTGATTAGAACTGATTTGGTATCATGGGTAATGATATTGCGGATGCCTTGGCAAAACAAGGAGCGTCCAACCCTATTATTACCCTCGTAAACCACATTCCCCTATCTGACATTTTTTCCATCATCAAAGATAGATCCCGCAATGTTTGGTCGGAGTATTGGCACATTGCTAGTCAATCCAAGGGAGCCTGCTATGCCTCAATACAAAGGACTATTCCATCAAAACCGTGGTTTCAGCAATTCCCTCATTTTTCCAAAAAAGAAATTTCTTCACTCATTCGAATGAGGATCGGACATTGTTCCGTTCCTTCCCATCTTTTTAAAATTCACGTTGTTGACTCCCCAGATTGTACATTCTGTGTTCTAGAAGTGGGAACTTTAGATCACATATTTTTTGGTTGTCCCTCTCTAAACAAATATCCTCTCTTCTATCAAGCCTTATCTAAAATTGCCTCCCCTCCATTCAACATCTCATCTCTTCTAAGTCTGAACTCGACTCCAATTTTCATTATAATTTTGAAATTTGCCAATTTAAATAAAATTAATATTTAAATTCACCTTTCATTTCTCAATAATTTTAAATGATGGCCAAGAACACCCTTGAAGGGTGAAAGCCAGAAATAATAAGAAAAAAAAAAAATAACTGATTGTGGGAACAAAGCGATAAAGTAGGTACCAAAATTATTTTATTTTAATAATAATTTTACATTTGAAATGTGTATTTCTTTTGCATAAAATTTTGACAAATACAATCTGAATCCGTAATGATTTTAAGTTTACTTCCGGTGTTCATTTGAAAGGTAATTCTGATCGTCTCTCTAATTATTATTTTGTTGATAGGCAAATATTCCCGAGAATATTTTTTATAAATACTTGCAGCTTCACGAATCGCACATTTATACTATCCCGTGATTTTTTACGGCTCTGTCTTTTTTCTGCCTTCCAGTTTGAAATATAGGATAGTTTTGGACCATTGATGTAATGTAATGTATTTGGTCTATGTTTTGGACCCGATAGGTGGCACTGTAGTCGAGATATAAAAAAAATATTATTTAACCAAAATTATTATTATTGTTTTTCAGATTTCTCATCCAAAAACGGTGACCGGATAAATCATAAAAATGATAATTCATCACATCTTTAAAAAGTTATATAAAGTCATGGAAAGTGATGAAACAAAAACTTTATTAACTGGGTTAAGTAGGTTAGGTTAACTTAGGTTTAAAAGTTTTTTTCATCTTTTAATGACTTTATATCACTTTTTAAAGGTGTGTTGAATTGTCACTGTGTTGAGTTATTATGGAACCCCAAAAACACATACAGCCATAAATTTTAACTTCTCTGCATAGAAGGCGGTTTGTAATATTATTATCCCCTCATGCTAATTTCTTTGGTTTTGCGAAAAAACTGTAATTACCCGTAGAGTCAATTTGTTAGCTTTTGGGAATATCTCATATGGTTTCATAAAAAGCTTTGTATCTCCCTTACTCTTGTTGTGAGAAATATAAACTAAACGGTGTTAGAAACAGAAAACACCACGCGTTGTATTCAAATCCAGATAATAATTCAAATGTATACCTCTACTATGAAATCGAAGCTTCTGACAATTTCGCAATTTGATTATATGTATATATTTATTATATATTAAAAAAAAATTGTATTATAATTTTTTTTAATATATAACGACAAAAAAGAGAGGTGTCCTTTATGTTTATTATACGTTTGTTTAGTAAAATGTGTTTTTTTTATTTATCAGCAATTTTAGATCAGTGTTTAGAAAAAAAAAATTAAAAACTTTTTTATCTTTGTTTTCACAATTTTAATACTAAAAAAAATATATTTTGTTTCTAATAATCAAATTTATTTCATCTTTTTTAAAAATAGTTTTCGGATAATTTCAAAAATTTTCAATTTATTTGGATTTTATTGCGACGCGGAAATACCTACACACAAATGCTCCCACTTTCTGACAGCATCTATACAGCAATATCTCAAAGGCCTGAGGGTTAATACATTTTTAAGGTAGTTATGATTTCGTAGTTTTAAAATTTCTTGAGATACTGTAGTATGACTAATTGTAATTTTAATGCCATTGTAAATATTTAGTTATACGACAATTTAATGTAGATAATATTATAACACAGAAACTTGGTAAGATTCCCAGTAATATAATGAGGGTTTTATTTTCTAAATTGCCTCGATTTTCAGAATCCGCACAATGGCCTTAATCCTCTTATCTTCGAACCTGTACTGAAAATCATCAGAAATTACAGTTTTAATTACCTTTAGCCCGGGTAGTCCCGAAAGCACCCCATTAGTGGCAAGTCATTATCATCAGTCTCTCTCGCTCGCACTAGTTGCAGTGGTACTGGCCGTTGGTGCATTATTTGTTATGAGTGTTATAGAGTTCAGTCAGGCTTCAGTACTCCGCTGTGACAGTGGTGCTCCGCAGTGAAGTGGAAATAGTAGTTTGTCATAAAAATACTTTTTATAGTTTTATATTCGCAAGTGAAGTGTTTTAACGTGCGTTGACCTTACAAGGTATGCAATCATATTTAATTACTTATATTTTATGTTTTCCAAAATGACTATATTGTGTTTTTTTTTAAATGTGCAGCATGCTTGGATTCAGTTTTGCCTCCGTTAAATCGTTTTCGGTTTTGATGATTCTTAGCGGTTTTCACCCATCCGGAGACTGCAGGTTGTCTGCCTATCTCACATGTGGGAAACAAAAGAATATTCGTAGGTTGATTAATGAAATTTAAATGTTAATCATATTCTCAGCATAATTTGGAGATTGATAAGGTTATGTCAGCTTCCCTTTTCAGGGTCCTGATCTATTCTTCGTCTTTCTATTACCTCTCAAGGAGATATACAGGTTGTATCGGCACTAACCCGACAAACTTTAACCAGCTATTCCTTAGCACATTTGGAGTAAAAAATATTATGGGCACTTTGCTGTCCGGTAGCATTTTTTTTTCAATTAAAAACAAATTTTTTTAAAATTTCCACACTACATCACTGTCATTGGCATTGCGTTTCGTGTTTAAAAGCTGTTATAATCAAGTATGTCGAAAAGCGTCTTTGCTCTTTCGCACACACTAAATAATAATAGTTAAAAATGAGACGAATGGTGCCGTGCCATTTCGTTGTGATTGTAAAAGTGCGCCAATATAGGTCACACGTGCATTATTCAACGGAATTCGAATAAAATATTTCCAGATGGGTTTTCAAACTTTGACAAAGGATAAAACAGTGGTGACATGTGGTGAAAATATGAATAGTAAATTTTTTATTAAAAAAAACGTTACCGCACAGCGGAGTGCACATAAGATTTTTTTACTCCAAATATGCTAAGGAATAGCTGGTTAAAGTTTGTCGGGTACGTGCCGATACACCCTGTATTAGGCATTATTCGCAATCAAGTCATTATTATGAGTTGATTTTTATAATATTTTATGTATGAGTATACAGGAAAGATCCTACCCGCCACACTCTTCCTACCCGCCACACTAATATTTTAACGATATTTTTCTTATTTATAATCCGCGAAACAAGTCTATTTTACCGTCATCCAGAGTGTAGTCCTAATATAAATATTGCTTAGAATTCTATAGCACGCCACTGGAAACTGTTCGTTCCTAATAAGGCTCAGCAGTAAGCCTTCAAAAAGAAGAAGAAAATTGTATGAAACGTAGATTACGAATGTTAATGTATCTTCTTCTTCTATATAAATTAATAAATGTTCGTAAACGTTTTTAAACATCTTAAATCTCCTAAAGTTCTTTCGATTGCTTTGAAATTTTGACGCAATGTTGTATTTCTGTTTTACACAGACAGAGTGAACCACAGCAACGCGTGGCGGGGTACATCTAGTATTAAAAGTGGGTACTCCTGAGGTTACAGGGACAAAACTAGAGCGGAACCCTTTTACAGTTACACGACTCGTTTAAAATGGAGCAAGAATCTCGACAAATACCTTTAAAGATACACTAAAAAATTTCATACCTATAACATGAAGTAACATAACAATTTTTTTTTTAAATATTTTTTGAGCATGCTTTGCTATTTTTTTCTTTCGATAGAATTTCGTATAATTAACGTTTCAGTTCTACAAATGTATAGATATTATTTTCAAAAACAACACATATTTTTTTGGAACATAAAGAAATATGTTATAAAAGGGTAGAAATTCAGAAAGCGGGGGCTTAAACAGACAGTTACTTAGCTGCAAGGAGATTAAACCAAGCATAGCTAAGCATTACGAATATATTTTATTAATATTTAATAATTTCCTCTATAAAAATGTTTAGCCGAGTAAAGTCGTAATTCGACGCTGGGAAGCTCGACTCGGACAGTTTTCCACGCTGCAACCCGAAACTAAGAAACGCGAACTAGCCAATGCTATCTTGCTTCTTTTCTATTCTTGTTAATATAGCTTTCTGCAAGCGAAGCAAAGCAATCGCTTGGCCTATTTCGCTATTGACGGGAATTTATGGCGAACGATATGCTGAAATAGGCCAAGCCACGAAAATATGACGTGATCTGTCAGGCTTCAATATTCAAATTCGCGGGGTGGCTAATATCTTTGAAATGTTATTTTCGATTCAAACCAAGTGAGATCCCTGAGGGGTAGCGCCTTGTTGCGTATTGTAATTGCCCAGAGCCAGTGGAACTCCTATGGTGAAACGTAACATAATTTATAATTGTCGCTTTCGTGAATGGCGCTAATTAAAGTATTTTAGAATTTTTTTTGTTAATTATGCTTCAAAATAGTCAGAAGATTTATTTGTTGGTGCTTGAACATTTGTATTTATTATTTATTTTTATTTTATTTATTTTAAATACATAAACGGCTATACTGCCTTTTATAAATAAACATATAATAGAGTACAAAGTAAGAAAAATAATATTATTACATTATGGTAGTTTTAAACTTAAAAATAACATACAATTATTTTGTGTATCACAACAAAAATAACAAAAAAAGAACAATGAGAAATATCATCATTTCATTTCAACATGTCCATAATAGTTTAACTCAAAAAAAAAATTGTGTCTTACCCAACTTAAGACAATCCAATAACGACATCTGGAAAATCACTGTGATTACAAACTGATTTTGTATTTATTGAAAGTTTTAGAACTCGAATATGTGTTTGTCATTTGAATTCACCCTTCATAATATTGATAATACGGCATCCGTGTTCGACGGGTAAGACTCTCGACCAGCAAGATGGAGGTCACTGGATTAAATCCCGGTGGGCGCAAGCAAATTTTATTTATTAAATTATAAAACACACTGAGTAATACACCACTTTCAGGCAGATAAAACTAGAATAAATTATAGTTACGTTAAGTTGTAAATTTCAATTAGAAAAACTTTGTTTGTCAAAAAAATCTGTAGGGCACAGCTTGAAATAGTCTCATTTAAAAAATAAATAAAAATGTCACCTGCCGTGTGGTTTCTAGTCTCGAAAAATAGAGCAAGGGTTCCTTCGCAACTCTCAGCAAGTAGCAAGTGCTTGCTCCATAGCGCTATCATTGCATGGCCCACCAGCCCGGCAGAGAGGCACTTCAGCTGGCAAGTAACGGCATCCCACAGGGTCGCTATTGTAGGCCTATTAATTAGTCAGTCGTCCTCTAGCCGGGTCTGGGGGCGGATCGGTTCAGGTTGTTTGTGTATGTGAGAAGATGCTTTCAAATTGATCTGTGTTGTTTGTACTGTCTTTTTTTAAACCTATTTTGTAGGTTATATATACAGCAAGCTGAGTGAAGCCGGAAAATTTCATGGAATTTTGGGATGTCAAATATGTATAAAGTTCGCACTTTCTCTAATCCCGTAGGGACTAAATCCAGGGGACTAATCCCTAATTCGGGGAATGATAAATTGTAGCCTGAATGAATTATGGGAGAAGAAAGAGATAGGCAATGTTTGGGAAGTAGCTGTACCTACATGATCACAAAACATACCAATAGTCAGTAATAGAGACTACATATTAAACATCGATTTTAATATGTAGTCTCTGACCAGGGTAGCGATTCTCCAATCCGCGCCGCTCGCAATCGCCGTCGAAAGTACATACATTGGTCGACTTTCGTATTCATGAGTCTCTTCGAAGGTACATACTTCGACGCCAAACGTCAAAAGTCATTCCACTCAAACAACGAATGGGTCGATCTCATCAAAATGACAGTCCAACACAATTACAAAAAGTGATATAAAGTCATGAAAAGTGATGAAACAAAAACTAGGTTACATAGTTAGCTATTTAACCTAGTTTTTGTTTCGTCACTTTTAATGACTTTATATCACTTTATAAGGGTGTGTTTAATTGTCATTTTGATAAATATCATGGAACCGATTGATCATTATTTAGATATAGGACTGATTGCTAGTGGAATGACTGCTGAGCGTGGGCCTGGGGCTGTTAACAAAATTAACCCAGATTTAGTAGCTTGTAGAGGTGTTAAAAACAGGTTCATTCCAAATTATTTCCATTAGATGTTTATACTAGTCTTTTTTCCTTTTGCGGCATTCTGTTTTGACATTTCAAATTATCATCATAGAAACGTCAAAAACATCAGAAACATAGACAATATTCACATGGCTGCCAATATAATCATCTCTTCAACCTTTCGACTTTCAAGAATATGTTTAAATGAAACATTCGACAAAGTTTGTCGACACGAACGGTAATTTTTTTGTTTGTAGATGACGCATAACGAATAACATGATCGTTAGTGGAGAATAGAGACCCAGGACGATACTGACGATCTTCTACTCTTCCGCTATGTAATATTCAACTGTCAAATAACCGACTATCGGATAATCGCGATTCAAATGTATTTTTCACATAGACTTTCAAATTGATTGAGTTTCGAAGAGCGTTGGAAGCGACGTGATCGTCTCCCTTTCTTTAATTTGGCAATAAATTAATCTGGCAGTATCTACAGTCATATCACTATTCAGTCCTCTAAAATAAAATCTGCCTTCGAATTGCTGGCTGCATAAAAAACCTAACTTAACTTATCCCAAATCGCGTAAACAAAAGTTCGGACTTGTTTCCAAAATTTAATATTTCGTTACACTCTTTAGTTAGACACTTCTACAAGTGTGTTATAATGTGCTAACTTTGTTACAAAAAAATCAGTTCCTGCGTAGAAATGTCACAAAATGTACTGCGCTGCAAACCTTTGCCTTAGCTTTACTTTTCTGCGCAGGGTCTGGTTATTTCAATGTGCGCTCTTCGGCGGTCAATGTACGACTGATGTCGTAATTTATTCATAGCATCCTTGGTCTTCTCATGGTTTACGTCCAGCTGGTCGAAATGATACCCAGATTTAATGTTAGGGTTACCAATTTGGATGTCTATGATTTCTCATCTGAAATAGGCAGTTCTATCGAGTCCAAAAAAGTATCTTCGTTACTCTCATAGTATTTCGCAACGGAATTTTCGTATATCATTCTTCGGAGTAGGCAGATTCTCAAGATAAAAAATACACCGTATACTACCGCGATTCCTTCGAATTTTCAATTTCCGAGCCAATGATTTTTCTAAGCCGGCCACAACGTGGTATCGTTACTTGGGACACGGTTACAAAATAAGCATGTCGTCACGTAATGAAATGGAAGGTGCCACGTGGAACCAACAAATTAATATTGCCCACCGTTAGTTCCTTCACAGTCACAGCAATTATTACCGTCGCGTCGTGTGCCAAACCACAAATATTTTTAAATGCATTTATAAAAAAAATAAACAATATATAATATAATTGTGATCTTTGGTACATTAGTCTCTTTCTGCCAGGGGCGGGCGGTGAATTTTTAAAAATTATTTATTCTCATTAATTTAATCACGCTTTTGTCATTGCTAACTTAATTCATGCATGTTTAAAAATGCCCTATAGTCCTGCTACTTACAGTTTCCCCTTAGTAACTTTCCTTTTAGTCATAGTCTTTTTAAGTTAGTGGGAGAGCAAATGCAAGTTGCCGTATTTTCCGTGTTATAAATTTCCTATTAAAAACTTAATCTCGTGTTTTATGCAAAAAAAAATACTTAAGGCTGTTTGTTGTAAGTCATCAGAAACATTTATAATCGTGTAAAAATGAGGAAATACTAATAGTTTTAGAAATTACATATTTTTAACTGTAAAATGGGTAAGTGGCATAGACATATGAATATTAGTAGACCTGCCCTAAGTGATTAAAAGCGTATTATCCCCACTCCCCATACCGGTTCCATTGAGCCGGCTGGGCTCGCGTATGGCTTCCCATGAATCAAAAGAATGTGACGTCATCATTCTTGTTCGAACTAGCGTCGAGCTACGGTCGAGTTCGTTTTACGAAATAACGCGGCAAAATGGTCGGTTGCGCTATGAAAACTTGTAAAAATAGAAGTGAAAAAGAGAATAAACCCAATTTTCGTATTACATTCCATAGGTAAGCATTATTTTAATTTGTTTTAAGCTTATCACATCGTATAATATAGATCAGTTTTAGAAACATATACTATCACGCGATGGACGCGAACAACAAAGCCGTGTCCACAAGAATCAGGGATGTGCCTTCGCCTTTTGCGCTTTGATAAAATATGTATATATATATATATATTTTTTTTTTTTACTCGCCACGTTATGAACTAATTTGCGAAGTCCAAATTTGGCAAAGTAAATTTCTTCTGTTTGCAGAGTCGTAGTTAGTTTCAGAGTATTTAGTTAAGAGACTTTTACAAATGTTTCATAATTTACTTACCCCAGTAAACAACGATGAGCACACTTGAGAATCGCTACATTGTGATGTGATAGTATGTGTTTCTAAAACTGATCCATATAATACGGTGTGAATAAGCTTAAAATAAAGTAAAATAATGCTTACTTATGGAATGTAATACGACAATTGGGTTTATTCTCTTTTTCACATCTATTTTTACAAGTTTTCATATCACAAGTCAACATTTTGCCGTGTTATTTCGTAAAATGAACCGATGATGCCTCGACCATAGTTCGCACAAGAATGATGACGTCACGTTTTCAAATTTCACTTGAGGCCATACGCGAGCCCAGCCGGCTCCAATGGAACCGGTATGGGGAGTGGGGATAATACGCTTTTAATCACTTAGGGCAGGTCTACTAATATTCATATGTCTATGGTATTACGTTGTTTTCGATCATATTCAATTATTAACCTATCAACTGTGGGAGGGACTCCGGAGTCCTCCAAACTAAAATCGAAGATTTTTTTTAAATCAATTTTAACCCGTGTTTACAAAGGAACTGTATGAATAATACGGCCAGAATCGCTTGCGCTAAATATTTCTTTAGGAAATATTTTTTATTTGATAAACGCAGCTTCTTTGACGGCGTTGGAATATATTATCTTCCACTTTAGAACGTGCCGCAAACATCCTTTAAATTATTTTAAATTAGTAAATCGTGAAATAATTCAAATTAATCAAATAAAAATTTTATTTGCACGCTGGGTTTCGAACCCGAAACTTCCCGCTTGCTAGTTGAGAGCGTTACCCCTCGACTACGGAGACCTTCATATCTATGATTTGTAATTTTTCTCACGGACACGGGCGTCATCACAGTCAACAGATTAATACCTTCTTTCTATGTTGGTTCATCTTTAAAATATATTTTTATTCAGCTGTTATTATTTATCTAGCATCGATAATATAACTATTGTACATGTTGTTTTCTCTTAAACTGTGCTTTTATTTTTGTACATTATTTAAACCCCTGTAAGTTGTTTATTGGATGCTGTTCTCACAAATATACTTTAATTATTAACCCTTTTGTCTTTTTCTTTTGATTTCTTCCATTGTCCGTATATATTTATATATACATAATTTATATGTATAACTCGTATATTTTTTAATAATATTATGCATAGTCTTAGAATACTGTTATTATGTCGGTGTATATAATACTGTCTTACTAATTTCTTGCAGACATATTATGATGCTTAAATGTACCTAAAAAAATGTTTATGCAAATATTATACCCAAAAAATAAATAAAAAGCACCTTCATCGACAAAATACTCCCAAATAATACCCCACACCTGGCTATGTGGTGGTGAGAAGTACCTAGCTATGTAAATCTGGTCACTGAACACGCCTAAAGCCATTTCAAGTAGTTGGGGCGATACTGAGAGTATCTACAAAAACAAGGAGCAAATAATAATGTAAATGCTACGTATTATTGTGATGAAATAATGTTTGAAATAATTCGCGTAAATTAATTTTAATTAAAAGTGATAATTACATTATTTTATTATTAATAGGAAAAAAAGCGGTTGTGACAACCCTAGATCATTGTTCGAATGTGGCCGTTGCTTAGAGTAATAATATAGCCGTTGTCAAGTGTGCTTGTCGCTGTTTACTGGGGTAAGTAAATTATGAACATTCGTAAAAGGGTCTTAACTAAATACTCTGAAACTAACTACGACGCTGCAAACAGAAGAAATTTACTTTGCCGAATTTGGACTTCGCAAATTTGTTCATAACGTGGCGAGTAATTTGCGCTCCCATGTAAAAATGTCTATTCATTCAAAGCAGATTTTACTTTTAAGAAGTAAATGGTGATATTATAATGCGAGATGCCTATTTACTGTCAGATTGATTTATTGACGAATCACAGTCATCTTCACTCCCTTCGTTCTTCAACAGTTGATTTTACCCCTCGCCATTATCTTCTCGTCTATTAATTCCTATGTCTGTGGTAAGTGGGTTTATTTTCGAAGCTGAAACTTTTGCAAAGAAGCGCGCGCATTAAAACCTTCAACTGTCGTTGCAATCTGTTATTAAGAATAATTAAGACTTTTTGGGAAACGCCCTTTTATTGTTGATCAGAATAGTTTAATGTACAACCAGAATGCATTTCAGATTAAGGCGATGCCATACGTAGTAATGCAATATCATGGGTTTTTGGTTTGAAAATGTGGTCGCCTAGAAATGTTTCAGATGCTTTAATTAAATACTGCAAGTAGAATACATCTTGGCTTTTGAAATAATCGAGTATTTTTTAGATAAGTCTTTTTATAAGCCCACAAAAAAATAATGTAAAGGCCTATGAAAACTGCTTTAAAGTTCAAAATCTCCTATTTACGAACCCATTTTCGGTGATGATTTTATTGTATAATGTGGCAAATTAAGTTATTTATAAAATGATCGAAAAAAATGTATATATTTATGCCTGAACATCCACAAAATATAATTAAAAACACTTTTTGTACATGTTTTTTTCTTGCATAAATCAAAACAGGCGGATGGTGTTAAGCGGGAATTTAAACCTTATCGCCATCTACGTAAGGGTTGTTATTGATAGCGGCTCAATTTACAATATTACACGACGTAGTGCATCGCCTTAAGAGAATGATACATACCTCCGAATAATTTTGAACGGCACGTCTCTGCTGCACTCCATTGCATTTTGTTGCCAATTGCATCGCAACGGAATTAATTAATTTTTTTAGTATAAGAGACGATTCGCCGATTATACTCGCCGTTGTTATAAACGCTTTTTGCCATCGTCGCCCGAAGTTGCCGCTGTGGCTATCGACCCGCTTTAAAATGCCATATTTTAAAATATCCACAATGTTTTTTTACCCGAAACCGTTTTTTGGCGATGACGAAACCGAAGGTTCCTAGCGCGCTGGTTACTGGCTACACCATTATGGTATTGTAAAACGCGCAGAGCAAAGTAGATTCTATCTGCTTTCCCATGACTCCGGCGAAGTGGATTTTTTGACACCGTGTCTATTTCTCATCGATTTTGTTGGCAGCACGGGACTTGCTCCGAAACATGGCCAACCTGGGAATATTTCAAACGAATGCTTAGGAATGTAATATTATACGGCAAATTAGATTATTTAGCAACGCACCGTGTTTATCGAAAATCGAAAGCTATGATATCACTCAAAGTACTCGTTACGTAATATTTCAACTCGTTAATTAATCCTTAATTTCTTCTCAACATCATATTAATTTTAACAATATTGGGACTATTATGTCAATTTGGGAGGCGGGTATGGAGACCACCGCACCGGGAATCATTTATTGAATAACCAACACTCACAAGATGGTTCGCTTCGGTTGGTGATTTAGCAGGAGTACCCGGGTTCATGGGGTGAGGTTTGTCTAGGTTTTGGCGGCGGATGCGTTTGACCACCAACTGCGTTGCGGTTCAGATCGGGAGATAATGGTTGAAGGAGACCTTTTTACTTGTCCAGCCGGACTCTCTCGACCCATAACCTTGCACTACAGTGGATGGCCCTGAGGGATTTTTTACTCAGGGCCTCCCTGTGCGGAGCTAATGTAAAGAAGTCGGTTTCCGATTGAATTTTTTTAACTGTACACTTAATTAAGTAGTTACGGATCTTATTAACGTTCTATAAAGTTCTTCCTGACCGCAGAGCACAGCAAGTGTCCGGGGATTGCCAAGGGGGTTGACGAGGCATATTCCCCCAGCAAACCTCGTTGTTGGAGGATGGGTGGCGGTAGGAGGGGGGGGGGGTTGTATATTGTGAAGAAATGCCATGTTATTACTATTTCGCGCTGTGAGAATATTGTGAACTAATAACAAGCGTGTTCGTAGGTTAATATGGCAACCGGAAAAATTGAAACAGCAACAAATCAGAACACTTTAAAAGGGATGAAATGTGCACGCAGAATACTTAGTGATAAAAAATAGTGTTAATTTATTAAAAATCTGGTCAAATTATTCGTTTTCCTGTTAAAAACGGGACTGCAGGCCTTTGAAGAATGAATTGACAGAGTGCCTAATAAAGTATCAGTTAAAAGCGAATTTTATGAGGATGGCGGACCACGAATTATCCTATTAAATCACTTTTACAATAGGATAATTTTACTCCTTGTGATGAATTTTTTTTACTAGGTTAGGTCAGGTTTTTAGGCTATTTAGGTTAGGTTAGTTTTTTCACGCAGGTTCTTCTTTCAGTATTATTTGTATTTTTCGTGTGAATGCACGACTTTTGAGCAGCGAGCATTTTTTTCACCTCCATTTCATAAATGATTAATAGAACCACGAACGCAATACAGGGACAAGGGGTGACCTTTCATTCGGTTCCATGGAAGGACTAGCTATTGGTTAGGGTAAGTAGCGGGCACTGCACAATGGTTCCTGTTGCTGAGAGCTCCGCTGTGACCTCTCTTTCTGTTACATGCGCCGTTTATTAGAAAGAAGGAGAGAGTTAATGACAGTACCCACGCCTACAAAAGTTATTTTATATTTCGTTAAAATAACAAGTTCTTATCGTTTTCAGTTTTCATAATAAACTGGTATTAAGGTATTATAATTATTTGCATACCTGTGTTCTTAACTACAAATTTGAGCCATTGAACATGCAATTTGAATTCGGCGGGATCATACCCATTAACCCTGAAAAATGTAGTACAATGAGTCGTTCATTAGGGCTGTAATTTATTTATTTATTAAGTTAAAAGAACTTTTACATTTCAATTTCTTAACTTAAATAAGTACATACAGGTAGTTTTCTAATTTTGTTCTGATAACTTAAGATTAAAACGTTTTTTTTAAATACATTTATACTCTCCGTTTTAAGGTTATCTGGAAGTATATTGTATATCTGTAAACCCTCGTGGCCAATGCCTCTTTTGCCACTTTCAGTCCTTACATTAATTCACCGGGACACGACGGTGGCACAACCACGGAGAGCACGGAGAAAATGTTAAAAAAGTGACAACATTTCAACTTCCTGATAGAATTTAAAATATATCGAGAACACGTAAAGAAAAATTATAAAAATGCTTATTATATAAAATAAATCATAGTACGCACATTTGGTTTGGTGTCCCAACTGGTTATGCTGCCGTCTGTGGTCTCTCGGTGAATTAGGACCCCTAAGCTATGGAAAACGATATTTCCTCTTTGCTCATATTGTGCACAAAATTTACCCCTATATTACCCCTTTTTTATTTTTTATTTAATACATGTTACATTGTTTTGAAATTTACATAAAGTAGATATAATGAATCACCATACTAGGCGGCTGCCTGTTTCATGGTGACCAATTGAGTGTAATTACTTTGTATGAAATATGAAATCTATTGTAAACATATGAAATTAGTAACTATAGATGAAGCTAAAATTTTGGAAAAATTGTAATAAAAAGTAGAAGATAGAAATTAGAAAGGAGAAAGAAGTAAATTAGCATTAGATTGTAAAAATGTACATAATTATATATATAATTTTTAATATGTGTGCATGCAAGCACACATGTGTATATAGCAGCAGACATACCTATATACATATAACAACACATGTATACATACACCCATATGACGCATCCTCACGCATATAAACAATATATACACCTCTATCTGAGTACTTGGAATAGGCTACTAACACTATAACAATCACACATCAAAAGAATCCCCGAGCGCTTTCCTGAAACTGTCGTATTTGGCTATTGATTTTATTTCTAACGTTAAATTATTGAATATTTTTGGAGCAAGAAAGTTAAATTGTCTTTGTGCCATTGAGGTTTTTATTGGGGGAATAGTATAATTGGATTTGTTGGAATATCTTGTATTATGGGTCGATTCAAAAATATTTTTTTCGTATGTTTGAACTTATAGTAGGAGGATATGTTTTTGACGTATAAGGATTTTATGTTGAGTACTTTGAAGTCGTTAAATAAGTCCTTCGTGGGGTGAATATAGTGTACTTTGTAAATAGTCCGCATTATCAATTTTTGAGCTTTAATTATTAATTATTAATCTAATATCGTGTTAGAGCATCCTCCCCAGACTACTATACCGTAAGATATAATTGATTGGCATAAAGAAAAGTATACCGTTTTTAGTGTATTTTTATTTAGAATATTTCGTAATGACCTGAAGATATATGCCAGTTTCCGTATACGGTTTGTAACATTTATTGCGTGATCTTCCCATCGTAGTTTATTGTCAATTATTACACCCTTATAATAATAATAATAATAACTAGGTTAATATTAATGAAGTTACTTTCCTCAGAGCTTATTATCGCATGACATTGCTGTGTCGGATGTAACCTTATTATTATAATGGGTCGATTTCCCACACATTAGTCTTTCTCTTGCTTAATTTTCTGAAAATTTTCCACGAACTTTTACGAAATTACATCATTTCCACTGTTTTTATAATTTTCACAATTTCTACTATGTATTTTCATACGTTCCACTTTTTTCAATATTTTCGCAATTTCTAATATTTTAGAATTTCATCTATTGTCACAATTGTCAATATTTCTGTAATTTCCATTATTTCCAATATTTTCACAAAATCCATCATTTAAACTATTTCCTTGATTTGCGCTATTCCCATCGCGGTCTCCCCGCTGAAAATTCCGTTCTCTCTTTCGTCCGTAACCTCTCTTTTTGTAACATTCACCACTCGGACCTATCAGCGTTAAACCTATACTTCCACAAAAACAATAATATCAAAGTTAATTATTAAGTTTTTAAAAGTGACGGTGTCGCCAATATAAGTAATAATTATACTACAAGCATCTAGCTGGTACCTATTACCATTTTGAGATGAATCAAGTCACGCTACAGGTTTAGGAAGGCATGGAAGGGGTTCCTCTATGGACACGATATACACACCTTCCTGGTGAATAACGCAGTATAGATAGGTTGGTGGTACCTGCCTAGCCAGCGTCATACAGTATAACAAGTAATAATCGCTTCCAAACAACCTTGGGCCGTGATGGCGAACCGAGAGGGAACGTTAGAAAGGTCCCGAAGTCTGTTCCTAAAGCGGTTCCGCGCATAGCCAAACTTATACCAGCTTTACTTTATAAGGTGTTACAATGTGGATGACTGTCGAAGGAGTGTGCAAGGATACTATATTTTACTGCCTTATCTAATTTCATTCAGCCTTCCAACTTGCCCTTAATCTCTAGGTTCCGATAGTCCGGCTGGCTCCGGGCAGTATTCGACTTCCTAAAAAAAATTAAAGAGAAATTCGAATAGCTTTTTTCCCCAACATATGTAATGTAATTATTTAATTAATGTTAACTAAATTTAATAATTTTATTCTGCAAGTATTTTTTGGTTTTTGTTATTGTTACATCTGTTTCGGCTTTCAAGGCCATTTTCAAATTGTGGTTATAACCACGTTTAGACGACTTTTAAGATTCTATTTTACCCCCTCCAAATTTAAAATGATTTATTACCGGTTAATCCGATTTACTGAAAAAATAATTGTGACAATAGATTTCATATATCATCTGTGGGGTATTTTGAAGTATGTTTTCATCAAATTAATGTTCTAATTACTGTTAAATCTTAATTGTTTAATAATTGGCTGCTATTAATTTATTTAAATGTGTTATACTGTTAGTGCGGGGAATAAATAATTTTCCTTACTTTTATTAATTAATGTTATAATAGGGTCATTGGTTCTTTTATTGATTTCTAATTGTTCAAGTAAATTTAATCTAAGGTTCTTTCTTTTTAAATGTAAGAGTTTAAGTTCATTGTTGTCAAGCGGGACGTGATTATTCACTAAGATGTTCTGCGAATTTTGAAAAAGTGATTTTATTATTATAACATCTTATATGTTCTTTGAATCTAGTTGATTTAGCCATTCCCGTCTGTCCGATATAAGTAGCGTTGCACTCGGCGTGGTCACATTTTAATTCAAATATGCCACTATTATTAAGTTTAGGATTTCTACTTTTAGAGTTTTTAAGGTTTGTTCCTATGTTATTATTGGTTTTGAAAGCTATATTTAGACCGCATTTAAAAAAAAAATCTTTTTCTATTTTTATGGATATTGGACCGATGAATTCGAGACATCCAATTTTTTATAATTTATCGGATATATTAAATTAATTTTGTTTTTATATTTCTTGTTTTTTATTATTTTTTTAGTGTTATTTATGTCATAGCCATTATTAACTGCGATGGTTTGTAGTGTTGCCTTTTCTGATCTGATTTTATACTCATCCCATCGGTTTACCACCCTCCTCGGTGTATTGTCCTTTTCTATTATTTTCATCGTAATCTAACATATTAAGTAGCCGATATCCCCAGAAATCGGTTATTCAATTTGCCATTTGCCAAAAAGCTTCTGCGAAAGCCTCGTCTCTGATCTCTAAATAGTAGTTTGAAATATTCATTTAATTGTAAAAAAAGAGACGCCATGTAATAGAAAAAAAAATTAAATAGTAATTGTAAAAAGTCGGTTGAAGGCGGATAGGATTTTTTCTATTCTGTTCTATTTTATAATGCATAAAATTATCTTAAATTATTTTTCTTTAAGTATTAATTTTGGACACCTTTTTAAAAACGCCGAACCCCTTTTCCTTGGCTGGCCCGCGATTCCTTATATCCAACATTACCAATTATTACCAATCCGGTAACCTTGAATCTATGTGTAGACCTAACGCTGACCTAACAAACATCTCACCAACTGCATTAGCGAAGTGATACTATAATACATATCACAGTATGCACTTGCCAACTACCATATATATATATATTAGAATACATTGATATGTTATACCTACCTACGCGTAAAAATATAATAATATGTGCATATTAGTAAAGTTATAGTATTGCGAATGTGATTACATGTTGCATGCATGTTAGGACATGATGTACACCCGTGGAATATAATTCGTATATATAAAAAATATTTATTGCACAAAAAGAGTACAAAGGGTATAACTTATAGGTCACATCCCATTTCTTCCAGCTAACCCAACAAATACACATTATATCACATAACCCAACAATTACATGTTAACAAATAAATAACAGTAAATAAAAAAATAAAAAAAACAGAGGTATTTAATTCATGTAAGGTATTCATTCAAGGCGTAGTGACATTTGTTTAAAAGTAATGTTTTTAGTGTTGATTTAAATTTAAGTGTGTCGGTTATTTGTTTGATGCTACGTGGAATGTTGTTATATATTTTAATGGCCATGTAGTGTGGTCCTTTTTGAAAAATAGTTTTGTTCGCTTTTGGGATTAATAAGTTTTCTGTGAACCTTGTAGCGTGTTTATGTGTTTTTTGTGGGAAATTTTCTGGAGATGATCGTACTAACAGGCATAACTCCATTATACAGGGTGTATCGGCACGTACCCGACAAACTTTAACCAGCTATTCCTTAGCACATTTGGAGTAAAAAATGTTATGGGCACTTTGCTGTCCGGTAACATTGTTTTTCAATTAAAAACAAAAAAAATAAATAAAAAATCCACACCCCGTCA
The DNA here is from genome assembly GCF_061612785.1 of Hesperophylax consimilis. NCBI lineage: Eukaryota > Metazoa > Arthropoda > Insecta > Trichoptera > Limnephilidae > Hesperophylax > Hesperophylax consimilis. Next base: position 20,515,194 of record NC_142858.1, on the reverse strand, counting down.
CTGTCATTGGAATTGTTTCTCGTGTTCAACAGCTGTTATTAGCAAGTGTGTCAAAAAGTGTCCTCGCTCTTTCGTGCACACTAAATAATAATAATTAAAAATGAGACGAATGGTGCCGTGCCATTTCGTTGTATTGTAAAAGCGCGCCAACGTAGGTACGTACGTACATTATTCAACGTAACTCGAACAAAATATTGCCAGACGGGTTTTCAAACTTTGACAAAGGATAAAACAGTGGTGACATGTGGTGAAAATATGAATAGTAAATTTTTAATTAAAAAAAAGTTATCGCACAGCAAAGTGCCCATAACATTTTTACTCCAAATGTGTTAAGGAATAGCTGGTTAAAGTTTGTCGGGTACGTGCCGATACATCCTGTATATATGTCCGTCACTGTCAGATTTAAGATTTTTAAAAATTGGTCTGTAGTTTGTAATTTTTCGTAGGCACCTCTTTTTGATGATAAAAACATCTTTGGCGTTTACTGAGTTTCCCAAAAAACTATTCCGTATTTTATGTATTTTCCGTATTATGAATTATTATTGGATTCTTTTTTTTATTTCATAATCATCTGACGTGTACCCGGCGTTGTTCGCGGACTTATGAATTTTTATGGTACCTATAAATAATATTATTTTATTGTAGTGAGTATTTGGTTCACTTGGCCGTTCTTTCTCGTTCGTCGTCGACTTCTTCACCTATTCATACAAAGTTATACATTCTCCTTATAACTCTTTCTTCGTTCATCACGTACGCCTCATTTTACCAAAAATAATTATTCAACGTATGTCTTTCTCGGGCGTCCCCGACTTTGTCTACCATTCACTTATGTAGTATTCACTCAGTATTATTAAACCCACATTGTTACTGTTAAAAATCCACATTATGTCGACTTCAATTCCACTCTGTATCTCATTCCAGTGCAGAGATAATGTGTTAAAGCTACATCGGACGTCCCCGATTTTTTCTACCATCGACTGCTTTATTATTATATTATATTTAATTCGACTCCATAGCAGAGATAATGTGTTAAGTCTTTCTCGGCATTCAAACTACTATCTTAACCCTTTCACACCCGCATTATTGTTTCCACATATATAAAATATGTAAGGCTTGATAATACCTCAGAAAATTATTATAAAATTTTGGTATTTAATTTTTTTTTTTAGAATTTTTTCTATGTTAATTTGGATTAACATTGGGCGTCAGAGGGTATTTTTTAAATAGTAACCTAAAATAAACATAACACAAAAGTAATACAAATAACTGTTTCATGTCAAAAATGCAAATTTACAATGTAATGATAATCTCTAAGGTTCAAAAAAATAACATTTTAACTAAAATTCATTGAGAAATAAAGAAATAATCAAGGATAATAAATCTTTAAAAATTCGCCATACTAGTCGAAAACATGTCCGTCACTACCAGTGTTAATTTGAATGAACATTGAAATTCATTTACAATATTCTGGCAAATGACTGTGATCGGTGAATTGAACTGATGTTATTATTATAGAACACATCATAATGCGTTAAAATTTGTAATTCGAGTATAAAATATTGATATCTCACCTTAAATGAAGTAATCAATGACAGCAGAAATTCGATGAAACTCACAATCAGCAGATGTCAAAATATTTATCGTTTTTGCGGCGGGAATAAAGATTTCAACCGAGCGGAAAAAATAAACACCACAGAAAAGACTACAAGCTATAAGAAAACGAAAACATGACTTTTCTAAATGGCTACCGTTACGGTAAAAAAATTCACAAAGTTCATGTTAATTTGAATTAACACTGGGGATGAAAGGGTTAACGTTCCTGACACTAATAAGAAAAAAATGAATTTTTAGTGAAATCGGTCCTGTAGTTTGTGAGTCTAAAGGGGACAAACAAATAAACATTCATTTTTTATATATACAGATAGAAAATAGATTAAGGCGATGCCACACATAGTAATGCAAAATCATGTGTTTTTGGTTTGAAAATTTGGTCGCCTAGAAATGTTTCAGATGCTTTAATTAAATACTGCGAGTAGAATACGTTTTGGCCTTTGAAATAATCCAGTATTTTTTAGATAAGTCTTTTTATAAGACCAGAAAAAAATAATGCATAAGGCCTATTAAAACTGCTTTAAAGTTCAAAATCTCCTACTTACAAACCCATTTTCGGTTATAATTTTATTTTATATTGTGGCAAATTAAGTTATTTATAAAATGATCGAAAAAAAATTTAATATTTATGACTGAACATCCACAAAATAAAATAAAAGGCACTTTTTGGCCATGTTTTTTTCTTGCATAAATCAAAACAGGCGGATGGTGTTAAGCGGGAAAATAAACCTTATCGCCATCTACGTAAGGGTTGTTATTGATAGCGGCTCAATTTAAAATATTACACAACGTAGTGCATCGCCTTAATCTCAAGTTAGAAAACAAATACAAATTTTCAAATTTAACCGAATATACGTAAATGCATTTTTGTGTATTGCGAACATAATATATAATATATGAATCATCATAGTTTATGAATTAAGAATGATTAGAATTTACATTTAAAAATGTTATCAATTTGAGGAATTTTTGTTGAAATTTCATTGAATAGTCGGATAGCCCGGTATATACATACAAATGATTTTGTGTTCGAGATTTTTTTCTGGTAATCTATCGAATTGGCGTATCTCGTTATTGTAATTGTTAATCATTTTGCAATCTGGTGAAATATTTATGACGTAAATTTCTTTGTTCTTTTTAGTTGTCAGAAATTATAAACTTTCGTATTTGGGGATTAAATAAATTAGACATTTTTTTCCAACGATTCGAAAAGTATCTATGTAGGCTATGTATAGTGTACACTGACTAAATAAAAACCGGTAGAAGTGTGTAGTGGGCGTATTTGTGTGCCCGAAGTAAACTTATTTATTTCCCACTAGTGCTAACGAAAATAGCAAAATAATTTTTTGAACATAATTATAATCAGTTTCACTGGCCTGTCTGGGACCTAGGAGTCGTAAGATCTTATGAAAATTGGTAACAACCGTATTCTTACAAATCGGTCCCTTTATAGGGATTATCTGCACAGTGGAAATATATATGTTGGGCTATGCACATATTACACTTGTACGCGGAGAAAAATGAGCATTGCTAATTTATTATGAAATTATCGGTAATCCGTTTAAAAACGGGGTTGCATGCTGTTTCCTGATAAACTTTTAGTAAAATCCTAATACGTGTTCACGCACCTGCGTTTGTTTTGATAATATATAATGTTGAAATGCAAAAATGTTAGGATTTTTATGAACGTATTCCGGCATCGTGACGATCAGGAAACATATCAATTCATTCGTTAAGGGCCTGAAATCCCGTTTTTAACCGGATTACGAATAATTTGAAGAGATTCTTAATAAATTAGAATAAATTTTATCAGTATTTTCTTCCTTCTCTGAAATCTGCGTGGAACTTGGTGATATACTTTTATCATTACTACGGCAACACCAATATACTAACTTTGTTTGAAATTAGTTCTTGACATTCAAATTTCTTCACATTTAAGTTTGGCGGTTAGTTTTAATCAACCAAGGGGAAACAACATAATGCTTGAATTACACCTGCCGAGTTAAATAAGATGGAAGTTTGAATCAATTATCTAAACTATCATTCCTAGTGTAACGGTGACAAGGGAGGATAGAACTCCAATACCTTCAGAGTTTGACAGCAATTATGCGAACACGTTATTATTGTTTTACTACGTGATCCGTATTATTTATCGTTTGGAGTGAAATAAAATATTATTTTTTGTAATTATAAACTAATGTTTAAAATATTTCAGAAACAAATGAAGATATAATATGTCTCGACGCCATCTAGTGAGAAATTTAGCACTAACAAAGTCTTTCCTACAAAAATAAAGTTGGTTGTTTACAGGTGGAAAAAATATAATAAGTAGTAATTGTTGATTGAGGTACTAGTACATATTAAATTAACTGGCGGGTTGGAAATAAGCCGACATTTCTCAGTGTTCAATTCCAGTTGGCGGCATTTATTTTTACTCGGGAGATATTTTCAATTTGTATTGATATTTCAGGCGACTAATTATTGCTTATAATTATTTGAAATAAAATAGATCAACGTCTGTTCGGCGACCTCTCGATTAATTCAATCTTATCTGTTTGATAGATAACCTCATAAGCGAAAATGATTCATATTGGTTAACATCAATGCCTTGCATCTAGCTTTGTAAATATTATGCATTAAGTATATCCATGTATTAACGTCAAGACATTGTGTCTCCACTTTTTGGAGAAAATTAATCATGAACTAGACTAATAACCCAAATGTGTAGGTACCTGCATAATATGTGCAAAAATCTTTCTGCGCTTCCTACGTAGAGCTATACAAATAGAGGCGCTAAGAAAAGCAGTGTTATTTTTCAGCAAAGCTGTGGTACTTTGCAATGAATATTGTGAAAACTTTTAGAAATTTTTCACAAGAGGCATTAGAGACGCCATGTTTTTTTTTTGTTATTCGCCATTACCATATTTACAATGGGGTTTTTTCAGACTTAATTTTAAATTCTGTACATAACTGAACTGTCTCAGCAATAATCTTTTGCATTTTTATAGTGATAAATTGAATTTGTCCACTGAATAATCCACATTATTACCCTCCCTCCATTAGTATTCTGGGTTATAAGAAATACCTAATTATTATGGTAATTAGTACCAGAACTTAAAAAATATAACGTAAAGGTATCGAACGGAAAACATAAAAAAATATGAAAACGTGAATAAACTTTGGCGAAAATGCCCATCTATGCGTCTGATTTGTTCTCCGTTGGAGTCTTTCTCTCTCTCTCATGAACGAGACGTGTGACAGAAAGTGACGTCCTAACTGAGCTCTCAGCGGCAGGGCCATACCTAAATAATATATGTGATATGAGAAAAAAATTGTACACACATTATGTATATATATATATATATATATATTTTTTTTTTAGCTTTGATAATTTTATATACACACTCAACAATTATAAACATATACGTTTTTTTTAATAGTGCTACCCATCTCAAATGAGGAATCCACTCTCGTGTGTGAGGTATGTGTGAGAATCAGAGATGTGCAAAATGGGTATCCAAAACCATTTGAAATGCAAAATGGAAATGGATCAAAAATTTTCCATTTGAAAATGCAAAATGGTTTTTAGAAAAGCATTTCAAATGCAAAATACCTATTTTCAAAATGCATTGAAAATGCAAAATGGTTTCTCAGGTCAAACAATTAAAATAATTATAGAATTTTTAAACAATTTTGTTATTTAATAATGGACATCAATGTAGAACAAACATATTACATGATGGTAAATCCAAAAACACCTCGACTACAGATTAACATAGATTAACACAGAATAACTTCATGGCCCCATGTTCAGTATTTGAAACCACAAAAAAATTGCGCGGGACTAATGTTGTTGCTAACGTAAAAACATAGAAACTGCTATCTAACATTTAATATTACAGCGTCATGGCCCCATGTTCAGTATTTGAATCAGTATTTTTTGTAATGGTATCACTCAATTGCTAGGGCTCCTACCAGGGAGCAACTTGACAAATGTAAATTATCTCTCATAGCGAGGTAGGACCGACTGGTATTTGGGGCTTACGAAAAAAAGATGAGTGGAGATAGTAGGAAGAATGTTGCAAAAAAGCATTTAAAATGGAAAATGCATTGAGAAAACCATTTAAAATGCAAAATGGAAGAGTCCCAAATGCCCGATGCTAGCGGAATTAAGGCATCCCCAATTAGATTCTGAGGCTAACGGAGTGGAGAGGGGAAAAATATGGGGAGGTGAAAGGTTGTGAAGTATCTGGATATTCAGATTTGATTTTCTAAACACGGCTAAAGTAATTTCAACAGGGCCATTCCGAGAGTCCTAATTACAAGTGCTCGCGTATCGGCGTCGCGTAGGTACGTTGGGTTGCAGCGTTTCACGTTACCATCCCCGTGCCCTAAGCGGCTGACAGCTGCCTCGCTCGAGTGGCGTGCATTCATTCCTGCCATGCTTACAAGGGCGATACTGAACGAATTAAGGCGATGCACTACGTCGTGTAATATTTTAAATTGAGCCGCTATCAATAACAACCCTTACGTAGATGGCGATAAGGTTTAAATTCCCGTGTAACGTCATCCGCCTGTTTTGATTTATGTAAGAAAAAAACATGTCCAAAAAGTGCCTTTTATTTTATTTTGTGGATGTTCAGGTATAAATATTAATTTTTTTTTCGATCATTTTATAAATAACTTAATTTGCCACATTACACAATAAAATCATATCCGAAAATGGGTTCGTAAGTAGGAGATTTTTAACTTTAAATCAGTTTTCATAGCCTTTACATTATTTTTTTCTGGGCTTATAAAAAGAGTTATCTAAAAAATACTCGATTATTTCAAAAGGCCAAGATGTATTCTACTCGCAGTATTTAATTAAAGCATCTGAAACATTTCTAGGCGACCAAATTTTCAAACCAAAAACACATGATTTTGCATTACTACGTATGGCATCGCCTGAAAAGTAAATTATAATTGATAATCTTTATTCAATTTTAGCATCCGTGGTCCAGGGTTAAGGCTCACTACCTCAAATTTCGGCGTTTGATTGATTTGTATTATTTCATAATTTAATAATATAAGGTTTATTTGCGGTACGTTCCAGAGTGGAAGATACTCTCTGGGTCGCCCTGGGGTAAGGCTACTATTCATTTTGAAACATTGCTTGAAATGGCTTTAGCCTTGTTTGGTGACCAGATCTGAATAGCCAGATACTTCCCCACTATATTCAGCCTCACCCCAATTGGGTATGCCATAGTTTCACTGGCTCCATGCGGTTGAGAGCAGTTGGGACTCATTAAAAAAGCACAGGTATATTATCATTGTTGATGTATTTATTTATTTGCGATAATTTGTTTAAAGTGTCTTGGTTGGTAGGTTGTATGTCACTTCGGTGCTCATTGGGGGTAGTTGGTTTTGGTTGGTACTACGAATGTATTTAGGGTATTCGAGCCGCAGGAGGGGAGCAGGAAGTAAGGCGGGTATCGCGGTAACCCCGGTACCCGCGTGGGATCTGTGCGGAGTGAGTAAGTACCTATTGGGTAGATGGGTAAGTAGGTATAGTATCCACCTTTTCGCTACGTAGGTACCATATTATTTCAATTTCCACAATGACTGAGATATTCATAGCAACGTTCTCATAGAACGTTTCTTTAACTCTTACTTACGAAATGCTCTTGGAATGTTATTCTTTATTTATTTGATGTAAATAATAATATTATAAAAGTAACGTTTCTCCCGCGCCGGTTATTTACGTATTCGTAGTAGAGCAGGTACTTTTATTATACTAGACGTTGCAATATGTAAACAGGTAGGTACATACCTAATTAATATTTCAATATCGCAGTAGGTAGGTATTAGAAATGTACAAAGGTTGGTATATTCACGCTGAAACCCGTGCAAGTGTACTTGGGCAAGTGGAAATAGGTAGGTACTCGTTTTAGGTACCTAGGTTCTAGCGAAACTTGGACATCACGAAATGGTTATTGTAAGGGATTTGATCACAATCGTGCGAGTGTGTCGGCCTGGAGTGACCCTGCTTCGGCGGAAGGCGGGACTAAGGGCCTGCCACCGGGTCCAGGGTGTGAGGGCCCCCGGGACAGGCCGCAGCCCTGGGAGCTGATGGGGACCCGCTGGTCAGGGGTCCCCGCTGATGAGGATCAGACCCCCTGGCCAAGTGGACCCAGACAGTCCCATGAGGTGCCCAGTGCCATCATCGGATGGTGGCGGGCGCGCCGCGCGAACGTTGCGGAGAACGGCGACGCCGGGCGAACGTTGGGTAAAATCCAGCCGTTGTGTGCGAGACTACGTCGGCAAACTGAAGTTCGGGCGATTCCATTCCGCCGTAGGGGGTGTGAGCTGGCAGGACCCCGAGTGCCAAGAATGTCAAACTTCTACCTAACAAACATCTGCCGCTTCGCTTCTCGTTGTTTATAACTAAATAGTCATTTTTTTTTAATTTTAAGTTTTCTCGCCGTTATTAGGTCGATTGTTAACTACGTCATAATCGTCGCGATTACAACATAATGAAAAAAATATGTCGGTATCTACCTAATACCGAACAGTTGAAGAAGCGTAATCTACGTTATTTTCCCGATTTAGTAGAATATGTATATATATATATATATACTAACATGCTATATACATACATATCTGTCGTGCTATATTTATTAGAATATGTATTATACCTAGTATATAGTATTATTAAAGGTCGACTGACACTTCATGTACTTTACCTTTGTAATAATGTTGTTTATATGAAAAAATGATATAAGGCGTACACAAATTAATTTCTTTTCAATATTATGAATCTTTCACCACAAAGTTAATAGTTTTTAAAAATATAATTATTATTTGCTGTAAACTGACTTTGTTTTTGAAGGTTATTTTTGAACAAAATTTCGCGCTCAAATCTAACCCTTTGCGAGGTGTGTTCCTGTGAGTGTTATGTAGGATTTGATTAGAGATGGGTGGATGCCTGTAAATAACCCTCCTGACAGGGACGCGAGTCGAGGCAAGTCGAGTCGAGTCAAGGCGAGGCGAGGCGAGGTTAGGCGAGTCGAGAGCGATGAGCGTGCCTGTGTGCGTCAGCCGAGAGCCGAGAACCGCGCAGACGACAGCACCGCCGCGCGCCATAGACTTACGAACCGCCATCGGCCATTAGTCCACCACGAGTCGAATCAGGCGGCGGGAAGCAGCGCGTTGTGTTCAGTCCCGCGTCCTGCGTCTTGCGTCTTGCCTAGTAAAGTTAGTGTCGAGCAGTGTTTTATATTATAATGCTCTTGTTAGATTCGCGCCGGCTGTCGTAGTCCAGGTGATTGCATTTATTCACCGTGCCAGTCTTATTTACGTCGTGATTATATCGCCGATTTTTAATCGAGTACGCATGTAGAGGCCAAAGCAGCTGTTCCGTGCGTAGCGCTGTGCTGTTGCAGGAAGCGAATAAGATGCTGGTGCATGTGACGGTGTGACGCCGGCACCTCTACATTGCCCGCCTAATTGCTAACCTACCTAAAATCTCCTAATCATATATATATAGATAAATCTGTCGAATGGCTTTAGATTAGTGTTATTTCTGTGAAATATAATCAAAAGTAAACGGGTGAAGTACTGCAGGCTCACCGCAGTTGACAAGTTGGCCGACTTTCCTCGGGATGGATACACCTTTTCGGGAAATTTGTAATAATAAGTGTAATAGAGTTAATAAAACAACAGTTTCAGTTAATTTGGTCGCAACCTTCAGGCACAGCAGTGAAACAAGTTCTGTGTGTGTATGAATGAAAGGGGAACCGTTTCCGAAACGGTATTTATTTCGTGTTTCTGGCAGCATACAACCTAACCTAATCGCCAAACGCCATTTTGAATTATGAAATATTTATTATAAGCCCTAGATTTGAAAATCTTTATAAACTTACGGATAATTTAACCTACAATATATTGATAACAAAGGTTATATTTTTAGTAACTTCTAGGTTATATTACAAAATAATACATAAGTGTCATTTTTCATAAATGGTTCGCGCCTTCCCAAGTGAAGATATTAGGGAAATGCGGTATCTTTATGTGTTCTCCATCATTGTAAAAAAATATTACTGTTATTATAAAACTTAAACATTTTTAATCAAAATATGTGGCGGAATCGTCCGGACACGTGGCGTACTATCCTCGTCCAATACGTGTTTTTAAAATTATTTTCAAATTTGTAGATAACTCGGCCGCAATGTCTAAATGTGTGAAATATTCAGAAGTAACCTTTGCTTCCTATAATTACGTTTCGCTTTTTGTGTTGTGTATTATTTGTAATAGATGTACTGACAAGTGAACTTGTTTCTTTTAGGTCTTGATGTTCCTATTGTGATCACCAGCCATGAACGGAGAAATGAACGGAGATGTGAACGGGACCACGGAGGAGAGTATGGACGCCTCATCCCAGGGATCTGCCTACAACTCGGCAGGAGCTGCAACTAGTGAAGCCATGGCAGTCAACAACCACTCAGACAGCAGTAACCAGGACGAAGATAGCAACTTGGGGGCCGGCAGCAATGGGGAGCTCAGCAACGGAGGGGACGAGAGCGGGGAGGGGGTGGTCGGTCAGCCCGACAGCACTGCAGCCGACGGCCGCAGTCCGCCTGCACCCAACATTCAAGAGCAGAATGGAAGTAATACAGAGAGCAAGGAATGTGCTGACTCTTCAGACAAACAAAGTGTTAAACGTAATACACAAAGTGTTCCCATCGGTACTGTGAATGAAGATAGTGTAGATATAGATATTAATGTTGTTATCGCAACTACTGTCCGATCTCGTGACAATAATAAGAATAGTGGTGTCAATAGCCCAGTAAGTGTGGTTGAGGATTCTACTAATCATAATGCAGGCTCAGAATCTGGTGCCAAACCATCGTCAGGCAGTGCTAATGCTAAGGCAAGTGACTCGAGTGAAGCCAATCCGGCTGCCATTGCCGGTGTTGTAGTTGACAGTGTGGACAATTCCAATAATAAACCTAATAGCAATAATCTACACAATGCCATTGGGGCTCAGCTCTTGGCTAGTAGGTCCCGCAAGAGGGGACACGGTGACCTGGAGGGTAGCAGCCTACCGCTGAAAAAGGTTCTGGTGGACCAACAGAGTAACAAGGTGCTCGGGGGGATTGTCGCTGTGGATGACAAAATGGAGGTAGACAGCACCACCAACGTGGACAGTTGTGACAGTATGAGTGGCAACGGACTCGCCAGCACTCAAGGGGTAACCTTGCAAAACAACTGCACCAACAGTGATTCGGCTGAATCTGGAGGCAACATCAAAGGAGACGGAGATGGAGATTCCAGCAGCGAGGAGTCAGAGCAGGAGCAGGCGCAGCATGTTCATGAGATCCAGTCTGACTCCGAGGATGATGTGAGGAGGGTTTCCAAGCCCGGGGAAGGGGTATGCTATGATACTAAATAACTAACTATATTATTATTACATACTCTTACATTATTCTGACTCTTGACATGGCCCAACTCGAGTATCTGATTCACTTGATGGTGCTATATCTTCCTCGGGCGTCCCCAATTTCTGCTACCATTCGATATATATTTACCTTACACTCCTTTCTTCGATCATTCGCTCTACATGCCCAAACCATCTAAGTGTCCCTTTCTTAATCTTACTCATTACGTTTACATCAGCCTTGCAATTTTTGCGGTTCTCCACATTTCTCACACGATCATACATGGTTTTACCACACGTACGCCTAAGGGATCTCATTTCAACAGCATTCAATCTACTTTCATCCTTTCTCTGCCAGTTCCATGCCTTACTTCCACACATCAGGGTAGGTACAAGCTCTACATTGTGGACTGTTAACTTCTCTTCTTTGGACAATTTTTTGTTAGCGCCTATCATGTTCAGTCCTCCAAAAGAAAAGTATAACATAAACACTCAGTAATAGCGAAATACTTCCCGAAGACCCAAGAGGAATCATCCGATCAGAAAATGGACGGGTGAAAGGGCATCAATGTTTTCTGGATCGACTGTTAAGGTGAATATAGAATAGCTTCAATGTTAGTGAGAAGCTTGGCAAACTCCTCAAATGTTAGGGAAGTGTCACTAACTACTCTTACTAATTGACGGATTTAATTCCAGATTCCCACAGTCTGTCAAAGTGGGGACTGGCTGGAGAATTAAATGTCCACAAAATGCCTTTCTGGGCAAGGTAGTTGAAATTACTTACCTCATGAAATTAAAAATTGAGGTAAAGAATAGAAACATTTGAATACCCCAGTTAGGTATCGTTTTGCTCCTACAAAATTTGTGCCGCAGTCTAGGTCTGGTAAAGGTCTGAAAGATGTTCTTATCATATAGCTAACAGTACTAGGTTGCCGTAGCGTATTTTTGGTTTTCTTTTGGTAAATACTCTGAAGACAACCGGTGTGCTTAAGTCTCATATTAATTTTCCTATATATTTTTATTTTGATTTATAGTATGGAGTTCCTACCGTGTCTACTTTTGTTGTTATTTTTATTATTTTTTTCCGCAAGTAGGTGGGCGGAATATAGACGCAACTACGTTTATTGATTGTTTATGAATTCTTGAAGTAATAACGCCTTCTGAGACTAAAAATTCTTATGATCAGGAACGTGTGAATAGGACGGACTGGAGGCCAACGTCCACTCTATTATTAATTTCTCTCTGATTCTTGAAACCTCACTGTTCCCGTACCTTGGTACCCATCATCGAGAGGCGACACTAAATACGGATAACTCTATTTTTTCTCTCCTTTTTTGTGTCTATAAAATAATACATGTTTCAGGAATCTGATGATCTGGATTCTGATGAGGATTCTTCTGAAGAAGAAGATGAGTGCACTGATGGTTCTGATGGGGAAATACCAAATGATGAACATGTCAGTATTAATTCTGACACTGAACCAGAAGCTATAGACGATGACTCCTCTAAAGATAGCAACCCCAGGGAAACAGGGGAAGTTTTGTTGGTGGATGATATGTCCAACCATGGAGACGAGAAGAGGAACAAAAGGAACAAGATGAAGTCAGATGAGGATGTTCACGAAGTTAGTGACAATGATGATATTGCAGATGGTATCCCAGCGGAGGCTAGGGCGGTCATTGACATGTATCCCGGAATGAGGCATAAATTAATGGATGTCACCAGGAAGCTCATAACTAATTCCAAGGAAATAGGGAGACAGGGGATGGCGGGAATGAAGGATGATTCAGAAAATGCTATTATTGTCAATGACACTAAGGATCTGGCGGGTCTGGCTAAGAGTAAGGTTTCCGATAAGGAGGCTGGAGAGAAGAAAGAACCCACAGTGGTTATTATTGACACCAACTCATCAGTGGTAGGCAAGAGTGCAGCCCAGCTGACTAAAGGGACCTATTCGGCTCTGCCAATCGATGCCAGCACGGCCTCGTTATATCAGAGCATCGCAGCCCGCGGCACCACCGTCACGCCCGTCGCCACCAAGAGCAACACTATGACCATCAGCACTAGCACCACCACCACCCCCACCACCACCACCCCCATCCCCATCCCTATCTTGCCTTCACTCACCGACGACATGTTTGTGGTGGAAGCGCCCTCCTTCATCGTTCCATACGTATACGAGAAGCCTTCTGTGAAGCCGTTCAGGGAGTTTGTTGACATTATGGGGAAGGAGCTCGATGATAAGAGATTAAAGGAGGAGAAAGAAAAATTAGAGAAGGAAAAACTTAAACCTGAACCAAAAAAAGATAAACCTGATGAAGTGCCTGCCCCCAAAACTGGAGAGACAGAGACAGAGGCTCCCAAACTTGCAGGAACAGAAGCAGTCGTCGAAGAGTCGCCAAAAAAAAAGAAATCAGATAAAAAAGGTAAATTCTACTTTTAGTTTTTCACTTTCAATAGTACAATTATATTATACGTTTCATAACTACCTCCTACTATCAATTATCAATGGTTATGTAAGGACCGGCCGCTCGAAGCATGTGAGTTGCTCCCAACTAGCAATAAATAATTAAGCAGTCAAATGGGCAAAACAAAACTGTTTGAAATGATTTGCGTTCAACTTTAATTCCATCAATTTTAAGTATTACCTTACTTGCTAGTTGAGAGCGTCTCACTGAGAGTTGTGCAGACCATTTGTACGAAGCTATTGAGATTTGACAGTAATGATATACTCAATATATATGTAAGCTTGGCCTGTTTCACCATATCTGTCTTCACACATTCCTAATGGGAAAATCACCAGTTTCCCGCTTTTACAAGTTTCCGGATACCATTTATTATCACATAGTGTGAAGTTTGCCCAATTTATCCTGAAAACCCTTGATTATATATTAATTATTTTTTATATACCTACCTACCTAACATAAGTTGTTTTTTTAACTTTTCAGCTAAAAAAAGGAATGACGATGATGATGCCTCCTGGGATGGAACCTCATCATCGGAGTCTGACGATGACGTGATCAGTGATGATGACACGCCTAAAACTATTATCATTAAAGAAAAAGAAGATGACTCTCTAGACGGAATTAAAGATCCAACAACAACTACAGACCTCATAAGTGAAATTAAGAATACAAAATCGGATAACTATTTTGATAATTCTCTAGGAAAGTTTTTCATAAATATTGGTGTTAATTTAGTACAAGAGTACGTTCAAGCAGATCTGCTTAAGCAGCAGAAACGCAAATTGTACAAGGAGAACAGGTCGGGCAGTGGGAATGTCAAGGGAACTGAGATGGCCATCAAGTCCCTGAGCAAGAATCTGGAGTTCAGTCGGGACAACAACGCACCCTACAAGTTCCAGCAGAAGAAGTGCGAGTTCTGCAGCTTCAAGAGCGAGTCAGCTCTCGCCATGGCCCACCACATGGAGACTCCACATATGAAGAATAACATTTACAAGTGTAACTTTTGCGCCTTCGAGATCCGCAGCCCACATGACATCCTGTACCACATGGAGGCGGAACACAACACGCGCGGCCGTCTGGAGCGTGCACCTGCCTACCATCAGTGTGCCAACTGTCCCTTCGAGGATAACGGCAAGGGCAAGCTGGCACGTCACTTAGTGGCCTGTGCTAAGAAGTTCAAGCCTGATCATAACCTGGGTCCGCCGGTTGAGTGGGAGCCGCCAGCCAAGATCCCCAAGCAGATGACCCGCGCACGCCACACCATGATGAGCACGTACCAAGCAGCCTTCACCAAGACAGCGCCAACGCCCGCAGTGAACTTGGCTGCACTGTATCGTGGGCGCGGGCGGCCCACGGCGCCGCTGCCCACTCTGGCCAACTCCGGGCCCCGGCCCATCCCTGGTGCGCCACTGGTCCGCGGTGGGCTGGTCTACCGGCCCAACCAGGCACTGATGCTGCCCACCAATTTCCAGTTGTTGCCGGTAACATTTTTTATTATTTAAAGTATTATCCCGTTAAACTACAATTAAGCAGTTTGTAAATATGTATACGTATTATATCATTTCTAATTATAAATATACATAATATTCTTACTAGGTACTTATAAGATAAGATCCAACTAATGTATTAGTCAATTGAATTTTATATTTTTTATATTTTTTACAATTCTTTTTTTATATTTTCTCTTTCTATGTAAATTACGAATTGCAGATCTAATTTCCATTCACCGAATATGCCATTTACCCTTCAAAGGAAGTTAAAATCAGTGGTATTTTCAAGCATTCGGTAGAATTCGAAATTTGCTGTCGCTCTTATTAATGTACATTCCTTTGTTCCATTCCGACTAATCTGTTTTTTTTTTGTCTGTTAAGTTTATACAAAAAAAAATATTTAAGCACTACACTTACATTCCAGTAAAACCTGGGATAAATTTTTGGAATTTGGGAAGTAATGTTAAATTGTAGGGCAGTTAATGCCATTTGCCTAATTTAACAGCATTGTATTTTATGTTAATTTTTATTTTGCAGGGTGGACAAACCACTATCAAGGCAAACCCGCTGGGCACTGTACAAGGCAGCACCAAGACCGTGCAACACCAGCCGTCCATCAGTATCACCCCGTTGCCCCGTGCGCCGGTGCAGGCCCCGCCTCCGCTGGCCCCACTGCCCGGTACACCTGGCGGCCCGCCATCCAAGGCCACCTTCGTCATCTGCGAGATCTGCGATGGCTACATCAAGGACCTGGATCAGCTACGCAACCATATGCAATGGATACACAAGGTCAAGATCCACCCCAAGATGATCTACAACCGCCCACCACTCAATTGCCAGAAGTGCCAGTTCCGGTTCTTCACGGACCAGGGGTTGGAGCGCCATCTGCTGGGCTCGCACGGGCTTGTCACCAGTTCCATGCAGGAGGCGGCCAACCGTGGCAAGGACGCCGGTCGCTGCCCTGCCTGTGGCCGCGTCTACCAGTGGAAGCTGCTGAACCACGTGGCTCGTGACCACAACATGACCCTCAAGCCGGCTCATCTTTCCTATAAGTGCACCGTGTGCACGGCCACCTTCGGCATGTACAAGCAGTTTGAGAACCATGTTTACTCTGCGCACAGTGTGGTGGCCAAGCGCGTCACAGAAAAGAATAAGAGCGCCTCGCCTAGCCCCGCCGGCCCCTCCAAGCAGGCTGTCATCACGGACTCTCTTCTGAAGCCGTTGAAGATTAATGATGAAATTACCATCATTCCGCAACCCAACAAGACGACCTCTAGGAATACTGATAAATAGGGTAAGCTATTTGCTTTCTTTTAAATATATCTCATTGTACCATGTTCTGTTTCTGAAATTGTGTTCAAGAATGAAAAAATATTTTTTGATTTTGCTGTATCTAAAGAAAATCAAAATGGTTTTTTTTTTCTCTTTATATTACTGTTCTGTTTCTCCGCGTAGTTTTTTTTGTATATCTTTATAATGACTGCTGTATTTATTGCAAGTGTGCATCATTCTTAGAAGATGGCTATCCAGTTACCCAATGAGTGATGCCTGATGTTGGTAATGTTTATTCAATGCGCAGGAATTGTGTCCAGTGTTAAGCTCTCCCATACATTCCGCTTTGAAAATCACAAGGGTTCTTCCCGCACTAAATAACTGTTGTTTTATCAAAGAAGACATTTTCTTGACTTGATCTGAAATAAACATTACCCATGTCAGGGATCGAAGTTAGGATCTTTAAAAGTGATTTTGTCTTCTTTAATTTGATAACGGTTTTTAGATGGAAGGAACACCAAAGAATAGATCTTGGCTGAGTAGCTCCCGGGTATCTTGCGGGTAGCTCCCGAGTAGCTCCCAGTAGCACATTACACACATTTCCTGGACGAGGGCGCAAAGGGTAAATAATTCCGTGATCTGCGTTTTCCTTTTGCTGCATAGATTTGTGAGTGAAATCGCTGTTCTCCCACTGGACCTCTGAGGTCGCGTGCGAATACTGACCTGAATACTGACTCACCTTCTGTGCGAATACTGACCTAATTTACTGTCCTGAATTATGACCTTGTGCGACATAGGTTAGGGTGTTTCAAACTCTTGTCACATTTTATGACACATTGGTAATGTTGTTTTATGCTTGTAATTGATCAGAATTTGATAAACTGAAACGAACCATTCAAGTGTCAAAAATTCAAAATGATGCTTATCGTCAAATTGAAGTTCATCAAATATGAGAAGATTGAAACACCTTAACCTTTTAAATGCCAGTAGGTAGAAGTGTAGCTGTGCACAGCAGGCCAAAAATGCGAGTTAACTCGCTCTTGGCACAGAAGCGGTTAACTGTAATATATTATGTTCATTGCGACTGTATTATGTCTCTGATTGCATGTGTCTCTCTTTCTTATAGATGTTCTTGTTGTTTGCAGGTGGCCTCACGGCAAGTCTTGCGAGATGGAAGACAAGACCACGCCGCAACAGTTTGTTGAATGTTTCTTGTAGTCCTTATTTAATTGTGTTTTCTGTTATGTACATAAATTCAATGAAATAGTACGATGTGCTTTGAAATGTATAGTTTATTAATATTCCTACGTTATATTTATTATTATTATCTGAAACACCAAAGACAATGCAGTTGCTGGTTACCGATGATTTTTTTATAAAACATATTGAATAACACTGTACCTGTAGAGCGTAATGTGTAGAACATTGATTGAGATAGGTCCTTTTACAACCACCGCCTTACGGCACGATACTCCCTGAGGGTTTGTCTTCCTCTATACTGCCAGGGGGCGTTCAGTAATCAATCTCTGGCCTTATATATTATATACATACTGTCTGAGCCGGTCCCCATATACTTTTTAAAGTTGTTTTTGCTTCATATTTAATTTTGCAGACATTTGGTTTCTTGTGCACAATTCAGTTATTTTTTAATATATATAAATATCCATTCATAATAATTAATTAAAAGTGTAGAATGAATTTTATTTCGAGTAAATAAATAACAAGGCGAAAAAAAAATTTGTGAGTTAATTTGTGAGAACTGTAAAAATATCAATATTTAATTCTGCTGATTTAATCAAATATTATACACTTATAAATTATACATGGTGTCCAGAAACCTGTGAACAACTTTAAATTTAAAAAAAAAACATTATTTTTGGCAAAATATTTAGTTATTTAGAATAAAATGTAATTTATTTTTATCAACAAGTTTCAAACAGTTTTTTGCGACTATCGCCAGATGTTCAAAATTTCCAGAGTGAATTTTGCAACTCAATATCACAAATAATCTAAACTCCTTCATAAGTTGGGCTTAATGAACACCCTCTGTGCGAGATGTACTTGCTGTCCGCAGGTGGACCAGTAATCATTAAATGCGTCAATGTTTTGCACAATAATTGGTGATGTGATTTTGTTAGCGAACATCCAAAGGAGTAATGAGCTGAGTTTCCTCAAGGGACCGGGAGAACACTTCAGTTGGTCTTCCCAAAACAAAACATTTCCAAATAGTATTTAGTACTCAATCCCTCTCCAGTTTCATTGTGTAAATAGTAACTTTATAATTTAGCACGTGTATCCTTTGGTCTCCATTACTCGAGGCACATTTTACAGCTGATACGTTAGGAATATTAAATGCTTAGGATAGTCTAATATAAGTTATTTTTATTTATCTGGAGCTCTGGCGCACGCCGCCAACTTATTTCTTTTGTATGCCCTAAGTTAGGTATGTTTTATACTGGAATGAATCGCAATGGATGAATACTATTATCTCATTATCGTTGATTGCAAGTTTTTATTATTTATATAAAATAGTAATCGATTCTAAGTATGGATTTACTCTAAAAGTTAAAGGTCTAAGTTTTCCATACAGGGTATGTGTATGTTTGTAAGTTGTAATTATGTTTGTAACGCTATGTTCTGCATTAGCAATTCCACTGAGAGCTCCCGGTGGCGCGCCTGTTGCGCATTCCTTAGTCCAATCAGTCACACTGAGAGCGCTCTCTTCTTGAGGATTAGCTGATATGTGATAAACTAAATACGTTTAATTATAATATGGCATTATATAACAAATACTTATATTTTTTTTAGAATACTTTAGTTGTGTTCTCTTTTTGAATTATCCTCGATAATAATATTATTATAACTCCGTATAATATTATATTATACACGGTTAAATGTCGTTTATACAAAAATTGTTTTATTTGTGGTTAGATCATTTTCATGCATTACTCTCAACGGCCTGGTCTTCCAAAATCTCCCACCCTCAACTCCACTGGGCCCTGAATTATTATTAGTGGGTCCCAGATTTGCCATTGCGAAATCAAGGCCAATTGTTATATAAAATAATTGAATTTTTATAAATAAAATAATTCACATACTAAACACTTATTTTATATTGAAGTTTGAGAAACACTTAACCTACTTAATGTTTTTTATAGTTAAAAAAAGCTATAAACGCTAATATTTATAGTATATAACATTCAACTAATCAAAATCATTTGCTCAAACACAATTCACTAATTGAAAATGAGTGCTTTAAATGTTTTTTTTATATTTAAAAATGAATATATTTCTTCCTACCCTCGGCCCTTTATTTGCAACGGTTAATCCGGGTCCTAGCCATTAGTTATCATCTCCATCTAAAATTAAATGTACCTTAACTAAAAGTGAGAATGAGTATCAAAAACTCTACTTTATATGAATTAGACACATTGCAATAAAATTAATATTTTCAACATTAACTGCAACACGTATTATAATGATAATTGATTTAAGAAATATGTTGTCTTCGTATTGAAAGGGTTACTGAAATAAATGTTGAGGTAAAATGAGGGGTGTAGAATCACAAACTCCAATAATGTGAAATTGTGCGAAACCGAACAACATTATTTTCTCATTTATTCATGTTGACAATTTATTATTCTTTGTGATGTTTAACTGACCTAAACCTTAAAATATTATTACACAAAAGGGAGAACAAAACACAAGCAGCAGTGATGGTGACATCCAGACATGCCCAAAAATCAAAGTTAATACGATCTTGCGCAGTTTCTCACATCCCATAAGTTTTACGGAAAGTTTAAAAACAAACAAATATATCTTAAATATAATGGTCCATCAACAAACTCTGCGTTTGTATCTGACCACAGCGAAACGGAGACTGAGTTTGGTGCACTTTTTTGTGAGTTTTTACACAATTATACTAATAACATTATAATAGAATATAAATATTATTTTTGCGAGCGCTGGGTCATCCCTGACTCAACACCGGAGTTGGCATGGCAACCTTACAACAATATCAATCATTAATATTATTAATATAAATGCAGATTATGAGTTTTGATTCTTTACCCCTCAAATGTTAGTTTGAGTTTTACCAAGCAATAAAATTATACTAATTACTGACAAATACCCTTTGGTCTCCAAGGAAAATGGGAAGGTATTGCAATGCAGCAGGTGGACAGACTTTGAAGTTTAGATTAAATTTAGTGACTTGATAATTGAGCGCAAGTGCCGGCTAAGCCACAGCCGACCATTGGTCTATTTAACAAACCCATAACACTTATTATATTGCTCATGTAAATAGATGTGACGGGATGTTCAAACAATTATTGGTAAAATATAATATGAATTGTACCTTTTAAATGTATCTTTATTTGACTTCCTCTACCCTTTTCCCTGATAATAGCATTACATGTATTCCAAATTACCTTCCTGCGAACTGTATCCAAATTTCTCTGATAAACAATAAACAGGGTTAATATCATGTGACCTCCAGGTAAGTATGGTCCTGTATGTTAACTCCCTGTACAGAGATATGAACAAAAAAATAAAATTATATTATAAAAAAATATTATATTATAAAAAAAAATAAAAAAAAATAATACATGTACATTGTAATGCAGCGTCGCATTCACTGAACAAGTGAAAGGGACCAGTCAAAAGAATATGGCGAACTGTGGGAGATGCACCTATGGCGGGAGATGATTATTGTATATATATATAATTTTTTTTTTTCTAAGACAAATTTTTACAATTACAACGGATTGTGAACAAATTGAAAGTGTTGCTCAACAAGATTGGTGATTTTTTTATGTTTTTATGCTAAGCGTATGTACATTGTCAATTTTTTTATTATGTGGTTATCGTGGTGTACTAAAATAAAAGTCTCGATTTATTCAGTTGGAGCGTTTATTTAAGAATGCACAAATAGCAATTACTACACACAACAATGCGTTTATTTTACGGGATAAAGACGAGTAGGCACTATATTATTTTGGCGTGGAATGCAAGCGATATCTGGGTCAAGGTTACGAGAATATTGGGAATACCATAGACATATGAATATTAGTAGACCTGCCCTAAGTGATTAAAAGCGTATTATTCCCCACCCCTCATACCGGTTCCATTGGAGCCGGCTGGGCTCGCGTATGGCCTCCCTTGAATCTTGAGAATGTGACGTCATCATTCTTGTGCGAACTAGCTTCAAGCTATGGTCGAGTTCATTTTACGAAATAACACGGCAAAATGGTGGCTTGCGCTAGGAAAACTTGTAAAAATAGAAGTAAAAAAAAGAATAAACCTAATTGTCGTATTACATTCCATAGGTAAGCATTATTTTACTTTGTTTTAACCTTATTCACATCGTATAATATGGATCAGTTTTAGAAACATATACTATCACGCGATGGACGCGAAACACGAAGCCGTGCACAAGAATCAGGGATGTGCCTTCGCCTTTTGCGCTTTGATAAAATACATATAGTATCATTTGGAACTCCGTCGTATTAATAAAGGATAATAAACCAATAATTTTTAAATTTATTCCACTTTAATGGCGTTATTACTAAACGAGTTTTGAACTTTACACAACTCATAAACAACACTTAATATAGGATAAATGGTTGGTTATCAATTCTGAAAAATTGGTATGTCTGGAAGTAAAATGTAGATACAGTGAGCATGTTTGGAATGAAAAATGTATGTGTCATTATTTTTTTATCTATTAAAATTAAAAATATTATATTTTTCTATCGCACGTCGCCACCGATCACATATTATCTTTCATACTATCACACATCGCAACGGACCACGTGTTAGGTACGCGCTTGTTTCGTATGTACGGTACTGCTGGAACGAGAAGGAGTGCATATCACGTAATGCGCTAGGTTATACCGAGTGGCGATGTGTGATAGAAAATCATGTTTTTTGTTTTTAATTGTAAAAGTGTCATCGGAAGGCAAAATGATGTCCAAATTTTTACTCCAAATACTCTTAGGAATCACTGGTAAAAGCTGTGTGTATATAATTTCATTTGTTTTTTTAGTTGTTTTAGTTGTTTTACTTTTCTATTACCTTCTTAAAAGTGAAATGTTATATATTTTCTTAAAGATTTCAATATTTTATTATTAATAGGTACAGAGCGGTTGTGACAACCCTCCAACATTGGTCGAATGTAGCGATTCTCAAGTGTGCGCATCGTTGTTACTGGGCAGTAAATTATGATCATTTATAAAAGTGTCTTAACTAAATACGTAAACTAAATATTCGACTCTGAAAATAGAAGAAATTTTTTTTGCCGAATTTGGACTTCGCAAATTTGTTCATAACGTGGCGAGTAATTTGCGCTCCCATGTAAAAATGTCTAGTCATTCAAAAGCAGATTTTACTTTTAAGAACTAAATGGTGATATTATAAGGCGAGATGCCTATATACTATCAGATTGATTTATTGACGAATCACAGTCAGCTTTACCCTCTTCTTTTTTCAACAGTGGATTTTACCCCTCACCCTTAAGAGCGTTGTTTTCGCGGACGAAATTTCGACTCCCGCAAAAATAATTATTGTCCTGTGTCCCTCTCTAACGGAGCGTGCAGCGGGGAACGGAGAGGGAGTACCTGGCTTTTAGTACGGCTGACGTTGCAAGCGATCAAAAAAAGTTAGATAATATGAGATTAAATAAAAAAGAAATTAAGTTCAATGCTTGAATATTTGCACGAAGTCGGTGAAATGTCCCTTTCGTTTAGTTCATTCCATTAGCAGCACAGACATACAAGGGCTTCCGACCTATTATTTAATAGTATTGGTATATGCGCATGTACACGTTAGGCACTGACAATATCACGCATAAAAGGCCAGTAAAAGAGAAATGCTTTTTTTCTTTTGTGCGTGAATATATTTGCATCTAAACGGGGAATCACCCTTTTGTTTAGTTCATTTAAATTAGCAGATACGTGTATTATTGTAGGAGATACGGAAATTGTACACGTGCATCGTACATGTGGCCACAGACGAAATTATAATAATAGTAATAATAGGTGTATAAGTTTATAAATTAGATAAGTACATAGAATTAACAGCAGTAAATAATATATGAACAGTAAGTAATATAATTGTAGAGAATAGAAATATACACTTACTTAAAATTTGTGTAAGTGCACCGGTAAAGGCCTTACCTTTGACATAATCATTTATTTTTTTAATTTTTACATTACCTTTGAAATTTTTGTGAATCACATTTTTTTTATTTTATCTGGAAGAAAGTTATAAAGTCGTGTCGCTGTGTATATAATTCCGAACACGCACTGACTTTATCACTGGGATTTTGGTCGAGATTATTTTTAAGTGTTGTGTAAGAAGAATATTATGTCAACAACAAAATTAAGTAATACAACTATAAATAAAAATAACCATAAAAATAGCAGCACAATAACAGCAAGAATAATAGCAACAAGCATATTTTATTAAAAAATGTTCAATGAATCGGTATAATTATTTCCGTCCATTCTAGGCAGTGAGGAATACATTTATGGTAGTTAGTCCCAGATTTTTTATACTGAAAAAAATCCTATTTTATAATCTACACAATACATGTGCACAAGGTGAAAAATAAAAAAAAGTCGGACAGGTAGTAGTTGTATAGTAAGAACAGACTCCAATATAAATAAGCAAATAAATAATTACATAAATAAAATTTAATTAAAAATTTAATTTCATAAAATTTGTCAGTCAACCACAAAATTTTCCAATTTCAATTTTCTAACTAAAGGCATTACTTATATGTTATATAATGTCGGGTGATACGTCTGACATTTTCTGCGACGATATTTCGGGTTCAATCACATCGGTACTAAAAGAAAAAAAAACAGGCATCAAACCGTGAAAACAAAAGACCGCATATTATACTGTCAAGGTATGATCAATATGTGTAGTGATTATACTTACAAATTCGACAAAATAGTACAAGCAATTATAGGCAAAAATGGAGGACGGTTTTTATTCTTAAATTTAATCACTTTTAATTAAAGATCGTCGGTGTAATATTGAATTGTACCAATGTGTAAAAACACTGTCATCAAAACTAAAAGCTGAACGGCAATAAAATGAAACTCTCACTACTAACCAAAAGATGGTATCTTGATGTTATTGTGTACATTCTCGAGAGTTTGTTCTTGTGAAAATAAAATTATTTGCTTACCGTTTGCTCAAAATCCCACAATTCACATCGATGTTTTAGCATCGAAAAAATCCTTGTTGGCAAATTTAGCCTGACAATCTTTAACATCATTTACGGAACTGAATACAACAAAAAAACATTACATTTTTACCGTAAAAAATAAATACTTGTAATAAATATTGCATTTAATTTTCACCTGTTCCGAGTTCTTTCTGTCTTTTTGACATTGCACTTCCTCTTTTTCCGGTGCATACTGGGTGGCTTACCACGTATCCACTTTCGACCTAAAACACAAATAACATTTTATAAAAATCAATAACGTAAGTACCCTAATTCATAATCTAATTATCATTGTTAAAAATGCTCAAATAATGATTACTTACCCATGTTGAATGAAATAAATTATTTGGGGATGCTTCGGTTAAAAACTGTGGAGTTTAAAAATAATATTATTCGTAAACAATGTAACAAATTCGTCAATTATATGTCCGCGCGGGCTGACTGCGAATGTCACATATACATACACTAGCAATAATAATAAAAAATGAAGGACGATTGACGTAGGTATGTATGCATGTATTTGTTAGGCAGGCGATCTCTCCGGGGCCCCTGCCCCCCGGCCCGTGCTTCACCTACTCTAGCCAGCCCGACTCAAGAAAGTGCGAATGAGACAATAACAAAAAAGCTAGTTAAATATACGTTGAATTTGTGGCCACCAAATTCGGCTTTTGAAGCAAATAAAACTTTTTTCAGTGAAGATTCAAATTTTATTGTATAGTTCATTATATGCCTGAGACGGGATATGTGAGATTTTTTCAAAAAATATCTTCCATTTGGTCACAAAAAATTGCCAAAGATGCCTCGTAAAATCATGTAAAATCGTCATCTTCTGGGGCCTATATTCTATAATTTAAGGCAAAAATCGAAAATCTGATCCATATGCGTACTTTATATATACCATGTCTTTTAACTTAAAAAAAATAAAAACAGTTTACTCTAGTATTTTAGCCGTAAATCCAAATTAAAATTTTGTATGAAACAGGCACCGCAGCCGTTCCTCTTAAGTTCTAGTCTATTAATACTCATATGTCTGTGGGGAATACTGAATACTCGCTGCGTCGGGCCTATTTATATAGCCCAGCCGGTGGCGGTAGTAAGCACGCGAGACCGCTGGTAAACTGGAGACAACTCGCTCAGTCTGGGTACTTCTGGTACTTTCGTTAACGCTGGAATTATGCCTGGGCAACAGGCTAGAACCTTCTAGCGAATGCGCGTAATGTACTAGTCCAACTCGCAAAGTATTGTCATAGGTAGCTCTAGACGTCTGTAGCCCGTAGACAGGTAGCTCGTATTGTTTACCTTGCACAATTAATTGTGCCTATCAAAGTGTCTCGAAATTTCGAAGTCCGCTGGTTGTTTATCAATTGTGTAAAATTTAAAACAAGTTTGTAGACTGAATGCTGTAGAAATGAGATCCCTGAAGCGTAAGTGTAGTAAAACCAGGAATGATCATGTCAGAAATATGGAGATCAAAAGCCAATTCAAGCGACTACCTTCAGCAAGTAATCTGACAAAATGAATATGCAACATTTTTTGTCAGCTTATTTAGCGCCATCTAGCAGAGACAGATTTCCCAACCCTTTTTCGGCCGGCAGGCAAAAATGTGACCTACGCGTCGGCCGAATTAGATATAAGCAGCAAAATATTAAGGAATAAATCAGTTCAACTTTACCACTCACCAAGTCTTCACTACTCACTTACCTCAAGAAGTTACTCCTGACCAAAGATATTAGAAGAACGAGATGTGCTATGAGCTGTTCATACTGTGCGGAATTGTTTTGCCCAGTGTCGCCGGTTTTGTTCACCAATACTACTGCACACCTTCGCTTACGCTAAGGTATCCGCACTAATACATAGAACAGATTTCTGTGCGTACACGTCCCGATAGTATTCAAAGTACCCTAATTAGGTAGTACTCCGCCTACGGTCCGGCGGCCAACATAGCATATCTCGTTCTTCTAATATCTTTGCTCCTGACCATCAGCTGCCTCACCTCGCCTAGTCTCTGTTCCAAATCTACTTGTGTTTATTTCATCAAGAACAGCCGGCCCTGTTAGACGACCGCGAAATGCCAGAAGCGAGCAGGGGCGAAGCACATCCAGTGCCCACCATCTACCGAGCGCTGGGTGCGGGAGGCAGAAAATTACCAACTACTATCATCATCATCATCGTAAAAAGCATTCTCGTTGGTTGAAGACACGGTTTGGGACCGGTACCCAAATCTACAGTCTTGTGCAGATACAAGTCCAGTAAAATGTTAGAAATACCCTAACTTTTTTAAGACTAATATGTCACTCAGCCAAAATGCAACATTGCCAGCTCTTTCGCAGCCTGTTAAAGAAATTTTTTATTAGTAAGAGTTTGAAACAGAAATTATAGTCTTTAACCTTTCCCTTACTGTGCTAAAAAAATCCACGCGTTCTGGTGCTGTGTAGTCAATACACATCTCAAAATAAGCGATTTAATATCGGAAAAATATGAATATTCATAGTTAATCCCTTATGTTTATTATATTTTATATCAAAAGTGATAATAATTTTAATTTAATTGCTGAAAACATGAAAAACCCATCGGCAGATGCTAAACAAACTTGCGGGGAGTCCTTATCTAACGATGGCCGAGCGAACTAAAGCGGGACATCAATACCGTGTCATTTCCTCGCACACTCTTCGCGTAGCAGTGTCACATGGTTGATTGTATTGGTGTATTTGTCCCCGATTTTTAACAAAACACTCTGATTTTTAATTGAATTTGAAAACTATGTAAAATATCATATTTTAATTCAGTGCATAAATGTATAACAGAGGAATACCTAAAATTTGAACCCAGAATTTATTATATTTATTGAGTTATTAAAGTTATTAGAAGCAATGTGCAGTAAATACACACCACAGATAAGGAAAGGTTATTCAATGTGCAACTAAACTAAGGACGGGTTGTTTCGGAGAATCTGAACAATTCATCAAATTTCAACGTTCATTTTCGGGTTCTGTGAAAGACTTATTCAAGTTCTGTTTTTATATCATTGTAGGCTAGTTGCTTGACAAAACTGAAATAAAAACAGAACTTGAAAAAATCTTTCACAGAACTTGAAAATGAACGTTGAAATTTGATGAATTGTTCAGATTCTCCGAAACAACCCGTCCTAAGACTTAGAAAAACGTAAGACTAAGAAAACAGTGTGTTGTAGGTGTGACTGTGCCCGAAGTATGTTCAATTTTCCTTATTTCTGATGAATTTGAACAAACATTTAATATAGAAATTCTATGCTGAGCAGACAATAATTTTCGTTGTCCTTTTTGAAGCTTGGAGTCTTATGCATTTAGCGATTTTCTTTCAAATTGGTACCAGTCTATTAAATACTTCGCACTTCTATCTTATCAGCGGGTTTTAACCTCTTTGTTGATATGTGCACATGTAAGTGAGCGTATAAACATTTTCATAGCATATGTACGTGAATGTAATAAAAAGTGCCGCGTACAACTGTCATTGTGCAAACCTCAGGAACGTGGTGAAAATTTAACGTTGCCATGCAAAAACATATTTTAGGTAAAAGGCA
The DNA here is from genome assembly GCF_061612785.1 of Hesperophylax consimilis. NCBI lineage: Eukaryota > Metazoa > Arthropoda > Insecta > Trichoptera > Limnephilidae > Hesperophylax > Hesperophylax consimilis. The sequence goes on along the minus strand of NC_142858.1, from coordinate 20,487,143 downwards.
AGTATGTATAATTTATAAAATTCTAAACTGCGCATCACAGCAGAATATTTTCAGTATGATGTTTTGGTGTCGAGATAACATCATTAACATATTTATTTATTTATTATTATTATTACACGCTCTAATGGGCTTTTACACACTACAAAGTTTAATAGTAGAGTATCACAGTTATTATAGATTCTACAAAATTAAAACAATAAAGGAAACATAATACAACGAAAAAAGAAAAAATATTAAATACCTAAGAGTATGTGTATGGATAACATCAATTACATAGGTATATAAATATGTAATTGATGTTATCCCAACCACAAAACATATAAATAAATATGTACATAAAATTTTGAACATTATTTTTATTTTGAACATAAATATAATAACTTAACTACAAATTTGATATTTTCTAAATAGACAAGTGCATAAAGAGATAAGTACCAACAATACTAATAATACTTTATGTATCAACGAGATTACTCCACAATCATAAATTTTCTAAAACAATTTCAATACATAATACTATAATGTATGTAGTTACAATGTAATGGTGGATTAATAATTTCACAGGGGATGATAAATAATTAAAGAGTATTGAAAAACTTGTGTTAAATAACCAGGTCTACCCACAATGTTTACAACCCTCGGTAACATCATTTGTGGGCTTACCTACTTGTCGAAACTTGTGTAGAAATTTCTCATTCCAGCTCAAATTCTATGGACGGGTTGTTTCAGAGAATTTGAACAATTCTTCAAATTTCAAAGTTAATTTTTAAGTTCTATTATTATTTCAGTTCTGTCAAGTAGCTGGCCTACAATGGTATAATAACAAATACAAATTCAAATTAAAAAAAATATTTATTGCACAAAAATACAGAGTACAAAGGGTATAGCTTATACGTTACATCCTATTTCTTCCAGCTAACCCAATAACAGAACTTGAATACGACTTTCACGGAATTTGAAAATGAACATTGAAATTTGATGAATTGTTCAAATTCTATGAAACAACCTGCTTCAAAAGCAACTGAAATACCGGCCCTAATTGGTATTGTTAACGAGATTGTAAAATAAAAATTTAATTAGGGAAGTAGCGAGTCAATTATTCTCAAAGCCACGGTTGTTAAGATTTTCCATAACGTTGTGAGGCCTATTCTTTAGAATTGCTCGTAGTTTTGGTTAATTGAGGAAAGCAACAAACTCATTATTCTCAAAGCCACTGTTGTTCTCAAGGGTTTCTGTAATATCTTGAGGCTTATTCTTTAGAAATGCTTGTATTTTTGGTGTCATCTGATTTAGTGGAGCTGAAGATTGAGAAATTTTGCGGGGGGAAGAAGGTGATGGGGGACTTGGGGGAGGGGGGTTGCTCCGCACTGTCCCGCTTGACTACATCCTCCTCTGGTGGGGGGACCGTAACGGCCGGCTGGGTGGAGTTGTAGAGCTCCAGCGTATCCCACGGGCTGAGGATGGACGCGCCGGGGATCAGCTGTGCCAAAGTTTCGGCAAATGGCAATCCTGAAATTAGGAATATTTAAATTACGAGAACGTAATTTAGAATGTAGATGTCTAGTGAGGCAAGTAACAAACTTATATGATATAATGTGTGAAAGATAGGTATGTACATACTTAATAAGATCGCTGGCAATGAAATGGTAAAAATAAGGTGCTTATGGTATTATTCCTGAAACAACATTTGCTTTTCCAAATTAATTTCATTGAACGAAAAGGAAGTCCAGTGAAAAACATCCCGGTAAACAGTGTGAAAACAGTTTCTCGTTTTTCCTAACTAACTAACTGTCACACCCCGTAAGCAGAGACAAGGCATAACCACACTATCTGTCTCGAGGTTCACTTCTTTGGACAATAGGTAAAAAGTGATATATAGTCATTAAAAGTGATGAAAAAAAACTAGGTTTAATAGTTACCTATTTAACCTAGTTTTCGTTTCATCACTTTTTGTAGGTGTGTTGAATTGTCATATTGATGACTTACCCGGTCAGGCGGTCACCCTGTCTCGACAATCCGTGCCTCAATCAAATTCATATATCTTTATTTACTTGATTGCGACATGTTTTTGTTTTAAATACGTCCACATTTTTAACACGGTCATATAATGTTTCTATACGTACACATCAGAGATCTCATTTCACACTACAGCATTCAGTCTACTTTCATCTTTCCTCTGCCAGTTCCATGCCTCCCTGCTTTACATCAGGCTTGGAATCAGTACTCCATTGTGGATGTGGACTGCTAGGTTCACTTCTTTGGACATTATATTATTGGTGACAACTGGCAACCACTTTCAGTATAGTTTATAGTTGAGTACAATGGTGTAAAATTAATCCCTATTACATGGTTTTGTTGAACTTACCTGAGAAGATGTCTGTGAAATTGGTTGAGTTGCCGTGCTGTGCGAGGAATGAGCCAAAGTCCACTGGAGCGATGCCGGTAATGACCTGTCCCGTGATGTTGGTCTGCACCGGCAGTGGGATGTCTCCCAAGCTGATGAAGGAACCGTTGATTTCTGGGTTGAAGAATGTTAGGTCCACCTGCTCGTGGCTAATAGAGCACAATACATCAAGGGCTTTATTAATAAACTTGTTTTAAATTTTACACAACTGACAAACAATCATTAATATACATTAAAAAAATTATATTAATTCAGTATGGAATTATTGGATGGGGAGGTGCATATGAAAAAATTGTAAATCCTGTAAAGGTGGTACAAATACTAATTATTAAAGTAATTTTAGAAAAAAACAACCTACATTCCCTTCATCAACATTGTTCAAAATATTCCAAGTGCTAAAAATTGAAGACATCTATAAAAAAGACTTAATATTAAATACATTCAAAGATAATACACTGAAACAATTTGAAGTTAATTCATCATTAAGACAATAATATAGTATCCAAATTTGGCTATTTTCTCGACAACAAAAATTATATTTACTAAGGAAAAAGATATTTTAATAGTCACCCGAAGAATTAAGAAAAATAACAGAATTGGTATTATTAAAAAAGTACGATTATTTAAAAAAATTGACACTCGTAATATCATTGACAAAATGCGTTAACTTAATTTCCAATTAATGTTTTAATATTTATGTTTTATAATGTTATAAAATCCTGTACTATCACACAGTCTATGGTATTACTTTTTACTCCTACACCAGCTAGTTCTCTTCATTGGTGTAGAAATACTAAAAAAAACATATATTTCACTATTTTTTTCTTATGCCATTTACTAAGAATTTTTGTAACAATATTATAAATTAATATGTTCTATATGTTACGAATTTTAAATAGTAAATTGTGACAAATTTTTTTCGAAAAAAAAATACAGGGTTGTAACAGGACATACCTGAATGGTTTTAACAAATAAAATACAGGGGTGTAACAGCAAATACCTGAATAATTTTAACCAGCGATTCCTGATAATATTTGGAGTAGGTACAAAACGTAGATGTCATTTTGCTGTCTGATGACATTTATTTTCAATTAAAAGAAAAAAAATATATTTTTATATCACACGTCGCTACTGATCGCACTGCTAGGTACCCGACGGGATCATGTGATCACGCTCTCTCTCTTCTGTTACAATGCTGCTGGAACGAGACGGAGTGCGTATCAAGCGACCCGCTAGGCTGTACCCGACCACTCAGTTGCGAAATGTGATGTTGTTTTTAATTGAAAAAAATATCAATCGGCAGCAAAATGATATGTACAACTCCAAATATGCTCACGAATCGTTGGTTATAATCCTTCGGGTACATGCTGTTACACCATGTGTATTAATTACCTATCATTAGTTAAACTCAACCCAATTTTAGGGTTGTTTTTATTATTATTATTTATTTATTTTGTAAGAAACAAACAGCTTTTAAATAATATGCAGTGATAGATATAAATATACAAGTTAATTGAAGTCAAGCCACAGAAGTTTCTTATGTTAAAGTGCATTAGAAATGAAGTTTTAGTATCTTAAAATTAATTTGGTGTTAAAGGAAGGGGAGAGGAAGAGGAAAATAGGAAGAGGATAGGAGATGCTGCCGATACATTCCATACTCTCATATTAATAATCGATCGTACGCATTACTTCATATCGATATTTCTTTAGGTTATTACCAAAAATGTCAATGCTGTAAAATTTTTTGTTATATTGTGCACATATACGAGGAATTGGGGAATTTTTTCGAATGTTTGTTCTACACGAGGGTAGATAAAATAAATCAGATTGTCGGGTTGATCTAGACGGAATATGAAAATTTATTAAATTGGTAAGTTCTGGTGAGTCCAGACCATTATTTAGGATTTTAAATAATAGGTTTTGATCAAAAATTAGACGTCGTGTTTGGAGGGAGTTAAAATTATGAAATTTAATGGATTCGGTATAATTTGAGAAGTGTAAGTTTAGTTTATAATTTATGTGTTTAAAATTTTTTTTTTGAATTCTTTCTATTCTTTCGATATGGGCTTGGTATAAAGGAGTCCAGATCGGTGTACAGTGTTCCAGGTGCGGACGAATATATGAGGTGTAAAGGGAATATAGAGTGTTTATGTTGTGGAAGGGTTTTGCTATGCGAATTATAAATCCCAGCATTTTATTGGCTTTGTTAATGATGTCATTTAACAAGACTACTTATGCATTAGCTCCACTATATATGATTCATGCGTGCATATGTGTATATATGTTTGCATACAATATGCGTACAGTGTACACACTTATGAGTGTGTTTGTATTTAAATGTGTATGCACGCATCTATGTATGTGCGTATATATGTATGTATGTGTATTTATATGTGTATTTAGATGTGTGCATGTATATATATATATATGTATAATATATTAATAAGTATGTAAGTTTCTTCCTAATAATTGATTTCGATCCTCCTTATTTTTATATACACTCTTATAATTAAATTTATTATTACTGTAACTAACCAATTACTATTACACAAATAATATTGAGATGAATGTTGTGCTCACCTATAATTAGAAACATCATTATAACCATGTATAAATGTAAATTACTGTTAAAATTATGTGATGTATTCTGTTGGCCAATAAATAAATAAAATAAAGACAAATAATGATATGGACTACCAGTTATTTATTTGTTAAGGCAAGAGTCTAAGGGTTATAAATGATTTGGAGAAAAGTTTTAAAGTTGTGAATTCTAGGATAAATATCGACTTTTTCCCACTTTCCATAAATATATATAAACCTTCCGGATGCAGTTCTTTAAATTATAGTGAAAATCCTATAAAAAAATCGTAGTTTAGAAGAACTAACTAATTAATCTCGCAAGAGCGTCGCTGGTTGCAAAGGGTGAAGAGAGGGGAACTACATAACCGCCCGGTTGGGCAGCGGTATGAGTCGGGTTAAGATAGGGACATTAGGCTGTTTACTTCAATCACTGAAGACAAATACCGATAGAGTGTTGTGAGCCTATACGTGGGGCCACAGTAAGCTCTAGCATGGCGTGTGAAATAATACAAAAAAATGTTACTATTTTGCATGAAAATAATCCAAAATTCCGTGAAAATTGATTAAAAATTTTCAAATATCGAAATTCTTTCTTGGTCATAAAACAATGTACATGCAACAATTATTATTATTATTATTCTATGCAATGAGCAGGCAGCATTCTGCTGATGCGCTCATATTTGATTTCACAACAAGTTTGACAGTAATTGAGTTGTTTTAAGTTTGAACTAAGTCCTTTCTTCTCTCCAAATGTGAATCCAATAGAGCTTTAAATTGATTTATATTTGTTGCATCGATAACATGTTGTGGGAGTTTGTTCCAAGCATCCACTACTCTATTTGCAAGGAAGTGTTTTCTAGGATTAGATGCAAAAGGCGTTTTGGTAATTTTTTTTGAGCGTCCACGGAGATTTATATTTTTATTAGTAGTGAAGATTTCTTGGATGCTAGGGCAACTGTTAATTTATTATTATCTCATTGTCATTATTGAAACCCCACTCCATGTTTAAATTAAAACTTTTAAATATTCCAAAAACTCTTATTGTATCGTAGTTGCATTTTATCAGAACTGCTAATATTATTGTTATGTATTTTTCTTATTTTAAAATGGTCTTCATTTTTGATGTCGTTATTTTATTGGTCAATGATATAATCAATACTAATACTGTAAAATATGAATGTATAACTACTATTTATAACTAAATAAAATGAAACTCGTTTGGAATATTCGTTTCAATGTTTGCTCAGTGGAAACACTTAATATTAGGCACTGATAAGAAAAGAAGACGAGGGTGGAGTTGGCAGACAAGTGGAAGATTTAGGAAATTGACAACTAACTTGGCATTCTCAGAGGTGTCGTTTTCTCCTACATCTGTCAGGATGCCCACTTCATAGACGATGGCCTTGATCACGTATCTGTCAACAAATCAATGAATTAGACCACTTGTGTTAATTGTTAGCAAAAATAATAATCATTAACACCTTGAAATGGCATTGAAAACTTACAACTTACCGGTGTAGTAGCTTTGTAGGTATTATATTATACAGGAATGAGGTCGAACAATAAGTAAGTTTTAAAATTATTTCTATTTTTAATTTGATAATTCTTTGCTGAATTCTATCGAATTTATTTATTTAGCTTTCGGTTTATTTATCTTTAATCTACTATTTATGACACCGAACCGATTTTTCCATGCTACGAACATCAGATTAGTATTACTAAAAACGTACGTTCTAGTGAATTTTTTTCGTCTGAAAATGTTCAAATGTCGTATGTTGGGTAAAATCGGTTCGGTATCAAATAAGAAGGTCAAAATGCATTTCGAATTACAATCACATACACCTACATTCCCATCAACGACATTGTTCAACATATTCGAAGTTCCGAAAATGAATATATCTATAAAAAAGACTTAATATTACGTATAACAATCAAAATTAATTAAGTTAAAATATATATTTAATTATCAATTATAATTATTATGCATAGTATCGTCCTTATTTTCTACGCAGCAGATGCACAGTAATTATATTTACAAATGGATTATTTTTTTAATAATCTCCCCGAAGAACTAAAAATAAGGCATTAAAAACATTAATAATAATAATAATAATAAATTTATTTTACATAAAAATCATACAATAAAACATGCGGAAACTTTGACTAGCCAACTAGGAATGGATCCTGTTTTAGGCCAGTCAAATTGACAAGTTTAGTTCATATTATAATTTAGTACTTAATATAAAACAAAACCGGTAAGTAAATAACAGCCAGATAGTAGTAATAAAAAGACAGATCACCACAGGAGTTGTAAGGTAGAAAAATGGGAAGGGTAGTTTATAAGTTTATAATATAGTTGGATGATTAGAAAATAATCGATAGCATTGATAAATAAAGTACAGATTAATACAGAATTGACAATTGTGTTCAGAGGTGATAAATATGTGTTTTTGTATAGTATGTACTTTAAAAAAATATGTATCAGTGTTTTGACAATAATGTATATATATATTTTTTATAATGAGATTATCTATTGATCAACATATCTTCACTTTTTACCCTCCCTAAATCAAGAAGCCAGTCGTTGACCAATTTGCGCAAAACACTTGTATTTTTCGTTTTCCAAGCATTAAGAATGATATTAAATAATTTAGGTCCTAAGTACGAGAATTGCCGTTGCCCAAGGGACGTCGTGGTTTTTATTGGGACTATTGGATTATTCCTTGAAAGTCGGGTGTCGTGAAGGTGGTCGATGGAAGGGAAGTGCTGACGTTGTTTTTGTGCAAGTAATATAATCTTTCTAATATACAGTTGTCTAACATCGAGAACTTTTATTTCCGTGAATAATACATCACTGGGGTACCTGAATGGTTTTTTGAGGATGACTCTTAGTAGTGATTTCTGTGCTTTAACCAGGGAGTCTAATATTGTTTTGGCACAGCCACCCCAACCTAGGGATGCATATTCGAGTAAAGAATTAAATTAAATTAAATCCTCTAATACTCTAACTTCATTAATTTAAACCATTTTTCATATCAACACACATTGAACATATTGATAATTAATATATGATAATTTTATGAAATTAATAGATTTAGCCGACTTATCTTGCAGATGAACCATGTGCGATTTGGTACTTTTATAATAATTATTTAACGGCCCAATGGATGCACCTAACTTAACAAAGCTAATAACGTTCTGAGTACCAAATCGTAACACGAGGCTTCCAGAGTTGTTCTTTGTTTATTCGTCGAAAACAAACTACTTCATTCATTCCCCAGTCCGGCTTGGAAATAAATGCAGTTCCATTTTCAATAGGAATTTTAATTTATTCCATACTAGCTGACGTGTACCCAGCGTTGCTCGGGGACGTATAATAAGTTTGGAGAAAAGTTTTGAGGTTGTGAATTCTAGAGTACCTAACTATTGGCTGCATTTTTAAGGAGGAAATAATATTATTGTATTGTAATTAAAGTATTTGTTTCACTTGATAGTGAAAAAATCTTCCTTCAACCATTCACTTCCAAAACATAGATTCTCCTTTCACCCCTTTCTTCGCTCTTCACACTTTACCACTAATAATTATTTGATTCATGTCTTTCTCGGGCATCCTTACCCTTTTCTACTATTCACTTCATGTAGTATCATGAAATTCACATAGTTACTGTGAAAAAAAATTACATTACGTTGGGTCTATTTCGACACCGTATCTCATTCCAATGCAGAGATAAAGCGTTAAGTCTAACTCAAGCGTACCCGACTTTTTCTACCATTAAAACCACTCTCTAAGCACACCTGATATTAATAAGAACAAAGCTTGAAATTTTCAAGTAGTTTTTGAGTCAATTTTTTTTCCTAATTTCTCTAGATATTCTGTAAATTTTTTTTATGTCAATGTTTACCATATTTGTACCCTAATTTTCTTTGAATGATGATTTTTGCTATACAAAATACGGTGACCGGATAAATCATCAAAATGATAATTCATCACTTCTTTAAAAAGTCATGGAAAGTGATGAAACAAAAACTTTATTAACTTGGATAAGTAGGTTAGGTTAGGTTAAGTTCATTTTTAATGACTTTATATCACTTTTGTGTGTTGAATAGTCACTGTGTTGAGTTAGCATGGAACCACAAAATATACATATGGGTTTTTAATTTTTTCCGACTTTATGACCGGGTTAAATCTTCCCCACAGGAAAAACTAAACCCTTCCACAGACTTTTCCACAAATGATCATCTAGTCAATCCACATAATGCAAGTGCATTGTATAAGCATAATAAATACAAAAAAGTACAAGAAAAACACGTCAAATCACCAGAGATCAAATGGGAAAATAATTCATCGACTCCAGGTATTTTCATATCAGAGGGTTCGGCTCGGTAGAACTTCTAATTGGACCTATAAATCCTACTGATCCCTCAGTATAAATATTTAAAAAATATTTCGTAATCCTACATGTATTTAAAATTATTGATTTTGGCATTTTTATAAATAAATTCTTTGACAGATTTAATACGCCTAAATTTTGAATGAGAGAGCTAGGTATAATGCCAGTAGCCGAAATAACAAATGGTAATCTTTTTATAGTCTGAAGATGCAAAATTCTTTTAATCTCATTTCCTAAATCTGTGTATTTTCTTATTTTTTCAGAAACAGTTTTATTGAATATTTCAGGAATTTGGAATAGCGACATCAATGATATAAGTTATTTTTTTAAATTTTGTCATTCAATTCAATTCAATTTGTTTATTCCTTTAAAAACATTACAAAATTACATTTTATTTCGTTTTTAAGTATATTTGTAAAATTGTATTACATAATAGTTAGCGGTGTATAAACTATACCAGCATCAATAGAGCTTGCCTTTTAAAGGCAGCTTCACCGATGCTAAATATGTCGATATCCGAATTAATTCTGTTCAACAGCAAGACTGCTCTCCCCGCCGGCATGACCATTGGCAAGTTAGTCCTGCAGGCCGGGAGATAAAACAGTCTATGCTGTCGGTGACGGAGATAACCATCAGGAACATAGAGACTAATACTCTCCATGATAGTCGGATTTACTAACCATCCACGAATCAGTTTGAAGAAGTGTGATACAATATGCACATCTCTTCTGACCCGTAGATGGTTCATACCGAGCATGCCCAAGAGAAAGTCAGTAGGATAGAGCCACGGGTAGTAGCCATACTCCCTCAGGTAGAGGAATCTCAGAAATTTCTTCTGCACTCTCTCCAACATGAGGGAATACTTCACCTGATGTGGGCTCCAAACCACCGACCCACTCTCAAGCCTACTCCTAACCAACGCAATGTATAGCACTTGGAGAACCCGGGTGTCTCTAAAATTCATCGCAGTGCGTAGGACGAAGCCCAGCATTTTCAGTGAAGCACTACACGTCATTTCGATATGAGCATGAAATGTCAGCCTACTATCAAACATGATGCCAAGATCTTTCATAGTGGAGACACGTTTTAAACTTCGGGCATTCATGGTATACCGGTAAAACCAAGTATGACGTGCCCTTGTGAAAGAAAGAATGAAACATTTAGAAATATTGAATTCGATCCGATTCCGTTTACTCCAGTCAACAATTCTATTAATGTCCGATTGGAGTCGAATGCAGTCTTCTAAAGTTTTAATTTCCAAGAATAGTTTTAGGTCATCAGCAAAAAGAAGTGACCTGGAATGCAGAATATTTTCTGTAATATCGTTAATAAAAATTAGAAAGAGGAGCGGTCCTAAATTAGAGCCCTGTGGAACGCCTGAGAGTACAAGGAATAATTTTGACATGAATATTCCATGAGATACAAATTGCTTTCTTCCAGTAAAATAGCTTGCAAAGAATATGAGAAACCGTAAAGAAAAACCTATAGTTGACAATTTATTTAATAATATGTCATGGTTTACGGTATCAAATGCCTTCGAGAAATCATTATATGAGCAATCTACTTGGTAGCCCTTATCTAAAGATTTGGAAACATAATCTGTGAGTACCAGTAGGTTAGTATCTGTTGATCGACCTTTTCTAAACCCATGCTGTTCCGATATTAAGAAAGGCTCTACTTGAAACAGCACATGTTTATGAATTATCGATTCGAATAACTTAGCCGGGGCGGAAAGTATTGCCACTGGCCTGAAATTTTCGACAGATGTCTTGGATCCACTTTTGAAAATGGGACAAATTTTTGAGACTTTCCAGGAATCAGGAAATATACCAGTATCTAAAGATAGGTTGAATATAAAACTTAGTGGCATTTTTAAAAATTCAACACATCCTTTTAAAAAAAATACTGGAAGAAAGTCTGGCCCAAGTGAATGTGTATGTTTCATGTTATTAATTGAAGATTTAACATCTGATTCGTCTATATGACTTATATCAATGTTTTGGGCTCCCTTCACATTCAACTTGGAAGCAGAAATGGGATTTAGTAATGGAGGCTCATTACTGTACACTGATTGGAAATGGGTTGCAAATGCATTGGCTACATCCGCTCCTCTAACTTCCCGATCACCATGCATCATGATGTCTGTTATACCACCATCCTTGCGCAGTGATTTTACGTAGTCCCAAAATGCCTTGGGATCATGCTTGATATCACTCTCTATTGAGTCGACATACGTTCGGAATGCTATATGAACATTTCTTCTAACAACTGCTCTGAGATTACTGAACATTTCATACTCATTTTGGTCACCAGTAGCTTTCCATTTTTTATGGTGAGCATGTTTTTTCTCAATGCTCCTGATGGTATCTCTAGTGAACCACTTCGGATATCTACGTCCACCTCTGTTGGGAGGTTTCCTAGGGAAGCAAGCGTCAAATACATTATATATACATGAATAAAAATGGTGTAGCGTCTCATTAACGGTATCGAATTTAGAAAGTTCATGCCAATCCAATTGGCTCATCATCTGATAAAGTTTGACAAAATCACCCCTACCAAAAATCCATCCCCGCAAAGTGCCGTCTGTAGTTTTAGGTAATTTGGTAGTCTTCGGAGGCTTTTTACAAGAATACCGGAACTCTAATGCGGGGTGATATTTGTCCTCATATACGAGGGGAGAATCGCTATGTATGACATTTAATTCAATGTTACACAAAACGAGATCCAACATCCTCAACTCAGAATTGGGAATACCATTATTCTGGGTGAGCCCAAACACTTCGCATAAAAATTTGAGGTCATTTTCAACATCCTTGCCGCTACGCGCTGAATGGATGTTGAAATCTCCCAAAACAATAATATTCCTTCCTCCGAGAAGATCCACGTTTTCGTGAAACTTGTCGAAGAATAGTTGATATGTTTCCAGCGTTGATGCCGGTGGAAAATATATTACACATATAAAAGTAACAAACAAATCGATTGTAATTTTTATCCACAAGTCTTCGATGTCAGCTTCCAGATCAGGCATGTGTTCGGCCTTAAACTTAGTTTTGACAGCCAAAAGGCAGCCTCCGCCTTGTCTGTGGCCACTACCACTATCTCTGTCTTTTCTGTACACTTGAAAGCTGTCATCGAATAACTCCTGGTTGCACACACTGGAGTTCAGCCAAGTCTCAGTGAGCCCTATTACATCGTAATTGTTTACCAAAACGTTAGAATAAAATAGAGAACATTTAGTTTTCAGTCCCCTAACGTTTTGGTAAAAGAAATGAAAACTATTGTACTGTCAACTAGGTTTAAAATTTGGTAGCCGTGGTGTAATTACCTTATTGACCCATTCTTTTAAGAACGAATGCTTAGGCCAATGCTTAGATTGCAGTAATTCTGCCACCGCTGACCCGGGTACACCGATTTTAAATGACGCATATTCTCCCCTCGTTTTGATTTTTGTTATCTTAAATGAGGAGATACTGACAGATTTACTTATTGTTTTGAGGTGCGATGTTAAGTCATCTACTGTAGTCTCTGGATGCAAGGGGTAAAGATGGAAGTATTTCACTTCCTCCTGGTCCTTTTGACTACCTCGTACGGTGATGGGACGCCGTTTACGATTACGATTAATCAAAGTCCAAGGTTGACTTCCTGGAGTTTGACGTAAGGGCGGTGCATCTGCTTTAGCTCCATCGGGCGGAGGCGGTGCATCCACATCAGTTCCGCCGGCCGGGGGCAGCGCATCACTATCAGATGGCGTGGAGGTAGGCGCTGTGGAGGTAGACGCAACGGGTGTCACATCAGGAGTACTTCGGGATGAAGCATAAGCGGAAGAAGATTGTCCCTTGTCTGAAGCGTTACTCGTTTTTTTCCCTCTTTGGGAGGCTTTTGCAGCCTGCGAGCGGGTTATTATTTTTCCAACGGCCAAACTTGTAGGGTCATCTGAGGTACGAGTCGGCTTAGTAGACGGGGCGCCGTGCGGGGGGAACGGAACGGAGACACCGGCCCCGGCGGCAGTTGCAGTTGTATTGTCTGCGGTAGTAGCGAGCGGGGGCGGTGAGGTGGCGGTGACGAGGGGCGCTGGCGGGCCGAGTGTGTCGCCTGTAGCGTGAACGGGAATCTTGTGCACACATGTACCTGCAACCGCAGTTTCACTATTGTACAAACTACCGACAATTAGTGGTGACGTTTTTAGAATATTTTTAACAACATTCAACTCACTAGTTAAATTGTCCACTTTAACAGAGAGAACTTCGATGGCCATCGTTATCAAACGAAGCGCATTCGTTTCCTCGTTGATATCCATTAGGATAAACTTGTAAACTTGTAAATTATTTAATAAATTAAAATTACGGCGCGCGGCGAAAAACACGTACGTCCTGCCGGCGAATCTAGAAGAACTTCATGTAAAACTATATCGGTCTATTATGACTAATCGTTGGGTTTTGTTAGTATAGTTTTATCATAATATTTTTTTATTTTTTTTTAATTTATTTAATATTTGTATGTTTTTTTACAATAAATATTCAATTTATACATATTATACAGTGTTATAAAGGTAAATAATAATAGCTTTTCCTCACCATAAAGAGACGAGGCTCTTGTGTTTGGTGAGTGAATCCTAGCTCAATTATATGGAATCATGTAAGTAAGTAAATAATATATTTGCAAAACCAAAGGGATAAGTAAGAAATAGGCAAGATTTATCAATAATACAATTTCAAGATTTGAAGGAAATAATAATAAGAGTAAGATATGGACTTTTATAGTAGTTTTAGGTAATTATTTAATTTTATTTTAAATTCCTGAATATCTTCAATATTTTTTAGATAAGAAGGATGTTAAAATATGTTATACCTAGATAGAGATAGGTATTTTGTGTGTGATTTGTATTGAGTTTTGGGATTTTGATAGTTTTTTGATATCTTGCTGATGAATTGAATTGTAAGTTATTTAACTGTATTTCTTTATAAATTTGTAGAATTGAATATTTTATAAAATTATATATATTTTATAAAATTCATTTTCTAAAAATGAATTTGGTTCGTATTCATAATACGGTACTATATATTACGGCAGTCAATCAAGTTATGTTTAATTACAAAACTTTGGTGAATTATTTTTAAAACTTGATTATGCCTAAATGTATACTCGGATGGCGCTAATATAGAAAAATTAAATATATTATTATTATTTGACATAATTTTATGAAGAAAATACTAACAAGTTCTGCTCGGTGGCGTTTGTTGAATTGGCTACTGGAAGCACGGAGAGGTCTGCAGACTCGGCTGAATTGTCGTTCGCCTCTGCAGGGGGCTGCTCCGGAGTCCGATCAGGGCTCGCCAGGGGGCTCCCCGACACCAACGCCACCAGCAACAAGGTCACCTGCGGACAAGCAATGCATTATACATTAGTGATGAAGGTGTCGAACACAACACGCTGCCGATGGGGTGCTTTTGGGATGGCTGCAACTTATGTGTGACAAAACGGAACACCGAAGAAAAGTGATGAAAAAACATAACCTATTGTATTATCATATTTTGTTGTGCAAAACTACTCTTCTTTTTTGACCGGTTACCAGCTAGAGGACAACCTCTGATGATTTCATTTTGCGAAGACACCGTCAGAACCACTTAAGTCGTCGTCTCGTTAAGATGTCGAGGGTTCAAATCCCAGTAAATATATATAAATATAATACTCATTTAAATAAAATAATGTAGTGTATTTGTGGCTCGTTTCAGAGTGGAATATACTCTCAGTATCGCAGTGGTTTTTTACCACCATTCAGAATTGAAAAGTTGCTGAAATGGCTTTGGCCGTATTTGGTGATCAGATCTGAACAGCCAGGTACTTCCCCACCGTTCCCTTCCCCTTCCCACTATCTTCAGCATCACAACATAGCCCAATTGGGGATGCCATAGTCTCACTGGTTCCAGACGGTTTTGAGCAGTTGGGACTCTTGTTCGGTGTCAAAAAAACACAAAAAAATTGTTTTTTTAAATTTAACACATTAATTGTTAGCGCACAAAAATTTGCATTTTCTATGATTTTTCTGTAGTTTCTATATGGGTTAGTTATGAAAATGCACAAAGTTACCAATGAAAAAAAGTTTTTGGACTGTAAGAATTAAAGTTCTTTATGAAATACGTAATGAATTTTTTTTGGTAAGGGTTCGAAATTATTTTCGAATCCCACAGAATGGTGCGTATTTCATAGAATTTAAAAGATTAGTTTGTAGCAATACCTTATAAATTTGAACCGTATATAATCTACATAGAACTAATCGTAGTGTTTCTTACGTTAGCAGATTACCGATTTATTTATAAAATAGTACAAACAAAAATAACGCAACATAATGCAAGATTTTCGCGGAACAATTCGAACTGTTCGAAGGGCTGTTCCTGAGTTATATGATATCCACTTATAAGTGCGCGTGCGCTGTTTTTCGGATTGCCTAGGACTGAGAAAGAAATGAACTGAATGTACCCAATTGCTGGGGATACCTCGGATTGTTCACCTTGCAAATGATGCGAAGTAACGTTATGAATTATATTTCTGCAACTGCTAACTGCTTTTTCATTTAAATACTTCATTCAATATGGACTATTTTACTTTTAGTACGTTGGAATATCGCGTGGGGATCACCCCCAGTGTAAACAGTGATGCCATACGTACCGAAATTTCGATAGATCTGCAGATTTCGGCAAAAATCTACCAATCAAAATCAACCGTTTTTTTCTTAAAGTCTACGAAATTTTTGAAAATCTTCTTAAATTCCTTAAAATCTACCGAAAATTTCAAAATCCACCGAAATTTATGAAAATCTACCGAAGTCAGCGAAAAGAGTTTGAATTAAGGGATTTTTTTCACAATCACAGTGTGGGGAATTTTTCCTTTTCGAAATTCCTTACCCATGGACTTTGGTGAAAATTTAGGCAATTATTTCTTACAAAATTTCCTAGCCATCCACCCCCCATGGATTTTAAAATATTGCGATGAATCCAGTACTGAGTGAGCAATACCGCACATAAATCCATTCTGAAATTCTACCGATTTTCGTATCTAATCTATCAATATTTTTTTTTTGTATTAGGTAATTCACCCTAAAGAGAGTGCTTTGTCTACCGATATTTTTAATTCAAATCTACCGATTTTCATTTTCGCGGTATGGCAACACTGCCCGTGAAGAACAGTAAACATGCAAATACAATATATCCACTCAAGAATGAATTAATGATATTTTAAAATGTTTGATTAATTTCAACAGAAGTACCGAAGGAAAAAAAATCTTGCACTTACTTCTATCGGTTTATCTCTTCTGTGGTCAGTACATAACACCGTTGTGTCATAATCAAGATAATGTAATATGAAAGTCTTGTAGGTAAAGATCGCAAATTATGTGATCATTCATTATTACGTTCACCATAAATCTTAAATGGGTATAGCCACTGAATAGACTGATAGAAGCGTGATGTGGGCGAGTCCGGGTGCCCGCGTAATATTTTCCTACTCTAAGTAAACGAATCAAACATCGAAATACGCGTGAAAGACGTGGCACGATCGAGCGAATCAAATATTTGAATGGCATCATCGCGGAAACGGGACCACGCTCTTGCACGGAACGACGCTTCATTCGACCAGCCACGTGACTCGTCAGCTCTTTCCGCCTGGCCGCCAAAACTCTGTGCGGTGTACTTTCTTCTATTCTCACTAAAAATGGCTATGGATCTATTACAAACGAAGATGAATTTTTCTTTCTTTATATTTTTTGCGTATATTTTAATAATAATAAATGAATTAGTTATTTTAAAAAATATGGGCACTCGTTTACTTTAATTTTCGCTTTTTTTAATACAAATTAATTTCGATGTTTCTCATCTGCCAGCCGTCTGGTGATGGTTAATTTATTATTTCATGGAAAGTTAATCAACTTCAATGGCCTCTCTGGGGCCTAGTAGTCAAAATGTCTTATTAAAACTGTAGACACCAGTTTCTTTCAAATCTGTATAGATCACATTTCTAGGTATTATCTGTTCATTGGGTGAAGCAGACCCATGTAAATGTGAAAGCATCGGTTAATGCAACCAGGCGCAGAAAAATGCCAACGAATTCGAATGGAGAGTAAAAGTGCATAGTTCACTTCGCGTATATAATATTATAGTTCGCGGTTGTGTTATACCTACACTTTACCTGCTAGAATCGATGATAATAAATTATAAGTTAACAAAAATCGAATCAGGTAGGTACCTAAAGATTTTTTTTTCAATTATATAAAAAACCTGTTTTTTCGATTTTAGAATAAGGAACTCTAGTTCTTTTTTTAATCAATAATGATCTTGTAACTTAAATACGAGTATATATTTTACTATTGTTACAATTCGTTTTAAAAGTAAAAATATTTTTTATAATACTATTTTTCGGGTCCCTTCGCGGGATTTTTTTATTTCAACAGGCACTGTATTTTGTGACGGCGTCGAGAGTCTTTTTAAGTTTAACTACTTTTATTGTATTCTACCAAAGTAAAAAATATATCCGTGACCTCACCTGATAAACAATGAATCAATATTTTATACTATTACTAGAAAACATGCATTACGTTGAAGACAATAGTGTGACGCCATTAAACCATCAAATAAGAAAAATGTTTCTTTATCACTTGGTCAATAGCATTTTCTTGCGAGGATCATTTGGATACAAGTACAAAGGATTGATTTAGGTGATCTAATAAACGTTTACTACAAATTAGACCTGTATTCTACTTGTAAGTTTGATTGAACCTTTGTGTTTCAAATACATATCTTTTAAAATTTATTGAGAGTTTCTAGAATTTTTCCTTTGTTGTTATAATAAACAATTATGATTTTATACACTTTTTATTAAAGCAAAACATTATTGTTTTTATAATGCCGCTTAACTAATTTTGACACTAACTTTATATTGCCTTACATATAAAACATTACACTCAAACCATCATTAATTTTCTTAAATATAAATAATCATAGGCGCCTAAATAATGTTTCAATTCCATCATAACTTTGGAATAACACAATGAAATCTTTTGAATTTGTACGTAGAATTTATTCATAACTTTGAAATAATAATAATAATGAGATTTTTTAAGTACCTAAACATTCCAAATGTGATTCGTAACTCGTGACGTCAGAATCAACAGATTCAGTCGTGCCAATCAAACAGGGCGTTTTAATGTGATGGTTTTTTATTAATTTTTAAATGACGATTTATAAATTCTACGCACAATAATATATAATAAGACTTATTTGATCAGAATCATCGTTTGTTGATCTATACGAATATATTTTTAAAGCCATAATATTTGTCACTGGATTTCATTATTAATATTAAAACATTTAACAAAATTATTGCACATAATTATAAGTAATTTTTTAATTTATATGAAAACATTTAACAAAATTATTGCACATAATTATAAGTAATTTTTTAATTTATATGAAAACAACATATTGTTTTGTACATTTATTATTTTTGTAAGTGTTTCCAAAGCCATTTATTTATTTATTTATTGCATCTCACTATACATAAAACACTTTTTTTTTGTCTCATAAAAATCAACCTCACTAGGACTAAGCCTGTATCGAGGTTAACAATTTATATTAGAGTGAAGCAAACATAAAAGTAATCACAAACATAAAGTAATTCTACATACAAACACAAAATATCTCAAAATTAAAGAAAAAATAAGTATTAGATGTGTTACCAGATGGGTAATTTGACAGTATATTGTAACAATATTTGAACCATAACTAATCATTAATCATTATTCAAAAGAAGAAGCAAAGTAGATAATAAAGACAGATAGGGTGACATTCAGTTTTAGTAAATGGGACCTACATAAAATTATAATTATAAATTCATAACTCTATATTTGATTATGGTTATTTAGTAAGGGCTTTTGTGCCGTGTTGCGCTACATCCTTCTTTGACCCTGATGATGGACACTGTGATACGGTGAGAATTGCCACAAAAATAAAACACGGCATACATCTACTAGTTTAACAGTATTTTTTTTCTCATACAAAGGTGCCAAAATGGACTCGATATTTATGATAATGTTTGCATTCCCGTGTCAATGTTATCTTAAATAATTTATTTACATTATATCAAGTTCATGACGAACAATCACTAATATATTAAAACCATATTTACTCTTGTTACGAATCATCTTAAATCAGGTAAGTAAACATAATTTTTCTCATTTATTTGCTTGTAGACATTATTTTTTTTTAAATATGTTGAATCATAGTTCTTTAAACAAAGTTTTATGTTATATAGAAACTAGCTCACTTACTTTGCTGTAAGTTTTTTAAGATATAACATTCCGTAGTACATTATTTTGAGGTATCTCATAAGGTTTAGCCAGCGTTAACAATGAAAATATATTTATACGACTTGATTATAAAATATTGACTTTTCTCTACTTTCTATAAATATAATATGCATGTTTTATATATAGAAACCTTTCGAAATAAATCCTCTAAATGATAATGAAAATCCTATCAAAATCCATTCCGTAGTTTAGAAGAACTAAGCACAAAGAGATGATGTTACTCTTGTATTAATATTCAATTAGATGGTGGAGCGATCTAGAGCGTCGGATTTCCATTGCGGCGTCGGGGGTACAATCCTCGGTTAGATAAGTCCCCCATCACTGCACAAGCAACATTTAATCATGATGGTAGTAAGAACTTCAATATAGTCACATTACTGGTAACCTTTTGTATTTGTCTTTGTTTATGTGAGTACCTTACTGTTTCAGTCTTCTGGAGCCAGTGCGACTATGATATCACTAATAGGTTGTTTTCATTGCTTTTTTTACTAAAAAAAAATTAAGACAGTAAAGGTATTTTTAAGGTCGAATAAATGTTCGATAACAATTTAATATGTATTATTTTTGGTTTACCGCCATAACGGCATGTTAGTTTTAATTCGTGAATTCGGCGGCGTTGGTGAAATCCAACTTAACAGCAAGTGGCGTTTTCTACGTCATGATGGCGATGTAGCCAGTTGGAACTGTTCCGGAATGTGCGGTTTAGATAGTTTGTGAAAGAAAATATTGATATAACATTATTTTGATGTTGATAACATTATTGAGATGTGCCTGGCTATTTCAAGGCAACGTTTCGATTATTAATTGCATACTGAAAGGGCGATACTGAAGGTATCTAAAACTTTGGAACAAATATACACATACCTACTAAATATTATTTCTAAGGAATAAATTTTGAATTAAAAAATAAATAAATTACTTGCGCACAGAGGATCTCTTTATAATTCCAGAGTGGAAGATACGCTCAGTATCGCCCTGTTGTAAGACCACTATTCAGAGTTGAAGCGTTGCTTGAAATGGTTTTAGCCGTGTTCTTGGTCTTCCCTATCTCCTTCCCCTCCCATCCCCGTCAGCCTCTCAACATATTCAAATTATTGGAATGCCATAGTCTCACTGGATTCCAGACGGTTGGGAGCAATTGGGACTCTTGGGCACTATTCACATAAAAAATAGTATTTTTATGAAATTTGCACAGCTATTTATTTATGTGAAGATTTTAAAAGAAGTCTGTAGGTTAAATTTCCCTACAAAGGTGTAATTTATTGCCTAAATTATTCTTACCCAATAAATATCCCTATAAAGGTGTAATTTATTGCCTAAATTATTCTCACCCAATGGGTTATTTAACATTTAACATAAATCCTCTACATTATCTAGTAGATAAGTAATCCCAACTATTGTAAAAACGAAGTAAAAAGCAAAATATAACAAATTGCAAATATAATTATTTTTTAAATGCCCGCCGTCTACTTATATAAGTGTCATAAAAGTGTTAATATTTATTTTTTATTACTATAATGTACGACATACTTTTGATTTAAATACTATTTCATACAACGAAGATGTCACAATGAATTAATTATTCGCTATCAATCTAGAATATGTTAACAAATAATGAACCTGACATATTTACTGCATATCTACTGGAAAGAGCAAAGGGACATGATATGATTAATGTACAGTGGTAAGATATCGTATGAATAAATCTATGACGCAGGTGATTAATCGCTTTCCGGAAAGTGTACGTCGCAAAGATGGAAAACACACAGTTAAGATAAATTATATTGTTTTTAAGCAAAAAATATTAGCCTGAAACAAATATATAATTTGAAAAAATCCTCCGAGAAAAAATGCAATTGAACCCGCAGTCTTCTGACTACCGGTCAGGTGCTCTACTAATTACGCTACGTTGGCTTATTCAATTCCTTCCAAATTATTCAATGTGTACTGGTATTTTTCATTCAACAATTATTGCTTATTAGAATTTTCACTAGAAAACAACCAAATTTATGTTTGTAGGAAATACATTGATAATGCTAAATCTACTACTAGATGGCGTCGAGACAAATTATATCTTCAATTATTGAAGACAATATTAGCGATTCCTAAACGAAAATCTGAAACAGAAAAATCAGAAAAAGATACGGTCACATCTAGGACTCGAACCCGGGACCCTTGCCTTGCCGGGCACCGCTATAATTGCTCGCTAATATTGTTTTATTGTCTCTAATTGATCACTAATATTGTCTTCAATAATTAAATATTACAATTTGAGGTTTTACTCCAAATATTCCAAAAAATAAATATTATAATTTTCATTTTTTATATTTTTTCTCGGAAGATTTTTTAATTTATATAGGTGTTTCAGGCTAATAAGTATTGCTTAAAAATAATACGTTTTCCTTTGTGCTGTGCATAAAAAACTTGTGCCTTAAAATTAGTTTATCATTAAACATATTAGTTTATCTAATATAAACATAATAATACATTCTCGCAAAACTCGAAAAGTAGTCGACCGATATCGCTAAATATTTTAAAGTTTGTTCTTATTGGTGCCAGGAGAGTTTAGAGAGTACTTTGAATGGTATAAGAAGTCGGGTACGCTTGAGAAATACTTAACGCAATATCTCTGCACCAAAATGAGATACGGAGTACAATTAAAGTTGGTGTAATGTAGTTTTTTAACAGTAAAATTGTGGTACACAATAGTGAATGGTGGAAGAAGTTGGAAGCGCCCGAGACAGAAATTAGTAATAGCGAATCATTGAGGGATCCACTAGTAATACATAATTATTTTTTGATGAATCATTTGTCCAAAAACATTTGCATTATACAATACTTGGTTTTACCCGCGCCCTCGCTCGCGTATAATAGATAGAATTTACTGTGCAAACTTTTTTCCCACAAGAACGACATGTTTTTCCGGGAAGAAAAGTAGCTTACGTCACTTCCCGATCCATATGCAAAACATCGTGTCAATCAAAAGAAAGACAGACAAACAAAGACACTTTCGCATTTACAAAATCAATATATATATATATACACGGGCGAAAGTACTATCGACATTAGTTTTTGGTTATTATGTCGTGTTGCGCTTCCTCATTCTTTAAGCAACCTTTCGAACAGCATATGCCCTGATGATGGACACTGCAACGCTGTCCGAAACATTGGTTAAAGAAGGAGGAAGGTTATATGATGACGACATAATGATCAAAAAATTAATCACGATAAATATATGATTTCTTACAAAATCCAATTTTTTGCAGGAATGAAAAGAGGTCAAATATAATACATAATGGTAAGCAACACGATGTTATTTATGATTATAAAATAATATTATTTTTATCGGTGTGGTATCGCCGTGTTTGCATAATCAAGTTAGTTGTTCGGAGAAAGCATGATGCAGGTAATAATAGTGGTACTTACAATCGTCTTCATCCTTCTTCAGCGAGATACGAACTAGACTAAAGTGAAGTGCTTGGGATCCTCTTATTTAAGCTTTCGTTCGACCAGTCGCAAGTGAGAGTGTGTGGGTGCAAGTGAATATGTCAATCACGACTGGATCCCCCCCACCAGGGCCGCCCGGTGCACTTCCCAAACTGCCCGCCGAAGGAAAATGAGACGAAGTGTGGTATAAAAGGCGAATAAAAAAGATTTTTTCTTTAAAAGATTATTGAATGTATTTTTAATTTTCTCTTGGGCCGGCTAGTAGTCAATTTCAAACTTTTTTTTGTTTAACTGAGAATCGAAACATCACCCCAAGGACTAAAAATGGTCTTCAATTTTTTTTTGTTTATCTGAGGATTGAACTTTACTCTCTAGAAAGTGGAGTCAACACCTAAGCCAAATCATAATTGGATATTACCGGTATTTATTTCGTACATTAACTGCTGTAATTTTTTTTTAAATATAATAACTTTCTATTTCACAAAAAATGCATGTATGCGCCCGCATGCGTGTGCATTAGTGCCACCAAAAGTTGACAAAATGCATTGTAATCAGCAAAAAGTTTCTCTGCAAAGTTTCAGCTTAATCGGATTCGGAAAATGGGTTATTATTCACTTCCAAGATTCCATTTCAATCATTCGTTCATTGATTCATTCAACAGATAAAACAAAATCGAAATTTAAATAGATGTCTTTGAAAACTTGGCAATCCTGAAAAAAACACCACAAAACACGACGAAGTATGACCGAATTAGAAAAATGGTTTGAAAATTGCTTCACACAATCCTATATACAAACAAGCGAAAGTAACCAATATTAAATACAATTAAATTAGTTTCTTCCACAAAATAATAATAGAAAACCCAAACAAAACCATAATGAGTTACAAGTCAAACATATTTAAAACACTTCATGACCCCATCATACTTTAGAAAAATCTTAATTTTGTAATTGATACAACCCTAACAAATCAATGATTTATCAGAATCGAAACGTTGCATGAAAGGGTTTAAGGGTGTTTGGTGACCAGATCTGAATAGCCGAGTACTTCCTAATCTTCCTCTGTCCCATCTCCTTCCCCTCCCTTTTAGCCGCACAACAAATTAATCAATTAGGGATGTCGTAGTCCCATTTATTCCGGACAGGGAGCGGTCGGAACTGTTGTGCGATGTTCACTTAAAAAATAACCTTATCAAATATGTACAAGCCGCCAAGTAAACCTGGTATAGTTTTTAAAGCGAGGTTTTCTAAATGATGTGTTTATATCTAACACGTTTTATTCAACCAATTGGGTAGGTGATGGTCTCTTTTTTTTTTTTTTTTTTTTTTTTTTTTTTTAATGTATATTTTATTTAGTTATAAGAGTTTACATCTTATACCTAATATATTATTTTCTATGACTACTACAATATTATTTACTTCTTACATACTAAAATTTAGATTTAACAACATTGAGACATAATCCACGAAAAACTGCAAGACTTTTAGCTTCCTTAACAATTACCGGGAGTTCATTGAACATTTTAAAACCTTTATAATAAATATTGTTTTGTGTTTCTGATAAGTGTGTTTTAGGAAGCCTAAAATCGTTGCAGTTTCTCGTAGGATATAAATGAACTGCACTATTAATTCTAACATTCTTTGACATATAGTCAGGTAACATTTTATTTTTTAGCTTATAAATAAACACTAAGGTATTATAAACTAATCGTTGCCACACACTTAAAATATTGAGTTGACGTTGCATGGTTTTTATTCTGGTGTACCTGCTACAACACAGTATTGACCTCATGCCTCTGTTCTGGATTACTTCCATTCTCTTAATTTGGGTTTTGTTACTTAGAAATATTACACTTGTACAATAATTTAGATGGGATGCTACAGTGGTATTGTAGACCAATATCCTTGTTTTAATGTCCAATTTTCCTTTTATCCTACTTAAGAAATTAACCTTTTTCGCCATTTTTTTATTTAAAATTTCAAAGTTAGTGTTAAATTTTAACTTGTTATCTATTATGATTCCCAGGTATTTAATTTCTTTTACTTCTTCCATATTTTGATTGTCTATATTTAGGACAGTATGTACGTTTAGTTTTTTCCCTAATACCATAAATTTACTTTTAGTTACATTTAATTTCAATTTATTTATGTTTAACCACTTAGATAATTCATTAAGTTCATTTTGTATTTTTGACAACGCATCTTCAATATTATTTGCTATAATATATAAAAGTGTGTCATCTGCAAAAAGTTTGATGGAACAGTACTTTAAGCACTTCACTATATCATTAATATATAAAATAAATAGGAGCGGTCCCAAAACAGATCCTTGAGGAACTCCAATGTTGATTTCTTGTTCTTCAGAGATAGTATCTCCAATTTTGGTTTTTTGTTTTCTATTTTTTAAGTAATCAATAAACCACTGCAATTCATTAGCACGGATTCCTATGTCCTTCAATTTCATTATTAGTCTTTCTCTGTCTATCGTTTCAAAAGCACGTCTAAAATCCAAGAACACTGCTATTGTGATTTTCTTCTGATCCATAGCTGTTTTCCATTCATTTATCACATAATTTATTGCTGTTTCACAGGAATATTTATTTCTAAACCCAGATTGTTCTTTTACTAGGATGTTATTTTTTTCTATAAATTTACTCATCTGTTCTTTCACAATGCATTCTAGTAATTGTTCATATTTAGGCAATCCATTTATTGGTCTGAAGTCTTCGAAATTTTTAGCATTTATTATTTTGGGCACTGGTGTTATTATGGAGGTTTTCCATGACTGCGGAAAAATTCCCTTAGTCAGAGATTCATTTATTAGTGCAACTAATCTGTCTCCTATAGCTGGCAGTGCATCTTTGATTATGCTTATAGTAATTCCATCCGGCGATGATTTTGGTTTCATTGTTTTAATGATTTTCATTAAATACTCATTGTCAATTTTATTAAACCTGAAAATATTTTTATTCTCTCTTTTTTCCGATGATTGAGAAGAGGTATCTGCGACTAATGGAATACTCTTATTTATGTTTTCGACACTAAGTACAAAATTTGTGTTAAATTTTTGGGCTATTTTAAGTGTATCATCTTCAACTCCATCTGGAAACCGAACTTCCTTAATGTTTTCCCTCTGTTTGCCGCTTATAATTTCTTTAAGTGTAGTCCACATTTTTCTTGAGTCACTTTGAGAGGTAATTATTTTTTGCCTGATATACGAATTTTTGGTATGTTTTATTTCTGTACTGTACATGTTTCTAAGTTTCTTATAAGTTTCCCACCTTTCTTCAGTGAATTGTATTTTACAGGCTTTATAGGCTGTATCCCTTTGTTTTTGTAGAATATGTAAGGATTTCGTATACCATTTATTTGTATCTTTTAATATAATATTAGTTAAAGGCATTAGCTCATTTACTACTGTTTTCAGATGTCCTACTAGTTCATCGGCTTTTCCGTCTAAATTTCCTTGGGTATCGCAGATCCATTTTTTGTTTTGTAATGCTGTACACAATGTATCCTTATTATAGTTTTTTTTTTCTATACGTTATATTTCGTATTCCCTGTGGCTTCGGACTTGTGGTCGTTTCAAATATTGTTAATATATTTTCGTGGTCAGATATTTTTGGAGTATCCATAACATTAACATTCAAGTAAAAATGATTTGTTATGACTAAATCAATAATGCTTGCTGATGTATTTGAGATTCTAGTTGGTTTGGTCACAAGTTGTTTCATTCCTAGATAATTCACTAAACTCTGAAGTCTATTACTGTAGGTATTCTTGACTTTCATGTCAATGTTAAAGTCACCGGTTACATAAAACATATCTTGATTTTTCATGTTTTTACTACACCAACTTTCGAAAAAATCTAAGAATTTTGAATGGCTTTGGTTTGGTGAGTGGTATAATACAGCGTATGTTCCTTTAATAAAGTTTTTTCTTATTTGTACTGCCAGTATCCATGTATTTTTTTCATCAAACACTTCATTTGATATTATTTTAAAAGATATACCATTTTTAATAATCATTAGAACTCCTCCCGTATGCCGACTAAATGAATTGCATCTTACAGTTGAATACCCAATAAATGATACTTCAGAATCGTAAATATCACTGGTTATACATGTTTCACTTAACATTAAAATTTCTGGTTTCATTTCTTGTAATAAAACTTCAATTTCATTTACGTGGGCCAAAAGACTTGAAATATTTAAATAGTATACATTTGTCTTTTTTTTTATCCTAAAAAATCAATTTTTCTCTTCTCCGATTCTATGTTTCTTTTGTAAATAGGACACTCTTTGCTCCATGCATGGTGATTATCATTCAAATTTAATGAAAGTTTTTCATTTGTCAGTTTGCAATTTACACATTTGATTTTTTCACTATTTTCCTGACAGTCTGACGTATCATGTTCATTTGAGCATCTTCCGCATGATTTTTTATTTTTACAAACGCCTGCTTTATGTCTGTATCCGTTGCAATTGAAACATCTCAAAACTGAGAGATGATCGAAGACAGCACATCTATTCCATCCAATATTTATCTTCGCTTCCTCTAACATTTTTGAGTGTGTTTTTCCATCTACTTCTATGAATACAGTAAAGTTATTGTTTTCACTACTTTTTTTATTTTCTTTTATAAATTTTACCGATATTTTTGAGTTTTCCTTGTCTATATAATCATTTTGCATCCTTATTTTATTTTCTATTTCTTCGGCGGTATATTTATCCGTCATTCCTATCACTTTTACTGTTGGATTCTTGGGTTTAGGAATATCAACATCATACCTATCCCCAAGCTTAGTGATAACTTCTTTTCGGATCTTTTTTGTTGCCTCTGTGTTTTTTAATTCCACTATAACTGATCCTTTTTTGAAATTCTTGATTCCGGCCACGCCCACATCAACTGGATCTATGTTGTTCTCTAAGGGCCAGTAGTTGTTTCAAAAAACTTCAAACAATTTCTAAGTATTAAAGTTCTGTAAAACGAATGGTACTAAATGAAACAATAACAGAACAGAATATCTGCAGCGCTAGTTCTAGGAGAGATGTCACTTTACTGATTATGGCTGAATGTGTTTTTTATCAATACCAGACATTCTAGCTTAAATAGGATTCTATATGATAAAGATAATTTTACGCGAGGCTGCCAACACATTCTTCTTCCTTGGTGCAGAACAAACTTACCAATGCTGATGCCCCTGTGTAGACTTACTGGGTTAATTAACTGCCTCGCAGGAAATGTAGATATTTTTCCACGACATGTCCTAGAACGAATTTATGCAAATATTATTTAACCTCTTGCTATGTGTACCTACGTGTAATTTTGTTTTGTCCTACATGTACCCTTATGTATTTACCATGCTAACTAATGCATCTGTCTGTATACTGTTTTTGAAAACATAATATCATACATCAAAATCGATTTTTAAAAGAAGTTAAAATGAAAGTAAACAAGTCCTTAATTTTATTTTAAAATAAAACAATTTTTTTTTTATTATTATAATAAACACAAAGAAGAATATTACAAATTAAAAAACATCACCATTTAGCGAGAATAGAAGCAAATATACCGCATATAGTTTTGGAGGGTGGGCGGAAAAAGCCGACAAAACACGAAAGTGCCCGCATGAAGCGTCGTTCCTTACAATAGCGTCGTCCTGTCTTGCCACGCTTGCTACACAAGAGTCGGTTTACCCCCAAAAGCGTGCCAAAATATGTTTTATATAAAAAATAGAGCTTGAATATTAACTTTTTAATTCGAATGAATGAATTATTCAAGTTGTGCGAAACGACTGGCCTTATGAGTTGCAGTTTGAAAGTCGCTGTGGATGAAATACCTTAGAGTTACCGGTATAAGGCTTGATGGTGTGTGGTTGTATAATATTCGCAATGGGCTCTCCAAATGTTAATGGTCCTCTCCAAGCCAGCAGTGAAAGTTCAATCCACTAACACCATTCGCGGCGTTTGGAGAAAAAACACGCTCTTTCTGAAGAGTCCATAGCTCCATACTCCATTCACAGGCGGGAGAGGCGCAGACAGCTTTCGGCATTGTCAAATTGCTGCCATTAATTCATTATTAATTGCATGCTTAACCTTATTTTCAATGACATCGCAATACATCATATAATAATACTACATCGTATTCGGCATAAGCACTGAGAGTTAAATCCATGGAAGTATGTTGTAGGGAATTCGCATGCTCGAAGTAAGCCCAATTTTATTCTACTTCTGCTGAAATTGATCAAACATTTTCAAGTATAGATATTCTTTCTTCAGAAATGGTATATACTTTCAGTATCGCTCTCGTTAAAGACCACAATTCTATGTTCTTTATGGGGTTGCCAGGTGGAGGTTCTTTTAAGGAAATAAATGGGGACTCCAATTGGGGATGCAATAGTACCATTGGCTCTGGTCAGTTGGCAGCACTTTAGCAGGATTCTTGTGCGGTTATCACAAATCAGATAAACGCTGTAACCTGTTTGATTAATTGGAGTCTCAAAATAGTAGAGATCACACTTTAAGTCATTGGAGTCAAATTGACATAGATCAAACTTTGAGTCGTTGGAGTCAAATTGGTATAGATCAAACTTTGAGTCGTTGGAGTCAAATTAGTATGGATTACACTTTGAGTCGTTGGAGTCAAATTGGTATAGATCACACTTTAAGTCATTGGAATCAAATTGGTATAGATCACACTTTGATTCGTTGGATAGAAATTAGAACAGATCACACTGTGATTCGCTGGAGTCAAATTGGTAAAAATCACACTTCTTGAGTTTATCGGTTCAGTGGTTAGTAAGCATGCATTGACGTAGAAAGTGTAAGGAACTTGTGTGGCATTCTATTATTCCGTCCCGGTAAGTACTAACTGCAAGATTCACACATTGTATGTACAACGTAGGTACCTATACTACATATATATTGTAAGTTAGTGTTAATTTAATCTTTATAAGAAACCAAATCAACATGGTAAGATAGAAAATTCTATATATAGGTAGAAAAGAGTAGAGAATAATCATTATTACTAGCAGTTCTGTGAACAATAGACCTCGCGTCCAAAAAAGCATGTTTCTAATTATCTCTTATTTAAAAAATAGAAACAAAAAATTCTAAACAGAAAACATAATATTTGTAAGTAGGTACAAATACCAATTTAGACAAATTATACAATCATTTGTTTAAAGAGAAAAATAAGTATTGCTGATTCATTAAAATCCTGTTAAAAACGGGATTGCAGGCCGTTTACTATTAAACTTTTAGTACATTCGCAATATGTCGGAACACGTGTTCATGCACCGATATATCGTAGAAGAAATGCGAAAATATTAGAATTATTATGAACACGTGTTCGCGATAACACATTCTTGCTTTACTGAAAGTTTATTATGAAACCCATCAATTCAGTCATTAAGGACCTGCGTCCTGTCTTTAATTTGAAGAGATTCTTAATAAATTTGCAATATTTTATATCACTAAGTTCTCGGTGCAAGTAGGTATCGTTATATTGAAAAGCTCAGTCAAAGTTAGCCACCAATCCAATGTTAGCAATCTAGTAAGGCTTGCTTATAATAAAGTGGATGCAGTACATTTTCGAAACTGGGATGGAAAGTACAAACAGATGATATGCTAAACGGTAGAGTTGAAACAGGACTTCGCAACGCTCAGTCGAAAATGTATTAAAATGAGTGATTTTTTTTGTATTTCTTTGTCACGTGTCATCATATTTAAATGCATAATTATTTAATTTAATTTCATTGGAAACCTTTAAGATATGAGCAACCCCATAAATTGAACCCTGTTATTTAATTTTGTAGGCGTATGTACAGAAAAAGGGTTTTATATTTTCGTTTTACGTAGATCTCAGGCACAGAGATAAAATACATCAATGATGTCAGGTCGTCTCATGTTTCAGCGCTTACCAATGTGTTTGTAATATGAAAAGGCAATGTTGCATTGAAAATTAAATCACTTTTTGGATTAGCAAAACGAATATTTTTTATGTGAGTCCCAACTGATCACATCCGTCAAGAACCAGTGAGACTGTGGCATCCCCAGTTATCATCATAGAAAATAAGTTCAGGAAGGAAAAATTTATGAGGGGTGTGTAGGAATCTGGGGGTTATTGTGCAGGATTGACGGACGTATCAATCCCTCCCGCTGCTGTGCAAAGCAATGGGTCGAGAGAGTCCGACTGGAGAGGTCAACAAGTTTCCCTCAACCAGTCTCACCCGATTCGGCCCGACACGCAGTAGGTGGGGAAAATGCATCCGCCGCCAAGTCCTAGATGAATCCGGGCACCCCTGTTAAGTTACCAAGCGTAGCGAGCCACTCGGGGTGTTCGATATTCAATAAATGGCTACTGGGGCTGCGGTACCCATACCGGCCTCTCAAATTGAAAATAATATAATTGAAGAAAATATCTTATACAGTGTTTCCGGGAGGTGATTCTTTATGATGGTAGAAGTAAAAAAGATAAATGATTTTTTTCGAAAATCCAATGTTTATTTTCCCATACAAACAATTCAACTTTTCTTCAACTAAAAACTACCTTAAAACATTGGAATTTGTAAAAAACTAATTATTTTTTAACTTCTAAAATCATGTAGATTTATCCCTCGAAGTTGGCGCACTTTACCCCCATACAGGGTATTATAGAATTGTACAATAAGATAAATGAAGAAATAAGATAAATGCAATACATCATTAGTTTAATGTCTGTTTTGTACACTGGTAGACACTTATATTGATTTTTTTTATTATTTATTAGTTAATTGTTGTCACGGAAATTGGATGACATTGTTTACAAGCACATGTTTTGTACATACGTGTCCATTCTCGCAGTGCATTGTGAACTGCGGTGGCCTTGTAGAGTAGGTATTTTCCAATTACCGAATCCCTGTTGACTGTGGTGCGCGGGGCTCTCCCTCGCACACCAATTAGCGCCCTCCTTCGTTACAGCCAGTCATCACGACAAAAGAGAACACTGAAGAAAAGTGAAGAAAATCTAGCCTAACCTAACCTATTACTTTGAGGAATTTCTGTTTTGTCCGGTTACCCGCCAACATCTTATCAAAGGCTGTGTACACACGACGCCCGAACAACGCACTGAACAAAAACAATTCAGAATTCAAAAGGGATAAAGTAAAATGCATGAAATCAATTGTGACTATAATAGTGTATTCGGTCCTTCCCATTAACATGCAAGTATTCATTATCATACTTGCTAGTTGGGATCAGTTTATTGCGTTGTGCGGACGTCGTGTGGACGGATCTAATGAAATTTGTCCATTAACAATTTCCATTTCCGAAAATGTTTGATCCTATATCCTTTAAGAAAATACTTGAATTATCTTAAAAAATTACAATTACGTGTGAAATTTGATCTTACAGATAGTTTAAAATGAAGAGAAACTCCAGAAAGATATAAATATATTCAAAACTTATAAGCGGACTTAGGTTAAATTAATATTGATTACAGAGATATGATAGTATAGCCTTCTTGTACCTACATTCCGTGCTATGGATCCGCCACATCTGCATATCAATTGCATACTAACTTCATGTAATCTAGACGAAGAAGTGAAGAAAAAATTAGCTTAATTTGGACACACGAACTGGCCCACGAACCACTTCTATTGAATTATCTCATCAGTACTGAACTAAAAACTCGAATACGAAAGCAAGTAGATCGTCGTAGGTAACATTATTTTTGCAGTAGTTCTTAGGAGTAGCAATGCGTCAGGTACGTAATCGCAGGCTCGTGATAGGAGTAAGGTTTTTTTATTCTTCTATGTGTCACCTCGATGACACAATATCCACGATAAAATCTGATAATTTTTATTAAATTAATTGGCCCAAATTTTGATTAGCGAACAATGAAAACATACAAATTACTGAAGAATTTTCGACGATTGCCACATAGAATTAGATTGTACCCACAATAGATAATTTATCTGGTATTCCATTATAAGCTATGAAATGCTTCTTGTTATCATTCTTTGTTAAAAGGAATTATTGATAATGATTAATCTCGACGAAAACACATAATATCTGTATCTTTATATGTGCCATCGCCAATGGTGTTAGAGAATATTAAACTGTACGAACGTATCGTTATCGATAAGGGCAATAAATCATACTAGAAGATATTTCGTAGAGTAAGATAAATTTAAAAAATAAATTCCAAGAAAATTATCTGGGATTATTAGCATTAATGCTAAAAGTGCCCATGTCAGTTATGGTAATTTGATTTCGGTTCCAGAAAGTACTCTAAAAATACCCTTATTCGAAGGTTACTTAGGTATGAATACCTAAGTCAGGTGGTCTAGATTGATGAAATTATTGCCTATCTAAAACAAAAGTTTTGAATAATTGTTTTTCATGCAAAGAAATCGATAACCAATCTTAATTTCTGAGCGATTTGCAAATTTTGCATAGGTACCGCTAGGATTAAGTCCAAGATCTATTTTTTACTAAGATTACCATCATTTAAATTTTTTTTTTAAAGATTTTTGTTTTTGTTTTATTGTTTATAGGAATAACTTCTGACGCCTTATATAAATAGGACAAAATTTCCGCGAGCCGAGTCTTGAATTACGGGAAGGGAACAGAGCAGGTTGCTTTGCTCCCTTTTGTTTCCCTTTTGTTTCCATTTTGTTTCCCTTTTGTTTCCCTTTTGTTCCCGTTAGCGGTTGCTTCTTTCTTCTGACTCGCGATTTCTCCTGTTTAAAAGCACCCTCACACTTTATTTTATTTTCATTTTATTTTATATACAATATTAGACCAATAATGTTCCATTAATTCTAGTCGTTGATTCAATATTTGCACCCATACAATATAATACAAATGACAAAGAAATTTAAAGAATAAACATTATAAGGCATTACGATATGTTATAAAACAATTAAAGACAGTTAGTAGTAATACAGTTATGGCATGTTTATAATAAAAACAATAAAATAAACTAAGATACTAGGATTATTTCACAAAATAAAAAGTTTGGTAAGTTGCATTTTATATGTTTTCAAGTTACGCTTGAAAATGTCTACATCTCGTAAGGCATTGTGAGTTTTACAGATTCGTCCTATTAAAGAGTTAAATTATAAAATTCTTTAGTTACTAAACGTAATTCTGCAACGTCTGTAATAATAAGAAACTCTAGTCAAATGTTTAATTTTATTTTTTAAGAATATTCAAATTTTAACATAATAAACAGTATTTTTTTTTAAATATCGTTTTCATAGTTAAAGTATTTTTCAAAATCAGCCAAAACAATTGAAATCTGGAGAGAACTGAGTTTTTTTATTATTTTATTTTTTTCATAATTATTTTTACATTAACTTCACACAGGAGACCCTGAAGAAAATAATTTCCTTCAGGGCCTATGTCATCTTTGGGGATGCTGAATGGAAGGGTCTTTTAAAGGAATGGAAAAAGATACATTTTTGGGAAGAAAGAAGGTATGAGGAAAGAGTAGGAATCTGTTGGTCAGTGTGTCCAGGAGCGACGAGCGAAAAGTGAGAGTCCGGCTGGAGAGAACAAAGGGTCACCCTCAACGGGCCTTTCCCGATACGGCTGCCACGCAGTTGGTGGGTAAGCGCATCCACCACCGGAACAAACTTCACACCATGAACTCGGGCACCCCCGCTAAGTCAATAATCATCGCAAACCACTTGAAGCGAGATCTCATAGGTACCCCGGTTTTGTCACTTAACAATATGGCCAATAAGTCTGTATGAAATCAACAAATCTCAAAATAAATAGTTAGCAGTCCGTTTCAATATTTCTATAATTTATGACTATAAAGAGTCTGTTAAAATTGGCATACTTAAATATAAAGTTTGTTACAATTGGAATAAGGATATATAAAGTCTGATATAATTATTTGGATAAGGCTATGCAAAGTCTGATACAATTTATTGGTATATGGCTATGCATAGTCTGATACAAATTAATTCTCACACTCAGATAATGTTGAAAATGTCGGTAAAATATATGTGTGAATAAATAAATAAGTACATATAAGTAACTATATGAATAATGTGTATATATGTGTGTACATATATATGTATATATATATGCGTATGAATATGTACATATATATGCGTATGAATATGTATGCGTCTATGTATTTGAATATGTGTGTGTGTGTGTGTGTGTGTGTGTGTGTGTGTGTGTGTGGGTGTGTGTGTGTGTGTGTGTGTGTGTGGATGTATGTGTGTATATGTGTATTTACGCGCTTATGCATGCATGCACACATACACAACTAGACAAAAAAAGTTATGTATAGTAGCAGGTCTTATTCTTTTTTTTATTTTCTTTTTTCGATTACTGTTTTCTATTTTAATTAGCATGTCTCATTCTTCTTTATTCTTTTTATTTTCGTTATTCTGTTTTCTATTTTATTTTATCTTTTCTATTTCCTTTATAAATTTTCTACTGTAATCCTTCCTATTTTCAACACCTTTATGTATTTAGTTAATATGTTCACTCACACTAGACCTCACATACCTATATTCCAATGGTCACCATGAAACAGAAATCACAAACCTAGTATGGTGATTTAATGTATCTAAATAAATGTTATAATGTATTATCACGTATTTTATAAATAAATAAAAAATATATATTATTGGTATATGACTATGCAAAGTCAGATATAATTTATTGGTGTATGGCATTGATGTCTTATTTGGTCAATGGTGTATGGCCATATCATTACCCCTCGACCACGGAGACGGTCAAATCGGATTTTGTCACAAATCATATTCTATTAGTTAGAAAGAACCTTTTGAATTTTAATAGCAAATATATTTAAGTTCATTTACTTTATTATTCTTTTTTTTCATTTCAATTCTGTTTAAAGTTTCCTTTTAAAATAATTAATTAATTTATCTTTATTTTCATCTCTTTCTTATTTTCAGTTAAACCTATTTAACCTATACATTTATATAATTATACACAAATTTCGACTACCATAATACGGACAAGTGTCTAGTTTGGTAGTCGAAAAGCATGTAAAAAACCTGTATCCAAATATATTTTTATGAATAAAGAAAAAAAAATAAAAATAAACTAAAAAATTATAAACCCTCAAAACGTTGATATTTGTGCCCTGCTGAACTGTACTGCACTGTACTGCAGCACTGCTATTTGAAGAGATGTCATAAGGCACAATTACATTAATTTTACCAATCTTCATTACGAAAGCCCGTAACTTTGTCATTTTGGAGATAAAAACTAATTTTACCGTCGCGTCGTTATCAACACTTTAGAATACATTTTTAAAATTAGTTTTTTAAAAAGGTAAACAGATATGTATAGCTAAGTTCACAGTCTTTGAGTCTGTTACCAATGGCGTGTATAAGAGTAAGGTTGTTTAGGGGGCTTAATCCGTAAATTACATCCCTGGAAAAAACCACCATAATATTATTTGCATCATCTCTTTTATCGGTAACCGGATAAATCACCACAATGATAATACATCACTTCTTTAAAAAGTTATTTAAAGTCATGGAAAGTGATGAAACAAAAACTTTATTAACTGGGATATGTAGGTTAGGTTATGTTAATTTTTTTTTTCATCTTTGTCTAATAATGACTTTATATCACTTTTTAAAAGTGTGTTGAATTGTCACTGTGTTGAGTTATCATGGAACCCTTTTATAAACGTGATGTAAATAATAAGTTGTGATAAGTAGCGGTCCCCAAAATCTTACTAATAAATCTTCCACCCCCCTTTTTTTTGCTTTGCTCCCTTCCCCCAAATGATCTATCCACCCCTATTACGGTCGAAACCCCCCATGTGAATGCTATAGCTACGCCGCTGTCTGTTACAATCGGTACCTATAGTTATGCAGACCCTTGCAAATTGAATATTTTTCACATAAGTATCTTCTTTAATTTGCTGCATAATCTAATTTATTTCGCTTAGAAATGAATTACCCTCACGTAACCTGACACAAATATGATGTTGGATTCCAGAATAATCCGACCTTGTTATTAATCCTGCCAATCATAACATAAGGGACTTGCAGTCGTATAATGCGAGTGAATTAAGTTAATTGTATCGCACAATTCGGTATTACCTGTCATTGGCACAATTAGATTTTGCACCAGAGCACAGCTAGGTAGATTGCGACGGTTAGTCGCGGGGAACTTTCGGCAGGTAGCATAGAGCAATGATAATCAGCAATCATGATCCGTCGTCGTATATAGAGATTAGCGGATAGCTAGCAAGTGGCACGATCGCTCCCCCGTGCCCCTCTCCCTCCTCGCACAGGCAGCGCTGGACGCACTCTTGCAGGGCTGGCAACGACGTTTCCATCACGAGCTACGGAGCATTAATAATAATAATAATGTTTATTTCAGCTGGACAGAGCGGTGTGTGCAATGCTCTGCCTGCCATAAAAGTTTACATTTAAGTTAATACATAAAAAGAAAATGAATAAATAAATAAATAAAAATAATAAATTAAAAATGGATACATTGATGAGCACAATAGGACTTTATGGTGACTTGAGTGAAATTCTCCATCTCTGGTGTAGAGGCGCTCCCTGCCATTGGGCAACGGCCTGCACAAGAGTGTTGTCCAATCTCTGGTAGCGCTGACTCGTCCCGGCTATTCTGTGGCGCATCAAAGCAGCGAACCCATGCACCCTAATACATACATTTATATAAATGCCACTCAAGAGTCTTAATCCTTCCAGGACCACACTTTTGGTTTGTTTCGCACATATAAATCAAATTTTTTGTTGTAGGTACACCTTTTAATTGTTTTGATTTAGATTTTTTTCTAATTTGGTTTTTATTTTTTTTAGGCTTCAAAGGGTTATTCAGGAGGAAAAAACTGACTCACAAATATTTTTTTTATATAAGAATAT
Organism: Hesperophylax consimilis; assembly: GCF_061612785.1. Taxonomy (NCBI): domain Eukaryota; kingdom Metazoa; phylum Arthropoda; class Insecta; order Trichoptera; family Limnephilidae; genus Hesperophylax; species Hesperophylax consimilis. Next base: position 20,449,078 of record NC_142858.1, on the reverse strand, counting down.
CGTTTACAGTGTAACAAAAATAATTATAAAGATAACCCTTTTAAACCGTGTCTTTCTGACGAACAAATTTTCATTTTTCGTTCTAATAAAGGCAACAAAATAAGTTTTTTTTACTAATACATTTGCTTAGGAAAAGCAATACCGATCGTGAGTACTGTGGGTCACACCAGTGCCGAAATAATATACTAGTTGATTATATAATATAAGAGACATATAATGGATACCCCGCCACGCAAACACTGGTTTGAAAGGGTTAATGGTTTTTTAATTTCTAATAGGCGGCGTTGACGTCACGCCCGCGCCTGGCTGTTTGACAGCCGTCTTACCAAACATTCGGTGTCATTATGACGTTGTAGCCAGTTGGAATCGTTTCAAAATGTGCAGTTTTAAATCGTTTTTGAAATCAATATAACATATAATAAATATAACATATTTTTAAACTATTTAACGATATTCATAGTTTTTGAAAATACCCCATTGTGGTATACTATGAGGTTGAAGGGAGTGAGGAGGAGAAGGAGATGAATGGGCAGCTCGGTAAGTTATCTAGCTATTCAGATGTATTCACAAAATGCAATGTCAAACCACGTTTCGATTCTTTTAGCAGGGCGATAGCAGACTTTAGCAGCGGGTACTTTGCTTACTCCCTTCCCCGCAGGCGGTGACCTGGACGGTCGCTCGAAGGGCTGGTAATAATGATTCCATCACGAGATATGGAGCTTTGATATAAAATCTATCTATTGGTAGGTGGTTGATAGCTCTGCGTATTGAATACAGTTATTTCATTTAGTCATTGGCTCTGCGGGTCGGACGCTCGGCTAGCAGTAGGACAGTTCGAATACGTTACCTAATCACAGAGGGTAACCGATTTACATTGGTTTTGCTTAGTGAAAAGTTCTGTAATAGAATCCTAGACAATTCCACTTTTACCTGTACCAAGTGTAGCCACCGCGTCGAAAGGCTCTGCCGTCCGACCGTCCTTTCCTTAAGACAATCCCATAGTTCGATCCCTTTCCAAATGTTTTGTAAAAAACGGTGGATATTGAAATCCCGATATGTGTGCAAGCGACTTATTTAAGTTTTATGAATTTTACGGTTGCGTTTTAAATGGATTATCAATAAAATTCACATATATTTTGATTAAATGCAGTTTTTAACAGTCATAATTAGACTAAACACAATACTTGTTACTATTCTTACGATTTGTTAAATTTTTCTGCTTTTCTTTAGATTAATTAGATAATCGACTCGGTATAAATAAGAATACTTTATGTCAGTAGCCCTGAATTACGCGCAGATACTTGAACAATACTACCTAATCGATACACTGTATCTGCATCATTTTTATCTTATCTGCTCCTTTGTAAATTAATGTTTTTTTACATTTACCAGTGGCACCTGTGCATGTTTTATGCCAAAACACGATAATAATAATGAATATGTGATTACAAATAAAGACAGGACCAACCTGTAGTAGCAGATTTCCTGTGAACTATTTCCACTATTCCCGATTGGTCAATAATGGAAATAATTAGCAGGGAGTTCAGTCATTCTACATCTATCGTTAGACGGCTTTGGTTTTCTATGAACTATTTCTACTTTTCTCGAATGGTCATTAATGGGAATAATTTACAGGGAGTTTAGTCATTCTACATCTATCGTTAGGTGGCTTTGATTTCCTATGAACTATTTCTGCTTTTCTCGAATGGTCATTAATGGGAATAATTCACAGGGAGTTTAGTCATTCTACATCTATCGTTAGGTGGCTTTGATTTCCTATGAACTATTTCTGCTTTTCTCGAATAGTCATTAATGGGAATAATTCACATGGAGTAAAGTCATTCTACATCTATCGTTAGGTGGCTTTGATTTCCTAGGAACTATTTCCACTTTTCTCGAATGGTCATTAATGGCAATAATTCACAGGAAGTTCAGTCATTCTATATCTATAGTTAGACTGCTTTGATTTCCTATGAACTATTTCCACTTTTCTCGAACGATCATTAGGGGAAATAATTCACAGGAAGTTCAGTCATTCTATATCTATAGTTAGACTGCTTTGATTTCCTATGAACTATTTCTACTTTTCTCGAATGGTCATTAATGGATATCATTCACAGGAAGTTCAGAGCCATCTTATATTGGAAAACTACGTTAAAGGCAGGGTGTTAATCGAGACATAATTCGTCATTTTATAGTTGTTTGATTTACAAATTATTTGCAATTTCTATTTCTAAGTAACATGATAAAGGTAGCCAATAAACTTGATAGGGCGCCACTGGGTGCCTTTGCATATCTCCGGGCGTGTGTGCGCGCATTCGCTGGTGTGAGTGGGTCACTTCACATTATCTTCAGTTGCTATTTTACGCCAAAGGAAAATGATTCAATGACAGTCCTATTTACATAAAACATGTTTTTGAAAGTTGTGTAAAGTGCTACATTAGTGAGACTTCATCCAACCTGTGACAGGAATCATCTAATCCTCCAACATGGTTCGAGGGTGTGCTATCTTTACAGCAATATGGACTGCGGTAAGAACTCCTCGTATTACTTCTAGTTACTATCTGACAGCGTTGTTTAACAACATATACCATTAAACATTAATCACCCTCTTAAATAGAACAAAAAAATTACTCATTTATAAGTCTTTCATTTACATCAATGTTGATATTCTCTGCCAATAATGCTTACTTTGTTGAAGCTGTCAAATATTAGTTATCTTCTGGTTGCTTACGAAACGTAATCATATTATTATTATCTTTAATGTATTTGACGCCGTAAATATTCATCGGCGTCATTACATCAAGAAGCAGGTAAAATATTAGTAGTCATATCTACAAAGGCTTAGCTAAATAAAATCAATCTAAAGAAACATATTTTGAGCCATAATAAAATTTTAGGGTAATTAATTTTTGACAATCTGATTTTTCGGGGACGCGGTATCTCTCTGCGGGATTTCATCGTAGTGCACAGAAGATACGGTGTGGGCTATTGATAGTTTGCTGAAACACTTCCCAGAGAAAACAAGAGTTATATTGTATTAAATTTACCATTGATACATATACTAACAACTAATAAATTGAACGCAAGATGTAATACTAGTAATACACAACTAGGTGTAGGGAAAATTTAGAGATAAATCACACAGCTGTAAAGTAATACAGGGTTTTCCAATAAGAGGTGTTATTTTTATATTTAATCGTAAAAGATTAATGTTTTAGTTGCGTGTGTGGCACGTAGCGCCGTTTTTTTGAAAGTAAACGCTGTCCAGATCATTACCATCCAATTCCGGCCATAATCCGCGCAATCCACTTATCGTAACCGTTGCTCCAGCCTCATTTTCGAAAAATTAAGGTCCAATGACGCCACCGGACCATAAACCGCACCAAACAGTCACACGTTGAGGATAAGAGGCTTTTCAACAACAACTCTTAAGTTTTCCGAGCCCCAGATGCGACAATTTTGCTTGTTGATGAAGCCACCGAGGTGGAAATGGGCCTCATCACTTAAGATAATTTGCATTTGATTCACTCAAATGAATTTTAATAATTTAAATGCGTTGTTGAAGCGTTTACCGTTCCATTTTTATTAATGGCGTAGTTTCTACTTATGAAGTGTTAAAAAATGACAGCTTCAAAAGTAACATCTACCGAAATAACGGGCTATTCAAAATAACACCTCTTATTGGAAAACCCTGTATTTTAAAGATTCATTAAATGTAACAAGCGACATCACGACACTTAGTTCTGACAGGGCTTATATCTTAAAGTAAATACTGACACCAAACTAAACCCCCCCCCGAATCAAAGTCTAAAGCGCAAACAACTACTCTACGGAGGTAATATGACATTTTGGGGAGCTCACATTTGGGGAAAATCGAACAGTTTGATTGAGACGATGTATGATTGCAAATAAACCAAGGTAACTGTGACGAGACAGAGTCATGTGACGATTCTTCCTCTTCGTGATGATTAACATATTCACAGTAATGCTTCGTTATTGAAAAAAAATCTTAGTTGAAAATTATATATAAATTTATAGTTGTATGACCATGGATGCTAGAGGGCTCGTGGAATGGTTTTTTTAATAGGTTTACATTGTGTGGGTGTTCGGGAGTGAGGTCCCTACGGGGTGGGCGCCCATGAGGGCGAAGTATAAATTGGCTCTGTACTGCATTAATATATTTTTTAAAGATACACAAACATTCCCATGTTCAATCTTTGAATTCCTCATACTATCATCATTATAAGCCGAAAATTATAATTGTGCAATGATGGCAGATAGCTTGAACTGCTTGAAGCGATAGCCTTTCCTGCATTGAAAAAAGTTAACATTAGGGTGAGTTGTGGAATGTTCTTTGAGTTTGATGATCCTTATTATAATATAAGTTTACAGCTGGTGACATAACATTAAAAATACAGGTTTTGTGTCAAGTTGTACTTTTGAAAACTCACATTTGAAAGCACAACCTGCAAAATGCAGCACCTTAAACTAACATGGATTTCAAATATGATTTAAGATTTTCACGGCCAAAAGTATTTTTGTTTTAGGGGTATTATACCGTGTTGCGATAACTCCTTCTTTAGCCAACGTTTCGGACAACGTTACAGTGTCCATCATCAGGGCAGATGTGAGTAACGTTGTCCGAAACGTTGGCTAAAGAAGGAGTTACCGCAAGACGGCATAACATCCCAAAAACAAACAACAAAAATAACATGGATTTGTTTGGTTACTGCTAATAACAGTGCATAGATATATAGATCTCTAACCACTAGATAATAATTTGGTAAGAGGGTAATGCAACCCATAACGTTGTCCGAAACGTTGGCTAAAGAAGGAGTTACCGCAAGACGGCATAACATCCCAAAAACAAACAACAAAAATAACATGGATTTGTTTGGTTACTGCTAATAACAGTGCATAGATATATAGATCTCTAACCACTAGATAATAATTTGGTAAGAGGGTAATGCAACCCATAGATATATAGATCTCTAACCACTAGATAATAATTTGGTAAGAGGGTAATGCAACCCATTTATCGGATAACCAATACCTCTGGCATAGGTCACCCCAAGTGTGTACAGGATGCGCCTGCCCAACAGCTGCGTGACGTGCCAGATCGGGAGAGGCTGATTTGGGGAGACTCTTTGACTTTTGTTCCGTTTATTTATTGCTGTAAATTTTAAAATGTTATCTTTTTTCGGTAACGCATGTGAGCGTGTGTGTGCGTGGGTGCCACTTTGATAGAATGTATTGTCAACGACAACGAGCCTATCTGCCTAGTTTCAGCTCGGTCAAATTTCGGGAAGTGGGTTAATTTACGCAACCAAGATTTGCGTTCATTCATTTCCAAAAGTAAAATTCAAATGGATCTATAAAAACTGTGAAAAATGTTGAAAAAAAAAACAAAAGTTATGTTAGGATAAGTTAAATGTAAGGTGTAAAATTTCGTTCTTGTGTAATTCTGGTAGTGTAATATTGGTATGTAAAATTTACGACTGTGTAATTTTATCATGGAACCCATATTTCAAGTGATGTATACATGTGTACCTGTGGATATCTTTACATGTCGAGAATTTTCCGAGATTATATTCAGTAATGTTATTAAAAAAATAATTAAATTGATAAACAATACATTCCTACATGTAAAATCATTGATACTGCGGTGACTGGCTAAAATATTTCGGTAGGTACCTAGTACCTACGTGTTCTGGGAGACTGTCTAAGATTATTGTTTATAAAAAAAACGAATACATACAGTTAAGTCTTTTTTTATAAGGTCTTTTTTTGCACGGTTTTGAAGTAACACGGTCAACAAAACATAATTTCCATTCTAGTTAGAATTTTCCAATTTTTCAATACATAATGTACTGATTTATTTAACACGGTGGAACATATTTAGAATGTTACCTGTTGTCTCAACCACATTCATTATTAGTCTCGTACCACATTTCTGATGTTACGACTCTTTATAATATGATTTATAACGTTTTGTTGCCTCATATTGTTTTATTTTTTTAAAGTATTTTCTTAATTCATTAATTTAAAGTTCATAACATGAAAGATATTTTAATTTATAATATTTCTACAATAAAACATAGTAAATGGCGTAAGAACAAAATACTCATCCAATTATAATTTTGTTAAAAATATACAGGAATATATCTATCATGCTGAGTACAAAGAGTACAAGAAAAAAAAAAACTTTTCAGGAGAGTAATTTGAAATTTGATTGCTTTTGAGTGATTAAGAATAATATACAAAAATGTTTTTAATCAAATTACTTTATTAGATTAAGTCAAAAGAATTAAGATTTAATACAAATTAATTTATTAGGTTATGACAAAAGAATTAAGAATTAAAACAAAAAGGAGAAGAATTAAGACAAAAAATCCTAAAGGTATAAATTGACCTGTACCTACTTATAACACCAATAGAAAAAATAAAATTTTCAGTTGTCTCACTATAAACTTTTGCCTAATTTGAAATAAAATATATTTTTTAGACATTTTAAAATGATTAAAAAATGAAATAAACTGATTTCATAGACATATGAATATTAGTAGACCTGCCCTAAGTGATTAAAAGCGTATTATCCCCACTCCCCATACCGGTTCCATTGGAGCCGGCTGTGCTCGCGTATGGCCTCAAGTGAAATTTGAAAACGTGACGTCATCATTCTTGTGCGAACTACGGTCGAGGCATCATCGGTTCATTTTACGAAATAACACGGCAAAATGTTGACTTGTGATATGAAAACTTGTAAAAATAGATGTGAAAAAGAGAATAAACCCAATTGTCGTATTACATTCCATATATAAGCATTATTTTACTTTATTCTAAGCATATTCACATCGTATAATATGAATCAGTTGTTACTATCACATCGAGAAACGTCTGGACGCGAAACACAAAGCTGGTTGGTTGCTGGGAAGTAAATTATGAACATTTATAAAAGTGTCTTAACTAAATACTTAAACGAAATATTCGACTCTGAAAATGGAACCGAATTTTTTTGCCGAATTTGGACTTCGCAAATTTGTTCATAACGTGGCGAGTAATTTGCGCTCCCATGTAAAAATGTCTATTCATTCAAAAGCAGATTTTACTTTTAAGAAGTAAATGGTGATATTATAATGCGAGATGCCTATTTACTGTCAGATTGATTTATTGACGAATCACAGTCAGCCTTACTCCCTTCGTTCTTCAACAGTTGATTTTACCCCTCGCCATTATCTTCTCGTCTATTAATTCCTATGTCTGTGACTGATATGTTGTTTTATACTTGTACCCTTAATTCCTAGCATGATAGATTTATTGAATGATATAAACATTAGATTTAGGATTTTATGCAATAAAAATAAAGAAATAGACACTAACAATGCCTAAATAGGCACTTGTACTATCAAAACATGGAAATGTCAAAAATGATATTTTTAGTTGGCATCAGAAAATATGTAGCTTATAATTTAGACGAATGAAATTACTTAAATATATATGCATTAAGGCCGAGTGTAGTAGTGTACTAACATCGTCAAAAATATAAATTTGTAACTCTTGTTCAATGATCTCTGGAACTCGGATTGCTTTGAATTTAAGTGTCATTTTCAAAATTGGTACTGACTGTGTTAAGAATTCAGACGAGCGATAGTATACAATATAATATTTTGAAAGAAAAAAAATTGGAACTGATTTGTAAAAAAATCAGTCTATGAATGTGCGCCAGTAATAAAGACATATTTATAATCCGATATCTGGCAATGGAGTATCTTCACTCTTTTCTTAATTTTCGAAATAAAAATTACGATGATTAAGGCACTTTAATTTCATTTTTATGACGATTTAAAATGTGCCATTTATGATTTGCCGCCGAAACGACTTGTTTGTTTTTATTCGTGAATTCGGCGGCCTTGACGTCACGCCGGGCTACGTTAGTTTATTTCTATGTCATAATGAGGTTGTAGCCAGTGTGAACCCTTTCGGAATGTGCAGTTATTCAGATTAATAATTAAGAATGAAAATATTAAAATTACACAATTTTAGCACAATGATCAGAAAAAGAAAAATGTACGTTAAATTTTCCTTATATTTTTAACGGTGTTCATAGTTTGTAAAAATACCCCATTAAGTAACATTTTCCTCCCATAAAAAAAGTTACACCATAACGTGTTCTGGAGCAGTAAGTTTAGTTTTTTTTTTGTTTTCATATTGTTACTTTATTATTTATTTAACGCCCAGAGGGCTTTTAAATGATTGGTAGTATAATTTTAATTTGACAGATACTTTGAAACATAAAAAATAAGAATAAAATTAGATTTGATAAAAGCTATGCAACAAGTCATACAAACACAAGAAACAAAAACAGAAAATTACAGCTATTTGTAGGTTTACATGATGTGTTTAGGAGTATTGTTGAAATAAATGTTTTAAATGATCCACAAAACTTGCCAAGTTGGTATTGAATATGTCAACATCACCCAAGTAATGATTTCCCATGGTGTGAAGTCGTTGTATCGGAGAGTGGGCAATGTAGTTACGCTTATGTGTGCTGCTGTAGAATATTGTATTTTGTCGTGTTCTTACTGTGGGTGTATGTATGTTTATAAGTTGCAGGAGTTCACAACAGTCGAATTTAGAGTTAAGTATTTTGAATAAGAACGTTAAATCGTTTATTTTGCGTCTATCTTCTAATGTATGTATTTTTATAGTATTTAATAAGAAATTGTATTTTAAGTCTTCGGCAGGGATATTTCATTTAAAATTTATAAAACGTAGAATTTTATTTGTATTCGCTCAATGTTGTTAATGTGAATTTTGTAAGATGGAGACCAAACTACTGAGTTATATTCAATTAGACTTCTTACTAGAGATACGTATAATAGTTTAATGGCTTGTAAAGAATTAAAGTTTTTAGTTGTTCTTAATAAGAAGCCTAGTGTTTTCATACCTTTGTTCACAATTTGATGGATATGATTGGTGAAACTTAGTTTTTCGTCCAAAATAATTCCAAGATCTCTCATTTCCGTGACTCTTTCTAAAGCTATGTTATTGATGGAATATTCGAATAAAACAGGATTTTTGTAATTAATGGAGAGGTGATTTTAAATGTATTATCTGATTCTAAGGAATTTCGACCGTATTGCAGGTCCAAGCAGTGACTTACATCGTCCTTGCGAGCATCGGCTACAACCTCTTCTTCACCAAGGTGGACCTGGTATGGGACGAAGCGGATCCCATGGGCATACTCGCTTACGTATTTAATCTAGTGTACTTCTTCAGTAAGTGTTTCTCACTAGATTTGTTCTCTCGCACCAGAGCCTAATTCCTCACATCCCGTTCCTCGCACAAACATGTTTCTACTTTATATGAAACAATCAGAGATGTGCTTTATTTCAAATAAATCCATTTCAAATGGAAATGCACAATGCAAAATGGGTATTTTCCATTTTAAATGCTTTTCTAAAAACTATTTTGCATTTTGCATTTTAAATGGTTTTCTCAATGCATTTTCCATTTTAAATGCTTTTTTGCAACATTCTTCCTACTATCTCCACTCATCTTTTTTTCATAAGCCCCAAATATCAGTCGGTCCTCAACCTCGCTATGAGAGATAATTTACATTTGTCAAGTTGTTCCCTGGTAGGAGACCTGGCAATTGAGTGACACCATTACAAAAAATACTGATTCAAATACTGAACATGGGGCCATGAAGCTGTAATATTGAATGTTAGAGAGCAGTTTCTATGTTTTTACGTTGGCAACATTAGTCCCGCGCAAATTTTTTGTGGTTTCATAATCTGTAGTCGTGGTGTTTTTGGATTTACCATCATGTAATATGTTTGTTCTACATTGATGTCCATTATTAAATGACAAAATTGGTTAAAAATTCTATAATTATAGAATTCCTTCCTCCTTCCACCTTCCTCTTTCCCTTCCCCACTTACCTTCAGCCTCACAACATCCCCCAATTGGGGATGCCATAGTCTCACTGGCTCCAGACGGGAGCAGTTGGGACTCTTGTGAGGTATTCACTATAAAAAAAAAAAAAAAAAAATTGTTTGACCTGAGAAATCTTTTTACATTTTCAATGCATTTTGAAAATAGGTATTTTGCATTTGAAATGCCTTTCTAAAAACCATTTTGCATTTTGCATTTTCAAATGGAAAAGTTTTGACCCATTTCCAATTTGCATTTCAAATGGTTTTGGGTACCCATTTTGCACATCTATGGAAAAAATGCATTATAGAAACAAGGGAGAAGGGCCATATATTATGTAAGTGCCATCTAGACTCTATATCAGACTCGATCTAGACACCAAACGAATAACTTCCATTGATAGACGCTTTGATAATCCGCTCACTTTTGTCACGCAACACACTTTCATTTCGTAATATAGCGTAAAATGGGACTACTCAATATTACGTAATCCCATTTTATTTTTAAAAAGTGCGGTAAAATATGTATAATTATTTAGGCTTTTACTGATGGACTTACTTTGTTATATTATCTATGTATGAAAAGAAATTAACGTCTACACCATTTGTAGATTTATACACTGAGAAAAATGAGCCTGTTAAAAAAGTGACTGCATGAGAACTTCCTGATAAAATATTAGTCATTCAGAATATATCAAGAACTCGTGTTTTTTTTCCTAATAGATATCATGACGGAATACTACAATATAAATATGTCAGTATCAATATCAGTATTTGTATGAACACGTGTTCCGCCGTTCTCACAAAACATTTGCTTTTGACTGATACTTTGTTATGAACTCTTTCAATTCATTCGTTATTTTTATTTATTATTATTTATTATTTATTATTATTTATTTTTCCATTTTTAACAGGTAAACGAATAATTTGAACAGATTTTAAATAAATTAACAGTATTTCATATCAGTAAGTTTTCTCCGTGTATTCACATGGTCCAAACGAATAAAAATAATTTCATTTAAATATCTATAGAACGACAAAAATATTGACCTCAATACTGGGGGTTTCTGAGTCTATCTGCTGAGTTACAGCTCGATCGGATGTCGAGAAGTGGGTTAATTTCCACATGCAAGATTTCACTTCATTCACTCATTCAATCTAGAAAACAAAATCAAAATTTAAATACATATATAAAAAAAAAACGTTGTTATTAATTGATCGCCTGACGATCAAATAGTTGGAGATTGTGAATACACCTAGTACCTACTTAATGTCTCAATAGTACCTACTTAATCTCATAAAAGACACCATCAGAATGAGTTATTAGTGGATGTAGTAGTTTAGTATTTTTAAATCATCTGACAAAAAGCCGAAAACGATATTATATAAATAACAAATATAAATGATCAGTTGTTAGGAAGATATTATAAGTCACCGGCGTAGTCGGCGATAAGGTTTAAATTCCCGATTAACACCATCCCCCTGTTTTGATATATGCAAGAAAAAAACATGGCCAAAAAGTGCCTTTTATTTTATTTTGTGGATGTTCAGGCATAAATATTTAATTTATTTTCTATAATTTTATAAATAACTTAATTTGCCACATTATACAGTAAAATCATAGCCGAAAATGGGTCGTAAGTAGGAGATTTTGAACTTTATAGCAGTTTTCATAGGCCTTATACATTATTTTTTTCTGGGCTTATAAAAAACTTATCTAAAAAATAATCGATTTTTCAAAGGCCAAGATGTATTCTACTCGCAATATTTAATTAAAGCATCTGAAACATTTCTAGGCGACCAAATTTTCAAACCAAAAACACATGATTTTACATTACTACGTATGACATTGCCTTAAGGTATTTGTTGTCAATGAGCGTGTCTCCTTGTATTAATACTCCTGACCATGAGGAAAATAAAATTCCTCAGGACCTCTGTCATCTTTGGGGATGCTGTGTGGTGCGGAGAGGAAGTAGCGAACATGGGTCTCTTCAATATACATGTTCACTGGAGAGTTGTAGGGGTAAATAACCAAATAATATTTTGTAGAACAAATAGTAAAACATAAGGGAAAAGGACACGGTATGGTAAAACAAAAAACTTAAAAAACCTTACAACCTCAAATTGAAATATTTAATCATTAAATACAATATTAGTGACTCTCAAACGAAAGTTTGAAACAGAAAAATACGAAAAAGTTCCGAAAGTTCTTCAATGATTAAATATTCAAAAACATAATTTGTGTTTTATTTTGCAGAACTTGTTATCATTCTTTCACACTGTATTTGTCGTCAATGTGATATGCATATGATTGTTTTAAACTGGAAATTTATTTTACTGTAATTATTTGGAGAAAGTTTTTTTTTTGTGAAATTTTCCCAATAGTCAATAAACTTTATTCGCTTACCCAGATTGTACATATGTTAAGCTCAATATCGATGTGTATTTGGTGCAATTTTATGTTTCTTCGCGTATTAAGTAGCCATGAGTCTACTGTTTATGCGTTTTATGTATTGCGTCATTGAAATATTGTAACAGTACCAACAGTAATTATATTTATAATTACGGTATTACTTTTCTTATTGTGGCGATAATAATGTATTGATTACCCCAAATTCCCTTCCGCATTAGCTCTGTATCAATATTCTTCCTCTGAACCCTAAATCTTCCATCACAGAATGTATTTTTTCTTATAAATTCTGATTGTAAAAAAACGTAAGTGTAAATGTTCGCCGAACTTATTTCTATTTAATTTTAAAACATAAAGTCATGTTTTTAAAGTTTTCTGATTTAATTTTTAGTTCTTAATAAAGATACTTATTATTCTGTCAATTCATGTTTCATAATTCATTCAATGGTGCATCATTTCATATTATTTTCATAAAACCAGCATTTGTGAGAAGACTTGTGAATGTTAGAAGCGAGGAATGTCACAATCATTGTCACACTCAGTACCAGTGTCACACTCAGTGCCATAGTATCCCACTCGTTGCCATAGGGTTACACTCAGTGCCATAGTGCCACACTCAGTTATGTAGTGTCGTACTCACTGCTGCAGTGTCACACTCAGTGCCACAATGTTATACTCAGTGCCACAGTATCACACTAAGTGCCATAGTGCCACACTCAGTATCACACAATAAAAATATCAAAAATAATAAAACACATATTTTTAAGAAAGCGAATTATAGACGTTCACCTACTATTTCGCTTATTACAAAGATCACAATCATGCTCTAAGTATTCACGTATCAGTCATATCACACCCATTTTGTATTGTAAGTGTGTAGGCATTGGTCATTTGTTGTAGGCATTGGAAATATAACCACACTTTTAAAGATTATCCTTTGGGATAAAATTTCCCCAAATATATTCGGTTTTTGGATATTTTAGCAACTGGGATAAAATTATTAATATTGTTTACAATATTTGTGCGTATTTATGTATTATCTAAGTAGATGCGTCTGTTTTGATTTTATTAATAATTATGTATTATTTTATGTATATGAGCGATATGAATATTATAACATTTAAAAATGTATCATGCGACCTTACAAAATTATTTAATATTTTACCAACCCATATAATAAAGTATTTATGAGTACATTAAGTAAACACAACTTTATGGCAGTATGGATTTTATGAAATTGAGTAATTTAACTACAATATTAATACACACCTTACCTAAGTAAGTAATCAGCGATCTATGAAGACAATATTTCCGAACTGTTGCATTTAACAGTATTTCACATGAAATAACACTAAAAACTACTAACATCAATGAAAAAGCAGTACAATGGGTGAAATGACATTCAATGTTAAAGTAGTTATTTGACCACTTATTATGTAATTATTGTACATTACCTTTATAGCCCAGTCAATGAAGGGAAAAAAGAGCCAATGTCGGAACTAATTCCCCGGAAGCTGAATTTTTCACAGATGTTAGAAGACCTTCAGACATGTATTTTTACAAAAGTCCCCGACTTTCCCCCTTGTGCTTCCTTCCCCACCCCCTCTTGAATATATTTTTCAAAGCCTTTTGGAATACGCTAATATCTCCTTAATGGTTTTATTAAATCAGATTATTTATTTTTTATTTAGTTTCTAATTAGTTACTCTAAAAAATTGTATTCTTTAATTTTTGCGAGAAAACCTATTCAATCTCTACAATTTATAAGTAAAGTAAAAATATCAGTTTTTAAAATAGTATTTCAGAGTATATTTGCACATAACTTTTTTCTGAGCCTGTTAACGAAAAAAAATAAAACAACAAAACTTGTAGACAATATTTTTATCTATAAAATAAAGTATATAATAATGGGTATAAATTTATAATAAGGCACGTAGGCTATTAATAAGGAGCACGGCGCGCGGCGTCTCGAACGTGCAGCGGTTCGCGGCGCAGCGAGAAATTACAAAAACTCATGGAAAGTAATGATTAATTCATGTGTTTGCTTTATTTTATAACAAATTCATCTATCGTTGAAGAGTTTTATTGTTATTTACCAGTTTAAGTTCGGAGGGGAGGGGGGGAATATAAATATTTTCCCCTGTCCAATGAAGCGCTTTCATTATCCACCAACCGCCGTGCCCCGGTCTGGCTAAACAGTCATATTATGTTGTATGATTGTTTGTGACTTATTATTTAAATAAAGGTATGTGGGAAATTTATGAGAATCAGTTTAGGCGTCCTCAACAGTAACCCCATGCTCCAGGGACATGAATATTCTCTGGCAAACAGAGCCTACACTTTAACAGCAGCGTCTCTTGTCCACGTAATGAGAGAAGAATACCGAGATATTGATGGGAAATTAAGACAAATAGGAAATATGTATCAAGATTTAGTTACGTGGAAAAAAGATATGGAGGAGGTTAATAATGATGACAATCTAAAAGAGACGATTCCATATACTGAAGCAAGTGAAGACAGGATTAAGGAATCTTCGAGTAGGACTGCCAAGTTGTAGCTTTACCTTCTACATTGCATCGACCTCATGCTTAGATTTATATTTGCAGAGAAGTCCGGAATCGGGAAATGCACTTAAAAATTATAATAAAATACTACTGTTGATATGCTTCCATTTTTCCACCCGGTAGGACATTTACCATACGAAAAATCAGCACATATGTATGTTCAAAGTATGTTGCAACTCGAATCAAGAATAACTAAAGAAGAATATAAACTATTCACTGAAAATGGCTACTTTACAATAAGAAGAAGCGACAGATATTGGTCCGGTACGTGGACGGACATGATCATCGAGCAGTGTCTCATGCGACCAATGAAGTCAGTAGGAGGTTTGACACATGGGCGCGGAATCACTGACAGCGCTTTGTCAAAGTGGAAACTTGGAACCACTTACTGCGTGAAAGTGCAAGAGAGCATTGAAGAATTCATCGGTATAGAATTTCATTTTACTGAACAGTATGTTGAGCTGCGCGAATCACGGAACAAAAGGGATAAGCTAGATATAGGAAAATATACATCATGGTTAAGACACCACAGCCCGTTCACCAAGCTCTCAGGGGAGCTGATGTCCTTTATCTTCAGGGTTTGTTTCAGATAATAGTGTCAATTGTGATAACGCTCATGAGGTGGGCGTGGCAGCTATGGAAAAAATGAAAGGATGTAATTTTGGAGATATACGACTGAAAAGGAAAGACATGGTGACTACCCAGCAAGATTTAAATCCACAACTGTTAGGACGAGATAAGTTGCAATAAACCCCCAGCAGCTATTTAACAGAATACTGTGCATTAGTGATAGTCCTAGCAAGCTTTAGACCTACTTAGGATATGAATTGGCTTCAAGACCCCTTCTATTTTTGATGAAGTCTCCCTTCGTAAAGGAACAAAATCATGTATGGAGAAAGTATTTAGCGAAAGTATTCTCGATGAAGTTGATTTGGAAAATGCTGCAATAGTCATCGATGGGGGATACCTCCTACACTCAGTTGTTTGGCAAACTGAAACTACTTACGGAGACATCATTAAATTATACTCACGTTTCGTCGATACTAAATTTGGCAAACATTCTATTGTCGTTTTCGATGGATACCCTGAAGAACCAACTGTAAAATATGAAGAGCAAATACGTAGGTCGGCTAGCAACTCATCGTGCGATATTGAATTAAACTTCACTACACGTTGTTTGACTAAGACGGAAGCTTTCTTATCTAATAAGAAGAACAACAAAAATACTGATTGAAGCACTGTGTCATGAATTTAGTGAATCTGGTTTGAAAACTGTCACGGCCGCAGGTGATGCCGATATTGACATTGTACTAACCGGCATCGAACAACTCAACATCTTCTCAAAAGTGATTTTTGTTGGCACGGATAGTGATCTTTTGGTAATACTTTAAATAAAATCTATTTTTTTCTGTAAAGATGTTGGTGGAAAGGCCCCTTCAAGAACTTTCTACATCATAGAGAAACCTATAATGTTACATAAAGATATTCGAAATCACATGCTATTTACCCATTCCATTACGGGCTGTGATACGACCTCATCTTTATATGGGTTAGGAAAGATAAAAGCTGTTGATATGATGAAAAACAATCCCGAAGCAAAACGCGAAGCTGAGGCATTTCTGAAAAAAGATGCAACTGAAGAGAACTTGTTGCGAAATGGAGAAAAATTCGCTCTCGCCATGTATGGTCTTGGTAGCTACTCTAATTGAAACGAAGCTCGATACGTTGTTTACCAAGTTTAGTACGTAAGTTTACCAGACTAACGTCAAAATCAGCTTTTAAATCTAAATTTGACTTGGCAAAACTACCACCGACTTCCGAATCGTGTCATCAACATTTGTTGAGAGTTTATTTGCAAGTACAGTTTTGGTTAGGAAACAAACTAAACCCTATAAAATGGGGATGGAGGTATGAAAATGTAAATGAAAATTGTGGAAAGAAGAAATTTTTGAAACCATTTGCTCCTGATGACCTTCTTTCTCTGGTGTCCTGTTCCTGCAAGTCTGGATGTGGAAATTACTGTGGCTGCAGAAAATCTGGATTTACCTGCTCTGCCATGTGCTACAACCTTAACGGATTATCATGTCTGAACACACTGCAGTATATGGAAGACTCTCTTGACTAGAAATTTTTTGAATAGTTGCCTAATTTTGTCATCGTTCAATCTTATATTATTTTATATACTTATATATACTATATACTATTATATACTATCAATATTGATAAGTATATAATATAATTTACAAACCGTTTTGTCATTATAATATTTTTTAAGGTATATTTTAAGAAGCTTGTTTGAAGGCAAACCATTTTAGATCTATGCTTTATTGTAAGTATTTCGGTATTTTATTGTTGATAAGTGCACATAATAAAAAAGTGAGAATTTCCACAAAAGATTTTTTAGAACTTCGCCATAACATAAGGTCGGCAATATTTTAATGTGGTGAAAGGGTAGTCCCACGCTGTCGTAGTTATTTTTGGCTTATTTCACATAACTTCATTTAAATAATAAGTTACAAACAATCATACAACATAATATGACTGTTTAGCCAGACCGTGGCACGGCAGTTGGTGGATAATGAAAGCGCTTCATTGGGCAGGGGAAAATATTTATATTCCCCCCCTACCCTCCGAACTTAAACTGGTAAATAACAATAAAAATCTTCAACGTTAGATGAATTTGTTATAAAATAAAGCAAAAACATGAATTAATCATTACTTTCCTTAGGTTTTTGTAACTTCTCGATGCGCCGCGAACCGCTGCACTTTCGAGCCGCCACGCGCCGTGCTCCTTATAAACAGCCTACGTGCCTCATTATAAATTAAAACCCAAGATTATATATATTATTATATAGTTAAAAATATTGTCTAAAAGTTTTGTTGAGTTATTTTTTTTCGTTAACAGGCTCAGAAAAAAGTTATGTGCAAATATACTCTGAAATACTATTTTAAAAACTGGTATTTTTACTTTACTAATAAATTGTAGAGATTGTATAAGTTTTATCGCAAAAATGAAAGAATATAATTTTTTAGAATAAGTAATTAAAAACTAAATAAAAAATAAATAATCTGATTTAATAAAACCATTAAGGAGATATTAGCGTACTCCGAAAGGCTTTGAAAAATATATTCAAGAGGGGGTGGGGAAGGAAGCACAAGGGGGAAAGTCAGGGACTTTTGTAAAAATACATGTCTAAAGGTCTTCTAACATCTGTGAAAAATTCAGCTTCCGGGGAATTAGTTCCGACATTGGCTCTTTTTTCCCTTCATTGACTGGGCTATAAAGGTAATGTACAATAATTACATAATAAGTGGTCAAATAACTACTTTAACATTGAATGTCATTTCACCCATTGTACTGCTTAGTTCCGACACAAAACCTTCATTGACTGGGCTATTAGAACATATTAAACATACTAAATTCAGTTGTCTGTGATATGAATATTCCGGTAACTGGCCAACTCGACAGTGACAATTCAACACACTCTTGAAAAATGATATAAAGTGATGAAAACTGAAAAACTAGATTATCCAGGTTATGTTAGGTTAGGTTTATAGGACAGTTTTTTCATCACTTTTAATGACACTTTTCACTTCTCTTTTTTTCTGTTTTCACTTGTCCTGAGTTGCCGTGAAACCGAATATTCACTTTGTTTTAAAATTATTGTAAAATTGAAATTTTTTAAGACAATCGAAAAATTGGGTATCTACAATTAGAAAATTATTTAATTAATAATTAAGTATTTATTATTTAAATTTATGACACATTTTTTATTCACGCTTACTAACGGTGTTGATTTGAATATTAAATTTCTGACGTCTCAATAATTTGACAACAATAATATAATTATATTGAAACAAAAATTGGCAATATGTATGTTTTTTTGAAAGGCAATTCGACACTTTCATTATCAAAATCATCCTTGATTTTTCACGGGTAATAATGATATGTATGTTCCAATGTTTCTGTACACAGAAAAACGAATCCCAAATGTTTATAAACCTATATTGATTATTGGTACTTCGACGTCTGTCTGAATAATTTGTGTTGCATTAAATTTTTAAGGCAGTGATTAATTTTTGCAAAATCTTCTGCAACTTATTGGTGACATTTGATATCTAGTTAGTCATTTTGTTTTACATAATATAAGTCTTACAAAACTGAGTATATTGAGTTTAATTGTAAGAAATCTCTGGTTTTTGCATATTTACCTGTTCACATATCAAAAAGTTTTATTTCAGGAATAAATTAAAAAATAAGATCCATATAGCCCATTTGAAATACACATAAAACATTGCAAAAAGAACAAAAGTGATGAAAGTAGTAAAGGGTTTCTGTGCTCCTGTTTTTTGTTCTTGTCGGCAGGTTCGCGTTTTAACGTTTATGTGAGTTAATTATAATTATTAAAAAATAGTCCTCCCCTATCTACCGTTTAAATATAATGAAATTAAAAGTTAAAAAATAGTACATTTCAAAAAGGGCATTTTTTGGATGGAAATTTTAATTAATATGCGTTAAATTTGTGTTTGGTTGAATTTAAGTTTTCACCCATCAGAATGATTTTTGAATCATTTTAATATTTTGTTTTGTATTTCATCATATTCGCATAGTAAATAAACAGTTATCATTAACTCACAAATAATTTCCAAAGTTGCCTCTAAAATAATGAAAAAAATTATAATGGCCTTAAACACAAATAAATAATGTAGGATATAGTCGTACTAGATATTTGAAATATCTTTTGATTAATTTTTTTTTAAATTTTGACTATGTAATTTATTCTCAAATCAAAATTAAAGTTTTGTACGAAAAGGGCCGCATCACTGATCCTCCGATCCCACAAAATCCGAGTTCTAGCGTTCATTGAACCAGAGTTACAGACACACAATTGAAATTCGTGTTTTTATTAGTTAATAATTCAAATTAGGTTTTATTTCTAACAATTATAATTATTCACTACGGTATGTAGGTATTCGTATTACATTCCCCGCAATTTGGTGAATTCTCCACGAATTTACAACCCCGATGTGGATGTTGTAAACTTTTTATTGTTGATATATTTCTCACGTCTACTGGTTATGATTAATAAGCGCAGTCGGTTATATCAACCAAACATGTGTTTAATAATGTGATGGTGTTTTATTCGTTTAAAAGACCAACCATTTCTGAAGCCATAATATTTTTCACTGGAGTTCCTTATTCAGCGTTAATTATTGGTAATCTACGCTACTTTGCACGAAGAGCACGTTTTGATAATCAACCAATTTTTTTTATAATCGCCTTCACATAATCTGATACATTTTTATTTTTTGTTTAAACTGACAGTACCTATGTACATTATTATATTTATTGTTTTTGTGTTTAATTCGTAGAACTCCATTTAATTTTTTTTTATTTAATTAAAATAAAATTTTATTTTTAGGTTCTGCAAGTATTTTTTGGTTTTTGTTATTGTTACAGCTGTTTCGGCTTTCAGGGCCATTTTCAAACTGTGGTTTTAGCCACGTTTAGATAACTTTGATTTATTACCGGTTAAACCGATTTACTGATAAAATAATTGTAACAATAGATTTCATATTCCTTGAAAGCCGAAACAGGTGTAACAATAAAAAAAAATACTTGCAGAACTTAATAATTATATTATTAAATTTTATATTAATTAAATTAAAAAAAGGTACATTATTAATTTAAAGATGTATTAATGGAGAGTTATTTTGTCGACAAGATGTGAAATACGACACAGGATTGCAAATGGATCTGCACACGATCGATAACAGCATTGATTCAAGTTGGGGTCTGAATCTAACCTACAATTCCACCCCCGAGACCGCCGTGCGAACCAATGACTGGATGTTGGCTTACATCGTGCTATCCAGTTTGTGGGTCACGTCGTCCGTATTGCTTTTCAGTGAGTATTTACTATTCTTCTTATTACTTTTACTCAGTGTTTATTATTTCTGTGTAAATTTAGTTTTGTTTTGTACAGCTCATGAGTTTTGACTGCCAGACCTTGGCCTTATTTAAGGAATAACATGGGCCTGCCCGAGGCTGGAAGAAGTTTCTTAGAAATATCCTTATTCCTACAACACTATTATGCTCTCTGTCCAACCTCAACAGTATACGGTATAATCATTTGGGGTGGATTATCTACAAAAGCCTAAAAAATGGTAATACGTATTATCAATAAGCAAACGACAAGATATTCGCCCATCTTCATCTAGAATAATGTCTTAAATATACGGCAACCTCATCTACAATTATATAAACACAATTATTATAAAATATAGCAATAAAAAACTCTCTTATGACACAATTACACACCAGAACTATAAGCAACCGACACTACAAAGAATTTAAACTACATACTACGTCAATTTGGGAGGTGGGTGTGGTTACCGCCGCCCCGGGAACAATTTATTGGATAACCAATACGTTTGCCACAGGTCACCCCAAGTGGTTCGCTACGTTTGGTGACTTAGCAGGGGTGCCCGGGTTCACGGGGGATAAAGATTTTTATAATCTTGGCGGCTGATGCGTCTGCCAACTACTGTGGCGAGCCGAATTTGGAGAGACTTATTGTGGGATATGTGAGGCTGAACGAAGTTCTGAGTACCTGGCTATTCAGATGTGGTCACCAAACACGGCTAAAGCCATTTATTTTTTATTTTTTTTTATTTTTATTGTTCATACATTATTTTACAATATTTAATATTCTAATTCAGTAATGAATTAGAATATGAAATATTGTAATTCATTACTGAATTAGTAACATAATCAAGTAACGTTTCAATACTCAATGGTGGTCTTACTCTGGAACCTGCCGATATATACTATATATTATTGATTTACTGAATATTATTTAAATATAATGAATTGAAAAATAACACAAATTAATCAAATAAAATTGGCTATCTAGTCGAGAGCTTTACCCTTTGACCACGAAGTCACATAATATTCAATAAACATTCTTCATTCGAATAATCATTTCGATAAATTTAGATGACACAGTAGGTACTTAATTGACAAATTCTATGATTATATTATTCAATTACATGAATTTTTACAAATAAAAAATCACTATAATATTCGCGTGGATCAATGGAATACACAACCGATTACATTCCTAGTAACAGTCAGATAATGAGAAATATTGCACAATGAAGTCATATCGTAAAATTGCGTTTAATTTTATCAATAAAATATTTTCGCTGATGTTAGCTGATATTTTCGTTTTTAATTTTGACACATTTAAAGCCAAATTAGTTCAGCACATTAAGTAAATGTCAATAATGAATTATCAGCTTAAATATTCACGATAACTTAAAAAATAATTTATTTGAAGTGTTCTATAATGTTCTATAATGTTAAGAGTGATAATTGACTTAACAGATGTATTATATTTCATGCTTTATTTTTTAAATGTTGCTTTTATATTTGTTATACTGATTTTTTTTTCAATATAATTTATAATCGTATTGGAAAAACACAATAGAGTAACAAAAACTCGACCGACTCATAAAAATAATAGACTTAGGATAATAATCTAATGGTTCTAATCTTATTAAAATGACCAAGAAAGAATAATTATACATATGAATAATTTGAGTTGATTTTGCACAAAAACGGCGCTATACAAATTATTTTTAATTAGTGAACATGAACATTGCGCGGGCGTGGAAGAAGAAATCACTAACCCAATGTTGTCAAATTTTGATTGACAACATTTGACACAATTAAGATTTGAAAACATTTATATATTTTTTACTATAAATACACCTAATTTTATTAATTCAAGGATTTACAAATATATATATTTTTACTATAATGCATCTACTTTTATTAATACAAGTATTTACATTTTTTTAAACTGAGGATTGATCAATTTGGGAGTCGGGTATGGGTACTGCCGTTCCAGGAAACATTTATTGGATAATCAACACCTCTGCCATAGGTAACCGCAAGCGGTTTGCTACGTTTGATGACTTAGCAGGGGTGCCTGGGTTCATGGGGTGAGATTTATCCGGGTCTTGGTGGCGGATGCTTCTGTCCACCAACTGCGTGGTAAGCCGGATCGGAAGTGACTGGTTGAGGAAGACCTTTTGACCTCTCCAACTGAACTTTCTTGGAACATCACCTTGCACCGCAAGGAGGGATGGATTCGTACGTCCATCACTCAAGACCTCCAGATTCCTACCCACCCCTCGTACATTTTTCTTCCAAGAACTTTCCATCCTTCCTTTTTTAAAAAGACCCTCCACACAGCATCTTGATAGATGACATAGACCCCGAGGGGAATTATTTTTCCCAGAGCTTCATGTGTGGAGCTAAGGTAAAGAAAAGAAAATCGGTAAATATTTTGTTTATATTAAGTGATAAATTGAAAATGTTCACTAAAGAATCCATATTATAGCTATATTGTAACACGGGGATGTGCCTAGCATGGTGGTCGAAAAATCCTCAATGCATGTAACAAATAATTTCAATGAAGAAAGAAACTTAAAAAAAATAAATTATTATTACTTATTTATTGAAAATTAAATTATTCCTATTCCTGTTAAACACGGGACTGCGGTCCTTTATCAAATAAATTGACAGGTTTCCTAAAAAACTGTCGGTTAAACACTAATATGTTATTAGGATATCGGAACACTTGTTCATTAAAATTCTAATAATGTTACATTTCATCGTTATATTTATCAGGAAAAGGAAATGGATGATTTCAATATTTCAGTCTAACTCATTTTTATCCATTTAGGTACATGATGTGTGCGATACTCGGATAGATTTAAAATATATTCTACAGAATGATTTCAAACTACTTTGACTCTTTGGTGTTACGTTCATCTTTTTTCTTCATTTCATGAAACAAAAACTGTTTTCTTTCTGGTCGCTTTTTAATTTTTAGAAAGTATTTATTAATATTTTTTACAAGGTAAATACAGATACCTAATCATTTAGTGTTCCAAGTTGTAAAAAAACACATTTACCTTTAATAGAGTGTAACCACTCGTGTGTAAAAGGGAAAAATTATATTTTTTATTTTTATTTTTTATTTTTTTTTATATATTTTTTTATTTATAAAAATACTTAATTATAACTTACAACTTATAACTTACACACATATGTATTGTAATACATATCTTACATACATGATGTAATACCCTTGATGTTAGTGAATGAGCTAACGCATGGATCGCGCTAGATTAGTCTATTACTTTAACCATAGATGGCGTTAGCTGTCGAGAATAATATGATAATAAATAAGGTGAGAACTTCAAGGTCGGGGTCCAGATTATTCCAACTGCCTGCTAATTAAGATATCAGAACTATTGTCAGTCTATCACAATAAAGAACAAGTGTTTTGTTGATGCCGGAGTTTTATTTAATCAGAGAGTTGTGAGAAAACCCTTGAGAAAGAACAAATGAAAAATGTTCAATTTAGCCCTGGCCCTATAGCACCGTCTCGACAATACTCGTCTGATATCGTAGATCCATTTGTATTTCGTGAATTTGTATTAGAAATTCAATCTTCTGTTAGGCAAATATTTAGATCACGAAAAACTCCCTACAAGGCACTTGTTGTGGTATTAATTATTCTACGCATATTAATATTGCATTATGTTAATATTATTTTATCAATTTTCTGATAATCTTTTCAGGCACATAAATAATATATTGATTAAAACGTATTTTTTATCGTGAGACGATAAGCGCACAAATAGTCGATAATATTTCATTAGTGTGTTATGTTTGTTTATTCACTTATATAATGACTATAATATTATTACATGTTGTGCAATTTAAAAAAAATATATATTCTACTCTCTTCAAAAAACAATTGGTTACATTTTTTCCTAGTGGGGGAGGGAGGACAAGGTCGTTCGATTAAACCAAGTGAGGAGATAGTAGGATACAATAGATGAAGATTAGATTTGTTATATTATATGGGGAGAGAAAGCTTATGCTTTTTCCTAGTGAGGGAGGGAGGACAAGGTCAGGAAATTGCACCAGATGGGAGTAGTTCGATTACACCAACTGAGGAGATAGTAGGACACAATAGAAAAAGATTAGCTTTGTATACTATGTGGGGAGAGAAAGCTTATGTTTTTTCCTAGTGGGGGAGGGAGGACAAGGTCAGAAAATTGCACCAGATGGGAGTAGTTCGATTACACCAACTGAGGAGATAGTAGGATACAAAAGATGAAGATTTGCTTTGTTATATTATATGGGGAGAGAAAACTTATGCTTTTTCCTAGTGAAGGAGGGAGGACAAGGTCAGGAAATTGCACCAGATGGGAGTAGTTCGATTACACCAACTGAGGAGATAGTAGGACACAATAGATGAAGATTTTTCTTTGTTATATTATATGGGGAGAGAAAGCTTATGTTTTTTTCCTAGTGGGGGAGGGAGGACAAGGTCAGAAAATTTATTTTCCTCAGGGTTTCTTGTGTAGGATTAACGTGAAACATAAAATTTCAAAAAAAGACAGCCAAAATGGTTATATCTGAATGTCTTGAATTCCTCTTAATATTCAGAGATTTGTCAAGTTGTGACACGTGTAGCTTGATTCGTTTTATATACTTAAACATGCGCATTCTTGGTATGATTCTAGTTGGAACTGTGATGGACTCGACCGGCAAAATGCTTGCAATCACCGTGATACCCTGGGTGCTGGTGGCTGCAGCTAACATCGTAGCCGATATTGTGGCCTGCATCACCTTTGGTCAAGACATTGCAAACACATCTGTAAGTATGAGGTACCCATCACTATTGAAGCCCCTCATACCTGGAACCTTTAAGATGTTTATAGATCAATAAACTCGTTCACCGGTGGTCAAATTTGTGCCTATTGCTAATAATTTGTCATAGTAAAACTAGTATTTCTGTGAACAGTAGACTTCGAATATTGTTATAATAGTCGCAACGCCCATGCGCTCTGGCGGAATAAAAAGGAACTATAAAACACGGCCACCATCTTGACAGGATTGACCGGACACGAAGCACTAACAAATTGACAGACAGATGAAAAGTGGCCGAGTCAACAGGACATCAATTAATCCTTTTTTTTAAAATTGCAAATCTAGGTCGTTCAGATGACAAAACATACTTTGTGTACGTTTGCATGACACCGTGATCAAATTTGAATATTCGGAAAGTTTTTAGATTATTTTTTTATTTGTATTAAATAATTAGCGCAGACCCGTTAAAAATCACTTTATATTATAATTACAATTTGGAAAATAACAATAAAACTATTTCAAAATATTATGTTATAAAAAGGTAGGTACTTTATCGAATTCTTCATAGAATCAGTCCAAATTTAAAAAATACACATAAATTCAAAACAAATTTAAGTTCATTGAATCAATTTTCATGCAGGCTTAACGCACGGCACATATAACCGATATAAGTATGTTTATAAAATACATTAAACGTGTGATATTGTGTCATACGTGCAAAACCGTATCTTCTCCGAGTAAAAACATCTGAAGTGACCTGCTGGTATATCGTTATATTTGTTTATACCATAGGCATTCAACTTAATAGACTTGCCCTAACATGAAATCTATGTATTATTTCGACGAACTGGAGGCAAAATGTAAGAACTTATTTTTGGCATCAGGAGGGTTCTTGAATGCTTTGAATAAACTATACATTTACGATTGAAGAAACCATGAGCAGAAAATACCTTCAGTTCGCTAAAGTAAGGCAGCGCTGTCCATTGGAGGACTTTTCTGAATGTTCGTTCTTAAATAGTCAATGTAGTCATTTTTTTGTTACGCAGCCAGCAATTTACGTGCCATTATAAAAGGAACTTTGAATTAGTAAGCAGATTGTATTTTCGATGTTTCGCCTGTTTATTAATTCAACAAACTCCGAAAGTGGGACAGTAACACCGTGCGTCGCCTCCCGCGCCCCTTGCCATTTTGTTCCTGATTTGCCCGCCGTTTCCCTGATTGGCTCGTATATTTGGATGGCTAATACAAACAGAGGAAAGTTTTATTTATACAGCGTCCTTGAGGTGATTTAAAAATTATCCATTTATTCAAATCCGACTGCGACAACTAAAACATACCTTTTAATTAATTCCCAACTTGTAGAGTTAAAACACTTATTTGAAAGCACTTCTTTAAAAATAATGATTAATTATTGTAACTTATGTTTACTGTACAAAATAAAAAAAAACATGACAATTTTTTTCAGACTTTTCAGAAACTGATAAGTTTTCTAGGAATCAATATTCCGGAAAAACCAGTACTTCCAGAAGGTATCACTTATCCCCCGGATTTCCCCGACATTGCTATGATAATCGAAGATGCTGATATATTTGGCACGTGGTTTCCTTCTCTCGTCATGGTAGTATTCTTCAGCCGCGCCTTCATAATTTTTTTCGTCAATCTCTTCCTGTTATTCTACATCCCGATTGAAGCCAAAAAAAGAAATAACCGAGTTCAGCCGAAACCGCCAATCATCAGCCCACACCAGCCACTCCCACAGCAATATCCGCAGCAATACCCGCAGCAACACCCACAGCATTACCCACAGCAAAATCCGCAGCAAAACATGCAGCAGCACTCCCAACAGACCCTACAGCCCCCCGTAAGTTGGCACTCATGTTATGTTTAGGTATACTCGTATATATAGTGTTTATTCTATCATTTCAACATTCACTACTTACTAAGAACATTATATTATTTTGTTAATCTGTTTCAGTATACCCAGTGGTCTAACCGCGACCCACAGAACCGCACGCATCTTCAGCCCTTGGCTGCAGAGTCCCTTCCCAACGTGTACGGCTCTGCGCCGCAGAATGGTTACGGAAATAAACCTCAGAACTTAATACAGAACGGGTTCGGCAATACACAATCAAATGGGATGCAGAATGACTACGGCAATCGCCAGCAGAATGGATCACCAAACATTTACGGGAATAAGCCACCACCTGTCGCAAAAAAACCCATGTCGGTAGACAGACTAAACCAGTATGATTCCCCTGCCCAGATCAAGAAAAACGACAACTACGGCCACCCCCCTCGCGACTCCAACACCGAGAGCTGGCTGGCTCGACATAACGGCAGCACAGCCGGTAATGCAAACGGGAACGACGGTAGCAGCGGAAACGGGAGCAGCCACAGTTCCTACTCTAATCCGCCACCAAAGCCTGATGTTAAGAAGCCGGTGTCCGTTCTAAAGAAGGAGAAACCTGAAAGGTTCGTTATTTTTCTAATATCCAAAGGGAGTTTTTATAATTCCCACGGCAACAGCATTTCATTTCTTTGAAACATGTGATGGAGATGTTCGCTAATTATAACATTTTTCCTTTGGAATAGTCAGTCATATGAACATCGTACATGCCTCATTTTCAACAGCTCTTTCTTATACTCTATTATTAAGTGTGTAAGAAAGCAGCAATATTGTTACAAATAACGTACATTTTATGTTTTATTTGTACCGTTGCCTTGTTGTATCGCTAGTAGTTAAAAGCGCCCTTTAGTCTACCAGAGAATGCCTAGAGTTAGGTAGGTGTATTAATTTCTATTTTATAAGCAATAATTATTAGCCTGAAACACTCATCCACATTGAAAAATCTCCTGATAAAAGATACATGACGCCAACGGGACTTGAACCCGTGTCCTTTCGATTCCCGGTCGACAGCTCTGACCATGTATCTTTTATCAGGAGATATTTCAATGTGGATGAGGGTTTCAGGCTAATAATTATTGCTTATAAAATAATTGTTACCCTTTGTGCTAAGCATAAAAATCTTGTCTTAAACATTAGTTTACCAAAAAAATAAGTATTAATTTCTCTCACTTGCAGGGACATCAATCCCGGACCTGACGAGTTACGTAGCCAACTGCCGTGGTCCTACTTCAGCGACTCGCGAGAGGCACCCCGTCCCGTAGTGCGGCCCGACCTGGACGGAGACCTGCCGCCCATGCCCCCACCCGACTACACGCTGCGCTTCAAGCAGGCTCGTCGGACCGAAGTGGGTACGTACACAGGCTCCAACACACATACATTCAGTCACAGATACACACATTAAATGTACGAACTGGGCTGAAACCTGTAGGGCCGAAGACATTCTCTTATACAATACGTATGTAGCTTACAGAGAGAACGCACCTTTACAATCAAATTGGACGGTTAATTCTCCACTGAAAGGGAACTCACAGCCGGAGTCCCCCAAGGTTCATTAGCTTCCCTACCCATCTTCAATGTATACACGTACGACGTACCAGTCTCCAAAGACAGGTACACCGTGATGGCACAATTTGCCAATGACACCTTCTTCATTAGCTATCTGGCTCAGTAATTGCCCCATCCTTCACCAGCCCAGTTCAATCACATCTTTCACTTATGGAATAATTCTCAAAAAAAATGAAATTCAGTCAAAATCACTAAAAAATCTTTCATAACCTCACCAAAAGCGTGGCCAGCATATATATTCAGTAGAAAAAATCCAAGACCAAGAACCCTGTTGAGAAAAAATGTGCTGTGGTGCAAATCCATGAAATACCTTAGCCTAACGTTAGATTCTAAACTCACTTGGCACCACTACATCCAATACAAATACTACCTTTACTCCTTGATGTGTAAAAACAGCGATCTAGCCATTAACAGACCCATCTATACGAACTCAGCCCCATTTGGCGAAATGCAGCACTCTCTCTTATGAAAAAACTTCAAATCGTCCAATACAAAGCGGTCAGACTAGCTCTTGGAGCTCCCCGTTGGATGTGGATATCTCGAATCCTCAAATACACATTCCTACACAAGTCCTAACCGTCTGGAGCCAGTTATACTGGCTACTCAGATCTGGTCACCGAACACGGCTAAAGATATTTCAAGGAACGTTTTTACGCCGGCATTCCCAACCATAAAAACAACTCTATTCATAAACTCACCCGGTACGGCAAAAGTGTCCGAACAAAATATAAAAAGCTCAAGAAATCCTCCGGAATGATTAAAAAGAAAGCAGCCATTTCCCGAAAATATACTAAACCCTAACACAATTAGTAAAAACTACCGCCAAAATCATGTTGTCATCATTATAAAGGAGTTAAAACCTCATTATAAACGAGTTAGAACCAAGCTAATTACTCTATTTTTTGCCACGCTATCAACTTTAAGACTTGACAAGAAACTGATTTAGGGACGATAGGGGACAGCTTTCAAATATATTATTACAATATCAAATTATTGAGGATAACTACTAAAGCTCCGCTATATATGCTCATAAGCGTTAAAAAAAGTTGAAGAAGATTACTGAAGATGGATTGAAATGGAATATGTTAATATGAATGATAAAAGGATCGCGATAATAAAAAAGATTATAATTAAAAGGCGAATGCGACAGTTATGAAAATATTTAATGAAATACGAATTAATTATTTATTTTTAATTAATAATTAATTAATTAATTAATAATTAAATTCATTTAAAAAATATATATATCTGCACCTAAGTTAAATAGCAGGGTGAATTGTTTCATACATATGGAATATATAAAATCAAATGTGTTTTTTTATGAATTTCGGAGCATATACAGTATTTTTTTCTATCGAGGGAATTTCTTATAATTACTTTTTCAACTCGGTATCTGAATAGAGATTTTCTTTAAAAAATAACGCATATTTTTTTGAGACCATACAAGCTTTAAGCTTGTCCAGCATAATTACAAAATTGAATTTTCTTTTGAAATTTTAACTGGATTGATTTTTATGGTGGCGTTAAATGAAACTTAAAACTATATTGCGACTTGGAACAGGATTAATCTATTTTTATTTTTTATTCAAGACAAAATGTAACATTCTTCTGAAATACATACACAACTAACTATCGACACATTCACTAACCAAAGGGATGCATGATCTGGAAAACAAGTTTGGGGGTACCATTGACATATTTATTGAATTAAGTGTAATCTATACCAGCACTTTGCCGAATCCCACAAATTATAGTAGCTTTGGTAATGTAGTTTTATTTGTCTTATATGTAATATTGTTCTAATTTCTATATTATTCTATTTTACTGTTGCATGTTTTACATTCAGTTAATCAGTTTATCGTTATTCCATGCTTTAAAAACTTTGAGCATAATATTTGATAGCTTACTAGGGTCCTTTCCTTAAAATCCATGTAAAAGCTCAACTTACTAGGGTCCTTTCCTTAAAATCCATGTAAAAGCTCAACTGGGCGTAAAACCAAATAAAAATAAAATGAAATATAAATCATTTGCCTTTTCCTTATGGAGAATTAATTTAGATCTTTTGTGTTTGGTAATTTAATTCACGCTATATTGAGCGTGAGCGTTAGTAGTTGGATGTTCATGTCCAGCTAGGCCTGCATAGATTTTTTCCGAGTGTGAAACAATTATCTCCTTCTTCTGAGGAATGTTTGGGTCTTTGTGGAGAGTTGTAATCCTGATCTGCTTCGGCGCATTCCTCTATAGTCGAATGACTTTTTTTGCAATTCATCGAAGTGAGTGTGAGCTGCGTGTCCCCGCAATGGGCGCAGTGCAGCCCGGCCTTATAATCGTCTTGTGTATGAGTACTTTGTTGTCTGCTGGTAAACGACTATTTAAGGACTTAAAATACTCTTTGTGTAGCGTAATACAATTGTAAAATCCTAATGATCAATTTTTTTTCAGCTCGGAACAACTAACAAACCATCATAGTCACATAGAGGGATGGTAAACAATTTTACGCATCAGTTACAAGTACACACGCCCAGCTTCCTGTGATCTGGACACTCGGGGACACGCAGGGCCTCGGGGCCAGCGATACCAAGCACCACCCCAGCTCGTCATCTTCGTTAACACACCACTGACACCGGATTCCATATATTTAAGGTGCTATTATTATAATGATTTGTAAATATTTAAAAATAACAAATATTCAGTTAACGCTTTTCGCAAATTCTTTGCAGGCATATTTCGTACTATTTATGAATAAACTTATCCAAAAATAAGTTCATTACCTTTCTTTATGTAACTAAAATAAATAAAAAATAAGATTAAGAAAGGTACATGTGGGTGTTTTTGTGTGTAGAGAGAGAGAGAGAGAGAGAGAGAGAGAGAGAGAGAGAGAGAGAGAGAGAGAGAGAGAGAGAGAGAGAGAGAGAGAGAGAATGAATGAGAGGATGAAAAACGAAAGCAATGTTGGAAAAAATATTATTGGGAGGCGGGTTTGGGTACTGCCAACACCTCTGCCTAGCTAACACCAAGAGGTTCAGAAGGAAAGAGGCAAAAATAATTAAGTTCCAAAATATATTAAAATGACATTTATATACTTATATTTTGTTATTGTTTATATCTATTTATATACAATATCATAGATAATAATTGTAGGTCACAGTTAAATACAAGCATATGAAAATAATTTAAAAAAACACTTATATGTGGAATTATATCTTACAATCACACTAGAAAGAATAAAATGGATACATGTTCTACAAAAATTAAAGTAAGAGATGTTAAAGTTAAACAATTTTTTTTTTTATTTTTCTTTTTTTATTATTTTAATATACATCATATGGGTTACATTAATACATACATATTTTGCAAAATATAATATTAAGGTTCATATATGGTCATGTATACCTTATCAGAAAAGAGGAGCTCTTGTGCCTGATAAGGGAGCCACGATTCTTACTTAGATTCATAATTCATAATGAGATATAATAATAATAATATAATAATATATATTATAATAATAATTATTATATTTTTATTTTTGTTTTAATATAAGTTTTTTTGGAAAAAAAGTTTGATTTTATTTATTTGTTCTTGTTGGTTCGTAATACAGCGCAATTCGGAAGGGAGATTATTGTAGTTTTTTATGGCTTGGTAAATATAATGGTTAAGAATATATTATAAATGGTTATCTGTTAAAAATAGATGTTAAAGATGTTAAAGATGTCAAAGATGTTAAAGATGTCAATTAGATGTTAAAGTTTAACTTTAACATGTTAAAGTTAAATTAATATTATTTATTGAAACGATATAGAAGATATGTATGGATGTAGGTACATACATATAGTTAACACTTATTGGACAGTTCGTGCTAATATTTGTTGACACCTCAATATGTCTAAATAATTTAAAAACACACTTAAATGTGGAATTATATCTTACAATGACACTAGAAAGAATAAAATAGATACATGTTCTACAAAAATTAAAGTAAGAGATAAGTCATGTTAAAGTTAAATTAATATTATTTATTGAAACGATATAGAATACATGTATGGATGTAGGTACATACATATAGTTAACACTTATTGGACAGTTCGTGCTAATATTTGTTGACACCTCAATATGTCTCTCACCAAGGGACGAATCACATTTAGGAAGATAAATTCTAATCAAATTCTTGTACCGCCCATAAAATTTACTTGTCCTTTCCTAAACACCTTCATTAAGGAACATATATGCACATTATGCAAATAAATACAAGGTTTAAATAATAGCATTTCCAAAAAGTTACGAATTATGTCCTCTGCGTGCGAACTTTTTTTTTTTTTTTAATTGCCGGCAACCCGGGCGTTTATTGAAATAACATTATCATATACAAACAAGTAACCCGCCTCACTAGAAGATTTCTGTTCTGTTTCTAAATTTCTCTAATAAACAATAAACAGTGTTAATCTCAAGTAACCTTTCAGGTAAATATGGTTCTGCATATTATCTGCCAGCGCAAAATATATATTTTTTAAAATTTCTTTATTGGTTCAAAGAGGTACAGTTATAATTTACACATATTATAAAGGTTTTTTATATCAAAAACAGTATCGTCACAATAATAAAATAAATGATAATATACATATGTGCATTTTAACATCACAAACAACTGAATTGTAATATAGATTTGTGTTAGTGATCGACGAACCAGTGGATGCAATCTGTTAGCCATAAGTTGTTATAACAGTTTGTCTAGTCCAAGGCTGCCCAACCCCAGGCCCGCGGGCCACATTGTGGCCCGTGAACGAATTATAAGCGGCCCGCGTGAACCATTTTCAAAATACCCGCCAATTTGAAAATTACTTGGATCGAAAAATAATTTCGTATCATTGCATCATCCACCAGGAGGCGTTGGGTGCAAAGGACATAATGTTGAATGATATAATGGAGCCGGTAGTACGCTGCATACATTACATACGTTCAAAAGCTCTTCACAGACGTCAATTCAGAGTTTTATTTCAAGAAGAAATCAGCGAATTTGGAGAGTTACAACTGTATTGCGCTATGCGATGGCTTTCAAGGGGCAACATGTTAAAACATTTCTTCATCTCGAGAGAACAGGTGTTGTAATTTTTAGAAGAAAAAGAGGCTTTAACTTTGGAAAGCGATTTACTCAAGAATAAGTACTGGTTGAGTGATCATGCATTTCTTGTTGACATCACCAATGATCTCAATATTTTAAATCTCAAATTACAAGGCAAAGATTGTTCACTTCCGACTATGTTTAGCCAACGAAAATATTGACCCTTTTCCCATACTCAAATATTTGAAAGAGAAGCTCAATATTGCCACCATAAACTGTACTAAGTACGAAGTTAAAATTAGATGCTTATTACAGTCGTTTGAAGATTCCAGGACTTTGAATAGAATAAAAAAAATTACAATTTTTTTAATCCTTTTACAATCAAACTGAAATAATTAGTTTTCCTGCCAATATCCAGTTGGAACTCACTGAACTTCAAAATCATTCTGCACTGAAAAACCTTTATGCAGAAAAAACATTTTCAAAGTCACAAACTTCTTCAGAAGAATTTGGAGATTTCTGGAAATTGGTGCCAAAGGAAGACTGTCGTTTCAATTTTTAAGTAGTTTTGGATCAACGTATGTTTGTGAAAAGTTTTTTTCTAATCTTAATGTTGTAAAAAATAAATACCGCACATCTCTAACTGAGCAACATATGTCTGATTTGTTGCTACTGTCAATATCTGAACTGACTCCTAACATACGAGAATTATTACAACAAAAACTATGTCAAAAAACATATTGATTGTACAAATTACATGTAAACCGTCAGTAGTCAGTGGCCCCTCCAGTGACTTTTAAATCGTCAATTTGTCCAACTGTTAAAAAGGTTTGGCAGCTTTGGTCTAGTCTATAGTTAGTAATAGATAGGGAGAGCATTATATAAAACGGAGCTATACAAATCATCGAAATATTATTATTATTATTAAGGTCACATGGAAAATATCCACATTTCCTCCAAGGAACTTAATTAACCTGGTAAGTCTTCCCAGAGTCATCAGCATTAGTAAGTTAGTTCTGCACCTGAGATGAACCAGAAGCTTGTGATGGAGGCCTCGCGAAAAATATCCGGGGCACAAAATGCTATTTCAGCCAGGATGTTTAGTATTTTAAAAAGAATTCAAGAATGAAAGCTTACAATTCATCAATAGAAATGCGACATTCCTCCTTAGAACTAAGGCTGCAGATACGTGATAAATGCTGTTGAAAACAGCCATGTTTCAACAACCAACTCTCTCACATTACATAGTCGGTGTCCTCTGGAGATACCCGAGATCCATTCTCAAAGAAAACTTTTTATCAATTTCGGTCGAAGTAAGACACAATGATTGACGGGCACAATAAAAGTCAATCGGATTTCTCGGTGTACCACTGAAGATACAGAAATCGGCGTCATTGGTTTTTTTTCAACAGAAAAAAAAAACAAAATGGCCCTGAGTGGTCATTTGATGACTCTGTAAGGTGGCATGCTAATTGATAAAATTACTAAGACCGATTTCCGTGCTAGATACTACCTAGACTTCAATGTGTAACCTATCCGAATAGGATAGAGGTAAAAAGATGAGATGAGGAACATAAATATATTATACATAGTGAAAAATCTTACGGTTGTATATATACAACGGTAATGACAAATAATTCCAGCTAAGCATTGTTCGTTGTTCATATTGTGTTATTTTTCTGTAATCGATAATGATCATGCACATAGTAGCTTCGTGGGATTAAAATAATCAATACACAAGTGGTTACTGCGTTGTATTATTGTTTGAATGCATAATACCGCACAGTAATAATAATAACACTAATCGTAAAATCCTTCTGTGCTTTTCGGCTATTATATTAAATTTGTTTACACAATTGGCAGAAAACATTCTACTTTAAACCACTTATCTTCGGTTTTTAAATGAAAATTTCTTTGCGCAATAATATATAACAAATATGTGTTTACATTATATGAAACAAAAACCTTAATGAACATTTTTGATACACAACTGGTAGAAAACATTATTATCCTTCTTCTGTGGTGCCGCTCCTATTAGAATTACCTCTATCGATTTCTATTTTTAAATGTAGAACCACTTCGCAATTTTTCGCTATTCGATGATCTTTTAATCTTAAGTGCAGGAACTTTTGGAGAAGCCCTTTAGACGTGTTCACATTTCAAATGATCTTTCTTTCGTGTCAATGCAATAATTGCAGAGACATATTCATAGTATTTGGGTTTTGAATACCGATTTAAGCACTCGTTACTCGTTTCTTCACTGAACCCTCTTGGATTAGGGCTGACAGATTACGATATGTACAATCCCAATGGAAATGTATGACGAGCGATTTGCTGAAATAGGCCACGCCACCAGAATATATCGCGCTTGTAGCGTGTTCTGTCACAAGCTTAACCTTGTAATATATTTGATCTTCTTCGTGTTGGCTAAGGATGTGTGTGTAGTCAGATCTTGCGTATTTACACGTATAACTAAGAATTAGGAGCTAATTTCTCCTTGAGACAATGGGCTATTATTGAAAACATACAAAGGATAACTAACTTTAAAAAGGGTCTTTCATACTCAAGAACAAAAATATATTCTAAGTTGCATCTTTATTTGAGGTTGAATTTGCCCTATCAAACCTCTAAAATAAAGTGCGAATCTTAACGACATAATAATAATATTTGGATGATTCAAAATCACGGGGCTCAAAGTTTGGTAGGGTCACGGAGACGCATTTTTTGCTGGGAAAAATGTGTCACTCATCAAATACCGTGTAACGCCACTGTTGCATTCCATCAGCAATACTACCAATAGTCCTACTCCTAGCGTCCACGAGTGGTCTCTTAAGCCCCGCGAGCCCTGGGCAATGTGGCCAATGGCAATACCATCAGCCATAGCAGATAGGAGAGGATAAATGGCGAATCTCCGGCGCCATAAAACCGGAACCCCCCAGCTAAGGGATGGAAACCCCTACAGAAAAACCCTGGCCCTCCTGGTAGGGGGTTGGGCGAGAGGCTAATAACCTCTCCCTGTAAAAGCAACGCTATTACGAATCCTAACACAGAGCCTCGGACAACAACTGAACTTAGGAAAAGACCCGGCAAACGAAATAAGGACTTGAAAATAGCTACCTGGAACGCAAGGACGCTGTATAGAAGTGGAGCCCTAGGAGAGATCACTAGGGAGATGACGAAACATAAAATTGACATAATGGCGGTGCAAGAAACCAGATGGATAGGATCTGAGCCATTTGACACAAGAACGCATACGATACTGCATAGTGGAAATGAAAGACATCATAAATTCGGAGTGGCCTTCATTGTTGACCGGAAAATGGGAAAATGCATATTAGACTTTAAACCCATTAATGAAAGAATGTGCAGCTTACGCATAAAAACGAAATTTTTCAATGTAACATTGATCAACGTACATGCTGAAACGGAAGATAAAGAGGACATAATGAAAGATACATACTATCAGAAACTCGAACAGGTCTACGACACATTACCATCAAACGACATTAAGATGGTAATTGGGGACTTTAACGCCAAGATAGGACAGGATCCTCTGCTCCAACACATTACAGGAATGAACAGCCTACACAAGCACGCTAATAATAACGGAACCCGAGTGATTGATTTCGCAGAATCAAGAAACCTAATAGTGGCCTCGACTCAATTCCCAAGAAAAGACATACACAAACGGACCTGGACGTCGCCAGATGGTAGACACCATAACCAAATTGATCATGTCCTGATAGAAAGAAGGGGGGCAACGAGCATCACAAACGTAAGGACGTATAGGGGTGCCAACTGTGATTCAGACCACTACATGGTGGTGGCCACCTATAGGAGCCGAATTGCAAACAACAGGACACGAAAATCACCAACTATTCCAAAAATCAATACGGAAGCTCTAAAAACACCAGAAGGCAAAGAGCAGTATCACAACGCCCTTTTAAATAGCCTACCAGATCAGATCACTGAGCAGAACTCCCAAGAATCACTCGAAAAAGATTGGAATGATATAAAAGAAGCAATTGTAAGAGCAGTGGAATCAAGTGTCGGAAACATGCCCAGACAGCCCAGGAACCCGTGGTTTGATGAAGAGTGTGAAAGAAAGATAGCTGAAAAGAATATACTCAGAAAGAAGTACTTGGAAACGTCAACAAGAAACAAAAGACAGGCGTACGAACAAGCGAGAAAAGAAAAGAGTAAGCTGATACGGGGAAAGAAAAGAAAATTCTTGAATGATATACTGCTAAAAATGGAACAGGACTTTGTCAATAATAATCCTAGAGAAGCATATAGGGGAGTAAACTTCTTCAAGAAGGGTTTCAAACCGAATACAACACTATGCAAAGACGCTGATGGATCAATTATATCAGATAAGGAACGAATAAAAACAGTGTGGAAAAACTACTTCTATAAACTTCTCAACCCTAATAGCGACCTGAGAAGTCACCCTACCAACATCCCCACTGAATCAAGTAATGAAGAATCAGCGAATCCACCAACAATGCAAGAAATAAACGCTGCACTAAAGAAACTTAAAAACAACAAATCACCTGGGAAAGACAACCTCCCGGCAGAGTTGTTCAAATATGGAAATGAGCATCTGAGAAATCTGCTACTCAATTTAATAACTAAAATATGGACACTGGAAAAAATCCCAGAGGAATGGCAAATAAGCATAATATGCCCAATTCACAAGAAAGGTGACAAATTAAAATGCGAAAATCATAGAGGAATATCACTTCTATGCACAGCATATAAAATCTACACCATGATACTGAAACAAAGAATTGATAAATATGCAGAAAACCTACTGGGAGAGTATCAGGCAGGCTTCCGCACCGGTAGATCCACAACAGACCAACTGTTCACCGTCAGACAGATCTTGGCAAAGTGCTGGGAATTTGACATAGACATACACCAACTATTCATTGATTTCAAGCAAGCGTATGATAGCATAGATCGGGAGTGTCTATATGACATACTACTACAATTCCAGATTCCACCTAAATTGGTTAGGCTCATAAAAGCCACAATGTCAGACTCAAGATGTCAGGTCAAAATAGACGGAGAATTGTCGGAAGAATTTACAGTATCACAGGGACTTAAACAGGGGGACAGTCTGGCTCCCACTCTCTTCAACATTGTGCTCGAACATGTAATACGAAAAACACTAATAGACACTGGCTCCAATATTTGTTTCAAGAGCAGTCAAGTTGTCGGATATGCGGATGACATCAACATTGTCGGAAGATCAATTTCAGCCATTAAGGAGGTCTTCGACCCTTTAGAAACAGCGGCGCGGGAAGTAGGACTGCGAGTTAATGTTGACAAAACAAAAATGATGGTACAGAGCAGGAACCCCTCACACAGAAGAAGAAGTAGTGCACTATTTAAAGACAACTACTCATACGAAGTGGTCGATCAATTCACCTACCTGGGCTCCAGCCTGACAGAGAACATCAGAAATCAGAAGGAGAATCACAGCAGCCAACAAAACATACTTCTCTTTGCTGCCAGTGTTTAAGTCACGTAGTGTCCACAGAAAAACCAAAACAACCATATATAAGACCATTGTAAGAACTGTATTGGCATATGGATGTGAGGCGCTGACACTGACGGTAAAGATGGCTGAAATGCTGGATACTTTTGAAAGAAAGGTGCTGAGAAGAATATGTGGACCCGTGAAAGAGGGCGAACAGTGGCGTATCCGGCACAATATAGAATTGTACGATATATATAAGGCCCCTAGCATCTCTGCACACATGAGACTCCTCAGGCTGAGATGGGCTGGGCATGTACAGAGAATGCCGGATACACGCGTCCCAAAAAGAATTCTGACTGGTCACCCAGGTGGAAAGAGAAAAGTGGGAAGACCCAGACTGAGGTGGGAAGATGAGGTAAGAGGGGATGCAGCACAGCTTCTCCAGGTGACAAACTGGAAGTCAGCCGCTGAGGACAGGAGGAGTTGGAGGCGACTGTTGCAGGAGGCCAAAGCTCGATATGGGCTGTAGCGCCATCGAAGAAGAAGAAGAGATTCAAAATCACTTCAAGGGGGCTGAATCACCTCAAGGGCGCTAAAATGATGAAGCCGTATGAAAACAATAGTTTATTTTTAATTATATTTAATTAATCGGCGCGCGGCCCGGCATAATGGACGGAACTACGATATCAAAATCGATCTTTCCTTAGGGATTATTTTAATAATTTCTGATGATTGTATTACTAAAATTTTCCCAGAAGAATCCCTCGGGAAGATACTAATTCATCGTCTAGAAAAATAAAATCTTTTGCTACCGGTAAATTTAGAGTCGAAAAACATTTATACAATTTTTAAACTGTTTTAGATAAAATGTTGTAATGGTAAGGTCCTTTTTTTATTAATCTTAAATTTAAATAAAATACATCATACTTAAGAGTCTCTTGTCGCCTTTAATAACTAATCTTTACAAATATTTATTATGAAGATCGAAAAAATTTAAGAAATGATTTAAACAAGATTTGAATAACCAGTTACTTACCCCCGTTTCTCTTTTCCATCTCCTTCCCTCCCCAATACTTTCAGCTTCACAAAATACTCCAATTGGGCATGCCATAGTCTCACTGCCTTCAGCATGATTACAATAGATATTGGGGTTGCTTTGGTAGAAAAATTGGATTATTTTTCATCACTGTTCAATTAGTTACGTGCAATTATTGTTCAAGATACGATCTGTAAGTTAGTAATTTGAGGTGGTAATTATATTCTCGAAGAAATTATTACTATATATTTATGCATTTAATATCGAATTGAAAGTTTGTAAGAAGTTAAAATGATTGAAAGCAGGTACATGAAATATATTATTTTGAGTAGTATAGCATACAATGATATGATTGAGATTAAGATTGCTAATTAAGTATTAATAATAGGCGTCATCGTTTATCTGAAAGTGTATTCATAGATAAAGACAATGTACTAAGTATTTATGCGTCTAATTTAAATTAGTAATCGGTTAATTATTTCTGCCAGGTATTTGTTTGATATCGACAAGTACATTTTCTCGGAATGCTCAAAGATACTGATTAATCGTCATGGTGCCATCACGAAACTTGCTAAGCCACAAAAGGTCTTGCAATATTTATAGTTACTGTATTTGGACAAGTTATTTTTGTATGTCTTTATTTAGTTATAAAAAATTACATTTTTATATCTTGTATAAACCTTTTGACAACTTATTTCTATGACATTAAGGACAATTTACAATACATCTAAAACTTATTCTTTATAGCATTTAGGCATAATCCACGAAAAGCAGCAAGGCTTTTAGCTTCTTTAACATCTGTCAGTAGTTCATTGAAAATCTTAAATACTTTAAAACAGAGATTATTTTGGCTTAATTTATTTTTGGAAGTCTAAAATGTCCAGAGTTTCTCGTGGGGTAGCCATGTATTACGAAATTAAAATTTACATTCTTAAACACTTATTTTATATAAATATTAAGGTATTGTAAATTATTCGCCGTCTCACACTAAAATTTCTAGTTTCTTCTGCATAATCATTTTCTTAGAATACCTACTACAATTTTTACTCTATTTTGAATTATTTGCAATTTATTTATCTGTGTTTGATTTCCCAAGAAAGTGACACTAGAACAGTAATTTAAATGATATGCTACTGCACTATTATAAACTAATTTACTTGTATTTACATCTAATTTATTTCTTATTCTTCTTAAAAATATTTTTTTTTTCCATTTTCTTAGTCAATAATTCAAAGTGAGAGTTAAATATGAGTAGATGGTCTATTATAATGCCCAATTATTTGATTTCTTCTACTTCCTCTATTTCTTCGTTGTCTATGATAATCATAATGTCTATGATTGCGTTGAATTCTAGCATGATTAACTCTCTGGAAAAATGTTAACAAGCAATAGCTGTTACATTTCAAAAGTAATTATCAAATTAATAAACTTTAATAGACATGCCGATAAGGGTGAGGAAAAAAACAAGTTGCAAAGAGCGGTGACGTAGGTGTCATCCTTTCAATAAAATTAAATAGTTTACGAATTACTAGTTATTTTTACAATAGTGCGCGAATTTCTAGTAGCAGTAATAAACTTTATTGCAAATTCCAAATCTTGCAAAAAAGGTTCACTTGTTTCCGAAATCGAATATTTTTTTATAGTATTTAGTTAGACACTTTTGCAAATGAGTTGTAATTTACTTACCGCAATAAAGAACATGTTCACACTGAGTGAACGCTTATGGTAAATATACCTACTTAAGGTTGTCACAGAAACGCTCCAATCACAAAACATCTCTTTTAATTCGAATTAATTTACTTGAATTTATCACACATAAATAATTTAATTAAAATAATACCAAAATTTGCATTTTGTTGTAGTTGATACTCTCGGTATCGCCCTGGTTGCTTGAAATGACTTTAATCATGTTTAGTGACAAGATCTGCTTAGTCAGGTACTTGTCTCCACCATTTGCAGTCACATAACATGGGGAGTAGGGATGCCATATTCCGCTACCTCTTAATAATAATTATTTTTTCTGAAATATTTCATGAATAATTTAATTCAAATAATACACACACACTCTTCTCTGCCTCAAACGTCTTAAATTATGCCTATCAATATTTCTGGTAGCAAGTGCTTCGTTTAGAATTCAAAAGATTAAAGTTTAAGGATATTATTTACAACCTTAGACAATTTCCATACTACAAGTATAGAATTTACAAGGATGTAATTTTTAGTATTGTTTGTGTTACAAATTTATAAAAGGTGCATTTTTGAGTGATGACATTTAAATCGAATGATGCATAAAATATGATATTCATAGATGTAAGATGCCGAAAAAAAAATTATAAATTTATTTCTGTTATCAAATTATATTATCCATTTACATTCAGCAATTTATATAAAAAAATATCCAGTATGTCGTCTAGAATACATAAATGTGAGTACTTACAACAAACTAATCAGCAAATTATTTAGGTATAATATTGTTTTGTGGTGAATTAATCTGTTTGGGCCAGATAAAGAAGCGATAGGAGTCGAACAGGCCCGATAAGCTTGATCGCCGAGATGCCTTCCCGGTGAGTCAGAGTCACCGTTCAAAGTTCGGACCTTAACTCTGAGTGTTGCCAGATCCATAGTTTTTCATGATATTTGGGACATTCATACCTCCATGGTTTTTTTTATCGGTCACCATAAATAAGTATTTTGAGTAAGAAGAGATATATTTTTAAGTAAACTAAATAAGAACAAACAATAAGCTAAACGACAGCTGGAAATTTGCTCAAGTCACATTCTGGAACATCATCACCCACTGAGCGGACAATTTCTCTAGAGTGGCTCAACCACGATTCTGTAATGGGGGGGAAAGGAGGCGAGTAAATGTTGAAAATATGATAGGCATAAATATGATTTAAAATTCCTTCGTGGTCTATGTGTAAGGATCTCGACTAGCAAAGCTGAAAGTCGCTGGTTCAAATCCCGGCGTCCGCAAGTAAATTTTATTTGATTAATTTGTGTATTTCACAAATTAGTAATTTTAAATAAAATATAGCAATATGGCGGCATGTTCCAGAGTGGAAGATACTCTTTATATTGCTTTAGTATAAGAATAGCGTTCAGAATTGAAATGGCTTTCTAAAAAACTCTTTAACGTTAGATGAATTTGTTATAAAAATAAAGCAAACACATGAATTAATCATTACTTTCATTAGGTTTTTGTAATTTCTCGCTGCGCCGCGAACCGCTGCGCGTTCGAGCCGTCGCGCGCTGTGGTCCTTATTAACAGCCTACGTGCCTTATTATAAATTTAAACCTATCATTATATAAATTATTTTATAGCTAAAAATATTGTCTACAAGTTTTGTTGATTTATTTTTTTTCGTTAACAGGCTCAGAAAAAAGTAATGTGCAAATATATTCTGAAATACTATTTTAAAAACTGATATTTTTCCTTTACTAATAAATTGTAGAGATTGTATAGCTTTTCTCGCAAAAATGAAAGAATACAATTTTTTAGAATAACTAATTAAAAACTAAACAAAAAATAAATAATCTGATTTAATAAATCCATTAAGGAGATATTAGCGTATTCCTAAATGCTTTGAAAAATATATTCAAGAGGGGGTGGGGAAGGAAGCACAAGGGGGAAAGTCGGGGACTTTTGTAAAAATACTTGTTTACTTGTCTTCTAACATCTGTGAAAAATTCAGCTTCTGGGGAATTAGTTCCGACACAAAACCTTCATTGACTGGGCTACTGTCCGTGCGCGCGCGCGATGTCGTCACCGATAATATTATTGCTCGCTGGTAGGACAAAGCACCAATCATAAAAACCGATTAACGGTTTCCTGCTCTCACACTTAATAATTGATTATCTAACCCGTGGGCGGCTCTGTATCAGTTATCATATTAATTTTATCTGGAAAATTCCAAACAAAAACTTCGGTCGATTTTCCTGAACTTTCATAATATTTCTGAATATATTTTTGAGAGTTAATTTTTTCTGTGGTTTAGTGTCTTACGATATGATATGAAAGTAAGGTCCTTGCTAGGACCACTCCTGTCCAATGATTTATTAGGACAAAATGATTTTTTG
The DNA here is from genome assembly GCF_061612785.1 of Hesperophylax consimilis. Lineage (NCBI taxonomy): Eukaryota > Metazoa > Arthropoda > Insecta > Trichoptera > Limnephilidae > Hesperophylax > Hesperophylax consimilis. The sequence continues at coordinate 20,404,296 of NC_142858.1, read as the reverse complement.
AATTTGAAAGTAACTCTTGTTCTCTGAGAATGGGATATTGGTTGATGCTTTATCAGCCGGTGCTCAACCTAGAGCCAGTATGAGATGGTTGGAGATTAGGACGAAAGGATGGATTAGCAACGTTTCTATCTCCTTCATTTTTTTGGTCCCTTCTTTCCTCTTCTTTGGCCCTTCTTGTGTCTCCCTACCTTTTGTACACACAAACTGTACTTATATGTATGTAATATTATATACACCGTGTTTCCTGACCGCTACGCCATAAGGTTATCCCATTAAGGAAAAATAATTTATTTTTTCCTCGGGCGAGCTAAGGGCAGTAAAATGATTGAAAATCTTCCCTAAATCAATGGAATTGTGATACCACCCGTTTGAAAGAAAACCGATGTCGCTAATAAAACCTTTCGACTCCTAGACAGACCAATAAATGTTCTTCATTTTTATTTTATTTGTTATTAGTTATTACGCTATATTGTTGTGAAATTATTTTTATATACTTTTTTTACCAATAATTTTTTCAAAAACACATTTGAACACATATTTTCTGTATCTCTCTATTATTGAGTACGGGATGAACGAATGACATAGTGAAAAGTAACATTTTAAATAATTTCTCAACAATTCATTGTTAGTATGAATTTCTTCTACAAATTTCTGTAAATTGTTTGTTTTGTGTTAATTCTATTCAATTGTGAAATTACTAACCTTGACACAGGAGAACCTTAGTGAGGTTTATAATTGTTTTGAAAATAGTAGTTTCCTTACATTATTATTATTTCAAAGTTATTGGAAAATAAAATGTCGATAGTATTTTTGAACAATACTCAGTAGACCGTTTGTTATCGTTTTAAGCACATTCAAAGCGTGATTAATTATTCGTCGTGAAATTCCAATGTAATCAGAGGTGAATCAAAATATGAGATAATACATTTACAGGGAAAGATATGGCGAGTATAAGTCATGCATTGCAATGAAAACACATTTATTTTAATTGTATTAAAATATCACCATATTTAAGACATCGGTTTCTTTCTGTATACAATTTAAATAAAAATGTAGACATGGTACGATCAAGCAAATCAAATAATTCTGTTGGATTAATCAAACAGAAGAGTATTATATCAGAAAATGTATGCATATGAATGGTGTCAAAAATGTGTCAGGACGGAGTTATGTGGCGGTCCATCCTCTCTGCCTACCCCTTTAGGTGAAAATTCGTGATGGTTAGTTAGACTCCTAGTTGTTGCGACTGGAATAAAAACTGCCATGAAAATTCTTGACAAAGCAAGTAAAGAAATAACCCCCCCTTTGATCTGAAATGGTTCATGCATATTACATTTCTTATCACGCGTAATAAGGGTTCCGTAACAAAATAGAGCACCAAAGAAAGGTAATAAACAAAAAATCTAACCTAACCTAATCTATCATTTCATCAATATGTTTCTCACGGCAAGTTTACAGTTTCTCTTCGTGTTACTCTCCTTTTTGACGAAACCAACAAGTATTTCAAAAAATATTATATATTAATAATATATACGTGATAGGAGAGCACCTGAATGTGTGACTCGTATGGAGCCCATTAGGCGAGATAAGACACAGGCCTGCGTATTAAACACTATCAAGAAGAGATAGCCAATCATCGGCGATACGAGGAGCGAACAGCGGACGACGATAAGACTTCATTGCAAACAGTGGATGCCATTAGTGCCGGTGTGTCAGGAACCCGTAACGAAGTGGACTATGATATAGCGAGAAGAGTCCTCAGTGAGTGCAACACCTAAACTGTGAATACGCCATGGCCATCGAGAGGGTTGGGGTGCTGAAGCACTTGAGATTGTGCGTCATCTTAGGAGGAGGGCTGGCCAGCGTAAGTATCATACACACTACATTTCACTATTACACAGATTAAAGACACTGAATTCAAAGGTAAAACTTAATTAACTTGTGTACATTCTATACCCATACATGCTCTTATAATTTACACAAGTATTGTACAGTTTTAAACAATATGTGTGCGTCATAAATATCCACTTTTCTTTGATTGATTTTGTCTGATTTCATATATTAGTGTTGTTTCATCTTTCACTATAAAGATTTATTCCATCAAGTTAATCAATCTCCGTTTCAAAACAAATGCTGGATTGCATTACTAAATCACACTTCAAATGAGTGTTTATTTATAATGCGACGCATTGGACAGGGCAGTGTACCCTTAATGAGTATGTTGTGATAAATAAGGGATTAAGCACGTTACGGTTAGGTTCATTATGTTCATACCATGAATTTAGGTATCATATATATTTAACTCGTTGCATTAAGCTGTCGCCAGATTCTATTATACTGTGCGGTATAAATTGCTGTAGTGGGCATGTCTGCTAGCACAGGGGTTCCCAAATCCTTTCTTACAATAGCCAAGTGACTGAGATCCTAGAGACCGAGATTGGCTGTTCCAAGAGATTTTGACAGTGATGGAGAAGTGAAGAAACAAACATAAATTAAATGCTTTGACAAAAAATATCAATTGAATTTGAGTGTATCCACGCGATGTTATTTTCCATAGTCAGCTAATGTTTTGACCGTTGATTGCAGTTCCAGGCTGTGCTATGGGTGGCCTTGACTATGGTGGGGATCATCATGTACGGGGACTGCGATTTTACAACCAACCACCCGTCTTTAGACAATTTCCTCGGATATGTTATGAGATTAATGTATTTTACCGGTAAATGTATTTTGTTATTGAATATTCTTGTATCGCATTTAACTATTGTTTTTCTTAAATAATGCGTCTTATTTGCGGAATAATATTATCGCCTTGTATGTACTTGTGTAATCTCTTTTACCTTTAAAATCAATCATTTCTTAAGATTCAGTAAACTACAGATAGTATGTTTAACAATCTATTTAATTGGGGATTATATTATCGTTTTTATGTACATGTGTAATTGCTTTTACCTTTGCAATGATGTATTATAAAATCAATTCTGCCTCTCTCAAAACTCAGCAAACTACATCGATTTGCAATCACCCCGATGGATAGTCTGTTTAACAATCTATTTAGTTAGGGATTATATTATCGCTTTTATGTACATTTGTAATTGCTTTTACCTTTGCAATGATGTATTATAAAAACAATTCTGCCTTTTCAAAACTCAGCAAACTACATCGATATGCAATCATCCCGATGAATAGTCTGTTATGCAATATATTTAATTAGGGATTATACTATCGCTTTCATGTACACGTGTAATTGCTTTTACCTTTGCAATGATGTATTATAAAATCAATACTACCACGCGTATTCAAATGCAATGTTGTGTGAAAAATTCAAAGCAATCGATGAAGAACTTTTGGAGATTTGAGAGTTTGAACATACGAACATTTAAATTTAAATTTATATAGATTTACATTCGCTCTGAAATTTCATATATATTTCAAAAATATGTTAAAAATATATTATTTATATTTCAAAAATAAGTTAACAATATATTATATTCAACATAAAAAATAAGATTTTTTAAAACTAATACATGTTAATTAATATGATAATTATTAACAATAATGTTCATTAATTGAGAATATATCGAGTTTCGACACTATATTATTATACTTACATTCACAACAAATGCGTACAGTTCCCATTCCAATCCTGGAAAAACAAAAAACTTTAAAGTTCTTGGTTTTCTGGAAAATCTAGAATATTCTGAATCTGGATTAGTTCGTTACTAAAGAATTGCCTAAATAACTGATTCATCTTGTCGAGTGAAATATTTGTTTGTATCGACCGTTGTGTATAATAAAATGGTTGTCGGAAAGCATTTTATGATCCTGCATGTTTATCTATGTGTGACCTCGAATTAAAAGTTATTGTATTGCGAGGTCAAAAGTACTAACTATGACTTGAACAAACATTGTATGTATCGTATAGCGTTATCATTTACTGCAAGCCTATGTTATCAATAGCCGTAGATGAAGATGATTGATTGCTTTGTTTCACGCTGAAAACTTTTTAGATTGTAATATGTTTTAACAGATCTTATAAATCATTTACTAATAGGTACATGATTTCTGCGAACTAGTGTGGAATTATATCATATAATTATATTTTGCGTGGGTATGCGATTAAAAACATGTTATTTCAATTTATGTTTTAGATATTAACCAGAGATGTGCTTTATTTCAAATAAATCCATTTCAAATGGAAATGCAAAATGGGTATTTTCCATTTTGCATTTTAAATGCTTTTCTCAATGCATTTTCCATTTTAAATGCTTTTTTGCAACATTCTTCGTACTATCTCCACTCATCTTTTTTCATAAGCCCCAAATATCAGTCGGTCCTCAAACTCGCTACGAGAGATAATTTACATTTGTCAAGTTACTCCCTTGTAGGAGCCCTGGCAATTGAGTGATACCATTAAAAAAATACTGATTCAAATACTAAACATGGGGCCATGACGCTGTAATATTAACTGCTAAGTTTCTATGTTTTTACGTTGGCAACATTAGTCCCGCGCAAATTTTTTGTTGTCTCATAATCTGTAGTCGTGGTGTTTTTGGATTTACCATCATGTAATATGTTTGTTCTACATTGATGTCCATTATTAAATGACAAAATTGTTTAAAAATTCTATAATTATTTTAATTGTTTGACCTCAGAAACCATTTTGCATTTTCAATGCATTTTGAAAATAGGTATTTTGCATTTTGCATTTGAAATGCTTTTCTAAAAACCATTTTGCATTTTGCATTTTCAAATGGAAAAGTTTTGACCCATTTCCATTTTGCATTTCATATGGTTTTGGGTACCCATTTTGCACATCTCTGATATTAACTAATATAGATCTGCCCAAAACTCCAATAATGGTAATTCATGTTATCAACAAGCGACTGACAAAATATGCCCCCATTAAACATGCTTAAAAATCGCAAACTTAACATAAAAATAATAATATTAATCATGCTTTATGAAATGCACAACAACAAAACACCCCCTAGGTACAACACAAAGATAACCATTATAACAAAATATTACACAGTGCAAAGCCAATTACTTAGCTCCTAAAGTCTTCAACGTTCTTCCTAGTATTCTTAATCATATAACTAATAGAGTGTGTCTATTTATTACATAAATTATATACACTTACGTTAACTGATAAACTTGTAAAAGTATGTATGTAGGTATTTAAGTACCTACTTACAAATCTTATTAACTTTGGTTTTGATTTTTAAATAGAAGAAAGATAGCAATACACTTTTTTAGACGTGAGGTCAACTGTTATCTGAACTAATGGTTATTAAATAAATAAGCAAACAATGCAATTATTTGACTAAATACACTCGATGAAAAAATTCCATAACTGCCTAATTTTTTTCTAAACAATATTTAAATCAGTCTGCGTATTTTCATTATGATGAGTCCATTATTTAATTTGTTTTGTTATTCTGCCAATAGATTAACTGAATTTTTTATCCACTTTAACTGTTACCGGCACAAAGCACTCTTTTCAGGTTGAAATGCCTAAACCCAAAAAAAATATTTCAATTTTATTTTGCTAATTTGATGGAAATTTTGTTTGATCTTACTTTTATCGTTCTTCAAAACAAGCTCAATAAATCTCATATTTAGGGCCATTTTTTTTTCACAGAACTAGAACAATTGATTAAATTTAAAACTTAATATTCAAGCTCTGTGAGGGTTCTAAGTACTGTTATTATTCAGGTTGTGTGAAAGAACTGGCCCATAGTGGAATAATAACGAAACTTGAATATTAACATTGTAATTTTATGAGACAATTGGGCTTTGTTTTGTTTGACAAAGCGTTGCGAAGTGCGAGAGACGCTAGCGGGCGATGGATGCCTGATATCTGACAATAACGTCTGTTAACCTGTCTTCAGATGTTGAGGGCAGCTGCAATGAAAAGACGAGGTTAAGCTCCACCGGTGTCAACATCACGGACTCCGAGCAGATCCTGGTCTGGGAATGCGTCTACATGGCAATGTCAGTCTTTTGGTTGATTTCGTCGGTCCTACTTATCATATGTAAGTATTCTATAATTAATCATTGAAAATAATATTAATGAAGATACGGAAATCGAATAAGACATCAGAAATGAAAATATCAATCTTGTATAGTCTAGGTCGAAGTTAATATTATATTAAAAAATGTATATTAAATTCAGTGGTGTGAGAAGTAGGCTACATAAAAGCTTTGAAATTATTTGAAAAACTTCAAATGTAAAAACTGTACAAGTTTCCCTTGCGTGATTTGTTTACTCCAAATTTGTAACAAATTCTGAACGAATGCATGAATAAAGACCCTACACGTTTATTTTGGGTTCGGATCCGGTGTTTTCGTTGTCATTCACTTAGGAACTTTGTGTTGTATGCTTTCCTGCCCGATTTTGAAAATATTGTTGTGCTTTGCTTTCATATATAGCGACATTGAAAATCAGGAAATTTCATACTTTTTCAAATTGACAGTCTCGTATCTTTTTGAGTTTTTAAGATGCAACATACTTTGGAAAAGTCGTAACCAATGGCGGTTTTTTGTAAAGTGCGTTTGTGCAATAAATCCAAATAAAAATATATAAGATAATAAGACAAACTTGCATTGTAATTTTATCACACTTTAAAAGCGCTATTCGAAATTAGTTCTAAAAAATCCACACATATTAATATTGCCGGAGAGCTAGTCAGAAATCAATCCCATATTATTAGCGACTATGGGACTTTTCTGTTCTAAGAAATATTTCCTCAAGTTCAACATACAAGTAGTGCTACAGTGGTAAACAGTACGAGCGGGCAAACCTTAGGAATCTGTTGGCTGCTCGGGTGAGCAGCAACTATGACATTAGTCAACACCAAATTTGTAAGGAATAGGATTTGCAAGAGTTGATAGATTTTGTTCTATGATTATCGTGTTTGAATTTGTTTTTAAAATAGGTTTATTAATAAGGCTGTAACTTTTTATATAAAAAACTAAAGGTTTCTTGAGAAATTGTAATAATTAAAAGAAAATACCAACTTAGGAAGAGGGAATTTTTTCTCCCTTTTTTTGATCTCCGATTGAACTCCCAATGAGATAGGCTACTTTTTCTTCTTTCGTATGGTGGGGGGGTCAGAGGAATGGAGCGGTCATTCGTTGACCACATGTTCGGTGGTCTGCACTGATAGGTAGATAGGCTACAAACCGCCACTTATTGTAACTAATAGAATTTTCTTTAAAACAACACTAGTTTACTATGATCAGATAATTAGTTTCTAAGATATGTTCCCATTCATGAACACGTGTCGGTCCGGAAAGTCTAAAATAGTGTTTCATCCCACGACTCAAGTGATTGGCAAGCATCTAGAGGGGCAAACAAACCTAAATTACATACACGTTGTAGACTTATTTAAAATATAAGGCGTCAAACACCTGATACAAACGTATTTATTTACCCTATGAACCCCCCCTCTACCCTCCTCTCGCCCCCTCTGGACTAACCCCTAGATTCCTACCCACTTTTCGTACGTTTTTCCTTCCCAGAACTTCTTCTTTTTATAAAGACTCTCCACACAGTATCTCCAAATATGACATGGTTTTCTTAAGTCTTCGTGTGGAGAGTGGTTTTTCAATACACTGGTCATAATATGATCATGTTGGTAGCCTTTTCAAAACAGGTATATTTTAAAATTTATTTAACCTTTGATTTTTAACCTCAAACTAAATGGAAGGTCATTCCAAGAGTGTGGACCCAGTAGGAACTTTAAAAGCTGTCCCCAAATTTCACAACATTCGTACGAGAGGGTTCAACCACTCTGTTTATCTGTTTGACACATCAGACTTGGCCGACCTTACCGTGAGTTGCCTCTGAGTAAGATTGCTCCTCGCGCAGATATCAGTCAAGTAAGATGGTGCCAACCAGTTCGTTACGTAGTTTAGTTTGATCAAAACAAATAACCATCGTGCATGTAATTTATTTGCTTGCAGACGTGACATGGGAGAAGGTTGCCTCTGGGCTACTTTACCTGTACATGTGGAGCTGCATAACCCTCGTCATTAGCATCGTCGACCTGGTACTCGGTGCCTTGCTGGGCAAGGACATGGATACCATCTCTACTTTTTATAGTGTACTTCCTGAAAGTCAAAAGGATGTAAGTTAACGTTGCCAATATAGACGTCTGAATGTAATAACAATCCCCCAAAAGCCAAATTTTGTTTATCTCTTGAGTTTTCTGAAGTCCCGATTGATTTGATTAACTTTGCCTACCACCAAAAAAAGAACTAGAGACATCATGTCATTTTTAATTACTCGGCTATAAATGCCTTTGATGTATATTTGAATGGAAAACAAAGTCTCCACTGACTTTTGACTTTTCGATCGAGACAGCCATTAAACAGTGCGCAATTGCATAAGTACCTACTTTCTGTCTTTCTTACACTGTCTGACATGTAATTCGTCATTCCATTGGCATTGGCTATAAACATGCATATTTTAAATAAGGTTGCCACAATGTTCTTTATTGTATGATATTTATGTTAATATCCGAATTAATTTTGTTCAACCACAGTATTGCCCTCCCCACCGGCATGGCTATTGGCAAGTTAGTCCTGCAGATAGGGAGATCAAAATAGTCGATGCTGTCTGTGACGGAGATTAAACATCGGGAAAATAAAAATTAATTCTCTGCATGATAGCCAAGTTTTCAAACCATCCACGAATCAGTCTGAAGAATTATTGAGCAAGAAGACAACCTCCTCCCTACTACTATATCTGTCTTTTCTAATGTTGTGCTACTTTATCCAACGACCCCAACATCTACTGGGGTGATGCCACCGGAAGCAAATAATTAACCGTGTAGATCTGTATCTGCAATTTGATACACAAGTTCATAGTAGATACGAACAAGCGTTTCTATCATCTGAAGTAGCATTGTCCTTTGCATCTTCGTCCTTGGTTTAGACTTATGTGTAATCATCAAATAGGCTGTATCTTGTATCTATCTCTGGAACAGATTTGCTTACTTTGTTCGGCTGACTTTCGGTCACTGGATCACTAGATTTATTTAAGGAACCACTTCTTGTTGGATTATTTTTTATCATAAGATTTTGAATAATACATATGTTTTCCTGTGTGGACGAACCAAAACATCATATCCTTGTCCAGGACAGTCCATTTCTACTGATTTTGAGGTTGGATAAACAATATTTCGTCAGCATTAAGGATTTTTTAAATAATTACAGGTAGCTACGGAATACGTTTTCCAAATGATGAAGATCTCAGCGGGTGTGCTGATGACCGTAGCGATGCGGGGCTTCATCCTGTGGATTGTTAACGTAGCTTGCGCCGTCTACATCTTCATGTGCATCGTGGAGATTAACAGGGAACAGCTCAAGGAAGGGGTAAGGCACCACATTAGGAAACTCTCATCTATTCATGATGATTTCATCAAATCGATTATAAACGCCATTAAGATTTTTTAAGGTTTTTCTACCTTAAATTTTTTACCACCCATTAACTATTAAATCTCCACCCATTAGCGTTTGGTTCAAATTTGAACTACCTTTTTTCTCGACGGAAACAGGCCAAACGCCTATGAAATTTCATTATTTACTTACTGTTATAACAGGCTTTACAATTTTATTATTCGGGCTGTATTTTTTTTTTGGTTAAATTTCACATTTCCGCATCTCGCCACTGATGTTACTGTATCGAACCAAAGTGCAAAAATACATCAATGACCGCACCTGATTACAATTTGATGACAATTTACGGGTATTCAAAAAACCTGCATTACAACTTTTTGACCGGTTCTAATGTGAATGTGGACCAGGGTTGCCGATGCATGCCCTGCCCTAAAATATACATATGGGATGAAGATATGTTAAATTACCCACAAGTTCCTTTACCTCCAAAATGCTAATAAAAAATCTTAGATATTCGCAGAATTTGGAGAACTCTTCGGCTATTGGCAAATATGATTTAAATATTGTAGACCATACATATATTACTCTCTTTAGATGGTTTTGATGAATCAGCTGATTCAGTCGTACCAACGGTAACCAAACGGTGTGTAAATTCTGCATGTAATAATATATAATATTAACTGTTTCGGAGATTGGCGCGTACGAACACGTAATTTTTATATTAAAGATATGTATAGAACATCCAGAATCAACGTTTGTTGATCCATAATATATGAATATATGTTTTTAAGCCAACATATTTATCACTGGTGTTCCTTTCTGCAAGAAGCCATAGTTAGAGAATCTTTACTGCTGAATTTTCGGATATCATAAGCTTTATATACGAATTCAGGTATGAAGGTAATGCATAATATTGACCAATCCCATATATTTATAAGTATAATTTGGTTTCAGGGTAATGACTATCAGCACAGGGGGCCAATAGGAGCATATGACAAGTGAGTTACTATATATAAGATCTACAAAAATAATTGAAACAATGGATATTGGAAAGCACGCACCATTATGTTATGAAACCGCGAACAAAAGTGTTGTTAACATCGTTCACCATACTACTGCAAATATCCAACTTACACACAAAATGCATAACTTTTAATGAATCCGCCGCACCGCTTTGATGGACTGTGCAGTTTGGTCTTTGTTCTGCGATAGTCGGCACGCTTCCATGATATATCTCCCTTTGTTTCTTTTAACCCTAAGACTTGTATATTTATTAAAGTAATCGTATACTTCTCAGTTCTCATTACCATTGAAAAGGAGTCTATTTATGGTATAGAACATTAATTTGATGGTTTGTACTTGTAATGACTGTGTGAAATAGGACGTAAGTATTGCATAGTGGTTCTAGTAGGCATGTGAAAAGTGATTGTAATGACGGCGCTCAGTGGTATAACTAATATTGTCGGGTTATCACATTATAAAATGAAAAACTTAAAAATAGTTCTAATGTTTCAGCCCTAGCGCAGAGGTCAGGTCATCCCAGTGGCTGAATGGGACGGGCAACATCGAAAGACCTCACCTGAAGTCGACCAGTTACGGTCGCGAAAACAGCCAGTACGGGGAGAACAACCTCGGCTACTCCAACTCCAACTTCCCTAGCACTACTGCCGTCAGCAACTCCAGTTTCGGAAATAACTACAATAACTCCAGCTTCGGCAACAACAACAATAACTCCAGCTTCGGCAACAACAACAACAGCCCCAGCTTCGGCAAAAGCAGCAGTCCCAATTTTGCCGGCAACAACAACAACAGCCCCAACTTTGGCAACAACTCCAATAATAATATCCAAAGGTAACTTCTTATTTTGTTTGTGTTTATTAGTCTCAAATCCCGAGTCAGAGTTAAGAGGGTCAGCCCTGAGCCAAATGGCGACTGGCGCTAGTGAAAAACCTCAAAGGCGCTGTATTAGGTTTTAGTTGGTTCCTCGGAACCTTGGCAAGTCGGTCAGCGCCTTGGCAAGTCGGCGCCTGGAGTGGAAACCATAGAATCTAATGCCTCGTCTTATACAAAGGCTAATTCGGCTGTAGGTATCTAAAAAAATATGAATGGTTTATGTTTATTTTTTAAATGAATGCCATCAGTTGTTTTCTTGGGAAAGTATTTTGATGTGAAACAATTTTTGGCGAGCCTAGATGGGTAAAACAAAATCTTTCTTAGCAAGCGTGGCAAGCCGCAGCGTTCGAACAGCTTCGTGACGCCCGGCCGCCAAAACTCTGTGCGCTATATTTGACCAAATTAGAGCAGGTATATTGAGAGAATGAATGCAGTGGGGAAGGGGTGGAAAGAAGTGGAAGAGAAGATGGGGAAGTATCTCACTATTCAGATATGGTCACCACACGGGTAAAGCCAGTTCAAGGAACATCTCGATTCTGAATGGTGGTCATTCACCAGGGTTTATTAATACCGAAAGTATTTGTGAATATTTATAGATTATTTCTGTTGTAACTTTTTAAATGAGCGATTTTTTTCCCCTAGCCGCCAGCCGCCGGGCTTGCAGTCCAAGCCCATGCCGTGGGAGCGCGCGCGCGAGCCCATCACGCCCATCCCGGACTACGACAGTCCACCGCGCTCCGCCATGAAGCAGAACGCCCCGCCGCCACACTCCTCCGGCCTTTACCGGAGATAGGCCTCACATCCCGCACAACACCCTCCTTCCACATTGGCCTCATACTGAAAACCGCACAAAACCCGTAGCTCTTCAAAACACATTGTTTCATGACAGGAATAAGACCGAATAAGTGAATTTGAGATGAGAATTGAAGAAGAAAATAACAATAAATTATATGTAGATATATGATATCGACACATAGTTTCAAGATAGTAACAAGTCCAAAAAAAATAATCTTGATATATTCACATTCGGATGAGTAATAAAAATAACAATGAAATATTCTTACGTGCATATTGATACAAGATTCAAGACAGAAACAAGTCCGAATAGGTGATATTGTTTCAAGTCCGAATAATAATTAACGAGAAAAATAACGATAATATGAACCTAATCTAACGTATTGATTCGCTATTTCAATACAGAAATAATTTCTAATAAGTGATGTTGAAATATACACATTCAAAAGAAAAACAAAAATACGTTTTTTTGAATATTTTATAAAGATGTCAAAATACAAAAGATTTAAAATTTAGCAGAAACGGTGTTTCTCCCTTCTTGAAGAATAATTAAAATCTTATGGTTCTGGTACAGTGATTTTTCCATAAAAATAATTTTCTGATGTCTAGGCGGTATAGTATTGAAAGAGATATATTATGTTGGAAATATGTAAATAAATAGTAATAAGTCTTGACCTGGTGTGTCGATATAAAATATATCAATTCAGTATGTTTGATAAATACCATTATTATCAATGTGTTAATTATGTTAACGTATTATGGACATTGTTTGATTAGAGGGAGTTGTACGGGAGTGATATTGTTCCTAAGCACTGGGACAACTGAGATTATGAATTAGGAAATAGAAATACGAGAAATGATTAAATGATTAAATTAAGCACGTCCTTAAAAATAAATATTTTTGTGTGGTTTTCATTACGAGGGTAATATTAATAATAACCCATAATAATAGTAAAAATCGTATATGTATATTATCGTTCAGTTCCATTACAAGTGAAGTTTCTCCTACTTGTGCTAAATGTCACCATTACTTTGTGGAGTTAGTTAATATTTTCAATAATAATATTTAGCTAATGTATACAGCGACGTTTTCGTGTAAAATCACCCCAAGGGCGATAGTTGTTTTGACCGGATCAATCCGTTATATTTTTTTTTAATTTTTCAAAATGGGTTGGTGATTTTCAAAATGAGATGAAAGTCTAAAAGGATCTTGGTTTTCAGTAATATGTTATTTTTAATCAATAAAATTTATTTTGAGATTCAATATGGACTTGTTTTTATCCTCTTCTGTACTGAATAATTTCGTTTGCTTCATAACTGGATGATGCGATGTTTATCAATTTGAAGAGAATTATTATCGCAAAGGTGTAATCAGAGATTATTCTTGTCTACGTTTCAAATGCGTATCTTTGGTTACATCGATAGCAGATATCGAACTCCTGACTGATATAAGCATAATTAAAAAAAATTTCAAAGGTGTCCATTTTGAATATTTGAATTAGCGCGCACGGAGAATACTTACTGATATAAAATATTGTTAATTTATTCAAATCCTTGCTCAAATTATTCGTTTTCCTGTTAAACACGGGACTGGAGTCCTCTCTTCCTCCCTCCGTGCCTATAACGAATGATTTCACAAATTTCATAACAAACTATCAGTAGAGCACGAATATGTTATGGGGAAGTCGAAACACGTGTTCTTACAAATAATAATATTGTCGCATCTCGTCCATTATACAGGGTTTTCCAATAAGAGGTGTTATTTTGATATTCAATCGTAAAAGATCAATGGTTTCGTTGCTTGTATGGCACGTAGCGCCGTCTTGTTGAAAATAAACGTTGTCCAGATCAATACCGCATAGAGAGGCTTTTCAACAATAACTCTTGGGTTTTCCGAGCCCCAGATGCGACAATTTTGCTTGTTGACGAATCCACTGAGGTGGAAATGGGCCTCATCACTCAATATGATTTGCATTTGATTCACTCGAGTGAATTTTAATAATTTCAATGCGTTGTTGAAGCGTGTATCGTTCCATTTTTATTAATGGCGTAGTTTCTACTTCTCAAATGTCAAAAAATTACATCTTCAAAAGTAACATCTACCGAAATAGCGGGCTATTCAAAATAACACCTCTTATTGGAAAATCCTGTATTTATTCGGCCAAGGCCACCTGCGTGAACACGTGTTCAGATATATTTTGAACGACTAATATTTTATTAGAAAATGGTCATGCAGTCACATTTTTAAGAGTGTCTTGATAAAAAAAGCCCCATTCATGTTTCTCCGTGTGTAAAGCCGTTCGCTTTAGCAGGCCTCTGAGCGTGATGTCACAAATCTCACCAACAACCGGGCATCACTGCACGGAGTGTAATCCGGTTAAAATCGGGATTGCAGGCCATTTTCCTGATAAACTTTTAGTTAATTCCTTATATATCGAAATACGTGTTCATGAATGTGCATTTGCCTTGATAATATGTTCAATGACGAAATTCGAAAGTAATAGGTTTTTAATGAACACGGGTTCATTTACTAATAGTTTATCAGGAAACCTCTTAATTCAATCGTTAAGGCCTGCATTCCCATTTTCAACCGATTTGCGAATAATTTTAAGAGATTTCTATTTTTTTAATTTGAGTATATTTGGGAAACATACAGTTATACGGTGACCGGATAAATCATCAAAATGATAATTCATCACATCTTTAAAAAGTTATATAAAGTCATGGAAAGTGGTGAAACAAATTTTTTTTTAACTGGTTTAATGATAATAATGGTTTCATTTTTTTTTCATCGTTTCTAATGACTTTATATCACTTTTTAAAGGTGTGTTGAATTATCGATGTGTTGATGTATCATGGAATCCAGTTATACATGTGTATTAATTTTGCATTTCAGATGTTGAATATAAAATAAACCAGTTAAGTTAAGTTTTAGGAAGTAGATATTTATATATAAATTAAATACTGTTAGTTTAATAAGCATCTTGTCAAATTATTTGCTTTCCTGTAAAAACGGGACTGCGGGCCTTTGACGAATGAATTGACAAGAGTTCCTAACAAAGTATCAGTTAAAAGTGAATGTTTTATGAGGACGGCAGAAATCGTTTTCATACAAATATTTATATTGATATCGACATACTGATATTGTCGCATTCCGTCATGATATTTATTAGGAAGAGAACACGTGTTCTCGATATATTCTGAATGATTAATATTTTATCAGGAAATTGATATGCTATCACTTTTTTAGTGGGATCATTTTTCTCCGTGTAATTTCGGTTGCCTGTGTTGTGAAAAATCACGGATGTTGAACACATCAGTCCCAATTTTGAAAATGGTAAAAAAATAATAATAAAATGTTTAACAGTACATTATAGGTAGGTATTGTATGGCTTGTCTAAATTACCCAAAATAACATTTATAATTTTAAATATGCAGTTAAATTCAAAGCAAATGTGTTCAAGAGTCAATTTATAGAGTACAAGTTTCAGACATATAGACGGAGTCACAACCGAAATAGAATAGAAATTTACTGATTTTGAAATTGATGGTAGAGGAATACATAATCGTATAAGGCGTAACGTCACTGCGATGGCTTTTATCCTCCGGGAGTATAGCTGATTGCACAGACATCGTGAGACCAGCAGAGGCAAATATGTATGTACACAAGGGGAAATCTCCTCCGGTATTTATTTATTTATTATTATTATTACACGCCCTAATGGGCTTTTACACACTACAAAGTTTAATAGTTGAGTATCACAGTTATTATAAATTCTACAAAATTAAAACAATAAAGGAAACATAATACAAAGAAAAAAGAAAAAATATTAAATGTTACAACAAAAGCATATAATAAAATAAGATACATTAGTAAAAATGATAGGAAGTCTCACATAAATAGATTTTCAAAATAATAAAAAAAAAATATATATATATATATATATAATACAATAATATTGAAATTTTGCCATTTTGCCGTGCTAAAAACACTTTATTCAACTTCTCGAAATTAGCTGTAGATTTGTAGTTTTGAATACCACACCAGAGTCCCAACTGCTCCCGTCTGGAGGCAGTGAGACTATGGCATCCTCAATTGGGGTTGTTGTGAGACTGAAGATATTGTGAACCTCGAAGGAGATGAGGAAGTTGGGAGAGTACTTGGCTCTTCAGATCTGGTTGCCAAACACTAATTGTAAAATAGTACAAATTAATTTTAGTAAAATTTATTTGAGCCCGCGACCTTCGGATTGCTAGTCGATAGCCTTACCCCTCGATAACGGAGGCCGTCATTTAGGAACGTTTTAAATTATGTTTTACATTTGAAAGTAGACGTTTATTACAATTTGGGAGGAGGGTATGTGCACCGCCGCCCCGGGAACCATTTATTGGATAACCTACACTTCTGCCATAGGTCTCCCCAAGTTGTTGGATATGTTTGGTGACTTATCAGGTGTGCCCGAGTTTATGGGGTGAGGTATGTGAGGGGCTTGGCGGCGGATGCGCCTGCCTAATAACTGCGTGGTGGGCCGGATCGATTAGTCCTCTTTCAACGCATCGCCTTGCAACGCAGTAGGAGAGTTGGATTCTTATGTATATCACTCAATCACACTGAACCCCAGATTACTACCCACCCATCATACCTATTTACTTCCCAGAACCCACTCTCCTTCCTTTCCTTCAAAATTCCCCCAACACAGCATTCACAAAGATGACATAGGCCCTGAGGGTTACGATTTTCCTCAGGGCCTCCTGAGTGGATATGTTGTAAAAAATATAAGAAATAAACAACAATCTCGCTAAACGTTGACGGTGACCTATGGTAGGGGTGTTGGTTATCTAATAAATGGTTCCCGGGGCGGCGGTACACATAATTGTAATAGTTCTCGAGGGCTCTGATGTACAGACATTATGGCTCCTGTTGATTGACGAACATATACTAAAACATCGTTGGTTGGAATCGTAGCTTGAAATGACTTTAGCCATGTTTAGTAATAAACAAATTAGAATAGATTTTTTAGCTATCATAATTTAAAATTTGTAAAATTTAATTCTCACCAATCTAATCGCCGCAATTTTAATAGGCACATATATATATATATATATATATATATATATATATATATATTGTGGAAATTATAGCAGTCTATTTGTGTCTCGACATATAAAAGAATTGAAATAAACAATATTTATGTTGATTATTTTTAAAATGAAATATATCTTCCAGATCAGAATATTTATTTCCGAGACTGTGAAGTCTTGGAATCGGGGAATTTTGATAAGACAGTGTCCTGGCGTTGTAAAAATAAAAGGGTAGTAAATTTCGGCAAGATCTTTTGGGTATGTGGATGCTGATTAATTGGAGTAACTCAGGACAGTCAATTTTGTAATGCAGTATTTTATGTAATACTATTAAATCTGTGTTTATTCTTCTTTCTGAAAGTTTTAATAGGGACAATTTATCTAGTAAGTAGTTATAATCAATGTTTTCTACAGGAATATGCAATTTATAGTTTATATACTTCAGGAACTTATGTTGAATCTTTTCAATGTTATCGGAATGAATATTGTAAAAGGGAGACCATAACGTAGAGTTATACTCTAGTTGGCATCTAACAAGGGTTTTGTACAACATGATAAATGTGCCTAAATTATTGAAGTCTTTTGAAACTCTCAAAACGTATGGATATGGTATGGTATGGTCCATGAATATCTCAATTTTCCAGCGTCTCTCCAAACAAGATTTATGTATTTTCAATAGACGATATGCAATACATGCAGTATTTGGCCACACGGGTCCAAGAGAAGTATTGTGGAATACTTGGAGAGGCCAATTGAGCCTTTTATCGTCAGTAATTTATTTTCATTTTTACTTCGGTGTATACCTATAATGAGAGTAAATCTATCCCGAATATATTTCCCACTTTCACTTGCATTCTTTGTTATTCTGATTTGATTCACTTAGTAGTGCCTGTCTTCCTCGAGCGTCTCAGAATTTTTTCTTTCACCGTTGATCCTTTATAAGTCCAAAACAAGGAATTAATGTCTACAGGATTGTCTACTTTCATCCCTTCCCTGCCATGCATCAGCACCTGTAGTGGACTGCTGGCCTCGCTGTTTAGGCACATTTTTTACTAGCGACTACAATATCATTGCAGCAAAATAACTATTAATATAATAACTATTCTAATACTATCTTTTATAATTAAATAATACAATTTGAGGTTTTAATAAAACTTTTGGCTTCTATGGAAACTAAATTTCTTAGTTTTCATCGTGACAAGTTAAGAAACATCACGAAATTTTCAAGGGTAGCAACTAATTTTTGAAATAATAATATAAAAAAAATATTCATTTTTATTTATTCCTTGTAAAATAAGATCTCTCATTCTTAATATTATGGTTTATTCCTATTTCTTATATATCATCTCTATGGATTTATATCTTAGGTTTCATTTTGGAAAACATAATATATTAGTATATATGAAAATGTAGACACCTATAGTAATATGTACAAACATAATTAAGTAAAAAATATGATCATCATTAAAGAGAACATACCTACTTGTGGATGAATTAACTCTTATAATTAACTATTAAAATAAACTCAAACTTAATCCGACAAAGACGGAATTTATTTGGATAGCTTCTCCTGGAAGACAAGCCCTCATCGACTCCAGTCCAATCCGTATTCAGAATACAAATATAATCCCTTCTACGGAAATAAAATTTCTAGGTTTCACTTTATACAATTGTCTTTCTCTTGAATCGCAAATTTCAAAAACTGTAAGTGCTGGCTTTTTCCATCTAAGGCAGATAAAATCAATTAGGAGATGCCTTCCCTTTGATGGAGCAAAATCACTCATAAATTCGTTCGTTGTCTCACGTATGGACTATTGTAATAGTGCATATGCTGGCCTACCAAAAAAACAATTCAACAGAATCCAGTCCGTTTTCAATGCTGCGGCGAGAATGATTTTTGGTGAATCTAAGCATTGTCGTATAACCCCGCTTCTAAGGGATCGTCTTCATTGGCTTCGATGCCCTGAAAGAATAGAGTTCAAGATCTGCTTAATGACCTTCAAAGCATTGCAGGGAATGGCGCCAGCCTATATATCGAAATTATGTGTCCGACAAAACCTAAGCGATAGACAGCTTACTCTGATGTCAGCAGATCTAGATGTTACCAATCGTTTAATCGAACTTTCTCGGTCAAATCGAGCTGTTTACTATGATCGCTCCTTTCGTGTAGCTGGCCCACTCATTTGGAATAAACTTCCCCCAGCCCTTACCAATATACAAAATTTGGCTGAATTTAAACGGGTTTTAAAAACAAAATTATTCAAAAAATCATATCATTTATATTCTCATGAATCTAAGCTTCTTTTCAATATACTATAATAAGCCTGGTTTTGAAGTTTCCGGTAATTGTTTGGTTTCGGTTTCCTCCTTATTGTACTTTTATGTTTAATGTCCACCAATTATATAATATTTTAATGTTTTCCTGTTTTATATAATATTTTAATTTTAAAGTTCTCATTTTTCGTGCACTGTTATTGTCTTTTATTGTTGTCCTCTACTAAAATAGCACTGTTATTGTTAAATTTTATTCTCTGCTTTTGTGTAAACCGTTTATTCTTTATTTCATATTATGTTATTAATTTTTTTTTTTTAAAGGAACACAATAGGAAATTTTATTTTTAAGTTTATTATAGTTAAGCGCACTTGAAGTGAAACAACACAAAACTGCGCTATATAAATGCTATGTTATTATTATTATTATTACATTTAATTAATTAATTTGACCAACACACTACACAATACTTGTAACAACCCAATCAACATGCTATGTAGTTATTTCTACTATTTGTCGTTTATTTATATATTTTAACCATATGCTTTTCCATGACTTTACCTATGTGTTCTACATCATCTGTAATACATTGGTGTACAACTTTACCGTTTCATAAAGAGTATGCAAATACATACACAAAGCTGAGAAAGGGGATGTTACCACGTAGCTCAATGAGGAACAATAATTATTGAAGGTTATCTACTATTGTAATAAACATTATATTTATAAATTTAATGTATTTAAAATAAATAAATTCTACATTTTTATAAATAAATTACCAATCTGCTAATTGTGTTATTATAGCTTATAATAACGTTTTATAATATTTTAGGGAAATATTTTAAGACCTTGTCGAAGAATGAAGGTTTAGTGGGCACCTGCTTCAGGAGCTTGTAGGCGTAGCCCTTGTAATGCACGGGGCGGTAGACAGTGCGCACGGGCACCAGAGGCACTAAAGGCACCAGGGGCACTAGCCGGAAAGGCTCCCCTATCTGCCCGTTCACCTCCACCAGCGAGTTGTAAGGCTTAGCCGTGGAGCTCGCTTGCTCGAGGACCTTGGTGACGGGCTGCTTTTTTAACACGAACATCTTAATGACGGACGGAGGCTTGACTTCTTCGTGGACTTCGTAGGACGAGGCATGCGAATCCGAGTGTAGATGGTAATCTGGAACGTGCTCATCTATGGGCGAATTATAATCTGAGACATCCCGGTTTCCGGGCTGAATGTCATCGGAGACGTGCCGGCCCACGGGCAAAGTATAATCTGAGACGTGTTGGTCTAAGGCTAAAGGCTCATTATAAGTCGAAGGGTACAGTTCAACTGGAAGATCATAACCCGACGTGTGCTGGTCTACAGGTAGTTCGTAAGCTGAGTGGTGCTGGTCCACAGGGGGATTGTAAGCTGACGTATGCTTCTCAATGTGGAGATTATACGCCGAAGAATATAGTGGCTCTGGCAAATTGTACTGCGACATATGCTGATCCCCGGACAGTTCATAAGTGGAACTGTGCTGGTCCACTGCCAAATTGTAAGCAGAAGGGTTCTGGTCCGTATGCTGACTGTATGGCGAAGGGTGCTGGTCGAAGTGCGGATTATAAGCCGAGGGTTGCTGGTACTGATCTGCATATATCTGGTAGGCCGTTGCGTGGCGTGGCTTCCCCACGGGCAGCAGGCGGGTGTACTCGTAGCGCGAACTCTTGCCGAGAGGGTCGGTCATACTGTTGATGTCCTTCACGAGCCTTGCGTGCTCCTCCTCCAGGTTTTCTCTTACCTCGTAATCGCTATCCCCCCTCCTCTGCATTCGTGTCTTTGCTTTTCTCATCTCGTTGAACAATTTCGGTATGAGTTTATTTAGCCTAGGCGATGGCTTCGGTTTCTCCTTGGATATTTCGGCCAATTGGGAGAACTTCTTTGGCGGTGAGCTTGATTTCTGCGGTTTCGTTTTTTCGCTAGCAAATGGTTTCCATTCGTCTGAAATTAAACAAACGTCTCAGTTAAACCACTCAGATGATTGCATTATATATATGCACAATCAAAAAACAGATTTAAAAAATATATATGTATGCCTGGTTTTTATATTGATCAATCAATGCAATTCCGTGATAAATAACTATGTTTTATAACCCGGCCAAGTAATAATTACTTAATTGAACATCGTTTATCTCAGTCTTCTTCAATGATAATGTTTATTATTGTTAAAAAAATATTTAAATTTACCTTCTATAGCGCAATTGTAATATCTTTTAGACGCTCCTCGATAGTAGAAGGGGTGTAGATGATGCTGAAACAAACATAACGGTAAGAAAAGCAAACTTTGATTAGTTTTAACACTTTACCTGCGTCTTTAAAACTATTTGATCAAAATTGGTTGGCAAACGCAGCGAAACTCTGGGAGATTGGATACATTCCCAACAATCCCAAATCAAGTGACCTGGAAACGTAGATACCTACTGGAAGATATTTTCTTGATTTCATTGATCTGTCTGGAGTAGTAGTCGTAATATCTAGTGTAAATAATTGCCGAATTCAATTTTCTTTCAAATCAGAATAGATCAGGCTTCTAGAGAATATTCTTTGAAAAAATTAGGTTCAAATGGAACTAAAACAAAGTGAACCAAATGCTTGAGTGGGGCCATGACAAGAGTTAGAATAATAATATTATGGTATATATGAGACGGGGTATCAGTGGGAATGAAGCACGGAGTGTGTCAAGACCGAGTTGTTTGGCGGCGGTCCTCTTTGTCTATCTCAATGGGGAAACGGCGTAATGGTTAGCTAGTTAGTTAGAAATATGGACATTTTAGTTCTGGGGCGAAGAGGGGGCGGTATGGTCACGCACGAGGAAGGTAAAACGTTATAATGCTACGCTGCCAGATCATAAAATAACTATTTATTTTATTGGGCTTTTACATAATGATTACAAATTAAAATGTAAGCAAAAGCATAACATAAATAAATAAAGCATAAAACACAATAAACTCATTAAGTTCTTATCACACTAACTTTAAAGAACCCGTGATTTCACGGTTTATGATATGTATACGAGTAAGAAAAATAAATAAATTAGAAAATGACATTTACAAAATATATTATGATAAAACTATACTAACAGAACAAACGATTAGTCATAATAGACCCAATATAGTTTTACATGACAAAATAAAAAATAAAAAAAAACTTGTTTCATTGATGTCGCTATTCCAAATTCCTGTAATATTAAAAATCTGTTTCTGAAAAAATAAGAAAATACACAGATTTAGAAAATATGATAAAAATAATTTGACTTTCTCAGACTATAAAAATATTACCATTTATTATTTCGACTTCTGGCACTGTAACAAGCTCTCTCATTCAAAATTTAGGCGTATTAAATCTGTCAAAGAATTTATATGTAAAAATGCAACAATCAGTGATTTTAAATACATGTAGGATTATGAAAGATTTTTTAAATATTTATATTAAGGGATCAATAGGATTTATAGGTCCAGTTGGAGTTCTACCGAGCCGAACCCTCTGATATGAAAATATCTGGAGTCGGTGAATTATTTTCCCATTTGATCTCAGGTGAGTTGACGTGTTGTTCTTGAATTGTTTTGTATTTATTATGCTTATATAATGCACTTGTATAATTTGGATTGACTAGATGATCATTTGTGGAAAAGTGTGTGAAAGGGTTTAGTTTTTCCTGTGGGGAAGATTTAACCCGGATATAAAGTTGGAATAATAAAGTAAAAGATATTGTGAATACTTAAGCACATGGATAAATTAAGATTACCTACTCGTTATTTACATTAACTAATAAGTTCTGAACTTATTTGTCTTTGAATTTGTAAATATTTAAATAAAAAATATCATCGACGTCTGTTAATTCATTGCCCAATCTATGTATTCTCTCCATAACACGAAGATATTGGTGTGAAATAATATATTCCATCTAATATGCTTGGGAGATATATGTAAGGACAACAAATGTATAGCGTCAGGGTAGTCAAATCTTGAATTAACAATTTTATACAATAAAAGGAGACCAAATATTTTCGCCTGTCAGATAATTTCGACAAAATGAGTTTAGTCCGTAATTTTACATAATTGATGATTTGTAGTGAGAGTTGAACAGAGAAGACTAAGGACGGGTTGTTTCGGAGAATCTGAACAATTATTCATCAAATTTCAACGTTCATTTTCAAGTTCTGTGAAAGACTTTTTCAAGTTCTGTTTTTATTTCAGTTTTGTCAAGCAACTAGCCTACAATGATATAAAAACAGAACTTGAATAAATCTTTCACAGAACCCGAAAATGAACGTTGAAATTTGATGAATTGTTCAAATTTTCCGAAACAACCCGTACTAAATGCATGAATTATGATTATGAATTTTAATCAGAGATGTGTTTAATAATGTTAATGGTTTTTAGGTTATTAAAGTCTTTTGGGTTATTAAATCCAATACATTTAATAAATAATCAATAACTTTATTAGGAGTTTTACTAAGCATCTTCAAATTGTAAGTTAATATATATTAAATTGACGTAATGACGAGAACATTAAATTCATAAATTTAAATAATTTAGAAATAAATTCTTGTTTCTAGCGCTTAGGTATCTTGTGCGGTAATCACGTAAAACTATTAGTCTACTATCATTCGTTTATTTGGCATGTGTTTTGACGTTTTATAAAATACGAATAAATCTAAAATTTTCTGCTATTAACTTCAACAACTCTTTCAGACAAATGGAAAATATATAAATGTGGTTTAAATAACGTTGTGTTAATTTTGTTTACATACTTATCGTAACTTATAAAATTGTAAAATGGAGACCTCAGCACGGGTAATCAGTAAGCACCCCACTTTTACAAATTAATGTTAATAAAATAATTAAAGAATTTAAAATAATTATAAAATATTTAAATAAGTTTCTGCATGTCGATTTAGGAATGATTATTCAATTGTAAATTATTGAAATCACTGTAGATAAACTGTGATATCAATTGAAAAATATAAGGCATTTAATAACCTGATAATGGTTAAATTCCTCCTAATTCCACCATTGTAGTGAGATAAAGTTGCTTATGTAAAGATCGCTAAAACCAGAAAAACCAAATCGCTAAAACCAGAAAAATAATTCTTACTAAATACTAATGTTAAAGAAAATGGAAAGCACGACAGTCATTTAAATATTCCCTAATAATAAGTGGTTAAAATTTTACCCAACTGATAAACAATCATTTACCCTACATTAATAGTTGTTTATTTTTTATTTTATGTAAATAAATAAATTACAAACAATACAAAACAAAATGAAACATTGTCTGTCCAACTGAGAAGGATTCCCGTTTCAGGACAGCCAAATTGTGTATTTAGTACATAATATCCTTACAATGGAATGGCGATGCTGTCAAAACAAATTTTGAGAACATTGTTGATTGCATTCGAAGTGACAGGATGGTTTCTTTACCCTTGAAATAATCGCAAAAATGTAATTTATTACCAGGGTCAATTTGGATAACATTAGTAAATTGCATTCAGAACAGATGAATGGTTTCTTTCGGGACATCACAAGTCTGAGATTCTTTCCAGGGCATTTTGGAGAACATTTACAATTGTATTGTTAGAATTTCCACATTTATAAATCAGTATAAGACATATGAATCCTATAGTACTATATTTTTAGAATTTCTTAGGTGACAGAAATTACACATAACTAGACCAGAATATATGGAGGATGACATATAAGTTGAGTAAATTTTAAAACACGTTTACTAGTAAGCAGGGCCGGCCCTATGTGGGCGCAATTGGAGCAGTCCGCTTCGGGCGCCGAATTGTCAAGGCGCCAAGGCGCTGGTAATAACTAACACCCAACAGTCCTCACATCGCCCTTAAGATTATTTTTTCAAATCAACGGCGCTACTACAAAATAAAAATCATCTGAATATTATTGATTACAGTGATCACCTGTCTACTAGTTTTGACAAGGGGCGTCAAAATTTACTCGCGCCTGGCGCCGTTTGACTCAGGGCCAGCCCAGCTAGAAAGGCCCACATTTAAAAAAATATGTTTACACGTTTGTTTTCCTAACAGTGTCATTCAGTGATTGTCGCACAGAACGTTAATTATTATATATTCATGTTCTATTAAGTGGTGCAGAATGGAAGAATTGTTCCGCCAACATCGCTTGCTTGTATCGTTTAAGGTGTCCACAAATCTATAGATTATGGAAGAAAAAAGGTAACCGTTCAAATCAGAACATCTTTGATAAGTGATATATTCTTGAAATATGATGTAAATGAAAAAAAAAAAAGTTAAATTTAAAGCAGTAGCGGCTCGTGACTTATTACAAACTGAAATTTCCTGAAAATCTAAATACAAAAAATAGAATTTTCGAAAAAGAACACAAAATCGTTTTCAGCTACAACAACAATAATGCCATTTTTGGTAATATTAGCACTCTGGTACACACAAAAATCACGAGCCGCCACTGGTTTAAAGGTTAGTTTTTTATCACTTGACTTTATCACTCTTCATAAGGGTACTGATTTATCACTGTTCTGGTTTGTCATGGAATCCATAAAAAATCCAGGATCAATCACTAAAAGATATTACGTAAATACTAATATTAGGAATTCAGGACGCATCATAATTAGGTATCTACCTACAGTATATTTATGCATAGGTAGAAGATGTTTGATATTGAAATTGTCTTAGAATATGATACATATACATTATTTTCTAAGACAAAATATATTTAAATAAAAAATATATTTTAATTTTGATACGATATTATTAGGATTTTACTAGGATAATTGGATGCAGATTGGATCTACGTAGGTATAAAGGTATTTGGGTATTAAATGGTTTGTGTTGAAATTCAGGTACACACTATTCTGTAAAGATTAATGATGAGTATTGATTATTGGAGAAAAAATATAAGTAATGTAAGAAACCTAAGTGAAATTAATTTTAATTTTACTACAAGCAATCCGGTAGTCGCCAATCAGTTCATATTGATCGATTCGTAAAATAACATAAGTTTAGTGTACAACATAGTGAATCGCCCATATTTTTGCCCATTCATCAATTTGTCCAACCTGTAACACTTTGTACAGATAAATATGAATATGGAAAAAATCAGTATACATTGTGCTATATTGAGATTATTGCTGTTTACACTTCGCAATTCGCATAAATTTTTTTGATAATTTAGATGATGATGAAATTCTATTTTTAATTTTGGTACAGGGCTTATTGCTATACAAATAAAATAGCTGATGTGTGTACATTTTCAATTACCCCATATCCTAGTCCTTGGGTAACTTCAGTGTCTTTGTATCCGTAAACATTTTGTTGGGTCTCATCGGCCCCCGCGGCGGCCAGGCCGAGCGCGCACACCACCAGTAGGCTGGGACACATTACCTCGGAGGGTTGCTAAACTGAACACTACTGCTGACACTGAAATCCGATCACTGAACGCGGCGCTGGCGACTGTTCGTGGTGGAGAAGCCGCTGCGACTAGCTATCTATCACCGGCTGGAGGAAGGTAACTCTTGACGTGAGCCTCCCCCGCGGTGATCATTCCGACACTTTCTTCTGCACGTCGCTTTTCCGCTCCAACAGTATCGAAAGCGTGTATGCTCCATGGGAAATCATTCACGCGCCTATTTTAAGGAACTGCTGCGGAACCCGGACGTCAGATTCGACACTGTTGCCGCTACCTGCTACTTGGCTGCGACCGGGTACCATACCATGCGTTCTTTCTACCACCATTGGACCAACCAACAATCGCTGTGCTGTTAACATCGATTGATTGGCTACCGGGAGTAGTAACCGAGTATCGGAAGAGGTGCGGTGGATAAAATAATTGCTGTTAGCAGGAAATTTAGGTTCACTCATAATAATTACCTACACATTACAATAAATTGAAGTGGGGTCACAATCCTCAGCAATGAGGAACCCATTTAAGAAGAGCATTTACAATAATACTATTGTAAGTATAATAATAATATTAGTATAGTAATACTATTTTAGTAACAAAATATTCCTTTTGCAAAAAACAGTAGGTAGGTAACCAAATTACCGAGTTTTTTACTTTATCTTTTTAAGCATTATTTGTTGACCTCTACTTACCACAACTTATTATTTACACCACGATTCGACACGATTGTACCATCCCAGCAAGGAGCACTCCTGTCCCGGCGCGACTGGTTCACCAGGGGGCACTGATTTGTTATAGGACTTGGAACACGTGCTCTGAGGATTGGAAGGAGGTTGGAGTTTAATCGATCGATATACAGGTAACCTAATTAGCCAATATTGGAATTTAGGATGGGCACGATTAATTGATTATTATTTTTTCTTCTTTATGACTTCCTTTTTCTTGCCTCTTCTTACATTGCCATGCCTATTTTTGGCTCTTACTGGTTCTTCTTGTCTCTTCTTATCTCTTCTTGTCTCTTCTTGGCTCTTCTTGTCTCTCATTTTCTCTTTTTGTCACTTCTTGTTTCTCTTAGCTATTATTATATTGGCTCCTTTGGCCTCTTTTTGGATTGCCTCGGGTCTTCTTATATATATTCGATATTTTCTCTTTTTGAAAAATTTTTCGTCTCACCGCCCCTTTTTGTCACTTCTATTCTATCGCCTCTGTATGTCATCTGAAATAAAAACTTAATTATTGAGTTATGCGAGTATTTTTTGGTTTTTGTTATTGTTACAGCTGTTTCGGCTTTCAAGGCCATTTTCAAACTCAGTTTGAAGCTGTAACAATAACAAAAACCAAAAAAACTAAAATATTTAACAAAATATGATTATCTGTTTTATATGTAAATATCCTTCAAAGACAGCTCGCTGAATAGGTCCCATAAATACCGAACGAATTGCACTTCTTGACACTTGAGGGGCCGTTTAATCAATCTCCAGCTCCATTGAGAGTCTTTGTTCGTTAAAATATGTATTTTATTTACACCACATCGATAAAATAAATGGTGCAAATAATATTGTTATATTTTCCAGGAATGTAATCTACGAGTACTATTGTCTTTTTTCCTACGCAATACCTATAGTGGGGGGTGGAGGGGTGAACCCCTAAACCCCCTCTTGTATACGCCCTTGCTTAGAATACAATAGATAATAGGGTATAAATAGAAGTAGGTAGATTGGTTAGTTAAAAATTACATAAAACAAAAATAGAAACTTAAAATTAAAGAAATTCACAATATCAGATACAGATACATTCAGAAGTAATTATTTTTGATGCAGGGCGGAGAGTTTCAAAATGTACGTGAAAAAGATCTGTATAGGTATTGGAAGTACACAGTGGAAAATATGGTTAAATACAGTAAAAGTCCTCCATGATCATTCAATGTCAAGCACAGAATACTGTTGAAATTTCCAATTGAAAGTTAATTGTTTAATTTAAACAAATAGAAACCATCAATGGATGACATTGATAATGGACTATCGCGATACGATAAAACGTTATATTATTTTCTTCACGACAGGTAAATGCCAGCGTCCGATGGGAACGGATCACGAAACACGATTAGGTATGTCTCGCCATTACCTCACGATCAGAAAGCGATACAGCTTAACGTCAAACAAATAAATAATATAAACGAAAGTTCAATTTGTAAAGAAAGCCATTCATTGTAGGAACCGATAGATATACATTTTTGCGTACACACAACGTGAAAAAATGTGCAGTGATACAGCCTAATTAATTACCATTTCGGTCTAATATGGGTAATTGTCTATAACATCGCCGCAAAAGTCTAGTTGTATTTCTATACGTGAAATTTTACATAAAATGCGTTAAAATCATATTCAGTTATCCGACATTGAAAGTGGTAGCATTAAGGCGGTGTCTAGTAATTTATCAATTCGAAATAATGAAAATATTATTACGCAAGACGGTAAATATGATGTTCTTAGCCGGAAAAAAAAATATTATTTATTTTTATTATTAATACAGACTTAGCATTTATCAACGTCGATTACGATACGATTCGTCTTCACATTTTTTTATTGTATAAGTAAAATAATATTACATTTATTGTGAGGTGTGCTTAGCTGATTCTTATTTGGTACATGCTATATGCGTTCATAATTTTTATTTCAAATTTAATGTACTTTACATACGATTTTTACATATTGAAGTGAAACTTCTTTACGCGCGTTATGCATTTTCGAGGACCGGAGTAAAACCGACTCATGACCGTCAAGTGACTCAAGGCCGATAACGCGACTAATTACCCTTGCAGACGTGCGTGACAAGTTTTTTTAGTAAAAAACACAGCCGTAAGTGAGTTTTTCAAAATTTAAAATTGCGCGGGACAAGTCAATTGAGGAGTACACGTCGTATACGCGGTTCTCGTCGCGCAAGATACCTCTCTTCGCGGTCTAGAGGCAGAGAGTTCGACACTCGTTATGCAGGACCCGGGTTCGAATCCCATATTTTTATAATTTTTAATTTTTTTTATCACATGCTACTTATAAATATGTGAATTTATAAGTAGCAATTTAGTAGTAATTTATTTTTACTTGTGTCATGAAATTGTTTTTAATAAAGCATTACATATTATTTACTTAGGCACCGTTGTTTTCTTCTATGATCCTTATTAAAAAGCTAACAAAAAGCATTTTTTTTGTTATCCTTCAAAACATGCATTTTTTACTCTTGAATAGTCTTCAAGCACGTTTTTTTTATTACGGTCAGAGCCCATTGATGTACCTACCTATTGTATTTTTTGTGTCAGCGCGGAGCCTTCTGCAGTGGGAAAGTGTTTTAAAAAATCAAATAACAACATACAATATAAGTCACTTATAATTAGTGACATCTTACGAATTTCAACAGAACTTTTTTAGTACAGAACTGTCTTTAAATGGCTAGTGAAACCGAGTTCCTCCGCTGGGGGGCATTGTTGTAGTTTCGTTCTGAACAGGGTACCTATTATACTTGGCCTTAAATCTTAGTGATCCATAAGTCTTGAGTGTTCAATCTGCATGTTTCGACTAAATAATCAAATGCCAAGGAATCAAAACAAACATAAAGAGTAGTAGAGCCACTGTCCAACCTTTCCAACTAAAGTAAAGAAAATGTCAGCCGACAAAAATCTTAGAAGTAAAGGCCAAAGACCCTCGTCAGCTAGCTTGGTCTCAGATGCATCTTTACAATCGATTAACATGGATATGCTTGTAGAGAAAATGGATAAAAAAGGTAAATAAAATTGGAAGGATTTAAGACAGCGATTATAAAGGAAAATGAAGAAGAGAAGAAGAAATTTCGAGAGTAGAAATTCCAGATTTTTCATTAACCGCCAGTATGATGACCTTAATGCCAAAATGTAGACCATTACAAAATTAGTCTTCGAAGTAGAGTTGCTGAGGAAAGTAAGTGCAGAAAAGGACAAATTAAGACCGATTGTAGACATGACAAAATCAACTATTTTCGACACACACGAACTCTGTTGTTCATTTCCAAAACAATATTTTTTCTAACTAGAATTTATTTTAAAAACGTTTGCCTGAAAACAGTAAGATGGCGGTAATGTAAATCTTCGTTATAAAAGTTATGAATTTCAGTTACCAGATGGCACTATTTTTTTTGTATTATTTATTTAATTAGTTTATACTACGTTAGAATTTAAACGAATATATACAAGGTAACATTTAATTTAATTGTATGTATTTTAATATTTTTACAGAAAGCCTGACATTTCATTTTATATTATTATTATTTCTTCATATATCTTTAGTCCTGATTTTCCATATTATGACAAGTATGATGATGTATGTGCCAATTTCTTAATTATGTATATCTCTATTAAAAACATTTTGGCATTTGGTTTTACATAGTATTTTTATAGTGAATAGCTCACAAGAGTCCCAACTGCTCCGGTCTGGAGCCAGTGAGACTATGGCATCCCCGATTGGGGTATGTTGTTTGGCTGAAGGTAAGTGGGTAAGGGAAGGAGATGGGGAAGAGGAAGGTGGGGAAGTACCTGGCCATTTAGATCTAGTCACTAAACACGGCTAAAGCCATTTGGAGAAACGTTTCAATTCTGAATGGTGGTCTTACACCAAGGCGATACTGGGAGTATCTTCTACTCTGGAACGTGCCGCATATATAGTATTTATTATTTTAATTAATCAATTGTGAAATAACACAAATCAATCAAATAAAATTTATTTGCGTACACAGGGTTCGAACCCGCGACCTTCGGAATGGGAGTCCAAAGCCTTACCACCCGGACTACGCCGGCCGGCATTGTAAAAAATATACCTACATCTGGTCAAAAAACAGAGAACCTGTGTTCGTTCTACCTCGGTCAACAAAACCGTTATAAATAACATTATTGTTTTCTAAGGCCCACAGAAATAAAAAAAACATTGCGGCTCCGACCGAATGTTTCAGTTTGTAGTATGTAGACCTCAGAACAGGTATAAAACTTATTGAGGACTATGGAAATGGAACAAAAATAAATACAAATAAACTTTTTCAAAGTAATATATTTTAAAAAAAGAATCGGAATGTGGCCTGAAACGGCTTTAGCCGTATTAGGTGACCGAATCTGTATAGCCAGGTATTTTCCCATATTCCTCTTCCTAGCATCCCATATTTGTTTTGACATAAAAAAAGATAGTGCTATGTATTTGTCTTTGAGAAAGGAATGAAGGAACCGCAAACAACGCATAACGCTGCTTGCGGTTGCTTCGTTCCTTTCGTTTCAATGTGTTTATAAATTACACTACTACAGCTACACTACTCGCGAAGTTGATCGAAGTTGACCGAATACGATAGTGTGGGCACGAACTTCGCTTCGCTTCGGGCAACTTCGCTTCGCTTCGCCCGACTTCCGATTGTTGTCGGTAAATGCGCCCGAGTCAAAGGACTCGAAGCGTCACGGCATAAATAAACCAATCACTGACTGGTTGGACTGGTATTGTGGACCTCGAAGGAGATGACGGGTGTATGATGATGTATATATATATATATTTATATTTTATTTTTATTTTTTTAGAACATTTAAACATTAAATTATATATTAAAATATATAATGTTACATTACATATTATAATATATAATACTTTATCTTGTCTTCAAATCTTGAACCACTATTATTTATTTTTATTTTATAATATTTTCATAAAATGAGAATTGGTACCCGCTAATCCGATGTCAGCGAGAGATTAGTTCAACAATATTTTATGTATTCAACTATACTGCTACAACTAAGTAAAATGCATAAAAAGTGCCAAAATGCCGTCGTGTGTAATGACTAATGAGAAATGGTTTGCTTTAACAATTTAATAATAAGGTAATATTTGTATATCGCAGTTTTGTGTTATTTCATTTCAAGTGCGCTTAAAACTATGACAAAATTAAAAATAATCCTACAGTGCTCCTTACAAAATATTGATAAAATAATGTTTAATAAAGAATATGCAGTATACGAGTATACAAGGTAATGAAAAGATAACAAAAATTAACAATAATAGTGCTGTTATAGCATAGAACAATATTAGTAGAAAGTAACGGTGCTATTATAGCACAAATAAGAATGTCGAAAAATCCTGGGATAAATTTAATACAATGTTATGGATAACATAGGAAAACGAGACAAAATTCATAAACAAATTAAAAATACACCGTACGACATGGAACCAGTGCCGTATCCATAATAATATCCATAGATGTATAGTTCAAGTACTTCATCTTACAATTATAGGCATACCTTCGTAATGTAGTATAAAAAACAAATTAAATATGAATATAATTACGTTGTGGAAGAAATTTTTTTTTTTTGAAGTTAAAAAAGGATGAAGGGGCCCCGAGACGTGCATTGCCTAGAGGCTCCGACATGCTTAATCCGGCCCTGCATGGAACAACTTAATTACTATAAAAGATATAGAAACATCTTCACTATTAGAATAGCTAAAGAATTGTACTATAAAGAAAAACTTGAAAAAAAATAACCCAAAGTAAATATGGAAAATATTAAAAGAAGTTACATACACACAAAAATACAAACAGAAAAATACTATTGAACATCTAAATATTAAATTAATAAATTAGATACCAATACAAGTACAGAAACTGTAGCAAATCATGTGAATAACTTTTTCGCAAGTATAGGAGAAGTTTTAGCGAACCGTAAAAATACAAAATACAAACACACTAACACAAACAAATAGATCAAACATCAATACACAACCGACGCAACACAGATTTATACGCCAATTAAACTGTAAAACACTACTAAACTACATTTTTGGCTTTTAAAACTTTGGCTTGTAGAGCATTGACAACATGGTCCGGTTCTCTAATTTTCATACCGCGTTGAATTCGGCTATCCGCTAACTCTGGCAAAAGTGATTCGTTGAAAAACTTTGTCAGGCGTGGTAACACTTTTAGCTCAAATTCATTGTCAGGATATATTCTTATTACTTCTACTCCACTTTCTGAATAAATTATAATGTCACAGAAGTCCTTTCTTGTAATGAATAATTGTCCTTGAACTTGAAATGAATAATTATGTGACTTCTTCAACACAAGTATTCCATTCTGCACGGCAACGAAGATATTATCTTCCAGAGCTGCGTCAAAAATAGTTTTGTTTCCGATTGAGGGCAGACATTTTACTTCCACTATACCATTTTCTCCAACCAATCCATCTGGACTTGCCCCCAAGTATGGCCATTCCTTTCTCACAAAAATACCAATAATATACAATTATAAATATACAATTTGCTCGTATAGCACTTGACAACGTGATTTGCACATTCGAGTTTTTGTATCTTGTATCCAAATGGGGCCATTTCTCGCACCCTTGCATAAACACTGGAGTCACCATCCCCAATTATAAATTTGGTCCAAACATTGAATTTCTGAAAAATAAATTTAAGGCCCTCAACTATTATAGTTTGTTCCATTCCTGTTGATGGACCGGAATAGTTAATACTGCACTCATGTGGGCGCGTATTTTCACGTGCTATCGCACATTTGTGGCAGTACTTATTTTTAATACCGAGATATAGAAGCTTCCCCGTCCGTCTCCCGATAATACAGGCCACTCCTGACTTTGCAGAGAAACTATGTCCGTAACTTCTCTTGGACCAACCTCCGTCAACAATTGCTGTTATAAATGGATGTCCTTCATCGAAGTCTCCATTGTCACGAGCTAGCTGCGCCTCTTGTCGTATGTTGCTTGACATTTGTTCAGCTAAATGGGTCTTCCATGACATAGCAACCAACCTCTCGTGTCTTCTAAATGTTGCAGGGCACATGAACGGAATATCCATTGTACACAAAAGCTCCTCTGCTTGCTCATGTCCGACACCAATGTTTAAAGCCCCCCAAACAAGAGAGGTGTTGATTGTCGTTTTCGGAGGTTCTGAATACACAATGGATACCTTTTCACAAAACATACATTCGTATCTCAATTTCGATAAAAGTCCATCCCGCGTTTCTCTCACCAGAACGAACTTTCCTCCTGTACATGTCATCGGGTGCAAACATATTTCCTCCATTTGACGACAAAAGAAATTGATGTCCACAACCCGTCTACCGCAAGGAATGTGACCGCAAACTTCTTCAGTGCTCTTCTCAATGAGTAGTGGTGGTAGGTTTTCAGGAGCAAAGTTGCCATCAGGAGTAATGTTGTCACCAATCTGCTGTAAAACATGTTAAATATTAATAATATTCTTTTGTGGAGTAACCAGCTAAATAATTTGTCAGTGTGAAAACATTCTGAAATAATGCATGTTTATGAAGCGTCATGAAAATGAGTAATTATTTACCACAGGGGTGCTTGCCACGCTTATTGATGATTGATGGCCTGCCAGTTTTGAAGTTTTCGCATACGTTTTTGACAAACCAACTTTCCACTGAGGTTCGATTTCGTACGACTTAGGTGAATCTACGTCAAAATTCACATCGAACACAGGGATATCCAAATTCACATCTTCAGTAATATTCAGTTCTTCAATTCGTCGTTTCTTCGAATACGCATTATTCCTGAAAAAAATATTTATTGTGAATATGTACGAAAATTCTATTACCAACGCATAAGTACAAAAGTTTCGGGGGGCCAACTGTCGGGTGATCAACTGTCATGTGTTCTGGTGTGACAGATGTTTATTCACCCTTCCCACTACGGTGCAAGGCGATGGGTCGAGAGAGTCCCGCAGGAGAGGTAAAAAGATCTCCCTCAACCAGTGTCTCCAAATCCGACCCCGACATACAGTGGGTGAAAAGACGCATCCGCCGCCAAGTTCCAGACAATTGAACCCGGGCACCTCTGCTAAGTCATCAAAAGTAGCTGTCATAGGTAACCTCTTAGGCTTACCTATGACAGAGGTGTCGGTTATCCAATGAATGGTTCCCGGGGCAGCGGTCCACATATCCGCCTCTCAAATTAACAGGACTGGACTAAGACATAAAAACATACCTTGCTGCTTGCAAAGATTTACTCCTCTTTGATTTTTTTCCCGTAATTTTCCGTTTCGTCATTATATATAAAGAAAGTAAAGGCGCTGCACTGCACTGCACTGAATCACTTTTATAATAAAATATTTAAAAAAACTAATGTGTACCAAATAAGCAAAGCACAAGTCTAGTCACAACGTAATATTATGAAGATGAAAAGCAACAACCCCTGTTGTCTCACCTCAATGTAATCCGTCACTGAGCATTATTTTTTTTACAAAACATATTTATGTTGTAACTTGAAAACCAATACCCATATACCCAGATGAGGTTTGTTTGAGTTGCCTTTATGAGCGTTGACTCACACGTGCACCATAATTACGTGGCACTAGTAATTACGCTTGCTCGCTTCAAAATACTCTAACCACAACATATGGCAGTCAGGTTATTTGTGTTTGGTCTTTTCATTCATGTTTTTTGAGAATAATTTACAAAAACAATAATAAATCGATATAGGACCGCTGACCTTCTGTCTCTTGAAACGAACATGCACATAAGTATTATATTTGCGGCATTTTTCAGAGCATTAGATACTGTCAGTATCGCCCTGATGAAAGACCAAAAATCATTATTTAAATTTAGACCGTAGAACGGGTATTATTTATTGAATAAGTGAATCTACCTGGCTATTCAGATTTGGTCACCAAACACGGCTAAAGCCATTTCAAGCAACGTTTCAATTCTGAATGGTGGTCTTACACCAGGCGATACTGAGAGTATCTTTCACTATGGAACGTACCGCGAATATACCATACGTATATTAATTCATTAATTGTGAATAACACAAATTAACCAAATAAAATTTACTTGCCCACTTCGGGATTCGATCCCGCAAACTTCGAGTCGAGAGTTTTACAGTATAATGTACAGAATAGCATAACTCATGCTAACACAAACTCGATACTCAAGTCGGGCCATGTCAAGAGTCAGAATAATAGAAGAGTATGTATGAGACGATGTATGAATGTGAATGAGGCAAGGAGTGTGTGCCAAGACCGAGTTGTTTGGCGGTCCGTCCTCTCTGCCTACCCCTGCGGGGAAACGGCGTGATGGTTAGTTAGTTAGTAGTAACACAAACTCACACACCTAATAGGTTAGATTTTTTTCTCTTTTTCTTTTTGTACTTATTTAGTACTTTGATATAAAAAAAACAAATTCCTGTAATATCGAAAAATCTGTTTTTGAAAAAATAATAAAATACACAGATTTAGGAAATGAGTTCAAAAGAATTTGACATTCTCAGACTATAAAAATATTCCCATTTGTAATTTCGGCTACTGGCATTATACCTAGCTCTCTTATAAAAAATTTAGGCGTATTAGATCTATCAAAAAATTTATATATATAAATGTAAAAGTCAGTCATTTTAAATACATGTAGGATTACAAAATATTATCATATTATTAATATTTAATTTTTAAAAATATGGTATAATATCATATAATTTAATAATAATAATATTTTAATATATTTTAATTATAATATATATTTATATAATTGTTAAAATATATATTTTAACAATTATCATATAATTTAATAGATAATTGTTAAAATATATATTTTAACAATTATTTATTTAATTAAATGATAATTGTTAAAATATATATTTTAACAATTATCATATAATTTAATAAATAATAACTTAATAATATAATCGGTTTGAAAAATAAACAATAACCAAGACTCCGACCATGATAGCGCCATCTGTTGGGATATTTAAAAGAAGCTTTTAGTTCGATGTTCTACCGTGTTAAAATTTTCAAATAGGCGCCACTAGACGGCCTACTTTAAAAGTAATTTAAAAATCTAAGTTTTCTTTCTTAAATTATAGTATAAAAAATATTAAATTAACTTTAAAAAATGGAAAAATATAATACCAATAATTTATCGTTTAGTTTTGTTAAATAAACGTATCCAAAGTTTTATAATCTGCATTTTAAAAACAAGAACAATTAGTGTTTATGAAAAAATTAAACTACGAACCTATTTTATTTATTTTTTAGTTTTTTTTTTCGTACGTTTAAAGAAAACCCCTTCAGGTATTTTTTGACGATATTAAGCCTTTAATAGTATTTTTTAAAACGCACGTATTACGGTCTGAAAAAGGTCATATTTTCGATTTGATTTTGATAATTACTAAGCCTATGTTAATTTAAAAAATGTATAAAAAAAATTTTACTTGTTGAAAACACTATCATTATCGATTTGTTTAATAATATTATCATTATTTTAAATTAATAAAAAACTACACTCGGCCTTAAGTCATTTGAATTTAAAAATAACATAATGAAACAAAGTGCCTTTAAGTCAGATTCCCTGAAGTGGAATAAAGAACACAAGAGGACTCAATGGAGTTTGCCGGTCTAACACAATTAAATGGCGAACTGTTGACAAAATTGTCGACAAAAGACGAGGATATGGTGGAAGTAAGGAGGATCCCAGATATATGCCTGGTAGTCTTTCCAAAATTTCACATCAAATTGAATAATCAACTAAATCGGAAACAACTTTTTACAGGATCCAGGATTTCCAAAAACTTACATCAGCGAAATTCTCAGTCCCTACTATAAAGACTAACTGCGGAGGACGAAGGCTAAAGTGGAAACAACAGGTTACAAGTACATGTGGTTCTGCGACCATAACATAATGGTTAGGAAAATAGAAGGAGAAAAAATTGTTTATGACGGCCTTTGTAAATATTTATATTGAGGGATCAGTAGGATTTATAGATCCAATTAGAAGTTCTAACGCGCCGAACCCTCTGATATGAAAATATCTGGAGTCGGTGAGTTATTTTCACATTTGATCTCTGGTGATTTGACGTGTTGTTCGTTGACTGTGCCACTGTGGTTCTTTTCTGCAAAGGGTCTCCGGTTTTTACCTAGCCAGTGAGACGATGGGCTTATTCTCATTATATTTACAACCGCTATCTATTCTGTAAACATACGCATATGTACCACCACCGGTCTTAGGGTAAAATCTCAGTTTTTGACACTGATGACAGAGCTCCTAACATTAAAACCTTGTGTACCGTGTTGAAATCCGCCGTTTCCAGCCCGGTAAAATAATTATGCTTATAACGGAAGCGTAGTAGATACAATCTGAGATGTAAATTAACTGTAATGTAAAAACTATTTTGTATGTAAAAGTTTCAATAGTAAAATATAATTAATTAAATAAAATGTAACATATATTTTTTTTACTTTCATTTAACGCTATCATAAGTTTCCACAAAATAAATATACATTTACTAACCAAAAAAAAGGATTTGTGATTTATGTTTATTTGGGATTATACTGCAGATGATTATATTTTTTCACTGTACGTAGATACCTCGAGTTTCCAAAAACCATGCAAATTATGCAATGAATTAACTAGTGCTAACAATAATTAGTATTTCGACTTCATGTTAAATCTTCCCCACAGGAAAAACTAAACTCTTCCACACACTTTTCCACAAATGATCATCTAGTCAACGAACAACACGTCAAATCACCAGAGATCAAATGGGAAAATAACTCACCGACTCCAGATATTTTCATATCAGAGGGTTCGGCGCGGTAGAACTTCTAATTGGATCTATAAATCCTACTGATCCCTCAATATAAATATTTAAAAAATCTTTCGTAATCAATAATAATAATTATCATACCGAAATTTATTTTTATTAAAATTGTCAAACTGCCGCTTTTGTCCGGCGCGGCATTGCAAATAAAACTTGATATTCAAAATACGAAATGGTTCGGTCTCTTACTCCGCCCACTGGATACTCGCCCACTCTTTGGAAACATCCGTAACTGATCTTTTTTTAAAGTCTTACTTCGTCTTAATTTAAATTTATAAATATATAGGTATTTAAATATCGCTAAATTAACTGATCATAGATGACGGATTTCGTCAATATACTCGTATAGCAATATATATGGTAATGACATAGGGCTTTATTGATCGTCCGTGCTAGACCTCCAGGAAGAAGCTTATCGACGTCCGTGCTATCTTCGGATATATTTGGTAGTAATTTTAATTGATTCTTATCCAACATGCACTCGGTATGTTATCAGAAAGAAACTAACTTCCCGTGTGCGTTTGCACCTGAAACGTTTGTTTACTATTATTATCCACAATTATAATGTGCAAACGTTTCCTGGACGTTCATTGGACCATTCACTACAGGCTATAGGGTAATTCATAGATTACTATTTTGCTATTTTTTTATTTCCTTTATTTTTTCCCAATTTATACATTTGACATTCCAGTTTTATAATAATAAGAATGGGAACCCACTAAGGCGCAGCCTGTGCGTGGGTAATATAAGTGAATACATTATATTTTTGTACCTAAAAATAGCAGTAAACATATAAAGAAAAACGGTAGGATTATAATTAAAGTTAGTCTAAAAGATTGTGCAAGAGGTGCATATTAAAAATAAATCAAAGTAAAAATAAAGATTGTAAGATAATATATATGAAGTAAAAGAACACAAAATAATTTATTTTATTTTATTATTACTTAGATTAGATTACTATTATTACTATTAAATGTTTAAAAAAAATATTTCTTAGGTTGGTGTAGTTGTTAGTTAGGTACCTATTGATTTGAAATATAATGCAGGTACCACACGAGGACTGTTTTGTCCCACCTCCGGACCCACTGTCCTAGTGTGAACACTGAACAGTCGTTCGGAAGACAGAACAATGAACCAAGAGACTGTTCCAGAGAGATACGGGCAAGCAATCTCCGCAGAATGTAAAAGTGTTTTGACAAAACAGTAGGACAATAGCCAGTCTCTCCGTGGGTGCATATCTCGGCTTACAGCGCCCGAATCTCGTATTTCAGCTTAAAAAAGTCCCGTAATTGGTACACTACAATATATCTTGGTCACAACGTTGCTGCCAAGGTCTGTTATCTATGTGAGGATATTGTGTCAGCGCTTTATTAGCAGCAGACAAATACCTGGACGTATGACGAACCTCGTGCTGGCACTTTTGGTGGACGAGGTGGACTATCTCGCTGCAGCAGCTGGTCCAGTTTCTTCACCACCTAGGATTATTGTAGCAGAGTCTCCATCTTCTATCGTTCTGTCACCTTTTCCTGTTCTTCATTTTACTCTTCACTTTATTTTTGTAATATTTATATTTTTTTGTAATAACTGCTGTCATCAACTGTAAAGCGCCCCTGAGGTGATATCTCACAAAAGCGGCGCTATACTAATTGCCCAATAAATAAGATAATATTTAAAGATGTATTTAAAATTGAGCCTCCTTTTGTCACACTTACAAATTTATATCGGTTCCTTTCTTCAAGATAAATTGAGCCTTCTCTTGTCACACTGAAATATTTCTATCGGTTCTTTTTTTAAAAAATAAATTGAGCCTGCTTTTGTCACACTGGCTTATTTCTATCGGTCTTTTGTTCAAGATAAATTGATGATATTTTAGTAATAGGTTCTTAAACATTCTCCTCACGAAACATTTAATTTGGAACTATTCGAATTATTACTGAAAATTACCTCCAAAAAACGATTTATTCAACAGAGTATTTTGTACACTTGATCGTGCGATGTGTTTCTCGAGTAGATCCATCGAGCACCATTAGTCTATATTTTTTGTAAATTTGTTTTAACAGGAAACAAAACATGCGCCGTGTAAGATAATCAGACCAATGCATGCATGAAATCCGTATGCGGAAAATTCGTCGGATATTATAAAAAGAAAAAGCTTGTTGTTTTTACTTTGACGGACTCTGTGGTTGAGTGGTTGCATGCCTTAACTACGAATCTGGATGTCGCTGGTACAAATCGCAGTTAAATTTAATTTGATTAATTTTTCTTCTTTCACAACTTATTCTATGTGGTAAAATCTTCGCTTTGTTGAAAGAACATATTCAGAATCAAAACTTTGTTTAAAATGGCTTTAGCCGCGTTTGGTGACCATGTCAAACAAAATACCTGAAAAAACCCTTGACTCTGTGCAAAACGGGCGGTCCGTTTGATAGATTCCCCAATCTTAACAAACGGACTGCAATCTTTAGAGCACAGGCGTCAGGTAGGTATGCTGTCCTTGTTCTATCGGTATTACAATGGAAGATGCTCTGAGGAACTAGCGTCATTGATCCCTTCGGCACCGGTGCGTAGTCGGGATACACGCCAAACGCGCGCCCAACATTTGTACACGGTTGACATTTGTCACATGAGAACGGGTCGCTTCTACGATTCGTTCTTAAGTTCAACAGCTCGGCTGTGGAACGAACTGCCGGCCTCTTTGTTTCCTCCCTCCTACAACATGGGACTCTTCAAGACCCATGTTCAATCCTTCCTCTCCACAAAAGACCCTCCAAACAGCATCCCCAAAGATGACATACACCCTGAGGGAAATCATTTTCTTCAGGGCCTCCTGTGTGGAGTTAATATAAAAAAAAATAAAAAAAAATGTCCGAATAGTCACTTTCGTCTTCCTCATCTCCTTTCCCTTCTAGTACCATCAGCGCCACAACATCTACCCCTACTGGAGAAGCCATAGTCTTATTAGCTCCAGACG
This sequence comes from Hesperophylax consimilis, assembly GCF_061612785.1. Classification (NCBI taxonomy): domain Eukaryota; kingdom Metazoa; phylum Arthropoda; class Insecta; order Trichoptera; family Limnephilidae; genus Hesperophylax; species Hesperophylax consimilis. The sequence goes on along the minus strand of NC_142858.1, from coordinate 20,361,836 downwards.
GTTAGGTTAGGTTAGGTTAGGTTAGGTTGGGTTAGGTTAGGTTAGGTTAGGTTAGGTTAGGTTAGGTTAGGTTGGGTTAGGTTAGGTTGGAAAATTTTTGCGGTACTGCAATTAAATATATACAAAATAAACTTACTTTCGTGACTTTATTACCAATTTTTAAAAGTGTTTCGATGCTCATTTAAAATGGAGGTCTAGTACTATCTATTTCACATGTCTGTTTCACCTACGTCCCCACAGTACACTTCTGAAAATATGTTTTCTATTGACATAAGAAATTATAATTATTTTTTTAATTGAAAAGTTTCAGGAGTTATTGCTATCTATATGAGATTTCGAAAAACCACCACACCCTCTTTTCCCACCCCTAAAAGAATAATGTAAGAAGAAAATTACTGTCTACAACTGATTTAAAAAAAAACTTTTTATTAAGCCCGGGCAACGCCGGGGACTTCAGCTAGTTTTCTATATATTCTATTTGTAATGAATGAGTGCTTAATGATTAATTCCTGAGGCGAAGCTTAATGTCAAATCACTATTTTGATTAATCTTTATAACGAATTGGTGTACATTATGAATACAAAAATATGCTTTAGATAAATTGAAGGTTTTCCTATCGTTTCGCTTGAGTAGAATACAAATAAAAAAATAAATTACTCAATAAAAAATATAAATGTAAACTACTAAAAAATATATTTTTCCAACAGAAATGTATGAACGCATAAAGGAAACAATTTTTAAAAAATACAGTATTATAGCTAAGATTATCTGTGACAGTTTCACTTTCTTATAAAATTATTTACAAAATAAATACAAACCAGTTTTGTGGTTTAAATCGAACGTTTCTAGGCTCCGTTTGTCATGCGATTTTAATGCCTATTACCTACGATATAAGGTACATATACCAAAAATTTACATGTTTTAGGCTTGTAGCTTCCATTTAATTCTGACGCATCGTGGCTCGTAGGTATCGCCAAGGTCTTTAGGTGTGTTTACTGTTGTGCACACTTATGTGGTTAGTGTGCGTGTCACTCCATACTAAACTTGTTCATTCGATCAGTGAACTAACAACTTGAATAGTGATTAGCAAACTGTTCATTAGTAGTAGGCGTAAGACAAGCACCATCGTGCGGCGTGGCTTCCCGAAATCAAATGTGATTTCGGGAATCCCTACTGGCGATTGCTGGCACCCACATATATTATGTATGTATGTTGGTGTACATACTATTGCATAATGTTATTCTATTTTCCTTATAATTAGTGTAACTCGCTCACCAAGCACAATTACCAGTTCCTCATTTGGTGAGATTGCGATTATAAATATATTTTTTAACCATATGTAATTTTTATAACATCAATGTACTCACTTATATATATTAAATAAATAAAAAAATACTGAGTACAAATGTAAATGTGGTATAGGTACAGAAATATCACCGTTTGTCGTTGATTGAAATAAATAAATCATTGGTTGAAATGAAATGATCGAAATAATCGTCTTTAGTGGCTATATCTGATTACCAGGTATTTCCCAACTTTAATTTCCCCACAATTTAATCTCTCCTATCCCTTCAATTGGGGATTCCATAGTCCCACTACTCCCACTAGCTCCGAACGATTTGGCGCAGTTGGGACTCTAGTGAGAAATTCACACAAAAATAAAACAATTCGCTACATGTAACTACAGTGACTTATGTGGTTCAATAATGAAATATTTACAATGACAATTTTGAGCACTTACTCCGATACGATTAACGTGGAAAAGTGGAAAGTTTGGGAACATCCACTTGTTGAATGAAGCCTTTTTTGCAGTCTTACAACTAATTCTTATAATATTCCTCAACGCCTGTAGCACTATCGGTGCGCTGAGATGCATTTCTGAACTGGGTAACCAACAAAATATTGCTATGATTATCGGATTGGAGTTGTTTTTTTCTTTGTTTACCTGAAATGCTCAAACCAGACTAGAGTCGGCGCGAGCTATGATGAGCATATTGTACGCCATGTACGGTACGCGGCGAAGCGTGCCCGTGGCGTGCCGGCTGCGCGCGCGTGACGCGTGACTCGCGTGCGGGTGCAATCAAACTATGCGCTGACTTTTACCGTCGTGACTCGGTGCACTTCTACGCTACTTGGAGGGTAGTAGGTCAGAGCCAAGTCAGTCTACCCCGGGGTCCACGCAAAACCAGTACTAGTTATACGAAAAATAATCGTGTTTTATGTATTTGCATTTTTGCAAATGATTCGTAATGCATTTTTGTGCATAGATTTTCAAATGTGTGGTAAAATCATTTATGATCGTGAGAGAAATGTGGAGATCCGCAAAGGCTGATGTAAGCGTAATGAATAAGATTAAGAAAGGGACGCTTAAATGGTTTGGACATGTAGAGTGAATGAGTGAAGAAATGAGTGTAAGGAGAATATATGACACAAATGCGAATGGCAACAGAACCCAAGGACGCCCGAGGAAGACACAGCACGATCAAGTGAATCGGGTACTTGAGTCTGGCCCAAAGATATTAGAAGAACGAGATATGCTATGTTGGCCGCCGGACCGTAGGCGGAGTACTACCTAATTAGGGTACTTTGAATACTATCGGGACGTGTACGCACAGAAATCTGTTCTATGTATTGGTGCGGATACCTTAGAGTAAGCGAAGGTGTGCAGTAGTATTGGTGAACAAAACCGGCGACACTGGGCAAAACAATTCCACACAGTATGAACTGCTAATAGCACATCACGTTCTTCTAATATCTTTGGTCTGGCCATGTCAAGAGTCAGAATAATAAAAGAGTTTGTATGAAAGTGAATGAGGCAAGTGCCAAGACCGAGTTTTTTGGCGGTCCGTCCTCTCTGCCTACACCTGCGGGGAAACGGCGAGATGGTTAGTTAGTTAGTAATGTTCAAATTTGTGATTTTTGATTTTCTGTCCTATTTACTTTTGCCGGTGATTTTACTTGGTTGTCCGATGTTTCTTCAGAATTTCGGTATATCCAGAAGAAAACTTACGAAATCTAAAATTTAACAAAGATGAGCAAAAACCTTCCCGTCGCTTTACCGGGAACCAGTTTTTATCGTAGTACTTTAGACTTACTATATTTCGACATTGTTATGTGTTGTCAGTGTATATTTTGGCATTGATTGTGCTAAATCTGCACATTTCAGCATTTTGTTAGTGCACATAATACGATGTCTATGCCTCTAATAGCTCCTACGTGTTATAATTAATTATGTGATAATCGGTTTGTGTAGAATTTCTCCCATCAGTAGCAGTGATCTGGCACTGAAGTAAGGCGCGGTGAAACCCTGGGATCGCTCTCACCGGGCGGATTACTTCCAATTATTGCTATTGACAGATGCGGCAGTTTCCGACATTGAGAAAATAATGTTTAAATATTTTCTCAGGTGAGATATTTTAACTCACGGGTTTCTAATTACTTGCGCGGTAATATAATTCAGATACTGAGTTGCTGATTCAGTTTTTTTGTTTTTAAGAATACTGAGAATGTGTTTTACGGAAACAGTAATTTATTATTTTTATGACCTCAATAAAACAAAATTGACAAAAAAATCGAGCAACTTTAATACATGCTTTTTGTTGTTGTTGCGTGTGTAAATAAGTGCCGTAAAATAATCAAAACTGCCCGGAGTCAGAGGTAATATGGCATCCGCAATAGGAATATGTTGTGAGGCTAAAGGTGAAGGGTGAAGGTGGGGAAAGAGATGGTAAAGAGGAAGATGGGGAAGTACCCGGCTCTTGAGATCTGGTCACCAAATACGGCTAGAGCTATTTCAAGCAATGTTTCGATTCTGAAGTTCTTTTACCTAGGTGATACTGAAAGTATCTACTAATCTAAAATGTCCTTATCAAGGAATATCAGTTTTTTAATACATTTATGAATGTCGTTTTTGTAGTTTAAATAATTTTCAATGTTGTTTAAAAAGGGTCGAAATATAGCGAGGTACGTGTGACGTCATACATACCTCAGTTTTGTCAGTAAGCAGTAAGGGCACTCCCACACGGGTCAGTATGAAATCAACATGTCCCAAAATAAAGTAAAATTTTCAAATAAATTAATGATTTAATTATGTTTTAAAAACTTTCGCATAGGACCCGAAGCTCCGTGTTTCACAGACCTATTTGTATAATTTTAATAATTAATCTGGAAAAAATGGATAAATGAAAAACATTTTTTTTTTGGGCACTCATATATTTTCAATACAATAGATCACAGGTTATTAAAAAAAATAAATAAATTAATCACTCCACTGTAAAATAGATGTTACAAATAATTTGATAGTAACATTGAGTTTCATAATTTTTTATGTTTATTTCAAATCTCATCCGAATCCCATCCCAATAACAGTCTCTTCCTATGCTTATATTTATAGTTTAGGCTCAGTCGTATTTCTTTATCTTCTTTAAGAAATTTCGTAGCATTAGCTTAATATGAATTAACAAGAAATAATTCCAAATAATATCTCATGGGAAATAAAAAAATTAACCACCGTTTCTATAAAAACAACAATTTACAGGAAAATGAAGTAAGAAAAAGGCCAGTCTTAGGATTAACTCAACCCTTGAGAGGCCAGCGGCACGTTTGTATTGGCCTTATAGTTATAGATCAAATAGACAGACAATCCTGAATAAAATGAAATAAGCAAATAAAAAACCTGTGTTGAGTACAATATTGTTTCAATAATCTAACGGCAATAATGTTTTAGTCAATTTGAATAAAACAATGTTCTCTGCGCTCAGCCGAGGGGCAGACAAAGGGCATGGGGACTTCAATGGCGAATATAGTATCCTAAGGGACGGGTATACAAAAAACGGGTATATAAAATCCGGGGCCCGGCAAGATGGAAGCAAGACCTAGCAGGAGTTGGATTTCTCCACAGGCAAATACCAAATTGATTAGAATATTAAATAATGCTCTTAAAAAGGTACACACTTAATTCATCAAATGATTAATAGACACCAAAGAATTAGCAGTTTCAAGAACAGAATAATTGAAGAAACAATAATTCATGTTTCTTATTGATACAGTAAGTAAATGTTATATTATGTTATATGTATAACCTGCATAACTTCACATAAGCCAAGAATTACTCCAACCACCACCAACAATAGATTGTGTTTCGGAAATAATCTCTTATAGCTAAGAATGTTAAACCATACAATATTTCGTGCAACAGAAAATATCTTCATGTTGTAAGTGTTATTCTGCTACTTAAACTATTATCATTATTACAAAGGGTATACAGACGGATGATTACTTTGTATGCTTCGGTTCTGAAGGAGGCTGCCTCTACACATTTAGATTGTTTTAAATACAATTTATTGAGAGTTAAAACTATTTTATTAGATCATTTGCTGATGAAGAAATGTATGCAGTAGAAAAATTATGTGAATAGAAGGTAGTGACGAGAGCACAATGGGCTAATCAGACTTGGGAACACTGAACTAGAGTTTGATAGCCGGTGACGAGAGGATAGGGGAAGTGGGAGGGGGGATGCATACTCCTGACAAACTAGATAACAGGTGTTTAAATTTAAATCATACTTAGTTTAACTAAAAATGGCACATTGAATTTGTGCAAGAAAACAGTATTTTAACAGTTTAAAAAATACACAAAAATGTACATATAATTTTTGAGAAATGTTTCATCATTTCGTGTCAATAAACTTTGAATTCATTCACATTTCGAGGTACTTTTATTTTACAATGCAGAATATAGGAATATAGAATAATTAATATGTATAAAGGGTCCTAAAGCCGACCAGCTTTGGTTTGGAGGATGTGTCGATATCTTCAAGTCAGACGTAAAATCAGATCTTTAGGTGTGTTCGGTTGTCAGCTGGAAGAGTCACCCAACTACTGCCCAAACAAATCAGAATGTAAACAGCATTGTGGATGATTTAGCTTGTAAATTTACATTTAGTAGTAAACTTCGGAAACTCTTCATAGATAAATCGCAAATGAGCGGCTTAGATATATTATGGGCTAAGAATGCCAGAAGACCGAAGTCAAGGAAAAGTTGGACTTCACGACCAGGCAAAGTTGGGGAATGCAATTCTAGAGGCTGTGCAAAGATAGGATATACTGTAATGGACATGAGCCTTATCAATGCGATTAGTTACGGACCCGAATTGGACAAGGAAAAAAAATGAGATGTGATAATTAGTCATGTAACTATGCTATTATAGAAATTAAAATTTTTTGGTTTTACAATAAAGTAATAAGGAAGATGACTGCATTTTGTTATGTCCAGATTATTTTTCAACTGATAACAGGGAAAGCCTATCATTGCTGGCAAACCAAATAGTTTTAAAGTATTTTTTATTCAATTATTGGATAATATTAGTGTTTCTTAACCTTTCCCTTACTGTGCTAAAAAAATACACGCGTTACGGTGCTGTGTAGTCAATACACATCTCAAAATAAGCGATTTAATATCGGAAAAATATGAATATTCATAGCTAATTGATTATGTTTATTATATTTTATATCAAAAGTGATAATAATTGTAATTTAATTGCTGAAAACATGTAAAAACCATCGGCAGATGCTAAAAAAACGTGCGAGGGGTCCACATCTAACGACGGTTCGCGGCCAACTGCGGCCAACTGACTAGCGAGTAGCGGCGCAGCTGGCAGCTGGCACAAACACAGCTGTGCGGTCGTAGGTATCGATGGTCTAAATCAAAAACTACAACTGCAGAAGTGTGGATGTCTCATGTTACCGCATAGCAAATTAAAGCGGGACATCAATAGCGTATCATTTCCTCGCACACTCTTCGCGTATTTAGTATCACACGGTTGATTGTATTGGTGTATTTGTTCCCGATTTTTTAACAAAAAACTCTGATTTTTAATTGAATTTGAAAACTATGTAATATATTATTTTTTAATTCAGTGCATAAATGTATAACAGAGGAATACCTAAAATCTGAACCCAGAATTTATTATATTTATAGAGTTATTAAAGTAATTAGAAGCAATGTGTAGTAAATACACATCACAGATGAGGAAAGGTTAAACAAAAATTAGAAAATCAGAAAAAGATACGGCGTATCTATGTGCCCCGGCAAGGTAAGGGTCCTGGGTTAAATTCCTAGATGTGACCGTATCTTTTTCTGTTTCAAATTTTCTTTTAATAAAAAGACAAATAACTTTGTTTACATCACTTTATTTGTACACAATCAACATGTTTTGTGAACAATGTTCACTTCTTCAGGATCAAACGTATACTCGGAATCTGAAGAAGTGAACATTGTTCACGAAACATGTTGATTGCGTACAAATAAAGGGATGTAAACAAAGTTATTTGTATTTTTATTAAAATAAATAATGCCATCACAAAGTGAAAACCTTTCCGAAGAAGTTTTCTTCGAAAAATTAAAAAAAAAAAATCTAATTTTCGTTTAAGAATCGCTAATATTTTATTCAATAATTAAATATTACAATGTGAGGTTTTACTCAGTAAGTTATTCCAAAAAAAAAATGTTAACATGTAACTTGAATACCCGCTTCACTAGGTAATGTCCATTTTAACGTATAAAGTCGGACTGTCTGTATGCAAAACTTTCGATAATTCCAATTAGTTCGTCTGTAGGACCCTTAAAAAATAACAAAAAAGTTAATTGATGTACAGTGGAAATCATTTTGTGAAAGAAATGTTCAGTATCCCAATTCCCACTGCATCTAAATGCCTTGTATATTTGCCAAATAACTATTCGGAGTCCGATTTGGGTCTGCTGTGCTCAGCAGCGGCAATTCGCTAAAAGATGGTGGAATTGCGGCACACGCCACAGCCGAGTGCGTACTCCAGGCCGGTGGGGGGGTGCTGCACCCGCAGGGGGCAGTCGTCTTCCGTGCCCTCCAGCTGCGTGACCTTGGGGCCGCAGGGGCACTGAGGCAGCTCATCCAGGGGGATGCGGCGGATGCGCTGGAACTCGTCATGACATCCATTGCAAAAGTGTGTGTCTCCGAGGCAAAAGAATACAGCCACAGAGCAGCAGAAGCGGCACTTGTACTCGAGGAAGTCAATGCCATGGCGCAGACAGGACTTGGCCTGTGCGATATCAGAGCAGCCTCCACAGACCAGCTCCTCGGGGTTGTACTCGGATGGACCGTCGGCCTCGCACTGTGCCTCTCCTCCATAGTAGGCCTAAAGTTTCAATATTGTTTTAGGGTAATTTAAAAAAAAAAATTGACATTTCACAAGAGCGCCCCTGTCAAGGCATGGGAACTATGTAGCCACTTGGTTGGGCAGCATTGTGGGGCGAGTTAAGGTATATGCTGTAGGAAGGGATTTATTAATGCGGGTCTTGAAGAGGCCCAGATTATATGAAGGAGAGACAACAGAATATTACAAATATAAAAACAGTGTATTACTCGTAAGAAGTAAATCTGAAGAGAATTGATTGTGGAATCGAGGGTTTAATGACAAAAAACATTTTCCACAAAAAATACATACCATTAGGTAATTCGAGGGGCTTAAAGACATACCATTAATTATAATTCTTATGTTTTTGTGTAGATGACGTTGTTTGACATTAAGCCCTCGATAAATTATATATTTAATCCTTAAATATAACAAATATTCAATAGTTTTGGCGTACAAAACTTAAATTGAAATTGTTGCTTTACCTTTTTGCACTTGAAGCACACATAGTAAGCATATTTATCCATGGCGTAGTCCGAGGCCTTGTTGTTGTAGCGCACGGTGATAATGGCCGCCTCACTCTGGCCTTCGTACTCTAGCCGGGTCAGTGCCTTGCGCCGCACCTCGGCCTGCAAGTCCCGGATTGGCAGCAGCAGGTCGTCCAGCGCCGGGTGCTCCATGTCGTCCTGCATGCGAGACATTATATTGTACATCACCACAGATGTTATCCAAAGTATGAAAACATAATAAAATCGGTTTAAAAAAATGCATAGGCTATTATCTTTCAAATGTGGACTGCATGACCATCTTAAATCAAACGTCGTGAATACTTCAAGATTAATACACTTAAAATTAGAAGGCAATTGACTGACCTAATATGTTTAACAATATTGAAATAAATGTCCATAATTCCCATTGTTTAAGACACCATAGCATTTTTCACCTGAATACATTCAAAAATAATATTGCCTATATTAGCCCTCTGACCCAAATGTGTCGACTCTATAATAAGATTGAGTGTGATATTTTATATGATTTAGATATAGATATTATATCGATATTTTCGTCAATAATCTGTACAGATTCTAAATGTTCTGCTGTTGCTAAATAATATGTTTAGATAATAATAAATTATATTATGTATCACTGTAACTCTCGTGTCTCTTGTCTCTTCTAGTATTATCTGTCATTTTACTGAGCTTGTGTATAATTTTATATTTTTATTTGTTTTGTTTTTTAATTGTAAGTAATCTACCTGTATATTACAGTATGTAATTTTTATGCAATTGTAGATTTTTGTCTCTAAATTAACTGAGTTTTTTTAAACTGGATAGTTCTCATGTAAGTAAAAACCCAGTATAAATAAATGCAGAAAAAACTACGAATGTTAAGTATGAGACAGCGAATAATATACAATATCCTAATATTTATATTTAAGCTAAAAAATAAGATGCTTCCAAAATACATGTTTAAGAATGTTAATTTTAATTTCGGAATACATGGCTACCCCACGAGAAACTGTGGAGATTATAGACTTCCAAAAACAAATTTGTCGGGAACCCGAAATAATCTCTATTTTAAAGGATTTAAGATTTTTAATGAATCACCGGCAGATATCCCTAAATACGATAAAGAATAAGTTTTAAATGTATTGTAAAGTGAGTGTCCTTAATGTAATAGAAATAAGTTAAAAGGTTTATACTAGATGTAAAAATTTAAAAAAAAATTATGTAAAAAAAAAGCAATGCTCAATGAAATACTTCCAATCTTTTCGATCTTTAGTTTTTACGAATTAATGTTAGCAATGCATTTATAAATCTACATAAAAATGGGCTCAAAATACAAAAATAGTTAAACGACTTTACCTTGCATATTGGGCATCGCGAAAAAGCGAATGAAATCCGAGGGCCGAACCATCGGGTTTCTAGGATTCTGCGGGTGCAGTGCAGATGGAACACGTGTCCGCAAGCGAGCTGCAAGGATGGGGCGCCTCCCAATGGGTCGGTGAAACACACCATGCACATGTCTTCTGCGTCTTGTCGTAGGGGGGGGCGGGGGGCTATCCAGGCGGCCGCCTCGTCTTGCAACAGGGGCGAGGGGGCGCGCGATCCCGCGCAGCCTTGCAAGCATGGCAGACACCGCCGCTCGCCAAGATACCCGCCACACAGATGGCCGCACGAGAGCACCCGCACGCATGCCTTCTTGCTGTACTCCTGTGAACAAACAAATACATAATAATTTTATTTCTTAATAATATTATGTATGTTAAATAAATGTGGGGTGGAAGATTGACTATACGTTGCCGACCACTGAATGATGTACTTTCCTAAGTAAAGCTATTTAGAGCTTTGAAAAATGTATTATTGCCCTAGTAAAATGCTTGGCAGTTGAGGGAAGGATTGGCAGTCTTCGATAATAACATTTGGGCTTGACGGGTGGGTGTTGGGGAAAGTAAAAAGTGGTGAAATATTAATTTTGAGTTTGAACAGAGAAAGAACGCCTTGCAGTACCTGACACTCCATTTCTGCGCAGACGTTGCCGATGGCGAGTAATCCTACACTGGAGTGAGCTCCACAAAAACGGCATACGCCGGTAGATGGGTCGCGTGCTGCTGCCGGCACTCCTTCCGGCACCGCGGCGTTGAGGCGCAACTCTACGAGTGCCTTCAAACTGCGCTGGTCTACCAATGCCAGCATCCAAAATAACTTCACCCGGCCGCATCCTTCGTGCAAGTCGATGCGAATGGCTGTCTCTTCTTCTTTCACCACCTGAAATAATTAATTAATTTCAATTAGCTCTCTGATTTACACATATTATTAGTATACCGATTGTCAATATATGACTTGGATTTGGATAACTAGTCTGTATATGACTAAAATTTTATGGAGAAATTCTAGAAATTAAATATTTTTTATTTACCGTTGGGGTTCTAAAAACAGTATTTATCTGGTTTCACTCTTCAGGCTAGCAATATTCAGAGCAAAAGGAATACTTTTGATAGGAGAAAGAATTATAAGCAAGACGTGTTGTTGAGTTGAAGTGAATTAAAATACTGAACTAATAATTATTTATGGCGGGCGTGCCACGATTCATTTTACCTAAAAATGCTTATTTTTCATTATTGTCATTTGCTACATTTAATTTAATGTTTATAATTTGTGCTCTAAAACATATACTATTGCAGAAAATATCATGACCCATGCAGAAATGGTTTTTCGTAAAATACAAAGTCTAAACATAGAGACACAATTTAAAAAAAACAACATAATGCTTTTTTTAAAACATACATTTTTTAACAAACTGGCTGGTGACATTGGCGGAGTATTTAAACCAAGAATTGAAAACAAAGATTTGTAATAAACACCGATTGGCTGCATTGACGGCAAATTGTTCATCTCACTTTATAAGTTTTAAATCGGGGGCTTAGGATCACAGGGGCCTCACTACAAAACAGGTTTTTATAGTTAAGCTTTGTTTCGGTAATACCATAATCAAATTTATTAGTGACACAAAGCACTACTTGTACATACAGCCGTTTGGCATTTTAGTTTTTACGTACACTTGAGCATATAAGCATTCCAATCTTCATTTGCGTTTATCTCCGGCTAACGGCTGACGGCCGGCATAGTCCAGTGGTAACGCATTGGACTGCCATTCCGAAGGTCGCGGGTTCGAACCCGGCGTGCGCAAATAAATTTTATTTGATTAATTTGTGTTATTCCACAATTAATTAATTAAAAAAATATAAAGTATATTTGCGGCACGTTCCAGAGTGGAAGATACTACCAGTATCGCCCTGGTGTAAGACCACCATTCAGAATTGAAAAGTTGCTCCAAATGGCTTTAGCCGTGTTTAGTGACTAGATCTGAATAGCCAGGTACTTCCCCACCTTCCTCTTTCCCTTCCCCACTTACCTTCAGCCTCACAACATTCCCCAATTGGGGAAGCCATAGTCTCACTGGCTCCAGACGGGAGCAGTTGGGACTCTTGTGAGGTAATCACTATAAAAAAAAAAAATAAAAATAAAAAATCTCAAAACTGTGTAGTACAGTCCCCTGTCCCCTGTACAGGCCCTGTACAGTCCCCTGTACAGGCCCCTGTGATCCTAAACCCCCGAAATAAAGCTAAGTATTTTATACAAGTTTTATTGTAAGGTAAAACTCATTCATTATTTCATGAATCTTTTAAAATTACATCTCCTTTTAACCAATAAAGCTGAATTTTAAAAATATATTTAGTTCATAGTAGGTCCATAATCCAAACATTCCTAATGGTATCATACTAGTTCTCAAGGTCTTCTGCTTTATGATCAACGATTAGAAAAATGTTAACAAATTCAGCCAATGTGTGTCTTACGGTGCGCACGTGGTGGCGTGTGAGGCGGCTGAGGTGCAGAAAGCGGTCGCACTCCTGGCACATGGGCCCGCACAGCCGGCACTCCATGATAGCCACGGTGCAGCCATCGTCGTGGTTGTTGCACAGTGGCCGGCTCACTTCCTTGTCCCTGCCCTCACCGCTTACAACCTCCAGCCAACCGCGCTGACTCAATCTGCAATACAAGTCATTGTCCATCGTTTAATATCTATAGGACTATCAGCAACTTAGCTCTTAGCATAAAGGATTGTAAGTAACATTAATGTAAATACAATTTGTTGTAATTTGATGGAAATATTTGTAATAGTTGTATGAAAAAATGATCAGCACTATGAACCACTATTAAAACGGTAGGAAATTATTTTGGTGTCCGACCCAATTTTAAAATGTGAATTATGTTTTACTAACATGTTTTAAAAAATTTCTCTCCTTTTCTGTTCCCTGTATTTGTAACCGAGCATAATGTATTTTTACCAATGTGTTAGTGGGTAAGAACCTTTTTGTAAATTTATATTTATGCTTGTAAAATTTGGCAATCGCATACATTTCATATTATTTTATATATTTTTAAGTCGTCAGAAAATAGTAGGACTTCTACATGTTTACATTGGTGAACAATGTCATTGATGAATAATGAGAAAAATATTGGGCCGAGGCGGGACCCTTGAGGAACCCGACTTATGGCCTCAATTACATAAGATTGTACAGAATTAATCATTACACTAAGCACCCTTTTGCTAAGGTGCAATAACAAACCAACTCAATAATTTACCCTTGATGTTCAACAATCGGAGTTTATAATATAAGTATGTGATGTCGAACCTTATCAAAAATTGTACTTAAATAAGTGTATATACTGTCCACCTTTTGTTTGAGACCAAGGGATTCAGATATGTAGTTTTCATAAGTCATTAAATTACTTAAGGTAGAGCGACCTGTGATGTTAGGAACTATAATGTTGCTGATAGCAATATTTTCTCAAAATGTTTTGGTAAAGCAGTCATTACACAAATTGGTCTGTAGTTTGATATTTCGCTTTTATCACCTTTTTTTATGAAAAGGTGTTAAATAACTCTTTTTCCACTGAAATGTCAGGAATATCTGCATCATAAACGCTTTTAAATGAATCAGCAAAGAGACTAACTTTACCTTCGATACTGTCAGCACATTTTTTAAATTTAATTACATGTTATTGCAAAATCCACAATCGTTTTTTTGTTGAAATTTAGAAAAAACTTTCATATTTTTTTATCATTTTGGTATACCTTTTTTTCTATTAGGCTAACATAATCACTACAGCATTTTGTAAAAGTTATGTAATCATTAGGTTTTCAGGTATGTTTATATATTGTGTGGATACATTTTTTGTGATTAATACATTTTTTTTAATTCACTCCTTTTTTTTAATTCTTTTTTTTTCCTTTTTCATTTGGGATAGTTAGATGGAGTGAAGCTGACCCTGGGAACAAAGCGTTCTATCGAGGTATTTAAAATTGAGTAAAATGTTTCTAATTGATTATTTAAATTATTTTCCTCGTCTAAAAATGACCAATCTACCGAGATAAGTTACTCGATAATATTATGGTATTCAGCTTTGGAGAAATACATGTACAATGTGGTAGTTAGGTTGGAGATCTTCCAGACATATCTGTTATGATAATATCTAATGGTGGATGGTATTTATTGAGAGGTAATAATAATTCATCAGATTTCTCATCATTTGAAAACACTAAGGACGGGTTGTTTCACAGAATTTGAACAATTCATCAAATTTCAATGTTGATTTTCAAGTTCTGTGAACGTTCTTTTCAAGTTCTGTTATTGTATCATTATTGGCCAGTTATATCACGAATAGAACCTTCAAAGAACTAGAACCTCAGCATTGAAATTTGATGAATTGTTCAAATTCTGTGAATCAACCCGTCCTAAATCTAACATTCGATTGATATGTTTAATTAAACACATTTTTTGATTGACTCAGTCCCAGGAACATAGGATATAAAGTATTTCACTTGATTTAGCGCACTGATAATTTAGCACTAAGTGGAAAACTTATATCATTCGCTGATGACACCACAATAATATTTGAGAATAGTACATGGAATGAGATTAACAATGCAGCCAATCACGACAGATATTATTAAAAAAGAGGTTTGATGACAATCTACTATAATGACAATCTGCTATATTGCAATCATTTAAAAATGCACCCTTCTGTTTAAAGCAGACATGCATCTAATAATTGACTTGAAATTTTGACATCAAAACTGACGAATGTGATGTATGTACTAGCAGTACTATGTGTACCCATTTCCTAACAATTGTTGTTAGTATTTATTGAACTAAAGAAACGAACCTTTCAACTTGTTCATCATTGACAACGCACAGTGAGCCCAGAGCCTTCCACAAAACAGGTGACACCAAGCAGTCAGCGATGGTACGCTCCTCTTCTTTGACCATGGTCAGAGCAAATATATTCTGAGCAACTGCGGCGGTAGCAGTCTGTGCCCACGCAGCGGACATCTTGCCCTGATGGATAAAAGAACAAGCATATTAGAAAACCTGGTCACTTCACTTACTTGAGAGAGATTTTTATTACTTGTTGCATAATATACCTATTTAATCTAAAAATTTATAATTATTACTTCTACAGTTTGTTAAGAGATGTACTTGACATACTTTAATCAAAGATTCTTGACATTATTTTGAGTAAAAAATGTCTCCGGTGACATTTGTGTTTGTTTATTTTTTTTTTCAAACCAAAAAAAGACCTCTTTGTCACTGGCAACCACAATGTAGTTATTAAATCATGTTCGGACATTATTCCTGTCAAACGAGTAGTAGATGACAATGCAACTCGTGTAGCTTTCTACAAACACATCAGTGCATACGAACACTAGCTAAATAGTTTGCTACACTCACGAAACTCGAGTCGCTTGTAAGTACCTCCGTATATGAATGGCCTTACTGTCCAGGAAGTACTTTCATAAAAATATTTTTTATTAAAAAAACAAAAATAAAAAAAACAATAAAAATGACTCTGGAGGCCGAAATTTCATTTACATTTATTACTCCAAATAATCATCATCACTTAATGGAATCACTGGTTAAAGTAAGTCAAGTACGTCACTTCCTCTTAAGTGTTTCTGTAAGTATCGTCACCAAAAAAAAATTCATTTCTCTGAGCTATTCGGGGGAAACTACTTATGGTAGATTAAATAGGTACTTGTACTACTTTTATAAAAATGTAAGCACATTATCTGGTAAGATTGTACAATTAACAAAAACATCAATTTGCAAAAATAAATAAGTTATTATGTAAATAGTAGCGATGGCACACCAAGAGTTAACATCCCTTATGTAGATAGAGAGTAAGGAGAAAAAACAAACCTCCATGATATCCACAAGGAGTTGTATGATAAGCGTAGCGTGGCTGCGGGACATGGTCCCGTGCAGGAACCAGGGCACTTGTGCCTGCCCCGGCATGGGACTCTGCAGTGCGGTGGCCATGCTGGTGAAGGCTGCCACGGACCCCACTCCGCCGGTGCGACTCTTCACCTGCGCCTTCAGGGACTTGCTGATGCAACTCACCAGGTGGTCCATGAAACTCTCCCTGAAAGACATCCTCATTAAAAGGTCTCAATATATTCAGTTGTATTATGAAGTAAGGTTAAATAAAACAATATTTACGTTGGATTTTTCAAGTGTGCGGGATTTAGGGCCATAACCATTCGCTGGGGAGTTACTTCTTCAATGATTCTACGAAGAACAGCAATCACCTGGAAAACATACATTTTTGATGGTCAATTAATGGTTGATCTATAAATTATCCCATTTTGTATTATATATCATATTTATCATACAAGTTCATAATTTAGTAAAAAAGTAGAGATAAATCAGAATAAAGAGATTCTTGCTTGTGTAGTGGTATACTATATCTAAAAACAGGTATTCCAAAATAGTTGGAACCTGTTTGTTCCACTAAGCAAATACATTAAAATATGGTCTCTTTAAAATCATTTGCTTGTAAGGACCTGTCTCTGTACTCGAGCACTGCCAGTGTGGAGGAGTGTGAGTAGGTCCCGGATGAGCACCAATTGCTTGGCGAGGTATGCGCGTCCAGAGCTGCTTCCCGACAGGGCCAGCACCTAAAAAATAAAAATCATCATGCAAACCATCTCAAATCATTGTCACCTATTACAACGGCGAATCGGAATCCAACTTACCATAGAGAGCATCTCAAATATATACTCGTCCATTTGCAATGTGATGTTTAGATCCACAATCTCCTCTTCGACAATGGCCTGTGGGTCCTGCTGCACGTCGCTGTGTTCCCAAATCTCCCGGGCGCGCTGGGCTTCCGAACTCACGGCTTCCACGATATGGGCCATTACCTGAACATTAGATATTAGATATTACTGTAATACAAATGTAACATATATAATTGTTAAAGATTGTAAGAAAGGTTTTAGGTGGTACGCCTGCTTTTTGAATATGTAAGAGCGAGATGACAGATGCATCTGCTCGCTCTCTTTTCCCAACTGACAGCTAAGAAGATAGTAGTAGACAATCCGTACTAAAGTGTTAATAAACATTCTATCCGCACACGCGTTCTATTATTGAGATCCTCACAGTACCACC
Source organism: Hesperophylax consimilis (assembly GCF_061612785.1). Classification (NCBI taxonomy): domain Eukaryota; kingdom Metazoa; phylum Arthropoda; class Insecta; order Trichoptera; family Limnephilidae; genus Hesperophylax; species Hesperophylax consimilis. The sequence goes on along the minus strand of NC_142858.1, from coordinate 20,344,652 downwards.
AAGTCTGTATATAACAAAGATAAAGTTAATATTTTACCTGCTTCTGTAAGGTAGTCAACTTCTTCCCAGAGAATAGTATTCCAACCATGTACTCTTTCATGTCGTTATGTTCTCTGTCATTATTTTCGATACCCTCTCCGGGAATGTCAATGTTGTTCAAAATTAGTTGACCAAACACCTAAAACAATATCAAATAAGTTTAATTATTTTAATTTTTTTTTTCTTTCGCAATCAAATCTGTGTTGGGACTTACCTGTGAAGTTATTAAACGGAACACCCTCAAGGTCTCGACCTCCGTATGGTTCTGCAGAGTGATATGTGCAGGCAGAACACTGTGGGAATTGTCCACGGCAGGTTGCCCAAGAACACGCACCTGCCTCACACGTACGGCATTGTCAGGACCACGAATGTCACAGCGGATTATCATGGGGTTGGCATTACGCTCGTTGTAATCTAGAAACCAGTAATAAGTACTTATTAAAGATATTGTGGTTAGGTGTTAGATATACACAAAATACCCTCAACACAATACTTACATGGTAAACAGTGCATGATCCAACCGCTGCTCTGTGCTGTTAGCTCGCAGTTACGCAGGTGCATAAATTCCTCTGTGCTGTATCCGTAGGTAAATGATATTACCATCGCTTTGCTCTACGATAGAAAACATTTATGTGAATACGATATTCAGCTAAGAAATTTAGTAACATGTGCTTCGTAAAGAGGTCTGAAGTAATTACCACAATATCCCTGGTGTTGTCAATGTGGATGTGCACCGTGGAGGGAGCAACCCCCAGGGGACAGGTGATCTGGATCCACTTGGTACGGCCACGTTCCTCTTCACCCGACTCCCAGAAGGATTCGGTGGAGCCGTCGGTGAGTGCGCCGGCCAGTGCGTGGCGTGATGATACGCTCACGTCGCACCAGCCCGTGATGTCCGGGAACCCGTAGAGCAGCATGCAAGTCTGTGGAATTATTTCAAGATAAGGCAATTTTTCTTTATCATATACTTGTATAACTTTGTACATTGTTTGTGTATTTATTACCTCAGGTTCGGCTGGATTACTCGGTCCAGGAACTGGCTCATGGAGCAGGGTAACAGCATTGTCTCGGTTTGCATCATCTTCTGTGTGCGACAACACCCTGCTGATGCTGTTAAAGATCTGGGACCTGTGGAACAAGATGGTATACGTTTATGTATGGTTTTGGTGTGTGGGACTTGCATGATTGAAACATTTACAATTGTATATTAGTCGTATTGCCAACACTGGATATTATGGAACGCTGTGGTTGCCAAACCTGCGAACTAGCGACAGAACCTGGTAATGCTAATCTGGGTAAAAGAACTGGAGAGAGCTTGAATGACAGCTCAGAGCTTTAGGCCACCTCTGGACTGACTCGTGAATAACGCATCCATTACCCGATAATCTTCCGGTAAACATCTTCCGATCCTGGACACTCATGATTCATAAGGCCACGCTTACTTAGGAATCGACTACCTTCAATAAACAAACGGTATTACACCAAATATGATTTAAGATTTTCACGGCCATAAGTTTTTTTGCTATTTGTTTTTGGGGTGTTATGCCGTGTTTCGCTAACTCCTTCTTTAGCCAACGTTTCGGACAGCATTGCAGTGTCCATCAGCAGGGCAGATGTGTTATTTTGATAATATTTTGATAAATAACACATCTGCCCTGATGATGGACACTGCAATGCTGTCCGAAACGTTGGCTAAAGAAGGAGTGAGCGAAACACGGCATAACACCCGAAAAACAAATAGCAAAAAAAGGTATTACACCATCTTATTACTCTAGGCAACTCTTTTTTTGCCTGACAGTATCAGCTTCAGGATGTCATCTTTCTATTGTTTAACCCTTTTTTTATTTATTTATAGGGAGGAAACGGTTTACATGTAGTTCCCGTGAGCATTAAGGCATTCCCTGAAGGCCCCATGACGAAGGAGTTAATTCCCTCTTTATTCCCTGAAGGCCCCACGAGGAGTTTTTGAATGGTCCGATTTTCATCCCACGAATGATTAAGAAAATAGAAGGTCCACTCCAGCAGAGCCCCGAGTGATGGTGTAAGGTTTAAATACTACGAGATGCGATCCTGTTTCCCAGGTCATTCAACCTGAACATCGTAGCTCACACCTTGGCTTGGGATGGCTATTGCAGGTTGTGTTTCCACTCCCTGAGCGATGGGTTCGCCACACTCGCTACGCTACATTTTAACCCTTAATTCATCTGATAGGTCTCTTTCTTTGAATGCTTGTTGAATCTTGTTTTACGCGCCTATGGTTCAGTATCTTCGTCCAGAGAATGAATATGGAATGGAGAGGACATCTTGTTGTGCTTCATATAAAGGTATGTAAGCGTGTGCGTGGAGTCCAGTTTAGGATGCTGTTTTTATTATATTTATTTAATACAAATCTTAAATCATCATACATATTTCAGATTACCAAACCCAGATAATGTAAATGTAGATGGCTTGTAGATTGTACAAACTTAACATGGAGTACATTGGACATCAGATTTCGTTTGACCAATCGTGGAGTACAAAAAAAAAACTTTGAAGTCATTTTAAAAATTAGATTTTATAATTCTGAGAGTAAAAATTTAAAAATGTATATTCAGAATCGGTATTTTTTGATCTACATGAATATATTTTTTAAGTCTAAATATTTTTTACTCAAATTCTTTATTGAGCCATGGTACGGTTAACCGCGAGTCGTACGAATATGACTCATCAGAAAGAGCTAGCTCAATTGTACGACTCATCGCTAGTGCGCATGCGTTGATTTACTTCAATAACTTAGGTTAGGGTGTTTAAAACTCCAACACATTGACTATCAAATCGATAAATGAGGTGAAGGCTAACCTGTGCAGGAAGAGGTGGTCACGGGGCGTGTAGTGCAGTCCCCAGCAGCGGATAGCCTGCAGTGCGGCTGGCGATGTGGGCGGCAGAGCGGGCATGAGGTGGCTGATGGCTTGCAGCATGCCATGCAGGGCCTCCCGAATGCCTCCTCGCAGCCCAGCACCTGCCAGTCTCTCAGACCACTGCAGTACATCAGCTTCATCCTAAAAAATAAATGTTTTAAATATGAGGCTTCGTTCAAAGTAATTTTATTGCATGCTGAAGTAAAAAATTGGATTCTACAATTAATAATTTCGGTGATTGAACAAACTGGAGAACTTGCATTGTGTGGAGCTCCTTCAGGAATCAAGGGCCTGTATTGCTCCATGGCACTGTTGAACCACCACATGATGTCGTGGAAGCAAGTCGGTTGCGTCACGCAATGGAGCATCCAATTCAAAGCCTGAAATCGTAAAGTTGTCATAAGAAGACAGTACAAGAAGTACAGTATAAGAAGACAGTACAAAAAGACTGGTAGAAATTTTTACAAGATAGACATAATATTTACCTCTAGGCCAAATTTCCTTAGAGCTGCGATGCGCACAGAGTTGACCATCTTCTTCTTTAGAACATTGATGTCTTTGTTGAAGAGCAGCAGCGACATGATGGGGCGCACACTCAGCGCCTCTGAACTGATGGTGACGGGACTCACGGAGCTCACCTCCGCGCTACCCAGCCCAGCCACACCCAACAGAGCGGGGCTCGGCTTACAGAGCAGGGAGAAACTGTCTGCAATTATTAACATAATAAAAATTTACACTTCATAGGTTTATTTGGTTCAGTGGATCATTAACATGAAAGAATGAGGTATTAATAGGAGAACTGTTTAACCGTTCAATGATAGGAGTCGAGACTACTTTTCCACATGACTCATTATCAAAGTAACATTTACATTGTAACGATTTATAAAAATGAAACAAATTACTAGTAAATATTACGATAGGCACAGAAAATGAATCTGGTAATTGAAGATTTGATTATATATAGGTACACTAGTGTGCTATAACTAACAGTTGGATTAGGTTAGGTCAAGATAGCCATAAAGTGAAGTAAAATACTAACTGGAGCGCCTCCTCTTGACTTCGTCCCCAGCGCGGCCCGGACGCAGGCGGTCCTGACCCATGGAGGCGGAGCGCGGCATTCGCGTTCCCAGTCCCGGCATTCCCCTTGGGTTCCACACGTGCTAATAGGACAAGACATACGGAAATAGCACGAATAATGTATAGAATGTTCTTAACATATCCCTTTGCAATTGACGAAGGGTAGTAAAGCTCTTAGTTATGATTCCATAGGGCTGGGCAACTTGTGTACAGGGTACTTGTTTAAGCAATAAGCATGTTCAACTGACACTGGTTCCGTTTCTAAAAACAGATATATTTTCGATCAGGATTTGGTTCAAAGACAAACTCATGCTCGTGTGCCGGTTGATATTTTGTTAAAAGAAATTGGAAAGTATAAATAAAATAAAACCTAAAACTTAGGTTAGGATTTTTAACCCTCCACAATAGTTGATTGATGATAGTCATAAATCAGGTATGATTTGAGATTATTAAGTCCAAAATTATTATTGTGAATAATTTTTGGGTAATTATGCCGTATTAATAAGGCCAATGGGGCTTAGCTTAATATAACTTAGTATACGATTCTTGACAGTTACACCAAAACTAAATGTTGAAAACATTAATTTCACTAATTATTTTACTGAAATACCGGTTCTAAGAGGATTAACGTGCGCAACACAGTATTACTTCTACGAACATATAAACACACTTCACAACAATGTACATATCTGCTCTGATGGTAGACGCTATCCAAAGCATTGGCTAAAGAAGGAGGAAGTGAAACACGGCATAATAGCCCAAAAGTAAATACATAGTGATAAATTTCATTTGTGTTAAAAATTATTTTGAAATCAAATAATGAATCACTAAAGAAAGCATGTCTACCTTTGAAGGGCTTTCATCTGGTGCCTCCAAGCCTAATAATTCCTGTGCAGTGAAGGGCGGCATGGGATGCCATGGCGGCAATCCTGGATCGCGAGACGTTACACCCTTCCTGTCATCTGGAATGGTTTGGATAAAATTTAAAATACAACAAAGTACGAGATAATGATAATTAATGTTTTTAAAATTATCATTCTCAGTTATGCTGGATTATTATATAGGTTATAATAGTGTACACACTATACGCATATACAGCTCACCTTGACTGGCTTCAGATTCCAGCTCTAGCAGAAACATGGCATTGCGTTTGAGTACGGCATGCGCGCCGCGGTGCTGGGCAGCACCAGAACGGAGCTGCGCCGAGTCGCGGCGCTCAGGGGTCACCGACCTCGGCGGCAAGTCGATTTTTACCATCTTGGCTGCTATGTACTTTTCCCTGCACTTCTCACAAAACACGTACCCGGGTCCAACGTAGCCTGAAAAATATTATTACAGTTAATAAATGATAATCTCAAAAACTTATGACTACCTATTGGTAAATATATACACTCACCGTCTCCTGCAACGCCGCAGAGGCCTCTCCACCCGCGGATGAATAGGCCGGTGTAATTGTAGCCCAGCCCTCCTGCTGGCCGGCCGCAGCCCGGGTGCGCCTGCTGCATGTGCTGGGACACAGGCAGCTCCACCATCTCTTCGCACAGCTCACATGGGTGTTTGTCACAGTTACGGAACACTTCTGTCACTGCTATGCCTGCAACCAGGGACATGTACTTACATGTATAGCAGGCACACTATTGACACAAAGTATAAACACAATGTTTTGTAAAGTTACACTTACCTTGGAGGCTTCTCATCCGTGGTGCTGGATCAAACAATAAGATTTCAATGTTATTAAAAATTAATTTAATAAAAAAAAATATTTCAGATAGTAAATTCAAACCATTCAAATTTAAAAAAATATTGTAAGGGTAAGAACAAGCAAAAATCTGAAGTAATATAAACCAAGCCAACTGTGGAAATAATGAAATAATAACGCCTTACTTTCATGAAATGCTTGAGTGCGTCGCAATAGCCTGGAGATAGAGTCCATAGAGTCGTCATCATCATCATTGTCAAACTTCAAATCTAAGTCCGACATCTTAGATGAGCCAGGCCTAAAATAAAATATTTACATTATAGGAGAGTCTTGAGTGATTTTCATTGATTTGAAGTTAAATTAACTGAGTTTCAGTGGTAAGTAGTTATACAGTACTTGTCTGTTGGGCGTGGGGGATCGATACATGCACGCGCTTGGGCTGCAGCCAGTGCATCCCATAGGCCCACGAGAATTCGGCATGAGGCCGGCAGCACGCAGATGATCTCCCCCTCGCCGCGCGCTTCCTCCTCCTCGCGAATCACGTCCACCTCCACACCTCCCGCTGCAGAGTTCCTCTTGCGGCGATTAGCATTTGCCGTGTTGGCCGAACGCGTCAGCGATTCCAGGGTGGACTGCTGGATATTTAGGTAGTTTCCTAAAAAATATAAATATATGCTATTTATAGAAATTTTCGTGATCTCTTGGAAATTTTCCGAATTCCTGAGATTTTTAATGTGTATAAATTACCTGCATTAGACACTTCCACAGAATGTCTCTGTGGAATATTGGCAAACTGTGACGGGGCTCTGGTAACCACTTGTGACCCAGTCTTTGGAAGGTTCGGATGAAACTTCAAATATGAAGCACATGTCATGGCATCATCCACAATTCCTGAAATACATATTCAAGATTATAATTTTGCACATATTTAGGCCCTCCTTTATTAAGACATGTGATATTAAGAACTGTTTTGGAACAGTTCAATTCTTCTCCTTTTCTTTAAATAGTGGGTATAAGAAGTAATGTGTGAAGGCTTACCTTCGTGCCACATGAAAGCAGCAAACACAGCACGGGCGCTCTCGGCCATGGAGGGGCTGAGGCCGTGTGGCATTTCAGAAGCTGGTACAACGGTCTCAGTTACCCCCTCGGGGGAAGCCCCATCCTCCTGCACCACCCGCTGCAAGCACAGTTAGAATGAGCCTCATCTCGGTCTTACATACATTATATTAAAAGATAAACAGGTAAAAAAAACTTACCAATCTATCCCTCTCGAACGCTTCTTCAAATACCAACTCATTAGATGGTGAATTCCAATCGGCAAACTGAAACATACAGCTGAAGTTACACATATGCTTTTTCCAGGAACTTCATCATTTTATTTGTCCAATTCCAAAAAACCCGAAATAAAAACAAAGACAAAATAACTATTTCAAAGACAGCACATACCCTGGACATCATTTGACTTTGATGCAGTAAATCGTACGCACTTCGCCGTCCATTTTTATCCATGCATTTCTCAAACTCATCCTCTGAAAGAACTAAAGAAAACATAATGTTTTAAAGTCAGCGATATGTTGCAGCACGATATAGACATAATTTTTAATTTCTACATATGTATTATACTCAATGAAATAACAAACCGTTTTTGTGAGATGGACCAGCGACAGCATTTCCATTCTTGTTCCTTTTCCTTTCACTGGAAATATCAAACAATGTTGTACTGATGATCGCTTTAACTAATGTAGGTACTATATTAGATGCAAGCATTACACAATAGTTGAAACTTACACTGGTCTCTCATCACTGCCCCCTTGAGCGATGTCAGATAGTTCTCTTTGATTGTCAACCTAGAACACAACCAATGTACATTTTATTATCTAGTCCCCTTTGAGTATTAAACATGTTCATGAAATATTAAAAAAATGAAGCCTTACAATCTCCTCTGATTGTCTAGTAGATTGATTTGCCGGGATGGGATTGTCCATATGCCCAGAATTGTCTGAAAATTAAAAATAGTACAAAACAAATAACTAACAGCTGTCACAAGTAAGGTGATTTGAATACATTTGGGAATGGTAATTACTTTGAGGGTTCTCGTACACCATGGTTTCCAGATCAGACCTATTGACTTTGATCCAGCACTCGCCAGTCAGTGATTCCAGCTCGAGCTGTTTGACCGTGGGGGCGTCCAGCTGTGCCCAGGTCTCCAGTTCATTGGAGTATGTCTGCTGGATGCCCACGACCGTGGCGTGGCGCACACCTCCTATGATGCGCGCGTCAGAGCTGGCGGCGCTGCGCACTCCGGTGAGATGCGGTATGCGGATGCGATTGTTCTGCGGCTCCTCAGTGGGTGGGCGCGGAGCTAGTGGTGCCACCTGCCCTTCCTCGTCGGGGAACAGTAGAGACCGGCCCACATGCGTGTTGTACTGCAGACACCAGGCGTCTGTCTCGCCAGTGGTGCATAGGTGGTTGGCCGACTCCGAGCTCAGGCGCACCCACACCCCGTCCCCGTTCAACACCTGAAGTGGCAACTAATTTTAGTATCATAACTACCTCTGGCTGAAACCATAAAGCTTGGTATTTAATCCATATAGGTATATGTATAAAATATATACATTGTGACCCTTTTTTCCCAATTTTAGTATCTGTATAAATAAAAATGTAAATGTTCGTTTCATCAAAATCTTAAATCTCGAAAGTTCTTCACTGATTGCATTTAAATTTTGACAAAATGTTACATTAACCCATTCATGACGAACTATTTTTTTTTCGAATTTCGCGCAGAAAATTCACAGAGTGGTTGGTTTTGAAAGTAGAATAATCGGAATTTAAAAAAAATAGTCTCCTCATCCCCCAGGAGCCTCGAGAAGGATGAGGTCCATATGGATCTTTCGGCAAATAACTAGTCAGAAATTTCATTTTTTCATCTTTATTGTTCAAAAAGTGTAATTTTCAACAACATTATTTAGTGTGATAGCCCTCGAAGCATTTCACGCATAGTCCGACCTTACATGTGATGCAACGGATGCGCTGCTTGCTTTTACAAGATGCACAAGACAGTTTTCCTCCCTTATTAGTCTCAGTTATCGGTATTGGCCCAGGATAATGGGGGACGGAGGTATCATACTGCATCGCCGTTTGACCTATTTTGGTGAGTTTGTCGGGTGCCTTGAAGTATTTCTTGATAGAATACTTCTCGCAGTAATGCTTTGATATTTCTTCACGGAATTCTAACTGCCCCAATTTAAAATTGCCCGTGGCTTTGTGCTTCAGAAGCCAGCAATTCTGAATGGTTACATCAATGGCCCAGGTAAAAATGGACCACCACCATTTCTGTTGGCGAACAGTAATGCGATAACATGCAACGTTTTGGTCCATTCTGTCAGTTCCGCCCATATTCGTGTTATATTGATGAATTGCATATGGCCTCTGTATACTGATCTTTTTTTGCTCCTTCCGTGAGTAACGGCTTGCTAGATCCAATGGATTCTTTCCGTATTTTGTTGAAGCTACAGAACAAACAGCGTTATCAACCCATTGAGTAACGTAGATGGGGGTCTTGCCAAATGATGTCTGCGCACTTTCAGTATGTCCTCGAGAAAGCACACCTTTGTTGTATTTTGACATTGTTGCCTTCTTCTTGGGGATAGGAGATGAACTGGGAATCCGATTGTCTCGAATTGTACCTGTGCCATTGTATCCATAAAAATGCAAATAGTACAGCAATGGCATACCCGTAAAAAGATTATCAAAGTAGAAGTGATATGGCAATTCGCGCTTTTCCACTGGCAATTGATCGACCAACATAAGTAGTGGTGAAGCATTCAAGCCTACAACACCATACTCCTTTGGAATCCGGGGATTGCTGCCTTGGTAGATCTCAAAATTGATCAAGTAACCGGAGGGTGTATTTAGGCTCCACACTTTATATCCGAATCGAATGGGTTTGCCTTTTATGTATTGCTTACATCCATGGCGGCCATAGTATGGAATCATCGATTCATCATAACTTAAATTTTCTTCTGGGTGGAAGTTTCGCATAAACCGTTCAATAAGCCTATCTGTAAATGGACGTAACTTCCACATCCGGTCTGCACTATTGAACTGATTTGGTGAAGCAAAGTGTATCATTTTGTGTATCTGTTCAAATCTATCACGAGACATGGTGGACGCAATCTGCTTATTGTAGAAAGGGCGAGAGCTGCTCCAGTACAATCGAGTTGATGGAATCGGGCATAATCCCGATGTTATAAGTATACCCATGTACGCTTTGATATCCCCGACAGTTAAAGGTGATACTTTATGACTATTTTCAGGGTCTTGCTTGGTCTGATATTTGTTGGATTCTGTGACGATGAATTCGTACATTTCGTTGTCAAAATTTAGTTCAAATAATTCCACCGGTGATAAAGCAGCTACGTCGGTATAATTTCCTTCGGGAAATATGCTAGAAACAATTGGCGTCACATCGTTAGACTTCCATTGAAACATAGTTTTCGGACCAGGCATACGTTTTGGAATGCGATAAGGTGGTTCAGCGGGATCATTCACTCTGTCTCCAGTACTAACACGGCATCGTTTCAAAGGAGGCTCGAAAGAAGTGCTTGCAGACGCTTGACCGTGTGATGCTGAAGCGTCGAATAAATTTATGTCGAAGTCACTGAAAGTTGAATCCAAACGCTCGTCTCCGAAATGCTCTAGATTAGGGTTCTCTTGATCTGAATCATAATCGGGCGTATCTTGTCCCTTTTTGTGTCGACGGCGATTTACGATTTGGCAATTAGAAAACAATTGCGCTCGAGAAATATTGGCAATTATTCCACCGTCATCTTCATCAGCTGAATCTGCTCCGGACAAATCACTCTCATTTGGCGGCTCCACATACACATCCACATCCACTACCTCATCATCCTCCAAATTCGTATCCGATTGTTCTTCAAGCAGTAACATCACTTCTTCAACAGTCAGACCCCTAAAAAACACGAAAAAACAATGAAATTTGCGAAAAATTACAATTTATGTATAGTGAGATCTGCCGAAAGGTCCATATGGAGCCAAAAATCAAAATCTTCAATTCAAAGTACTCTCTTTGATACAATAAGGATTATTTTTGTAACAGTATGTCTATAAATAGTTAGTAAATTTCATTCTTTACGGATCATAAACGGTTTTGGAAAAAAAAAATCAAATCTACACATAAGTTAATTGGATTACTTACTTCACTCGCTTTGACATTTTGAAAAATTTGCACTTTTTTTCAAACTCTGTTTATACACGTCTGTCCACGCCGGCACATGCAAACAAACTGAGCGCCTCTAAGACAAACGTGTTCGTACATGCTTGTAGACTACATAAAACTGAATTTCGCATCGCCATTTTAATATATCGGCATGATGTGACTAATTGAGGTCCAACACTTTTTCGAGGTCCATATGGCACCTTCGTCATGAATGGGTTAAAATACCCGTGTGCTTTTATATACCTATTTTATATAGATGTCACTTGTGACATCTATATAAAATCACGCTATTTTTTAAAACAGTGCCATCTGTTGCAAGAATGTGCATTTTTATAAAATCAGCGCCATCTGTTCGACGCAAAAGTAACTCAGTATAGTCTCTCTATCTGCACAGATAGACTGAGCCACAGCAAAGCGTGACGTGGTACAGCTAGTTAATTAATAAAAAGCTTTGATATTGTGTACTATTTTTTTGTTTTGTGTTCCATTTTTGGTTTGTTTCATGGTCAAATAGGTATGGTATTCTTTTAATAAAATAAATAATTGAGCATGCTTTCAAAAAGGGATTCAAATTAAGTATTGTAAAAATTGTAGAGTGGAATAAAAAAAGTATCATGCAAATTTTGTGGGTCTGATAATATATAGAGTAAGTGTGGTAGCAATGGAAAATTTTTCGAGGTTCTATTGTGTTGGCTGCATTTGAATAAAGAGCTAGGGTACAGTAATGAAAAAGTTTTACCTTACAATAAAACTTATATTATTTACTTAGCTTTATTTAAAACCTATAAAGTGCTCTTTCCCTGCAGGCCGATCTCCTGAAGGCCTCCTTGCTGGAGCTGGTCAACTGGAGTGCGGAACCGGGCACGAAGCTGAGCACTTCCACTCTTTTTGAGAAGGTGCAGTCTCTCTTCGCGGCGGGGTCTGAGTCCCAGAGGGTGTCCAAAAACATCATGCAGATGATCTGCGGCAAACGGGCTAGCCACATTGAGTATCGACGAGAGGGGGCATTGCGAGGTATCAGCGACGGATACGTCCAAGACGCCTTTTCGAAAGATTCCGCCCACATCGGAATACCTCTTCGACCCGAACCTCCTGTCGGCGCAGCTGGATAGGTTGGGGGGAGTGAAGAAGTGCCTCGCTCCTCAGCCTAGCACGTCGCAACCAGCTCCACCCGTTAAACCTGTGACAGTGCAGAACTCGCAGCCCTTTCGTCCCAGAGTACAGCAGGAGAGGACCATCTTCGGCTCAGCTTCGTGCCCGGTTCCGCGCTCCAGTTGACCAGCCTTCAGGAGATCAGCCTGCAGGGAAAGAGCACTTTATAGGTTTTAAATAAAGCCTATGCTTCATAATAATGCTTCTTCCGTATATTTTGTGTTTTAGTAACTACCATAAAAAACTTTCCATGTCCCCCTTAACAAGAGATAAAATTAAAGAAAAGTTTTCTAAATGCAAAAAGAATAATAAATTATAAGACTAGATTTATTACTTTGGATAAAATAAAAAAAATTATTTAAAGAAACCAAATGAATAAATGAACATGAAGAACCCGAATGCCAATTGTTTAAAATGATAAAGGAATTTTTTTATTGGGGGAATAATATTGTTTTTTCATAAAAATTTCATGTTTGTAATCTTAGAATGCATTCAATGAAGGTTCCTATAAGTTCATGCTAAATAAATGAGAACACTCTACCACCCTGCCCTGTGTTGCACACTGTGGCGGGCAGAGTGGTGCACAAGTAGAACAAGTACACCCAAGTTGACTGAGAGGTTCGGGAGAAAACCCCACCAGCTGCTGTGGAGGGCTCACTGACTGTGTGGATTGGCTTCGCATGTGGCTGGCATCGCACTGGAGCAGCCAGCTCTACAGTTTCTAGTTTCTCGCGCATGAAAGTTCTCAAGGGAATGAATTCTATAATAATAATAATGAATTATTTACAAATTAGAAAACCAAAAACGAAGATTAATCAAAAATTTACAAAAACCAAACTAAAACACAAGCACGCTACCACGCTGATTACCGCCACTGCTGAAGTACATACCACATCGTCAAAGGTTATCGCACAACCTGTGGGTATTAAACCAACTTGTTCACTTTGTAGAGATGGAAAGGCTCTAACTCTCAATCCGGCGGAGTCTTTGTAGACAAACATGCGCGTGTTGTTAGGGGGGGCCTCCTCAGTGGGGTTGGGGGGTGGCACGCTGGGTGCTGCGCCCTCGGGAGCCTCTGCCACCGCCACCGTGAGCGTCTGTAGGCGAGAGGAGAAATTTCAGTGGTCATTGTCACTCATCAGGGTTAATCGTCACTGGTCAGCAAATAGCTAGACTACTCACCGAGGTCATGGGGTACCCGTCCACTGTGCCCGACAGAGTATACTGACCCGGCAGGCGGGGTACCCAGTTGGCCATGATGCGGTCCCCTACTGCCTGCTTCACACGAAGCACCTCCCGAGGCTGGTTTGAGGTTGGGACTATCATGTGCAGCTCTTCCAACGAGTAGTTGTTCAGGCCCTACAGAATATCATACATCAGTGCTTTTTCACACATTATTCAATTATGCAAAATAGTTTTTGTTATTTCAAACATTGTGTAAAATAATAGAGATAAGTCATTTTGTATCTAAAAATTGCGAATAATTTTGTTAGCTTTAGAGAACTTCATTATTGATTCAAGAATTGTATGGAAGTATTACATATGGTGAAATATCTGCGGAATTCAGATTCAGAGGATAAAAGTTATATATCGTTCTCAATGATAGCTTTATTTGAAGTTAACCATTGTGCATATCTGGCAAGTCAGTAGAGCAAATGTTCTGCAGAATAAAAAAAAGGTTTTCATCTTCGGATAAGATCTTTCCTTTGTTGGTTGTTTTATGAATTACATACTAACTGTATTTTGTGAAAATGAGTATGTAACTACATTCTAATACAAAACATCAAAATGATACACCTATTCTAGACAGGCACTACTTTCTGTTGCCTCGGGCAAGTTTCAATAGTATTAGTGTGTTAAGTAAATAAGGAATACAAACAGTGGTGTCTATTGTAAAACAGGGCCGTCTCGGGTGAAATCAATTATGGCAAACTTTTAATCAACTGATTTAGATTAAAGAATTTCAAAAAGGAATTTGAATAACAACTTGCATGGAAGGCTATGCTTAAAAACTTATGTATATATGTTTTTTAGGACTTTATGACTAGTTTTGTTTCTAAATAGAAAACTACCTTTTGAGTTATGAGGCATTGATTGAATGTAAGTATATGTTAATGAAATGCGAATGTGTTAAAATGTTATGCAAATGGAGATAAATTTAATGTAATACTTATGAGATACATAATTATGTATTCTAATCTTGGCTCTCATGTACGAATAATAGTTCAATGAAAATATAAATAAAAAAGAAAAATATTTGCAAAGTACCATTACAAAACAGATTTAAAAAGAAAACAACTAAACATTAGAATGGTTAAGTGAACTACAGTAGGTAGAGAGATAGAACTTCAGAAATTATTGCAGCAGGGTCCCGGGTAGAAAGGTGACCGTTGCTGGTCACCTTGGACACCAGTGAGAGTCCACACGAATGTCCCCTTCTTGTGGGTTCCTGTCGCACGATAATAACAGGGTTTCATATTTATTTATTTTATATTTATCTATTTATTTATTCCTCACCGCAGCCGTAAAGCCACATTTCTGACGCACATCACACGTAACACAACGTCACAATGCTAATCAGTATATGTTTGCACTGCAATGGGAATCGAACTAATATACTCCTAACTCAATCCAAATCCATACTCCAATACCCTAAGGAAGTAGTTAATATATCGTCCCTATAATTTTAACAAAATGTTATATTTAATTGAAGGAATTAGTTATTTCTGGCCATGACTACGCTAAAGACTGTAATCACACACTGATTTAAAATGATACACCCAAAAGTGCAGTATGTACTATCAAGTAAAGTTTGAACGACTTGAATAATGTTTGTAAAAGCCCTCAGGGCGTTCAATAAATGTATATTTTTTGTACTGTAAATAATTTAACAAATCTTTATTTTATTTGCTGAATGAAGGATGTAAGCGTGATGTAAATTTTAGGTATAAATCCAACAAATGTGATAACAATGTTGAAGTTTTCCTCTTAGCAATAACTTATTCATCGACTCCTGTCTGCGACCATATGCTGGACCACAGGCTGATGTGAAATGAGTTAGGTACATACATCAACCAACAAGTCAAAGTAATTCATCATGACTAAACAAACCAGTGGTCAACAACAATCCTAATGATACATTTTCTATGTGTTTTTTCTTCCGCAAGAAATAATACAAGAAAAGCTAATAAGCGAAAGGAACTTCTATCCCTCTGAAAAATCTACTAACTGTAATATTCTAACTACATAGTTATGATTAGAAAAACAATCTTGATTACTACATTTCTGTTAAGATGTTGATATTTATAGACATTGACCAAACCTTCATTTGTTGTTTAAAAACTGCAATGATCGTTTAAAACAGGTAGGTTATGAAATGATGATAAATGAAAAATAAGTTAGTCACAGTAGAACCTAAATAATGTGAATAAAGTGATTACCGAGAGTTTTTAAAGTTGTCTCTATAGTTGTTCTACCGTGACACACACATAGATAATATAGCAAGAACGGTAACCGGATAAAACAGAACAGTGACAATACAGAACATAAAAGAACAGGTTAGGTTCAATGTGTGTTTGTTATATTTCTTCATTGTTCTTTTGTGTCACTGTTCTGTTTTGTTATAGAACCAGCAAGAACATAAGGAAAACTATGAAACCGACGGCCCTGACTAAATTGTTAGTGGACTAAAACACAACAAAGCTAGTTTATGTAAAGCTATGGCATTTACCTTCATCATTGTAATGCACTGAAAGCGCATATTCTCTTTGACAGTAACCTGGTAGGGCAAATGTAGAGGTGGCGGCGGGTTTACCGTGTAGAAGCGCGAGCCGGGCTTGTGGTCCTGCAGACGCGCGGTGAGCTCCACGGCCAGGCCAGGGCACTGCACGGGTGCGCCGTCCTGGTCGCGCAGTAGCAGCGCTACAGCCAGCTGTACGCCGGCTGTGGCGGGCCCGCCCACCCACAGGCGGCACTGTTCGGGCCGCACGGCTGCTTCGGGCTGCAGCCATCGGGCTAGTCGTGCGCCCGCACTGCGCCAGCCCCAGCCGCACACCAGCTCCTGCAGGAACTGCTGCTTTTTACTAGAGTACCTGCCGCATAACTCAGAGGTTACTTACATATTATAGCACTTTCATCAACTACATTTGGAAAACGGATAGTGTGAAGCAAACAATAGGAAATCAGTTACATATTAAATTAAGACATACCATAGAATAAAGGCAACTTGTTCACCTTTTTTATGACATCAGTAGCTTAAAGGTTTGCTGATTCACAAAGACATCAAAGACGTGTTGAGAAGACAGTACTAGCTGTAACCATTTCAACTTGACCATTTGGGTCCATGGGAAAAGGGTTAAAAATCCCTGGAATTGTGATCTGTAAAGACCTAGCCCCAGATACGCCAATGAAATTAATTATTTTAAAATGTATTTAAAAGTTTGATTAATTTCATCTGAAGTAAAGGAAATTGGATCTCATTATGGGCACCCCACGCCCACAATACACTTCTTTCGGTTTATTCTTCAGTGGTGGGAGTGGTTGTATGGATACGGTAATTAGGTGTGTTTTGGACATTGTTTCAGACCTTTCCAATAATTTCACAGTTTTTACAACTCCAAAGATGGGTCTGCTGTGACAAAATGTTTTCAAAACATTGAACAAAATGTTTTAAAAACATGGAACAAAACGTTGGCTCACGCCCACAATACACTTCTTTCGGTTTATTCTTCAGTGGTGGGAGTGGTTGTATGGATACGGTAATTAGGTGTGTTTTGGACATTGTTTCAGACCTTTCCAATAATTTCACAGTTTTTACAACTCCAAAGATGGGTCTGCTGTGACAAAATGTTTTCAAAACATTGAACAAAATGTTTTAAAAACATGGAACAAAACGTTGGCTCACGGCCACATTCCGTGGTCAATGGAAAACAAAAAAAACATTGTTGCTAGCCCCAACATTAAGTCACAGGGGACCCACCTTTATCGATAATCACCGATAAGGAAACATGAACAAAGAAGTATTTTACTTAAACTAATGCATTTACAAGTTACAAATGCGTACCGGTAGCTGCTTATAACTGACAGTTTGAAAATGACTTTGAACGCCTAAATAGCTGTCACAATTAAACTAGAAGACCATAATAATAAACATTTATTGACTTCAAAGTTTTTAAATGTACCTATTTTTTAAATATGTAGATATTTATAAAAGGTTTCAAGGTGTAAAGTGCAGTAACTTCATTAGATTCAAAATGAAAGGACAAGTAAAAGACGTTAAAAACTTTTTTTCGAAATTCTGTCAATTTAAGGTAATTTTCAGGTAAAATGTATATATATTTAAAAAAAAAAAAAAAAAAAACTAAGATTTCGAAAAAGTTACATCGTCTCTTTTTTTCTTGTAATGTGTACCTGTAATATTACGCTGTTGTGTTAATGTTTCAAAAAAATCAAAAAATATCTGTCTGTCTGTAACTCCAGTTCAATGAACACTAGAAATTTGGTTTGAATTTAATTCATCATTTTCAAAATTGGAAATATTTTTGTGAAGTACCTACCCATTTTGGAAAAAAAATACAAATATTAATTTTAAAAATTGGAACTGATTTGTCGAGAGTGAAACCTTCTCCTACGACGAAATTTCGTGTTTTTTTACAAATGAACGTATCAAATAATTAGAGCAGTCTTTCTGAAAGTGGGCCCCCTAATGGGCGCTGAAGGCTTTCAGGGGGGCAGTGGAAGGCTCAAAGAAAATTAGGGGGCATTAAGGAAATCTAGAGGGATGACGGCAGACAAATTCCATCTACAAAAATCCGATGAAATCTAGCTGAGATAAATAATAATAGTTTCGTTTTACTTCCTTTAACAAAACATTTTTTTATAAAAAAAGTTGTTTACAGTTGTGTTAGTGGTTTATACATTGTTAGTCAGTTCTTAAATTGTAAAACACAGCTGCATTATCCCAGTTAGAAGAACAACTTATACTCTTCTGTATCTCACCCTGTCTGATACATAAGTGGTCCTTCGAGCCGGATTATAACTGACACACAAACGAAGAATTAAATTCAAGAATGGCTACCAAGAATTTGGGCTGCAGAACTGTACCCTGGGTTATGGTCGGTTTTCCAACGATATATAATAGCATTCCCATCGTTATATTGGTGTCAATGTGGATTTAGTGCTGCGGCAACTTTGCTAACTAAAAAGAGAAATCGACTGCAAGTTAACACCTGATATTAACAAACTCGTCGAAATGCATCAGATTCATCCTTCACATTAGATAAGTTTTAAATTCAAACCCTTCTTAAAAATACTTTAAAATATGATTGAGTGTCAGTTTTATTTCCTCTCATTGAAACATTCTTTGATCTCGGAAATAGGATATGGTCACACCGTATCACACATCCTATCCATATAATGTTTAAAAATGTGGCAGTGGTCAAAAACAGTTTGAGAACCTGTGAATTAGAGCATGTTGACGACAGAACTTTATATATTTTTTATATACTTATGTCCCAAAATTACCTAAGATATAATTTTGAAAAGCTTGTGACGTCATGCACATACACGGCGGCGACGCACAGTGGGCTGAAAATCACCTTTCATAGACATAGAGACTTGAATTTTCAAGGGGTTTTTTTTGGCTAGAAATGGATTCTGCTGATCATTACTATGCTATAAAATTTCGTATGAAGCAATAGCGTGTACAAATGAAGGAGTTATAAGTTTAAAAAAAAAAATTGTATGGCACTGACATTAAAAATGAAGCTATCTCTGGAATCATAAGGTTGGCCATTATATCCTTACACACAGATATACTACAATTTATTTGTACCTATTTTTTTGACATACTTCGTATTGTGGCGCAACTTGCGATTTTTTTTTTAAATCCTCAAAGTTAAAAAAAAACTTTTTTTATGTTGATGATTTATTTTAATGCTTAAATGCTTTAAATATGAGTATGCTTTGTCTAGTTTACAATATTTTATTTACACTGCAAGCCAAAACAGTTTAAGAAATCACAAAAGTTATTTTTTTTTATTTATTGTTTTTGTGTTTAATTCGTAGAACTCCATTCATTTTTGAAAAATTTAATTAAAATATAATTTATTTCTTTTCCGAACTTGAAAATAAGTTATTAATATTAATTAAGTAATGATCAGCAGAATCCATTTCTAGCTAAAAAAATACCCTTGAAAATTCAAGTCTCTATGTCTATGAAAGGCGATTTTCAGCCCACTGTGCCACGGCGGTACTGCAGCCATTCGAATAGTGTCTCGTGTGACGTCACGAGACACTGTTGCATACGTTTTACCCAAGTTGTCTTTGAAAGCTAATAGCTTCGACATTTTTGAAGTTATCAAAAAACTTATCTTACTTTCGAAATACACTTTACTTTACACAATGAAACGAATAACACAATTTCAGTAAAAAAAATTGGATACGACCGCCATTCAGACTATCCCATGATTTTTTACGGGTCTGCGCAATTATTAGAGTTGACTTCATATTTTTATGCTGTACTACTTGATATTGTAATGTAAAAACAATTATTCCTACAATATTTGAAGGCCTCCGTGGTCGAATGGTAAGGCTATCGACCAGCAAGCTGGAGGTCACGGGTTCAAATCCCGGCGTGCGCAAGTAAATTTCATTTGATTAATTGTGTTATTTCACAAATTACTCATTTAAAATAATATACAGTATATTTGAGGCACGTTCCAGAGTGGAAGATATCCTCAGTATCGCCCTGGTGTAAGACCATCATTCAGAATTGAAACGTTGCTTGAAATGGCTTTGTCCGTATTTGGTGACCACATCTGAATAACTAGGTACTCCCTCCACCTTCCTCTTACCCATTTCCTTCCTTTCCACACATCCTCCAACCTCCCAACAAACCCCAATTGGGGATGCATAGTCTCACTGGGTCCAGACGGTTGGGAGAAGTTGTGCGGTTTCAAATACATATGTATTTTTAAATACAAAGTTAATTACAAATAGTTTTGTATTTAGTATTATTATTATCATCTTGTTTGTTTTTACGATGAATCAGAATGTAAAATAACGAGAACGTGCGGCGCGGCGTTCAGTCTAAATTATTATTATTTATCAACAGAACTGTGTGATTCATTTAAGCTGAAAAATGTACCATAATATTGTATAGATCATTATTTTTACAGCTGTAATTAGCAAGTATACAGTAAAGCGATTGCGGTGTATTTTATACACGGTGTATTAGCGCTTTATGGGACACCGAATACTTTCTGTGCTTTAGCCTGCCATCTCGTAAGAATTACATATAAAATTATAATCATCAAATGTTACGAGCAATGTGTTAGATGCGGCAGTTGTGGTTTATAACCATTTATAACAGAACTGAAATACGTTTGTAGTCGTGTATTCTTTTTCAAATTAGCATCAAGTTGAGTTATGTTGTGTAGGATTCATAGACAGTTGTAAATGAAATTTGGACAAAATTACATTTGAAATAACGCCGAAGTTATTAGAGCGACGAATCCGTATCAAGAGGAAGCCACAAGCCAAAATGTGTATATTCTTAGTGAGCCTTATATCGCCGCGAATAAAAGTAATAAGCATACAAATGGCTTGGCAAACGGAGTCTAGAAACGCACGATTTCAAGCCCAAAAGCGTTGTTATTTATTTTGTCAATAGTTTTATAAGAAAGAAAAAAAGTTAAGAGGAAGCTACAAGCCAAAAATTTGTATATTCTTGGTATACCTTATATTGTAGGTAATAGGCATTAAAATCGCTTGACAAACGGAGTCTGTAAACGTCCGATTTCAAGCACAAAACTGGTTTTTATTTATTTTGTAAATAATTTTATAAGAAAGCAAAAAAGTTAATCAAGTGAAACAGATAATCTTACTGCTATAATACTGTATTTAAAAAAAAATGTTTCCTTTACGCGTTCATACATTTCTATTGATTTTTTTATTTTTTTAGTAGTATACATTAATATTTTTTTATTGAGTAATTGATTATTTTATTTGTATTCTACTCAAGCGAAACGATAGGAAAACTTTCAATTTATCTAAATCATATTGTTTGGTATTCATAATGTACACCAATTCGTTATAAAGATTAATCAAAATAGTAATTTAGCACTAAGCTTCGCCTTAATCAAGGGAATATGTCACAAATAATCTTAGCCATTAAAATGGATTTTTAAAGTTGTTTCTTATATGCATTAATACAGTTGTAAAGCAATGAACAATTTTATTTTAATTATCTCAAGCGAAACGGTAAGAAAACATTTTAGTATTCATTACATTAAAAATTAAACCGATTCGTATTACAGATTTATCAAAATAGTAATTTCACGTTAAGCTTCGCCTTAATTGTAAAACCATGTTGTGCTATCTTGCCTTTTAATCCTTGCTAAAATGCCACATTACTTCATGTGTGTCCATGCCGATTTACAATCAAAAAGAGAAAGTGGACGCCAAAATGATAAGTGATCCCGCCTCGAATAAATTAAATTTAACAAATCTTCGAATGAAGATGAATCAGATGGCTATATGGCACTAGTTACAAAATTAATTAATTAAATTATTAACTGAGAAGAAAATTATACTTAAAAATTAGAAGCGATTAAACTTAATTATTATTAGCAATACTACAATTTTTATTTATATGTAAAATATGTACTGAGTTTATCTATACATAGGTTACTAAGAAAATGTCTCAGGTTTACAGCGAATCAAATTATTTAAAGTAAAATCTTACAAATTCTTTGAAATACAAACACATCAAAATTTTTACAAAAGGTTCACTTTTAAAAACAAAGCAATGCAAATTAATTAATTTAAAAGATATCTGTATAAGAATTTTATTTGTGGATTTCACAGATTTGAATATTGATTGAATTTTTGTTATTTGTTTTTGGGGTGTTATGCCATGTTACGCTAACTCCAACTTTAGCCAACGTTTCGGACAGCATTGCAGTGTCCATCATCAGGGCAAATGTGTTATTTGAGGTTGTGTTAAAATGTGAGCTTATGTATGAGGTTGCGATACCGTGTTGCCAGCTCCAACCCTCTGAGCTAACATTAACGTATCACACTGGACACTGCAATGCTGTCCGAAACGTTGGCTAAAGTTGGAGTTAGCGTAACACGGCATAACACCCCAAAAACAAATAACAAAAATACTTTTGGCCGTGAAAATCTTAAATCATATTTGATTGAATTACGCATTTAGAAGTGTGTTTTTGTCTGCTAACCCGAATTTTTTTGACACGATACCTGATCAGTTCTACAACCAAAAGTATAGCGTTTATTATTTTGTGTGGTAAATTGTATAAAATAACGAAATAATTTAACATCCTTATCTAATAGAGATTTACTTCAACTACTTGTTAATAAAACATTAGTAGGTACCAAAGTAATCTTATCTGAAACCTTTTAATGATTAGATCCGAAGTTTAATCAGAACAGTAAACTTCAAATTAAAATAAGTATTGGTTAATTCACATGGCACACAGCCCGTCCCATTGATAGATATTATAATACTAGATGGAGCAAATTCACCACTCTGTCGGAAGAATGTGCTCTTTTTTGCAAATGGCGTATAAAGAAATATTCCATTTACACTCTGTGATAAAATTTATTATTACATTTGGCACAGAAAAGTTACAGAACATTTGCAAAACTGAGAACATCTTCCGAAAGGGTGATGACTTTTGCGCCACTTTGTATTTTTAATTATGAATCGCTTTTCTTTAAAAAAATATGTTTTTTTCATTAATATTAAATTTACACGTTTTAGAAAATCATACAATAAAAACATAGAACCACGACTGGATATTTCTTTATTCAGGCAAAATACATCGTGTAATTTACATTTAGCGTAATTATTTGTAATACAATGTGCTCTTCAAATAACACATAAATAATGTAAGACCTTAGGGTATTTGCCGCTTTGGCTGGATTCCCTACATTGTTTGTAACATGCATGGGTGCCTTTGTTCCAGCCAGGAGGAGGGGGGATAGACCCGAGCCCGAGACCCGAACGCCGCGCGGTCGGCCGCCTGCCAGTGCTAGTCGCCAGTTCGCCCAGTTCTCGAGTTTAGTGCTAGTTTAGTAGTTGCAGGTTTAACGCCGCCCGACCCGTCAGCGCATCTCACGTCAGTGTCTCATTCTTTGCTCTATCGCGCCGCGCAGTACAGTACAATCACCGAGACTTGTCGGCAAAATCAATGTTTACGACCTTTGTTCTGCGAAGGACAGCGCTCCCGAAGTGTGACCCGGAGATGGTGGAGCAGGGCTGGCTAGGATGAAGAGAGTGCGGGCGAAAATCCCCGAGAATGGATGGGAAAAGTGCCATCGTGATAGTGTGGTGGTGCTGCTACGTGCTGGCCCTGGGCGCGGAGCCACTGTGTAGCCGCACGGAGTGCGCGTGCATCAAGACCCTCATTAATCAGGACATTGTCAACTGCACCTTCGGCAGCGGCGAGGTGAGTGGAAACTGAAGAAGTACCGATATAATGCCTTGTTGACTCCTTGGCCACGCACACAGACTATTAGTAACCAGTATCAACTTGTACAGACTACAGACGTGCCAAGTTGCTGGGAGACAGCTTTACTGGGTCGTGTTCCCCGAAACTTGCACAACATTCACATTCGCGGAACTGTCCAGCTGTTGCACCTTGCCACCCCGACAACTTCCAAACAACAACACAACAAACCGACAGGGTTGCTCCGTTGCATCCTCGCGGCCAATCAGGGTTACCTTGAACAGCTTGTCTACTGTTTATTTATTTTAAAATAATATGCATTAGTCAACTTTCACACGTTATTGAATTTTTACCGACAAATGTTTTCGTTTATTTATGTATAACTGCGGGGCAAAATTCTGTAAAAGGTAGGTAGGTACTGAGAGCGACTGCATGTTTTTTGTATTTCTATAATCGTCACTTCGAATCGTTGGTTGTTAGCTACTGAATGACTCTTCAATCTCATACATTACTTTCAGTGGTGTAATCATTTTTATTTGATTATTTCAAGCCAAAAGGCGTCAGTAAACAGAAAGAAAATCTTTTTTTAAATTCCTTACAGCTATTTACAATACTTATTTTACTAATAATGTGTGATTATTAGATGTCATTTCACCGTTTTTTGCATTATAAATTATACATATTATAAGGTATATACCTATAGAATATTTTTTTAACTTTCCTAAAAACAATATGAAAAACTAATGTTATACTATCCCGATTGACACACCCTCTTTGGTTAAGACGAGTCGATTTATAATTTAGATAATTTAAAAAATATATATTTTAATGTTAATACCGCACAACAGCCCCAACTGCTCTCAAACGCCTGGAGCCAGTAAAACTATGGTAGGTATCCCTAATTGGGATACGTCTTTTGGCTGAAGGTAGTGGGAAGGGAAGATACAGTGGAAGGAGGAAGTACCTCGCTATTCAGATCTGGTCATCAAACGCGGCTAAATTCATTTCGTTCCAATTCTGACTGGTGGTTTTATACCACTGCGATACTGAGAGTATCTTCCACTCTGGAACGTGACTCAAATAGTTTATATATTACTTTAAATGAATACATTGTGAAGAAAAAAACAAAAATTATTCAAATAAAATTTATTTTAGATTTGAACCCGCGACCTCCGGATTGCTAGTCGAGAGCCTTACCATTCGACATCCTACCATGTATGCACTACTACAGCTCTCTTGACGTGTTTTTTTCACAAAAAACCACGCTGTACAAATTATCAAACTATTATTATTATTATTGGGAATGAAAGTTAACTTCACACCGAATGTATTTCTCACACCCACACATAAAAAAATAGTCAATTGAAAGTGTACCTATATTAATTACAAATTACCGGTCTGTTTGCCGAGAAGAAATCATATACAAAAAAATGTTTCATTTGTAAATAGTGCCTTGAAATATTAAGGTCATTATTTAAATGCACGATATGCTTTGCTTATTCCAATTAAAATAATTATATTTACTGTTTAGTCCGTATTCCCCTCCAACATCATACGCAATTAAAAATAATATTAGATATTTATTCAATTCTGTAGGTACTTCTCATAATAAGTACATCATATACGTCATGTATTAATAAATCGCAAGCGCCAATGGATAAATACATTCTATTTATCAATCATCCTGATAAATTGTCAGGCAATTTAAATTTAAAAAAATTGTATGCACATCAATATACGTTTGTTCTAATTTTAAAATGTGTTCATCTATTTGAATTACACTTATTTTTTCTAGAATGACTGTATGAATGATGTGGAATCTTGGACGAGCAAATTAACACACTTCCCGATATACGATCGAGTTGCAACTCGGCAGATTGGCTAGTTGTCGATGACAATACATTCTAACAACTTTCGGTGGCAATCACGCACACAAACGCGGAAATATATGACGATATTACAGCAGTTGATATACGAAATAATTCTCGGTCCCACACAATCGGTATATGGATTAATTAGCGCGGTTGACTCCAGTCCTTGGTGAGAAAGGTTCAATACTCAGTCAAACCAATTTTTATCTTATATTTATATAATAAAAATCAACGCAAGTGAAAGAACTTTTTTTTCACAGGTTTTTTAGGTTAATCGTTTGTAATACCTGGTACCTTTTCAATGATCAGTGCAAAAATACCTAGTTAGTTTACTATACAGTATCTACTGAGTCGCGCAGGGCCTCCTACTCAAGAGAACACTGGACTATTCCTGTGAATAAATACGCGCACCCGATAAGCTTGTTTTACTATTGTGGCACGCAATTAATTGTGCGTAGAATACAGAGTAAGAATGAATACAATAGTTCACTACTGGGATGCCAGATGAATAGAGGAAATACGTTTCCAGATGATATATCTAAATCTAAAGCGATAGAATAATAGTTTATAGTTGTTTCGAAAACGGACCGATCTAAGATAAAGACGTGGTATTTCTCAGATCTGGTCACCTAACACGGCTAAAGCCATTTCAAGCAATGTTTCAATTCTCAATGGTGGTCGTACACCAGGGCGATACTGAGAATATCTTCCAATCTGGAACGTATATTATAGTATATTATATATAATATAAATCGTGAAATAACAGAAATTCATGTAATAAAATTTACTTTGGCACCCGCGACATTCGGATTGCTAGTCGAGAATAACCCCTCGACGTTGATTACTTCGCTTCGATATTTTTAAGAATGTCGATATTATTAAATTGTGTGGTATAATGCATTTGGAATCGGGAATATTTTTTATCTAATGGTACGTATACATTTGCAAACTTAAATGCGAACCAAGCCACGAATTACGGGAAAGGAACGAAGCAACTGCAAGCGGAGTTTCGCGCCATTTGCGGTTGCTTCTTTCCTTTCCCATAAGTTGAGGTTCAGTTCGGCAGTTCGGTTCGCGTATGTATACGCAGAATAAGATTAACTCTGCGTGCGAGTACAGGTGTTAAGTATTCTTGTCCCTGTGAAATCTAGTCGACTCTAACATATTTTATTCTATGACAACCATCGCACAAACTATTATCTGGAATCATTTTCTATCTTCATTATAACAAAATTACGTTCTCATAAAAATGTCGAAGAGAGAAGAATAAAAATGCGATTTTTTGACAACAGAACAAGTCACAAGGATAGTCGCTCAATGTGACAGAAATATCTTCTCTCATGGTCAGTTTTGTGTCATGAGCGAAGCGTCCAAAACACCTGGCAGATGAAAATAGTTCTACAATAAACATACTACTTTGTAACAATGCGAGCAAAGCCGAAAATTCGTAACCACATAAACAATAGAAAATAGTTTGTTTAAACTACTCCTTTGTTGAGATAATTTTGGTAAAGGTTCAACAGTGTTATAATGAGGCGAATTATGAAGGCTCAGATTACATTATAAGTTCTTCTGACTAGGTAGGTGTGACAGCGGAATAAAGGCCATTTTCTACAGCGGATGTAACTTCTTCAAACTATCACGAGGTTTGATGCAATTGAAAGCACTGCAAATTAACAAGAATAGCTGGCATTGAAGTTGCTGAACAGGTCAGATGGAAAATATTTTGACTGCGGCTCTAATTGTTATGTCGAATTTCAAATATTCTATTGTTATTGTAAACAACAGCTGAGAGAAACTGGGTTAGGAACTTAATTTACTTTCTCACGGCAAGCTAATAGCTTTCTGTATATATTATATATTATGCGACCATTTATCTTTTTGTATAGTTATGCTATTACCTTGTATTCGCTGCTTGCTTATTTACCTTATGTCTTACAACATTTCGCCGACCAGTACCTATATCGCTTTTAGCTGTTCCGAGAAGCAGCCCACTCTGCAAACAGTGAACAAAGTCAGTAAAGCACTACTTACACATACACAATCGCATATTTGCTGATCAGTAGTCAGAACAATCAGGCCAAAGTTCGAGTGGATAGGACTGGCCCATAAACGTTATTCAAATTCTGCAAGTGATTTAACTTATGGATCAAGTCTTCAGCTCGAAAATAGATAGTTTACATAAACAGAGGGCGGTTGGAACACTTAATGTTGACCCCCTTTGATAATAATTCCATTAGATAGTCAAGAACGGCGGCAAAGTGGGGGGATAATTTCTTTACGGCCTCGGGGCAACTGAAACACTGATAATATAACTTGGCCTGAGTTAAAGCTACGTTGGAGTGTAGTTTCCTCGCAGGGATAGGCACATAAGATGTTTCTGTCTTGGCACACGTTTCTTGCTTCAAAAACACTTATAGATCGTCTGGTGCATGCTCTTCTATAATTCTAACTCTTGACATTAGACATGACCCGACTCGAGCATTTGATTCAATCGATTGTGCCATGTCTTCCTCTAACTTCTTACAACTAACTTAAAAGGGCTTACGCGTCAGATCAATAATACATGTATAATGAATGCGCGCCATATTGACTCAATGTCACAGGCCACAATAAAGAGACGCCCTAGAAACTGTTGGAAGCGACGTCAGAAGACGGCAGCTATCTCCTAAAACTTCTACCATTTGGTCGCTGCGTAAAAAAAAGAATGTTTCGAGTATTTCCTGTTCAGTAGCGAGATATTTATGAAAACGAACCGCGCGGCCCTCCCCGCCGCCGCTCTCCCCACCCTCTCAACTCCCAACCTCGCTCCCAACATTCACATTATAAGAATACGGCCAAGAGGCCAATTTATTATTCCTGTGTTCTATTTTCGCAAAATATGATTTGGAAAGTATGTATTGACACCCCGCCGCACGAGCGTTGTCGGAACGGGCGTAATATTAGTGTTATAGAATATTTCGCAACGGTTCAAAATCAACCCACAATCGTAAGCTCACATTCTTGGGTAGCACGTAACGATGGTAGTTACAACTAATAGTTCTGTGAAAAGTAGACTTCGCGTAACGTTGATTACTCCAATTTGACAGTTCGTAACATTCGCAACGCTCACGCGCTCTGGAGAGTTAAAAGGTACTATCAAACACGGCTACCATCTTGACAGGATTGATCGGACACGGAACACACATATAAGATTTACAGACAAAAGAAATGCAAAGTGGACGAGTCAATACAGGACTTCAGATACGCCGTGGCCAGAGACCATGGAATCATAACATCCTTATTTGAGGTATTTTTTGGAGCTGAAGGAAGATTGGTGAGGTAAAGAGGTAGGTTAGGAATGTAGGTTGGGTTAGGTATGGGTAATTCCATACTCTAAATGGTGATTGCGTGTCAC
Source organism: Hesperophylax consimilis (assembly GCF_061612785.1). NCBI lineage: Eukaryota > Metazoa > Arthropoda > Insecta > Trichoptera > Limnephilidae > Hesperophylax > Hesperophylax consimilis. The sequence goes on along the minus strand of NC_142858.1, from coordinate 20,315,807 downwards.
CAGAGCGTTCCAGATTGTAGCTTTCATTCTCTCAGTCGGTTGGCCACCGGCAATATACTTCAAATAGATAAAGCCATTTCCAGCCAAAACGTTGCGATTTTCAATTTTGATCTCTTACCACGGCGAAAGAGTAGCTCTAGAGGAAGATACTCCAAGTATCGCCCTGGGGTAAGACCACACGGAGAAAACTTACTGATATGAAATACTGTTAAATTATTAAAAATCTGGTCAAATTATTCGTTTTCCTGTTAAAAATAGAACTACAGGCCTATAACGATAACGAATGAATTGAAAGAGTTCCGTCAAAGTTCCGTCAAAGTATCAGTCAAAAGCGAATGTTTTATGAGGACGGCGAATCACGTGTTCACACAAATTCTGCTATCGATACTAACATAACGATATTGTCGCATTCAGTTATGATATCTATTAGGAAAAGATCACGTGTTCTCGATATATTCTGAATGACTAAATTTTTATCAGGAAGTTGACATGCTGTCACTTTTTAAACAAGATCATTTTTCTCCGTGCACCAATCAGAATTGAACCGTTGTTTGAAATGGTTTTAGCCGAGTTTGGTGCCCAAATCTGAATCAGGTACTTTCCTCCACCTTCCTCTTCCCCACCACCTTCCTTTCTCCAGCCTCACAATATACCCCACGATTGGGGATGACATAGTCTCAATGAACGTAGACGGTTGGTACTCTTGTGCGGTATTCACATTAAAATAAACATCATATCAAACAGAAGGCCACTTAGAATAATGTGCCACCGAAAGCATACTTCCAGTGACGGTACCGTGAGGCAATTTTCGAGTCCGGAGATACAAACTGCGCAGCTCAATTCATCAAACCAGTTTGCTTATGGCAGAAGACCGGTATCGGTACCCCACCTGCCCCTAGGCGCCTGACCTGCCGCGGGCGGGGCGCGGGGATACCGCGATGAGCCACTGCACTGGTCCCATCGTGTCATCTTCAGCGGTGTACAAGTAGGTACTATCCAGGGCCAGTGGAACTATGGCATCCTCATTTAGGGAATGTTCTGATACTTAAGCAAGTGGAGCAGGGTAAAAGGAATGTTGGGAAGTACCTGACTAAGTAGATTTGGTCACTAAACATATCTATAGCCATTTAAGTAACTTTTCAATTCTAGATTTTACTTTCTCGCCATATTTATTACCACTCTGGAATGAGGTTCAAATATGCATTTACAAAAATATCATGTTGCTAAAATAAGTGAGTAATTATGAAAATACAAGGTTTTCCTATAAGAGATGTTATTTTGATATTCAAAGAAAAATGCCATTTTTTAATATAAATGATCGAATGTTTATTTCATTATAAAGAGGAAGGTATGCCGTTAATAGTGAAAAATAACATCAGTCAAATGACCACCACGACCACGCCTACAGGACCATATCCTTTTCATGAAATTTTCCATAACCAAATCGCAAAGTGGTTGCCTTATGTCCTCGATAGCCTCACGAATTCCATCTTTGAGGTCTTGAATCGACGCTGGGCTGTTGGCGTAGACCTTCTCTTTCACGTGGCCCCAAAGGAAGAAGTCGCAAGGTGTTAAATCACAAGATCTCGCTGGCCAATTGTGATCACCTCTTCGAGAGATAACACGGTCCGGAAACTTTTCCCGTAAAAGATCAATGGTTTCGTTGCTTGTGTGGCACGTAGCGCCGTCTTGTTGAAAGTAAACGTTGTCCAGATCAATACCATCCAATTCCGGCCATAAAAAATCATTAATTCCTCAATTAATATTCAAAATAACACCTCTTATTGGAAAACCCTATATTTGTACAGCGCTCTTGAGGTGGTTTTGCACAAAAACGCTATACAAATCATCCAAATATTGTTATTATTATAATCAGCTGGCGGGCGCGGCAAAGTCCGGTTTTTAGCGATTTCCAGGCCAAAATGCAACTTTCAAGATTTTTATTTTATTTTTAACTTTAATATCCTATAACATCTTTGGGGATACTGTGTGGAGGGTCTTTTTGAGAAATAAATGTTTATTTTTGAGAGTGAACATAGGTCTTGAAGAGACCGCAAGAAGGTTTCAATGTTCTGAGGCTGAAGAAGTGGGGGGAGAGGAAAGTATTCAGACCTGGTCAATAAACACAGATAAGTTCAGCTTAAGCTCTTTCAAGCAACTACCCTGAAAAATTGTAATCTTCACCATATATCTATACCAATAATGTATTCTATTCTGAAACGTGGTGAAGATATAATTTATGTAAGTTTTGGTCGTTTGAGACCCTTTCCTCTAAGTCAGAGACCTCTCTACTCACGTGGATGTCGTAAACTATTTCATTTTTATTTTATTTTAGCTGCGATGTTAATTTGATTGTGACTATTGATTAGTTGATTATAATCCTTTATTAGGTGATAGCAAGGTAGATATTCATTTATTTTATTTTCCACACCTTTTTTTAATACCGTTGTAACACGTTAATACCTACTTAACACGATATGCGGTTATAACTGCGATTATCTCTGATAGACATTTTTATTCTTATCTAATATTAAAGTGCCTTTAGGATCTGTCGTGACCCAAATATTTTTCCGATTTGGGCCTATATTTCGTACAAAACTGTGTTTAAGAAATTCAAATGAAATGGAGATCTACGAATTCAGGCGAGCTCCTGAAAAACAATTGGAACATTTGTTTCCAGACAAATTTGTATAAAAGGCACTAGTGTTATATTCTTTATCCTACATACAAAATGATGTTACGTATGAAATTCAACTTTTGCATGGGGATGACTGAAAAAATGCTCCATACAAAAAAAACTGAAGGCTACAAAATCAAACGCACCAATTTCTGAAAAAGATTAGTTTGACTTTAAAAAATTGCAAATTTAGGCCACAAAATGATTAGATACCTATATTAGAATTTTGGAATAGATACTACTTTTCGAAATATTCATGAAAGTAAGTACTTAAATTAAAGTTTAAGAATAAGTTGGGGCGTCCGATGAAGACATAACATGATAAAGTGAGTCAAAAATAATTGAGTCGGGTCATATCATGAGTTTGAATAAATATGTGAGTATTTGAGTATGTATGTGATAAGACTAAAGAAAGGCTACCTGCCATAGGTCACCCCCAGTGGTTTGCTACGTTTGGTGACTTCGCAGGGGTAACCGGGTTCGTGGGGTGAGGTTTGTCTAGGTTTTTGCCGCGGATACGTTTGCCCACGTACTGCCGTATCGGGAGAGACTAGTTAAGGCCCCGTAGTAAGCGTAAAAAGAAGGTTAGAAAGTGAGATATGTAAACACGAATGTTAGAGGGAGCGTGCTGATATAAAAAACGATAATAATTAAGTTAAAATGGTAATAAAATAAATAAAACATTACACGTTTGAAATAGAGCAAAAATGCTTTAGTTGCATTTAAAGATACACTGTAATTTTTTTCATGCATATAACATATTAAATAACAGAACAATACGTATTTTTTATAATTTTCGCAGCTTAATTTGCGATTTTTTTCTATCGAGCGAATTTAAGACAATTAACGTTTCGGCGTAATAAATGTATAGATATTATCTTTAAAATATATAAATTTTTTTGAACATAAAAACTTACAGAGTTAACGAGAAATTTGTTATAAATCTGTAATGCGGAGGGTTAAGGGAGGCCTTTCGACCTCTCCAGCTGGGATCTCTCGACCCATCGCCTGATGGATTAATACGTTTATCACTCCTGGCCCCAGATTCTTACCTTCCCCTCATATTTTTCCTTTTTAGAACTTCCTATCCTCCCTTTCCCTCCACACAGCATCCCCAAAGGTGACATAGGCCTTGAGGTATTTTTTTTCCTCAGAGCCTCCTGTGAAAAAAATAACAATAAAACGACACAGACAAAACAAACTTACCGGTCTCAACTGGGAACCGAACCCAGAATAAAGTGATTTAAAAAAATCGTGTTCTGTTTCCGTTTCATTTAGATTTATAAGTATTATCTTCTTACTCAAACATTGGTGGGTATAAGCTTCAAAAGTTATTCCAGATTTATAAGTAATATATTCTTACTCAATGATGTATTACATATGTGGGTATAAGCTTCAAAAGTTATTCCAGATTTATAAGTAATATCTTCTTACTCAATGATGTATTACATATGTGGGTATAAGCTTCAAAAGTTATTCCAGATTTATAAGTAATATCTTCTTACTTAATGATGTATTACATATGTGGGTATAAGCTTCAAAAGTTATTCCAGATTTATAAGTAATATCTTCTTACTCAATGATGTATTACATATGTGGGTATAAGCTTCAAAAGTTATTCCAGATTTATAAGTATTCTCTTCTTACATGATATATTACATTGATGGGTATAACCTTCAAAAGTTATTCCGTAAAATAAAATAAATTTTATTCTATGCAATTATTGTAAAAGTCACTGTACGCAACTGCTTATAACATTGTTCAACGAAAAACAACTATTATTTTATTTTAAATATATTCAGACGACAATAAACAAAAATAATAATAGAGGTGTTGCAGTACTCATTCTGACGAAATTCATTATTGTTAATATTTTAGATTACCCAATAATTCTTACAAACTGCATTAAAATTGAAATAAATATAAAAATGACATATGTAAACCTACCTTTCAATCATTACTCAAATAAATACTTAGGTATAGTAACCAGAGAGGTTGTAATAAATTATCATATTAATAGCACAGAATTTGAACTAATTATTTTATAAAACATTGCTTTAAGTAATTATCTAGAAGAAGATAATGAAGTAGATTTTTTAAGAACTAACGATCTACAACAGTGGATAAATATTAAAAAAGTGATGTAGGGGAATTAATTTGTATTCATGTAAATATCAGATCATTATGTAAGAATTGGGATGTTTTGCATGTTTATTTAAGAAATTGTTGGGAGCGTATAGATATTTTAATGATTAGCGAAACAAATATACAAGCTGACCAAATTAATATGTATGAGATTCCGGGCTATTCAAATTACAACTATTGTCGTAATAATAAATCAGGTGGGGGCATATCGCTATATATAAGAAACAGTATGGTATTTAAACAATCACCACTAGAATCAAATTATTTTGAAAATGTTTTTGGTATAATTACTCTTCCAAATAAACAAAGTTTGAGTATATTAGCGATATATCGACCACCGAATCTTAACAAACTATCTTTTATCAGGGAAATTGAATCTATTCTGACGGATTTCATAGGCCTTCGAGACAATGTTTTGTTCTTTGGGGACACTAATATAAACTTGATGAATTTTAATGATCCTGTAGTAAACTCATATGAAAATATTCTTGCAAGCAATTATTTGATCAAATGCATAGACGGTGTGACGCGTGAAGCAATTGTTAGCGGGCGCATAACACAATCATGCATAGATCATATATACGTTAGGTACAGTAACGGGCTTAAAAAAGTGGACTCGCTATCAGCGTGTGTATGCGAGATTTCCATAGCAGATCACTATATGACAGCCGTTAATATTAAATATGATGTGCAAAAAGAACCATTAAAAAACATGAAAAAGATAACAATTTTGTCCCAAAAACATATTGATAATCACATCCGAGAAATACATTGGAATTCTTTACTTAATGAACAAGAAAGTACCTTTTTGTATCATCAAATTAAAAATAATTTCATTAATTTATATGAAAAAAGTACTGTGTCATTTTTTGAAAAACCAACTAAAAGACCACATGCGATCAAAAAATGGATAACTACAGATATTTTAGAGTTAATAAAAAAAAGGGATTTATTGTTTCGAAGATGGAAAAATTCTCCTTGTAATAAAACTTATGAAAATGAATACAGGTACATGCGAAATAATGTCAACAAATTAATTACTAAAAGAAAAAATTGTTATTTTAAAGATAAATTCAAACGTAGTTTCAATAATACTAAGCAAACATGGGATGAATTAAATAAATTGTTGGGAAGAAAAACTAAAAGTAATTGTGATGAAGTCATCTCACGATATGTGTTAAAGGAACAAACGGTGGAGAGTGTAACAAACCAATATGTAAATTATTTCTCAGATAGTATACGCCAAATGTTGCACAGATGTGATTTTAAGGCATCCAATGTTAATCAAATAGAATTACCTCACAGTATGTATTTACCAAAGGCAACTCTCACTGAGATAAAAAATATTGTTAAGAAAATGAAAAATTCAAAATCCTTGGGAATGGACAACATAAGAATGTACGACATAAAAAGACATATAGATATTTTAGGACCTATTATAACGCACTTAGTTAATAGACTTATTATAGAAGCTGAATTGCCAAATGATCTTAAATGTGCTATTATTAGACCTATATACAAAGGAGGAAAGCACTCAGAAATAGGAAACTATCGACCTATCAGTATAATGCCTGCACTTGAAAAAATTTTTGAAAAATATATTTCCTTAAAATTAAATAAATACTTAGAAAAATTTGACATTATAGACCAAAAACAATATGGCTTTCAAAAGAAAAAAAGCACAGAGCATTTACTACAGGATTTTTCAAATTATATTAATAATGAATTAAACCATAAAAGACATGTTTTAGTACTATTTATAGATAACTCCAAAGCGTTTGATACAATTGACCCACAAAAATTATTAAAAATCTTAGAAGCAATTGGAATTAGAGGTAACCTACTTAATTTGTTTAAAAATTATTTATCTAATAGACATATATGTGTAAAAATATTAGAAAAAATGAGTGGGAGGAAAAAAATCTGTGCTGGAGTCCCGCAGGGGTCGATTTTGGGTCCAACCCTTTATATTATATTTGTATCAATAATGAAAAAATTATTTAAATATGTAAGACACTTTGTATATGCTGACGACACTGCTCTTGTCATATCTGATGAACAATTATCCATTGCGATTAAATATATGCAACATGACTTTACGTCCCTGATAAAATGGTCACATGACGCAGGTCTAATCATTAATACCAAGAAAACTAAATTGATGCACATACGGTCTCCACATGCTTCATTTCAGATCATGCCTAAAATAATTTCACATAACTTTATATGTATTCATCAAAACATTTTACGACCATGTATGTGTGAAAGTATTGAACTGGTAAATGAATACGTTTATTTGGGGGTGACTGTTGATTGTCATTTCAAATGGGATACACAAATAAACAAAACTTGCAAGCGGCTGAGAGCGATAGTGGGTAGGATATACAAACTGAAATGTTTCGTTCCGGTGAATATTTTAAAAATTATTTACCTATCACTCGCAGAATCAACTTTACGGTATGGTTTAACTACTTGGGGTCACTCTTGTAAAACTAATTTAAACCACCTGCAATCAGTACAAAATTCTATGGTGAAGTTATTAGCCCAAAAACATATTTTTTCACAGAGACGAAACATATCATTGTTGTATCGGAATTTAACAATATTACCGGTGCAGGCCTTATTATGGTACAAAATATTGATTCAACATATATCTGAGTCTGATTATAAAAGAAAAGTGGAACATGAATATAATACAAGGTTTACGAAGAATGAAGGAATGCTTGTTCCAAAATATAATAATAAATACGGACGGCGAACCCTAGAATTTAACGTGCCAAAAATGCTTAACATGTTACCCATTAATATAAAAAATTGCGATTCCACAAATAGATTAAGATATATACTGAAACAATGGTTACTAAATAGAGATAGTTTATATTAATTTATGTGTGTTAATTGTATAGTTATAGTAATAATATTATGTGTGTATGTATGTAATTGATCATTAACATCCTGTTGACAAACTGCTTTATTGAAGTTTAACGGGATTGTAACTTGAAAACCAATAAAAAAAAAAAAAAAAAAATTCACTACATTAGAAGATAAGTCCAAATAGATAAGATAAATAATAAACCAGGAATCACTATCTTCTAACTAGAATCATTATATATTATTATTATTATTAGAGTGTTAGAATTAACACTACGCCCAGTAATGATGTATCATCATCATTCATAACAAAAAAGTATTTATTTCTCTTTGTGAATAATCACTCTATGACTTCATTTGACCTCCAAAATTATCCGCAATCAACCTCGTTCCAGGATTAACGTAGCGTGTTTACCCGTTGCTGCTTTTGCCTAACCCGCTCACTCATCATCCTTAAAAAACATCATTTTAAAAAGAAAAAACTTTGAAATATCGACTCACCATTGTTACTGTAGCTAAAAACAGACCGGGAATAGAGTTGGTTAGCCCATTTGAATAGCTTAATGAATAAAACCTCATATTGTAATATTTAATCATTAAAGACAATATTAATTGACTCAAACGAAAAGTTTTGAAAGAGAAAAGACAGAAAAATATTCAGTCGCTCATAGGAATCGAATACAGGACCTCTTCCTGGCCAGGGAAGTGCTCTAACCATTGAGCTAATTCCACCATATAAATCCGTCGTTTTTAACTGTGTTTTATTTCGACTGAGAGTTACCAACATTATCTTAATTTTTTTGAAGCATGTTTTTTAACTGCTATCTATCTCAGTCGAAGAATGATACAGTTAAAAATGACGTAAATTATAGCTCATTGGTCAGACTACTTCACCGGCAAAGGCTCTTTTTTCAGTGTAATTAATTGCAATTATTGAAGAAACAATATTATTTATTTATTTACATACAACAAGTTTTAATTATATTAGTGTATTAAAATTTACATAACGATAATTAAAATAATAATACTTTATTTATTTATTTACATCTAGGACATTAACACAACCCTTGCCGTGGCACCGCTCTACCAACTGAACTAATGAGACCCTATTTCCTTCGGTCATATTTAACTCTATCTTACTTCGAATTAGAACTACCAACATTGTCTTCATTTTCTCAACGCACGTTTTTATTGGCTGCTATCTTTATGTATGATCGCAAAATAAGATATATGAAAATAAGATGTATTTATCTAAGACACAGTCTAGATTGTATTTAGTTCGGGTTGAATCAAGTAGTTAATAATTATTTCACGAGTGGTTAAATTACCTATCTGCCTTGACTCACACATATATACAATTATATATTTAACCGTGTTACTAATTGGATTCTTATACGCCGGTTCAACCGCGGTATGGTAAAGCTGGCTATAAGGCAGCCGTTGTAATAAGTGGTAAGATTTTCACTATTCGGACCTTACGTACGCGTTATATTTACACCGCGTTTATAAGTAGGGGGGTAAAGTTTACAAGTTAAACAATATTGTAGCTACAACCCGGCCTGAATTACAACAGCAGTATAAAACATGTATGTATTTCATCATGAACATTTATTTTGAAAAAGTAGGGAACAAATGTCATATACTTTGAGAGTAGGTTCCAACCTATAATGAATATTTCAAAGCACAATATCTCATTACTTTATATATTCTAGAACGAGGAACTGCGCAATTTTCGTTTTACAAAAATAAACATCAGAATCACATAAGTCAAAGAAAACGAACATCGATGACGTCATAATTTTATAATTGCCCGGTAGGTGAGAGTGTTAAATTATCGTTTCGCGTGAACGTGTTTATTTTTTTTTAAATACTTGTTAACAAGAAAAGTAACAACGTTGGTGGTCATCAAATACACGTCCATTTTAACAAATTAGAATGTATCTAAGAACAACAAACGTATTATTTGATTTATCAACAAGATGAGAACATCAAACGATCCAACCATTCGGGATGGTCAAACTTTAATGTAAATGTTGTGGTTAAAAAAAGAGTCCTTATTTCGCTGTAAAATCAGATACTGAGTAATGGAAACCAAACAAATCTTTATAAAAATAAATGTTTAATTGATTAGCGATCATTGACATATAAGCGTAATGAGTAAGATTAAGAAAGGGACGCTTATATGGTTTGGGCATGTAGAGCGAATGAGCGAAGATAGGAGTGTAAGGAGGATATATGATGCAAATGTGAATGGTAGCAGAAGTCGGGGACGCCCGAGGAAGACATGGCACGATCAAGTGAATCAGATACTCGAGTCGGGCCATGTCAAGAGTCAGAATAATAGAAGAGTATGTATGAGACGATGTATGAATGTGAATGAGGCAAGGAGTGTGTGCCAAGACCGAGTTGTTTGGCGGTCCGTCCTCTCTGCCTACCCCTGCGAGGAAACGGTTAGTTAGTTAGTTAGTTAGTTAGACATATCATAAATAATTTACACGCAAGGGTCGGTGTTAGGCCCAATTTTATTCAAAATTTAAATAAAATATGTATTTAAAACCATAAATATTGCAAAAATTAGTGAATGGGCTAAATAGGCCGAATAGGTAAAATACATAGGCCCGGTATGTCGGTTGATTTAAAGCTCGGCTTGGTTGGAATGTGGAGCTTAGCAAAGCTTGGAACATAATACGTTTATAGGTCTGAAGCCGAGTTATCAGCAATAATACACTATTGTCTATCATTTTATTAGAGGAAAGTACTTGATTTTAGCTTTCCAAATGTCCATTTTTTTTGGTGGGCTAATTTACCAGTTGATTTTTTGATAAAGTTCCCCACTTCAATCAGCATGGTGCTATACGCGAGGATATTAATTTTAAATAGTATTTGTTTTGCTGTAGTCAATGCACTATTCATGAAATGATAAACAAACCACTGAAAACACTGTCCTGACGTTCCTCGTATAATACCTTACCAGACTATTTTGCTATTTTACATCATCAACATCCTCCATGTTGATGATGTAAACTGAATGTAACAGTCCATACTGAAAAAATTATGCAATTTACGTCTATTTCGGTGAGTTTGGAGTATGTAATTACTTACGTCATATATGACATTTTATTACTTCTAGCGTCACGGTTTATTAAAAGTTTTTAAATCACTAACAGTCCATTGTTTATCAGTAGACTTAAAAAGTAAACAATTAAAGCAAAATACCTATACGTTCATTTTATTGCACCCGCAAATTCACTGACAAAAATTATAAATTTGTTTATAACATCTTTATTTTTCTCTCTTGTAACATAAACTAATTGTCACTTTATTTGAATACGTTTGTCATGATTCAATGAATTGTTTGCGATTTCTTTCAATACGATATCCACAGAATATGAGATTTTAAATTATTCCATGCAAATTACGTCAACAATGATAAACATAATATCGCCAAGTAATATTCAAGTTCAAGATGGCTATCGTTTATCAAACAAATAATTTTCGGCTGTCATTTTTACACATCTCCCTCTAATACCTTAATAATCTCAAGTCGTAGATATCTCTACATTTCACCGCGGTCATGTCCGAAAATCCCATAAATTTTTTTTTACACTAAACGTACTTCTGACATGATAGTGTTTACCTCCTTTACGTACGAATATGCACGAATATTAAAACTAAACTAATAATCGGGTGGTTTGTCAAATCCTTTTTTTAAGTTAATACTATTGCAACATATTTTAGGAGGTCATTGACCAAATGACCTCCATAGAACAGCCGCCACTGATTCTTTCTACCTCCGCATATTTGGTCGACCATTAGCGTCAATTCGTTTTTTTATTTATTTAAACTGTTCTCGTTAACTCAGATTCTCGGCCCGTTTCAGCGTGTGATCAAGTTTTAATAGAACCATTGACGAGAACTGTTAATATTAAAATATCCAAAAAGCAATAGCACTGTTCGTTGATAGGATAAACATGCACTTAAGAATTTTTTGCTGTATTTTATGCGTGACTGTACCTGTTTCGATCTGAGTAAAAATGATGATGTAACCTCGTATCTTTATTTAGTCATTGACAAAAAATAACAAAGTTCCCATTGTTAACTCATTGGAAAATGCTAGTAATATGACGTGTAAAGCGAATGGTTAAATTTCTAATAGGCAATTTCCATGTAATTTAGAATGTGTTTTTTCATTTTTGTGTTCCGGTAACATGTCTAAATCAAACGTTTGACTGGTCAAAACACGAAATTTGTAAAGAAAATGTACGTTTTTAGGTCTACTCCACCACGAGGCCATCGGGTGTCATCTTTGGGGGATGATGTTTGGGGGCCTTTTTAAAATACTATCATTATATCAAGCCTTCCATCCTTTCAAATTTTCCCCTTTAGGTCTAGTAGTTTGAACCCTCTTTACATTTGACATCGCCACAAATCGACGATCAGCACCATCTAGATTTTTTTGACAATAGCCATATCAAATTACCGTCCCCGTTGACCACCGATTATCGGCCCGTCAGCGTTTGGTCAAATTTTCGATTAAGTTGTTTGATCGGACGTCAAACATAAAGGTCATCAGAATTTGATCAAACGTTGACGGGCCGAGTATCGGCAGTCAACGGGAATGTTGTTTGAAGAATTTCAAATAATTAATAATGGCGCTTATTGCCAAATATGATGACAATGTCAAAGTTGACGTGGATTCTAACAACTAGGCCTTATACCTTCTTTCTCTACACAAGGGTGAGAATCAAATTTAATGTGGTCAAAACTATGTTAACAGGCATTTAAATATATTTTTTAATTCATCTACATATTTAAATTTCGATATTGTTTTTTTGATTGAATGAAGAAATCTTGAATGAGGAAGTGGTATCTTGCAACTGTAAATTAACCCATTTCCCGACATTCGATCGAGCAGAAATTGTTTATGACACTGCATTCTATCTACTTTTGGTGACAATCATGCGTACGCACGCGGACATACACGTATTTCTCTGTAATTGAATTACAGCAGTTAATAAACTAAATAAATGTCGGTACTATCTGATTAGAAATTGGTTTAGGTGTAGCGTTATTGACTCCAATCACTGGGAAGTTAGGTTCAATCTTCAGTCAATCCAATTTAAATACATCTTTTTTTTAACATTAGCTTCACATAGGAGGCCCTGAGGAAAAAAAATCCCTCAGTGCCTATGCCATCTTTGGGGATGCGGAGAATCTTTTTGGCGAAAGGAAGGAGAGAAAGTTCTGGGAAGGAAAAGGGGTGAGTAGGAATCTGGGGGTCATTGTGTCCAGGAGTGATGGACGTATGAATCCATCCTTCCCACTGCGGTGTAAGGCGATGGGTCGAGAGAGTGTCCGGCTGGAGAGGTCAAAAGGTCTCCCTCAACCAGTATGTTCCGATCCGACCCGCCACAATAGGTGGGCAAACGCATCTGCCGCCAAGATCTAGACAAACAACTCACCCCATGAACCCGGGCACCCCTGCTAAGTAAACAAAATTAGCTAACCACTTCGGGTGACTATGCCAGGGGTGTTGGTTATCCAATAAATGGTACCCCCCTCCAAAATTAATAATTATAGAAATACTAAAAAAAAACTTTGTTTTTAAAGCGTTCCATTTTTTACTGTTTAAAAGGGAATCAAATTATCAAGAGTCTGAAGGTAGCCTAACAATACAGATATTGTAAAAAATAATTACCGCACATCCAATTTCTACCGATTTATAACAAGTTTCTCGTTTTTGTGTTCCAAAAAAAAAAAAATTATTTTTGAAGATAATATCTATTCATTTGTTATGCCGAAGCGATAATTATATGAAATTCCCTCGATAGAAAACAATCGCAAAATAAGCTCCGAAAATTATTAGAAAGATGTTTTGTTCTGTTATTTAATATGTTATAGGAATAAAAAAGATGATTTTTTTTTCTAAATTATTATCGTTTTAATATTAGCGCGCTCCATCTAACATTCTTGTTTACATATCTCGCGACCACCAATAATGATAATAATCGGCAATCCTTCACGTTGCTGACCTAAAAGGCTTCTCAAGTAACTTTGTAGGAAGGAGTTGTTCAGTTTGCAGTAATAATACATGCATCCAAATATAGGAAGACATGTGCGTGAGCGGCGAGCAGTGAGCAGTGCGAACAGTGAGCACGCGGATAGCGGACAAATTGTGCTCCGCGCGATCACGCCCCCGTGCACCGCCCAGGCACTGCTGTGTCGGACATCATACGGCGTGCCTGACGCGCAACGCCCGGCACGCGAACCACTTCTTGCATATAATGGGATTTGTTTGCAAATGCAACTTATTCTTTATATAAACTACTTTTTACTGCAATCAATATGACCGTTCTGTATCTACGTTCGACCACAATTTGAACAAAAGCAACGTGCCGATAAATAATCGGGGCTTAACCTGTTAACCGGGGAGTTCAGTTTTGAATTACGCAGCATACAACGGGCGCGAACTCCTTCACTAGGACGTATCAATACGTCACGCCCGGTGGACGTTAATTTTATTTTTATTTTTTTTTATTTATGCATTAAAAAAAGTGAAAACATCAAATTAAAAAAATAGAATATTTACAAACAATTATAAAGATTACAAAAAAAATAAAAAAAGGTTATAATTACAGAACAATAAACAAAAGCACACAGATAAAAGAGAAACATTGAGTTTAAAAAATTAAAATATGTCAAAATTAAAAACTCAATTTCCGTGTGATATGTTCGGAAATATACGTCCCGCTCGTTCCAGGGCGCAACATATATTTCAAGGACGTATTTATACGTCCTACCCGTACCCGATAGTGTTTACGTTTGACGTATTTATACGTCCCGCCCGGTTAACAGGTTAATGGGGATCATTCAAATGTCAATAATTTAAAATGGCGCTGATCGATGATTTGATGGAGTTTGAATCATAACAATAACACAGAACAATTGATCAAATTTCAGAGTTAATATTCAAGTTCTGTTATCATTCAAGTATTGCGAAACTTATGGCCCGTAATGGAATAATAAAAGAACTTTGAGATATTAAAAGCCATGACCATTTTTAAGTTGTATAAAATAATAGACACTTTAAATGATTTTAGAGTGGTAAGCACTTTTATTATTTCACATTTTGTCAGATTGTTGCCAGACAATTGCCAGTCTGTTCATTATGTTCATTTTATAATCAATTGGTTTTCTTTAATTCTTTCTTGCAAATTTAATTCTCAAATTCTGTTTGAAAACATTAAATTGTAGGTCTCTGTGGTCAAGGGGTAAGGCTCTCTACTAGCAAGCCAAAGGTCGCGGGTTCAAATCCCGGCGTTGGCAAGTAAATTTTATTTAATTAGTTTGTGATATTTAACAATTTATTCATTTAAAATAATATATAGTGTACCTGCGACACGTTCTATAGTGGAAGATACTCTCAGTATCGCCCTGGTGTAAGACCACCATTCAGAATTGAAATATCGGTTAAAATGGCCTTAGGTGTGTTTGGTGACCATATCTGAATAGCCAGGCACTCCTCCACCTTCCTCTTCCCCATCTCCTTCCCTTCCACAATACATTCAGCCTCACAACATACCACAATTGGAGATTCACTGGCTCCAGACGATTGGCACTCTTGTGCGGTATTCACATAGAAAAAAAAAACAAAATTGTAAAACACCGGATTTTTGTAATATTATGAAAAAGAGAGAATGAGGTTATTCATTTAAAACTGCTGTTATTCTGCTAATCAAACTTATTTTTTTCAATTAAAAAAAAAGATGGAATCGTGATGAAAAAAATATCAATAAAATAATAAGTTTTCTGACATATTCGATCGAAAGTTATCTTTTTAAGAATATCCAGAATAAAGCTTCGACGCAGTGGTGATAATTTCGTTATACCTATAACCTATAATACCCTTTTCCTAACAAATACGTTGGATTTAAAAAATAATGTTGTATAGATATTTAATTTTGATGTTATTTTTAAGTCTGATTTTGTAACTTTTCATAACTTGCTTTCTCGTCTTGTAAAACAATTGCAGATCTCTGCGCGAGCCAATTCCTTAATTAACTCTACTCGATTAAAGTTCCTTGACTGACCTGGTCATGTACTGACCATACTTACTTAAAGACAAATAAACGACGGCCCAAACCCCATTAAATATGCGATTAGGTGGAATTGCACAGAATTCCGCTGAAAAGCTTTATTCTGGGGTTTGGAAAATGCAAAATAATACTCAGAGTGCTATAACTCACCCAATCTGAAGTCTCAAGTCAGTTGATTTTACCAAGGAATCGGTAAGTATGATATTCTCTAAAAATCCTTGTAGTGTGCAGAAAAAAAGAAATTTTATTTTGATTTTTATTATATTTTTTATTGGATTTTTATTATTCACCATACAAAGAAACCAAAAAAATATACAAAAAGCCATTCCCGCTAATTCTGAATTTTTTCCCCCGGAACAACAACAAAATGCGCGTTTCTCGTCACGGGTAAACTGCGAACCTTGGTGTCTGAAGAAATCGTAGCAGTCCACCCACCAACTAAGTCTTCTCGATTTTGGATCTGTGTCAAGAATGATGGTCCGAAGACGATTCAATGAAAAAATCCTTCTAAATCACCAAATTTGTAGAAACACAGCATTTTTACGGGTAAAACTGTGAGTCTCTACGTTACCCATTGGACTGAAATATTGGTAAAAAGATGATTTAATGAAAAAACCTCCAAAATCAACATTAATTTGTAGAAAAGAACGAAAAATTAACGGGTGTTGGGGTTGGGTTGTGGGCTTTAGACAACCTGAAATACTTAATATAGAAAGAGCCTTATTGGCCAGGTACCTACTCTGCATGCCGATTCATAAAAAAAGTTTTTAGATTTCTCCCACAGTTCATTTTCAAAAGAAGAAAACAATCGTTAGTGATTCGGTGGCCCTATTACCGAAGACAATGGTGGTTACTTTACATTCCATACGCATTGCCCAAATAGGAGAAGCCTTCCATCGTTACATTATTAGTATTCGAATCTCCCGATGTGAGCGCTTCCTTTCCTTCGTCTACTTCTGGGCATTGTCGGTCTGTGTGTTGCCACATGGGACGTCTGCTCTGTTGTCATGTTAATTGTCAAGTTTGATGAACTCTTGACAGCCGAAAATGGCGCCTTGAAGCCCAATTTACACCAGCCAGTAACATTCACCGAAGATATACACCAACAGATATGCATATTACTGTGCGTCCAAAGTAAGGTATTTTTAAATTCTTATTAAAATTTAAGAATCGTCTAGAGCTAGAGGGTAAGAGGCCTCGGTATTCTTTCAAATCACATAAATTGATTTCTGTTCAGCAGAATACCCACTTATTCAGAATGTAAATATGTAGCAAGTATTTTTTAAAAACACATCATAAATAGTATTTATTTTCGCAAATGAATGAATGTAAATCTTGTAAAGCCGATCGAGCGGAAACTCGTCAGAAAGACTCATGTCGGTGACAATGCATTCTATCAACTTTTGGAGGCAATCACGCATACACACGCGGGCATGCACGTATTTCTCTGAAATTGGATAACATTAGCTATAGTTAGTTGACTTCTGTCCCTGTGAAGGAAGGTTCAATCCTTAGTCAATTTTTTGGTTATTTTTTTTAGTTTAGTTTAAAAGACATTTTGTAATATGTGTATTACAAAAAAAAATGTTTTTTACGGGTTGACTTTTCCGTATTTTTATACAACATTTTCTAGTATTTTAAATTGTCCATCCCTGCTTTATTATTCTTTATTACAATGTAAAACCGGTATACATATAAATCTTGTTTTTATCACTCTACTGGTTTCTCTTTGTTTTATGTAATACGTTCAACTTAACCTTGTTGCAAATGCGTCCGTGGAACTACACTCACAATGGAATAAAATAATTAACGATAATAAGTGCCTAGAAAATCTGTCTAGCTACCCGTGTTAAGTAAATTATTGCACATTACTATCCATAATGCAGATATTAAATTATGTAGATAATGCAGATTACACCCTTTAGGCGCAAGTGTGATAAAATTATAACTTCGGTTCACAATTATTCTATGTTTATCAATAGCATACGATTGCTCGCAAGCATACCATCTGAAATTGATTGTAAATAAAGATGGTCTGCTTGCAAGCAATCGTATGCTATTGATAAACATAATTATTCATATTATATTTATAATCATTCATAATTATTCTATGTTTATACCATACCATCCGAATTTGATTGTGACTTCGGCACTTTCGAGGTGTACTAACTATATAAACATTCGCTGTTTTCGACCTCATGTTAGCAAAGAAGACACTGCAATGTTCAATATACTTTAATGTGTCATTTATATTGTACAATGATACTCCTTATGTTCCTCAACGTATATTCCAAATCGTAACAGCTGATGGTCGCTTGCTTTTAATTTCCCTCTTTGCAAGACCTAACAACAGCAGAAAACTCCTTTGTCTACAGATTCAAAAATTCATTTAACTTAAGTCATTACCATGTTGACATTTTGACTCGACTATTAACGAAAATCCATTACCAAACCGCACTCAAATTAGACCACTCTATCTACCATTCCATATACTCTTCTATTGGGTACCTCAAGGAAGTATTTTGGGTCCAATCCTCTTCTTAATTTACATAATGACCTTTGCCACACAGAATGTGAAGGCGAAGTCATAAGTTTTTCGGAGGATACAGTTCTTTTAATAAATGGGAAAAATTGGGCAGAAACATTTAAGAAGTTAGAAGACACACTAAACAGATTTTTTTTTAAATGGCTAGACTATCACTTACTTACACTTAATGCTAATAAAACCAAATTATAAATTTCAAAATAAAAATAAAAAAAAACTCTGAAGGAAATCTGAAGATAAAAATACATTGCTACCATCACTTAATTGGGAATTGTAATAATTGTCCCCAATTGGAAAACGTTGACCATGTAACTTATCTAGTTGAAAAAATTGATCAAAATTTAAAATGCACTGAGCACATTAACCAATTAAATAAAAAACAAAATTATTTCTTCAAAACCATCAGGAATGTCCTTGGTAAAAAAGACTTATGGCTCTTTGCCAATCGCTCTTAGAATACGGTATTACACTATTACGACAATATCCTAAAATCACTCATTAAAACCCAAAACGACATAAGAACTAGCATCGACGAAATCTTCAAGAAACTTAACATCATGTCACTCAAATAACTTGATTCTAAAAAAATACTCCTTTACATTATTAAATACAAAAAACCAGAAATAACAACTAGCATATAATATTAGAAACACTAGATCTCAGGGTCAAAAACATATCCAACAAGCAACTATAAACTATACTATGGTACTCAACTCTAAAACAAAATCCTACTCTCATTAAAAACTCACAACAATATTTTAACATTTAAATTTCAAATAAAAAGCTGGATATAAAACACAGGAAGATCAGAATAGATAATATACTGACATCAAATACAGACTGAAACCGAAACCACTCAACTGAAAAAAAAATCACCTTGTAATATATGTATAGAAAAAACACCCCCAATATATTTATAATTACTTTATATTGTCTATACTACCATGAAAATTAAATCCTTAGCACGGGAGATCCCAGTGAGGATATCATTCTCTATTTCTTACAAAAAAAGAAGAAAAAAACACTTATTATTATTGAAATTATTATTGTTATTTAACCCAATCCTACGTTCCCCCCACCCCCTCAAAATATTTTTCAACTGGAAAAAAATCACTTATACTATCACACTTTCCTTTTATCACTTATTAGTTTATTACTATCAGCATTGGAAAGTTTATAATTGGCATAATTTACTATTCTTATTGCTATGTCTATGTTAATTTGAAGATTCGCAAGGACGAACAATAGGCAGATGGTCTTGAGGAGGTGCATGGACTCGTTTCCCGGCGATTGTTGCTTTCCGTCACCTATGCCTTGACAAAACTTACCCCATGAACCCGGGCAACCCTGTAAAGTCACAGTAAATGATGCAAAGTTTGGGGACATAGCATTTGACGCGCGGGGGTCCTTCTTGGAATGATCTGCCATTTAGCCTTAGGTCAGAAACTGGTTTTGAAAACTAATAAAATAGACACGTTTTTAACAAGTGCAAAAGCGCCCTTGAAGTGATTGTATTAGTGAATATTAGTGATGGGGATACTATACATATTCAGACTCACAACGTACTCCTTACGGGGCTGGATGCCATTTTCCCACAAGCATCGGGCAGTTGAGTGTTGTCATACAAAATCTAATATAATTGTTATGCCTGTCTGTTACAGAACGTGGTGGTGGAAGAGGGCGCGCTGCCGCTGAAAGCCATCGAGGTGATTCTGTCCGGCGCGCGCACCCTGGTGCTGGCCGAGCGTAGCTTCAGCCGGCTGCCGCTGCTATCTCTGTTGGAGGTGTCGCGCGTGGAGTTCGTGCACATACAGAGCCTGGCCCTGCTCAACATGAGCTCCTCGAACCTGTACCTCGACGTCACCGCGTGCCACTACGTCACCGTGGAAACAGGTGCCTTCAAGGAAGCCCAAGGTGAATTTCCTATTTTCAATGTGGCGGTGCGATGAAACATATCCTACCTATGGGCGGATGTTTTACCAATTTTGCTTTCCACGTCCAAAATTCACCATCCATCTCTCATTATAATTTTAATTAATTTTTTTGCAAGCGATTGATTATAAATACTGTTTCCAACATATTATCTGAGCGACAATTCGTTAAATGCTATCGTGATACTTTAATTTGAATATATTTTTCGAGGCCCTGCGTCTGTTGGCTAGCGTTGTAAAGTCTTCAAAAATCATCTAAAACCTTGATTGAACAAAGTCAGCGAAGCGAAAGTTCATTAGAGATATTTCTGTCCCAACTTTATGAATATGGAAAATGGGAACCACGACTTTTTCTGTATGCACCCCTCCTCCCCTATCTATTCCTCTTGTAAACCAATAATCCTAATTTCTTTTTGCACCCCTCCCATTTATCAATGTAATTTGCGTTTTTTCCAATTTTATAGTATATATTTTAGGCATATTATCGCATTTAAATGCAAATCATTCCATGTCTATTGATCGCTATTAATTATATCACAATGTTTGTTTATTATACTTCAGTTTTGCCATAATACGGTTTTATATTACATGCATTTGATTTCAAAACTTGATTGATATAACCGACACTGTTAATTTTCTGCGTTTATTGAAGGTCCCAGCACTGTAAAGATTTCCAAATGCGAAAACGTCATCCTGAAAGAGAAGTCCTTCTCCTGGCTAATTGAGATCAACATCACGGATGTCACGAGCCTGGAACTGAGTAATGGAACCTTCTTGTTCGAGGCCAAGACTTTTGGGCGCCATGGAGTTGCAACAAAGGTAAAAATCTAAATCAATTTACATAAAACAACTTTAATGTTATAAAAAGAAATGCAAGTATGTCGGAGACTAATATTCTGTAATTTACAGATTATCTTCAACAACGTCTCTGCGAAGACGCTTCCGAGTTCCACATTCGGTTCCCAGGCGGCAGAGATCCGACTACAGGGGACATTCATTGAAACGATTCACCCAGACGCTTTCAATGGAATTTCTTATAATGCAGTCATAGCAATCAACTCATCCTTCGACAGAATCAGTTACGGAGCCTTCGCCCATAGATCTTTGATAGGCAAGATCGAACTCTACAACTGTACGATTCGGAACTTCGACAGCGGGGCTCTACTCTCGTCTACTCAGACATTGGTCATCAACCGTTGCAAGTGAGTCTATGTCACAATTGAATACCTGCGTTCCTTTATCGCTCTGCACTGTGCACATACTAACTTGTGTTTCTTTTGCAGAATGCGAACGGTGTCGGAGGGAGCCGTCAATCTGACGGCCGCCACAGTCACCATCACGGAAAATGAGTTCGGATACATACAGACGAGGGGTTTCGATCTTCAGCAATGGGACCAAATGAGGATCGAGAATAACTTCTTCTATCGTATGGATCCAGACGCTTTCGTGTCCCCCGACCGGGTTAACGAAAATGCGGAATTCAGATTCATCGACAACAGCATGATGAACGTGACGACTGGGAGTCTCAGGTTCATCGGCGAGACGCAGGCCGTCCTCCCCACGGTAGTGTATGCGAACAATCATTTCCATCAAGAGTGCATGTGTGAAATGGGAAACTGGTTACGAGCTGTGTTTGGGAACAAATTAACCACAGTGGAGTTGATTATGGACAACAGTTTCTGTTCTACGAAGAATCCGGACATCGCGCACTGTTTGGACCGGGTTTCAGTGGGCTATATGCAAATGATGAATTATACCATCGCTCTGTGTGATCCTAAACGGATCAAGTGTAAGCCTTCAATTACAAAAAACGTTTCTATAGTCACAAACGAAATTCAAAACACAAAATTTCAAAACAGGAGGAATCAACAAAACGACGATGAAGAAAATGCGTGGGATACCAGATATCTGATTATAATAATATCAACTGCCGCGATCGTGGTTTTATTTGTTATTCTATTGACAACTTTCTTGTGTGCCCGCCGAAAAGGTTATTGCGTTGACGTTAAAAATGCCATAATCTCATCCAACAACTGCTGTGTTTCGTTGTTCGATAGATTCTTCAACGGACATTATGGTTTGGACACTGCTCGGTCGATATCTAGGTTATCGATCAATGAATACACGGAAAGTCACCGCCTTAATGATACTAGGACAATAAACATCGAAAATGGCGCAATTGACACGGAAATCCTTATCGATGACCCTGTCACCGTCGTCGATAAAGCGACTCAAACTTTACCAGAAGAATTGACGAAAGAACTACTAGAGAGCTTGAGAGAAAAGCTGGACGATCCAGAAAACTACAGCGAAGCCCGGGAGATGATAGAGCATCTGTACGACCTCATCAAAGTAGAGGAATGCTGCAATGCCAACAATACTCCGAGCCAGGGGGCGGAAGAGTTCCGGGATGACCGTGACGATCTGTACGACGTGATCAGCGTACCCGCGCGCCGCCAGGGTAAAAACAAGGCGACCATGGTGAGTGTAGGCACCAGGACCCCCTCGCTAGACAGGCTCAGCCCTTTCTCACCCTACGTGCGACAGACGGCACTCTGCCACGAATACTTCGAGCCCCGCGACCGCGCCATGCACCTGTACGCCGAGCTGCCGGGTGATGCGCTGCCTGACTTGCTAGGCGAGGGGCCGTCACGCCCGCTCAGCTTCCTGCGAGTCATCGGCGAGCGCATCACGGAGCCCGGCGTCCCCCGAGGTCCTCCCGGCCCGCCCAGCACGGCCAGCACGGCAGGCACCGGCGGTTCGGCGCGCTCTGCCCGCCTTGCCAACCGGCCGCTACCTGCCAAGCCCCGAGACCCTGGCGAGGGAACCTCCTCGCAGAGGCTCTGAAAGGGTTCCTTGTTGAATTCTAGGACTTTGGCTGTGTTATTTGTATATAAACTATTCGGCCATATTTTGGGTTGTTAAAACGCAATGTTAGCTAAGTTCAATTGAAAATAACTTACAATGGTGGAATTTCATTACCCTCCAAGTAAAATGTATAGTTAAGTTATCCGTTATTCCTTTAAAATACTGACAATTTATTTATAAAGCAATTAATTCTGCTAAAGTAATGATTCCCCTGTACTGTGTGAGCAATGTTCCTGCTAGCAATGTTATACTTGCAGCGCAGGTTCCTGGAAATCCATTCGCCAAGTTATTTCTGTACATAAGAATATGAGTATAGCTACATATTGCAATTGCGTACACAGGGAAGACATCACGGGGCAGGTTGTGTTATGTTGGGGCTGACACACCGACGAATCACCGCCGAACTTTAACTCACTTTATGAAATATCGCGTAGCGTTAGTCTGCCAATAACTATACGCTATAACAATAAATTGTTATAACTGTCGTGTACCAACTATCAGCCATTAAAGGCCCGCTTGGAGGACAAGCGACACTGTGATATTAACCACAAGACTACGATGTACGTTAGCATACAAACTATGTATAGACATGTAAAACTATATAAATAAATTAAACTATCCATAGATATATAAATGAAACTTATTTTATTCTAGGCAAAGATAGAATGTATAGTACATATGCCATATTATTATATAGTATGCACTTAGATAAAAGATGTAAGATAATTTTTATTTTAATAAACGTTTTATAAAATTTATAGTCTTATATTTTCTTTTAGATTGTTAATAATAACAAAAAATGTTAGAAATGGAAGTCGAAAGAAAATAATCGTTGGAACAAAATATCACCCTAAAGATTGCTGTAGTAATGGATCGAAGACGTGAAAAAAATCCCTCAGCGCTTCTCGAGGCTTTTATTGTGTATATAACGCAAATAAATATACCACTTACTTTACCCAGTAAACGGGGAAACCAGTTGGAATGGTATTGGTTCATACCAACATCGGGTTGTTGTATTTTTTCTTACGTATGTAAACAAATATGTAAATTTTTCAGTCGGGTTAGTACTGTTAGTGGTCGTGAGATTCACCCATTCATTTATTATCTAGAGTTGTCACCCACGCCACGTAATCATAGACTCCTGAGAATCGGTTTGCTATTTTCGCTGGCAACAATCAACGTACTATGTTCTGGTCATTAAACTCGACAGAAGTGATGCCAAGATAAAAATAATGACATTTTTTAAGGTACCAAAACAAAATCACTTTATTAACACGAGATTACAAGAGATACTCTCGGAGAGACGCCGGATATAGCCGCGGTAGTTTGCCTCCTTCCAGTCGCGGCTCCAACTCACTCTCAATCGTTGTGGAGTGGCATTTCCACTTCTAAATCGAAAAGCATCGGCAGGATCGTATCACAAATTGTGTGCATTCTTCACTGAACTTATCATCATTGTGTACCTACATCCAAGGGTGGGATTCGACGTCCTCTACAAATGCTCTCCACTGGCTGCGGTTCCTCGCTATTTACCTCCAATCATCCATCTTTCACTTCCTGCTCCAATCTTATTCCATACTGTCTATCCACCTCACTGATCTAGTCAAGAAAATTATGCATTGATTTAGAGCAACGGTTTTCAAAGCTTTTAAAGGCGTGACCCCTTTTGTAACAACAACAAAATCACTTCTACGCGACCCCCAAGTCTTTTTGTGTTAAATGGTGTGCCCTTCTCATAAATATCACAATTTGCGCAAGCGCATTTTTCTTCCATGGTTGCGATAACAAAAAAAGATAGAAACAAACTAAAATTGGAAGATGACCTCATCGTCGCAATAATTTGTACTACATGTGTATAATTTTTATTTCTGATAATGACATACATCTGTAAAATTATAACCATTGCGTTGCACCGTTTGCTTGCTAAAATATATTTTTCTAATTTTATGTATTGATGTATTGCGACCCCTAGTTTGAAATCCACTGATTTAGAGAATTCTGTGCAATTCATAGCATTTTTCATAAATTTCAATGATCTGAGGTATTCTCACAGCCCTACATTGTTGCGTGGGTACAGTCGTAAATCGTGACGTGCTCTCTATTCTAGGGTGTTTACCTTGCGCATAATGCACACATGATGTACTATTAGATTTAATTCCCGGAGAGGCCAGATTAGATTCGCGTGTTGGGGCGAATTGGATGGTATCGCATATAACGCACTTCCCCTGCTCTCGAGCGATGCGGGATGAAGCCTTGCAGCTGCTAACTCACACAGACGCAAGGTTGACCTTCGGTGCAACTCTGCCGATTGTAATATTTTTCTATGTGCGTTTCCTTGCCAAATTCACGATTCAAAATTGTTGTAAGACGATAATGTTTGTTGCTTTATGTACTTCTTTTTCAATGTAACGTAATTATTGTAATATTAATATAAAGTTTCTGTTTACGACAAGTCTTCCTCGAGTGTTCACACAGCGTTGTGTTAAGTGGTAATTGAACGAAGCCCGCATTCGCCCAATATAACATTATTGTGTCGAGTAGGCACTAGAGACCGAGGGTTAGAACATTGCGGTGGGGTGCAAAGTTACCTTGAATGAATACATATTTACAATCAATCATCACCCACGGCTCGTCAGTCAGTCAGGGACTCAATTAGTCGCCGTAGGCACACCGGTAACTTTTTGTCCTATGCAGTATGTCTCCTGACCTACGTCATATTTAGGGATGCTGTGAGGAGGGTTTTTTAGGATAGGAAGGACAGAAAGAATATATGAGGGGTGGATAGGAATCGGGGGGTCAATGTGTCCAGGAGTGACGGACGAATGAATCCATCCCTCCCACTGCGTTGCAAGGCGATGTTCCGAGAGAATCCTGCTGGAGAGGTCAAAAGGTTTCCCTCAACCAGTCTCTCCCGATGTCTACGATGTCTGTGGGCAGATGCATCAGATGCATTGATCGGGACAAACCTCACCCCATGAACCCGGTCAGCCCTGCTAAACGTAGCGAACCATTTGGGGTGACTAATGGAAGAGGTTCAGGTTATCCAATAAATTGTTCCCTGGCCGGCGGTACCCATACCCGCCTCTCAAATTTTAAATATAGAAAATGGATCTTTCTTTCTTATTTTATATCTTTCGGAAGGCATTTATATAAAATGCCCCCCTCATAGTTAGTGGATTGTCTGCATGGTTTATGTACATTATGTTGTCGTATGATGACGTATTAATTATGTGTATTTAAGTTAATGATTTATTTAATGGAAAAGTTAAGGACGTTTTGTTTCAAAGAATTTGAACAATTTATCAAATTTCGAAGTTGATTTTCAAGTTCCGTGAAGGTTTTATTCAACTTCTGTTATTATATCCTTATTGGCCAGTTGTTTAAAAAAACAGAAATAATAACAGAAGTTGAATAAAACCTTCACAGAATGTGCAAATCAACTTTTAAATTTGATGAATTGTTCAAATTCTATGAAACACATCGTCCTTACTGTTTGTGGTACATTTGAATTTGAAATCAATATTCTTGATACTGTATTTTGTCTCAAGACGCTGTAGACGTAGACCAATGGTGAAAGCATTGGCTTGTAAAGAGAACGGGTTCTCCGCATAATTATGTGTTGCACAATTCAACGAATTGGTTCTGCGGTTTATTGCTCTACACGTTTTAAATAATGAAATATTTAAAATCACTAAATATGTGTTTGTTGGTATTGCTGTTGAACTGTGTTTGTGGAAAGATTATAGTGTTGTCTGGTGACTTGTTGCTTGTCGCTGTCGAATGATTCACTGATGGGTGGCTGCGTCAGCACTGCTATTTGCCGCTTTGCGCTGATCGATTTATAATTTAGTTAAATACTTCAAAACCACGTACATATATTATTATCTATCGGCGAAATTACGCGACTATTACTGTATTTCTTATCTATTACTGTATCGACACTTCTAGGTAATAAAAATATACTGTTATTGTAGTTGCTGATACGTTTTAATTATCCGTACCAGCACGCTGCAGATAGGTTTATGTTATACGCAGAGTCGAATACAGCACAAATTTACAAATATTTATAAGAATTTCTTCTTGTTATGTATATTAACTTGTTAATCGACTGCGTAAAAAGAAATTCCAGAGGAAATTAAAAAAAATATATATTTAAAATACCAATTTCGGTTGTGCTTCTGTCGGTTACAAAGGTTCAATGAACTCTAGAACTTTTTCTTTGACTTGCGCCATCATTTTCAAAATTAGAAGTGTTTGTTTGGAGAAATTCAGACTTAAACAATTTATAAATTATTTAAATTGTCTTTTTTAGTATATTCTTTATATTCAGTGTTTTTTCGCGAGTCTGCGCTAGTTATTAATACAATAAAATAGCATACTATTATACTAATCGATACTGAAAACAATTTTGAAATACTCAAATTCGATTATTGTATTTATACAATTTCTCGCTAATAATATGCAGTAAACGTAAGAAAGTCAGTAGGCTGTTTCTCAGTGACCTATCGCAAAAACATTACCGTTGGAAGTGTAGGAATACACATATAACAATATACACACATTCCAAAGTTTATGTTGTTTGTCTCAACTCTCATTGTGCGACCGGTATACCATAATATATTACTTACTTCTCTTTCTACATTACTTTATCGACAGTAAGTAAGTACTTTATCAATCTTACAGTAAGTTACGCAACAATTCTTATCATTACTGTATCGATACTTCTTAGGAATACAATACTCTTTTTAAGTTGCTTTAAATTTTTTATGTCTGAGTTCATAATTCGGTCTCCCAATTTACTTTATATTACTTGGTTTTGGTAAATAAGTGCAGCATCAAGAAAACGTTGCGCGGGAGTAATTTTGAGTGTCATGCGCTTCGCGTCTTAGAAAATTTGCGTGATTTTCAGAAAACCGATAATCAGTTCAAAGTAACAAAATCAATTTGCTATACCAGCCACTGAACAGATAATGCCAAGAAGTGTGACCTACAAAAAATGAAAAAAATATATAGTTGACACAATATCGTCAGTTTTCACAAGACCTTTTGGCTTCTAGGCCCCAGACAGGCTAATAAAATTAATCGATATTGACACCTCTATCCAGTGGCGGCTCGTGACTTTTGGGTGTACTAAAGTGCTAATATTACAAAACGTGGCATTATTGATGTTGTAGCTGAAAACGATATTTTTTTTTCGAAATTCGAAACTTGTATGAAGATTTACAGGAAATGCGTGCGGCGCCACGGCCCAACCGACCGCGACACCTCCTGAAAATTTTCATACAAAAAAAAAGAATTTTCAAAAAAAAAAAACTTTTTCAGCTGTAACAATATCGATAATGCCATTCTTTGTAATACAGGGTTTTCCAATAAGAGGTATTATTTTGATATTCAATCGTAAAAGATCAATGGTTTCGTTGCTTGTGTGGCACGTAGAGCCGTCTTGTTGAAAGTAAACGTTGTCCAAATCAATACCATCCAATTCCGGCCATAAAAAATCATTAATCATCTCTCGATAGCGATCCATTCACCGTAACTGTTGCTCCAGCCTTATTTTCAAAAAAGTAAGGTCAAATGACTCCGCCGGACCATAAACCGCACCAAGCAGTCACACTTTGAATATAGAGAGGCTTTTCAATAATGACTCTTGGGTTTTCCGAGCCCCAGATGCGACAATTTTGCTTTTTGACGAAGCCACCGAAGTGGAAATGGGCCTCATCACTCAAGATGATTTGCATTTGATTCACTCAAGTGAATTTTAATAATTTCAATGCGGTGTTGAAGCGTGTATCGTTCCATTTTTATTAATGGCGTAGTTTCTACTTGTCAAATGTCAAAAAATGACAGCTTCAAAAGTAACATCTACCGAAATAGCGGGATATTCAAAATAACACCTCTTATTGGAAATCCGTGTATTAGCACTCTATTACACCCAACAGTCACGAGCCGCCACGGTCTCTATCGGTTTATGTTTTTAGAGTGATACCAGCACTTGAGAGATAAGTTTTTAATACATATTATAGGCAATGTTCCATCCAAACTGTGCGCGTGTGTGTTCGCACATTTGTTACAAATTGTCCGGACACATGTTTTCATCTTCCGCACACAAAAAAAGAAAGAAAGGACATGTCCTAAATATTTAAAAAAATATATTTTATAATATTGTGGTGCATTCTTGATTACTTGATTTTATCTACGCATGAATGTCCGTATTTGTGCATTCGCCTCTTTCTTTCTAATATCTTGCACAGATAAGTTAATGAACCAGTCTGTTTTCAATGCTGCAGCAAGGCTGATAACTGGTGTTCCCAAATATTCCCACATCTCACAACATTTGCGGAACCTTCATTGGCTTAAGTGCCCTGAGAGAATCCAATTCAAACTCTGCTGGATGGTTTTTAAAGCCGTACATGATATGGCGCCACCCTACTTGTCGGAACTCTGCATTCCAAACGATGTTAATGTTAGGCAAGCAACGCTTCGATCAGCATCTTCAACAGCCATAGGTAGACTTTCAGTACCTATGCGCAATCACAATACCAATTTTGGAGACCGAGCTTTTGCAGTAGCAGGCCCAACAGCTTGGAACAAACTCCCTTCATATTTGCGAAAGATCGACAGCTCATCTGAGTTCAGAGCAAAACTAAAGACTCACCTTTTCAACTTGTCGTATCCAGAATGATGACCTTTTTTATTGTTTTATTCATCAGTAGTATTTCATTGCTCAGTCCAGGGGATTTTCTATTCGACTTTTCTTTCACCGTTATTAACCGTTTATTACGCGTAAACAATTTTTTTTAAATATTTTATAACTGACACCACGCGCAGAAATCATAACAATCGGTATTTGTAAATATAAATTAAATATGTATGTTAGTCGTAAATCTCTAGTTTAAGCCGTAGTTGTAAGTCGTTTTGTAGCGGTATTGTGTAAAAATGCCCACTTGGTCATAAAAATATGTATAGCGTCATTAGTTAAAAGTCTTAGTTGTAAATCACTCGACATTAGTCTTAGTTATAAGTCTCTCTCTATCTATGAAACTTAGTTATAAACCAAAAGTAATTAAGTCTAAGTGATCAACGCATAAATTAAGTTGTTAAGCGCCCTTGAGGTGATTTTCTCACGAAAACGGCGCTATATAAATAATCCAATCATTATTATTATTATTATTAACACACACAATGAAAAAAATAGAGGGAACGTTGATTATAGGATTCACAATATGTATTATTATTTGTCTCGTTAACTTCTTGTATTGAATCATTTGCACCGATAAATTATGATACTTGGTCGACGATTGCACCCGAAATTTTTGACAACATAATATATTATTGTCAGCTTCTGCCTTCGCTCGTTGAAGTCCTGATGTGACAGGAAGACTTCATTAATCCACCATCCCTCTCCCACGCCAATCGCATCTTCACATGGACCAGTGTTAACTGTTAACCGAATTAAGCAGCTTCCAACAAGGGAAAATACTCTGATGTAGTTTTGTTTCAATATCATCGACTTGAAATCTGTCAATTGGCATTTAACTAAACAACGATTTTTAAATATTTTGTGTTTGAATAGTTTTATTTTGTAATGTACTGTAACTTCATTTTAACAATTCGTTTACATTTAAATTTAGAATTAATTTAAATTTCCCATACAAGTATATAAATAATTATATGTATATTGTTAGGAGGGGCAGCGGGGTGGAGATTTGAATGGGGAGAGTGGGATAATTCAGTGGGTGATTTACTGGATGTTATTATATTATTATTAACATATTTTTTGTTTTGTTTTTTTGTTAATTCCTGAAGGCAGACTCTTTTAAGTATGTATACATTATAATTAGTACGTTTAAACGTAGAACCATCAAGACATGAGACGTCAGTTTTAATTCAAGTCGGTAATGATTACACATTTAGTTAGTCACAAGTTTAGTGAAAAGTTTTACAGAATGGCAAATTCCTTCAGTACACATTTAGTTAGTCACAAGTTTAGTGAAAAGTTTTACAGAATGGTAAATTCCTTCAGTACACATTTAGTTAGTCACAAGTTTAGTGAAAAGTTTTACAGAATGGCAAATTCCTTCAGTACACGTCATTTAGTTAGTCACAAGTTTAGTGAAAATTTTTACAGAATGGCAAATTCCTTCAGTATCGTCCTGGTGAAAAGTCTCTATTCTGAATTTATATGTCGCTGGAAATGGCTTCAGACGTGTTTGGTGACCAAATCTGAACATCTTCCACATCTGCTTCCTCAGCCCACTCCCTTAATCCCACTATTGGGATACTTCTGGGGTATTCACGTGAAGTGATTTTTGGCATGAGTTTGGAAAAACGTTTTGCCATAATGTGTCAAATTTATAGAATCTAAAAATATGAGATAAAAGGTGAAATATAGGTGGATTCATTGGCTTTAAACCGTAGTAAGCTGTGTCATATGTTTCCATATTAATATTTGGAGGAATGGTATTAATTAAATAATGTGGCAAATGTATATACTACGAGTATATATGACACCAATCGCACGAGTGGATAAAAATAAAATTAATTCTTTTGGCCTTTAACTTTTTATCTGTTTATAACTCACAATCGATTTTCGGAAATTCGGAACATAATAATACTGCTGTTTCGTAACGCCTGTAAGCGATGGACCGCTTCTAGACTAGGAATAACGGCTAATGATGTTGTCAGTGTTTCGGGTAGTGAGTCACGGATGTTCTTGGCAGCGCGCCGCCACAAGATTATTTCTTCCTACAAGACGTCCTTCGAGCCGCCCGCGCGCTGAAAGCCGCCCGAACAAATAATTCGATATCTTCTCCGAATCTACGGATAGCTCCGAGATAATCTGTAGCGCGTACCGCCGTCTAATTGATCCGGTCATTTATGCATATCAGTCGCAATTCTTGAGACAATAAGTTGTTTATCCAGTTGTTTATTTAGGGAGGTACCGTGAAACTTAAAGGGAAACTCATGAAAATCAAAGGTTTAGTTCGTTAAAAATTAACCTATGATATATTTGGTATTTGGGTACTGTAAATTAAGGGTTTAATTAATCGATCCTTTATAGTAAACATAGTACCGCCCACTACAGGCGGTAGTCCACTGCCTCTGACTCGCTAATTGCGAAATTTGTTTAACCCAACCTAACAACTGATTGGCTACTTTTTTATTGGGCTTGTAACTAATTTTACCACATTTTGGCGATAACGTAATAAATGGTTGGTTTTCGACTACGTACATAGTTTTGAACAAGATATATATTTTTTTTTTAAATTAAAAAAATCTCTTCATACGATAAACTTCGTTAGGATGTTTTTCTTAGAGATATGATGTGAGAGTTAATTTAAATAATGTCACCGCAATGTGCCTGTGATAGATTCCCCAAGATTCAAGAAGCACATATCCGTGAGCCACACATGTACCATGTAACTTACGCACGTGAACCCTTGCACACATATGTGCACTTACACACTTGTGCAGTACATGTCATGTAGATACAGTGTACACTTGTTCGCTTCCCGGGGACTTGGCGTTGTTTTATTTTGCGTTAGTCCGGGCACCGGGAACCTCGCCGGTCCCAACTGCACGGCAAGTCAGCAAGACACGAGACGCATTCAATTCACATCTATGCGTCTGACACAGGAGATTCGGCGCGCTGACTTTAATAGACGATGCCACTCACTGAAAAGGTCGCTATTTTATTTAGTGTAGGTATTTACCAGTGGATACAAATACACTGACGATTGTGTTAAAGTGGCTTCACACTATCGTCACGATTGCTGCGTAGGATCCGGCATGTGTACAATATGGTTAAGAATCAAAACTAAAATGAAAGGAGTTTTAAAAATACGCATATTATCAATATTGGGATAATGATGGAGGTTGTAATTTTTTGAGGTTCTCAAGAAATGACTGGTCCTGAACAAGCCTTTTGTGTGCCACAGAGTATAGAAGAGGAACATTACTTAACATTAACCATACAAGTAGGAGGAATTCAAATATTGTCAGATAATATAATTCGTAACAAACATGACCCGACGTTTGCATTTGAAAAATAAAATTTAATAAATGAATTGTCGCATAGTTATAGTGAAAAAAAGAATATAATAATATTAAGATTTAATTGAATTAATCAGTACCGTTAGAACACTGCCGCAATGGGTGGATCCACAGGAATCGGGAATCTCAAGGAGGACGCTGTATTTTTACTTATGACGGCATAATTTATGCGACTTTACCTAAATTATGAGAATACCTCAACACAGGTTTTCCTAGTGAGGTGTTCATAAAATGATACTACGAAACCATACAGTTTCTGATTACTAAATTATTTAATTTGTATAACTGTTACTTATTACTTATTACGTAAACTGTGTGTAAGATAATAGAAATTAATAAATAAATATGTCTTATGACCTACTTATCGTTCAATATTATTATTTATTTAGTCCGATTTCAGAATAATTTATTGTAATAATAATAATAAGTATTTATGAATTTAAATACTTTTGGAATATGTTTAGTAATCTTTCATATTTGTCAGTGAGGTGGGATGTGTGTATTGTTAGGCACTATAGGCAGTGCGGCGCCGGCTTTGTAGGAAGAGACAATGCGATGGCCGTGAAGTCAACAAGTACGCTTTCCGCCGCTGAGAGGGAGTACTTCTGTACTTGGTACTTGCCGTAGGTATCTGTATTTGGCTTCGGCGTATTCCAGTAAAATGCACAAAATACACCGCCGTCGTGGCGGCTAAATATACATTAGGAACGGAATTCCATTTGCCGCGAGACTTCAACTCTTGAAATAGGCGCGCTCCGAGCCCCGAAACGCTCGCCGAGCGCCGCCATCGGGGGATGAATCATCGCTCACCACCACCACGGTCCACTTGATACCACCCACTTTTAGTTCCACTCACCACCAGCATTCTCCATTCACCACCATACACTAACCACTTTCACTCCCCACTACCATTCTCCACTCACTTACCACCCTGTTCCACTCTCACTCACCACTTTCACTCACCTCTACCCACTTCAGCTAATCCACTCCACTAAAATCAGCTCACCATTACTACTACCCACAACTACTCTCCACCATCCACCTGCATTCACCAATTTCATTCAAAACCACCCACTTCTCAATGCTTTCACTTACCACTACAATTCTCCACTAACCATCACCAACTCCCACACCATACTTGTGTGTCCTCGTAACACATCTCTATTGATGATCACATGATTTGAAAACAGCTTCATTGGGAAAACAAATTACACAAGGATGGGTTGTTTCACAAAATTTGAACAGTTCATCAAATTTCAAGTTTTGCAGTGAAAGTCTTATCCAAGTACTGTGAAACAACAGAACCATGTTGAAATAATAACAGTTATTAAACAGAACTTGAATATTAACTTTAAGATTTGATGAATTGTTCAAATTCTGTAAAACAACTGTCGTAAATAAACTAATTCGGGTGAAATTGATAAAACATTTTCAAATATAGAAATTCTTTCATGAGCAAATTCTTTAGATTCAAAAACCAAAATCTGAAATTGATTGGCTTTAACCGTTACACCGAAAAACGAAAAAAAAATGCTGTGCTCACAGAAATAGGAATTAATAGACGAGAAGATAATGGCGAGGGGTAAAATCAACTGTTGAAGAACGAAGGGAGTGAAGCTGACTGTGATTCGTCAATAAATCAATCTGACAGTAAATAGGCATCTCGCATTATAATATCACCATTTACTTCTTAAAAGTAAAATCTGCTTTTGAATGAATAGACATGTTTAAAAATTCGGTTTCATTTTCAGAGTCGAATATTTCGTTTAAGTATTTAGTTAAGACACTTTTATAAATGTTCATAATTTACTTCCCAGCAACCAACCAGCTTTGTGTTTCGCGTCCAGACGTTTCTCGATGTGATAGTAACAACTGATTCATATTATACGATGTGAATATGCTTAAAATAAAGTAAAATAATGCTCATATGTATATGGAATGTAATACGACAATTGGGTTTATTATCTTTTTCACATCTATTTTTACAAGTTTTCATAGTACAAGTCAACATTTTGCCGTGTTATTTCGTAAAATGAACCGATGATGCCTCGACCATAGTTCGCACAAGAATGATGACGTCACGTTTTCAAATTTCACTTGAGGCCATACGCGAGCACAGCCGGCTCCAATGGAACCGGTATGGGGAGTGGGGATAATACGCTTTTAATCACTTAGGGCAGGTCTACTAATATTCATATGTCTATGGCTGTGCTAGTATATATATATGCCGAACATTATGAAACATAAAAACTATGCCCAACAGTAAAATAGACATGATGTGGCGTTTTCTGTCCAATGCCAATAAAAAATTTATAAGTTAAGTTTGTCGTAGCAAAACGGACTGAGTGGAAATAAGTTTAGTTAAATTTTACCTTTTTTGAAAATTAAAATGGTATAATAATAATGTAGAAATCAGCAGCACAAAACGAAAGAATTCGTTGCTATCCAACCACATTTAAAATGGGTACCTAAGTGATGGTATATAATCAAACATACTAATTTTGGTTTTCTGTGATGTGAAATATTTCTGCGTAATGAACTCAAATTTGGTTTTTAAATTTCAAAATTTGAACTGATAATTGTATGAAATCAGACAAGCGATTTAATAGGTACCTACCTATAATCACAAAAACATGTTTATTTAATTAATAAATCATTAATTTAAATGTGTGATTCTTTTGTTAAAATTTATGAGAGATGAATTAAATTAACATGTTTACTAACGGAATTCATTATTTATGTTTCTCTAATTTGTCAACAAAAAATTTAATTATATTATAAAGAAAATTGTCAATATTTATTTTTGAAAAGGATCACGAGAAAAATGTTTCTTTGACAAATCCTACTTTTATACATTAAGGCGAAGCATAATGCTAAATCACTATTTTGATTCATCTTTATAACGAATTTGTGTACATTATGAATACCAAAAATATGCTTTAGATAAATTGAAGGTTTTCCTATCGTTTCGCTTAAGTAGAATATAAAATAAAAATTACTCAATAAAAAAATATAAATGTAAACTACTAAAATAAAAGATTTTTTCAATAGAAATGTATGAACGCGTAAAAAAACAACTTAAAAAAATACAGTATTATAGCTAAGATTATCTGTGACAGTTTCACTGGATTAACTTTTTTGCTTTCTTATAAAATTATTTACAAAATAAATGAAAACCAGTTTTGTGCTTGAAATCGAACGTTTCTAGACTCCGTTTATCAAGCGATTTTAATGCCTATTACCTACAATATAAGGTATACCAAGAAAATACACATTTTTGGCTTATAGCTTCCTCTTAATATTCAGTGATTTTCCACGGGGATACGCTAGTTATCTCTATTATAATAAAATATCCGCGTCTGTCTGTTTGTGCGCTTAGTTCTTCTGAACTAAGAAACGAATTTTGAGGTTTTTCATTATCATTCCGGAATCTCATCCGGGAGGTAAATTTATATAATACATCATATTATTTTTATAGGAACTAGAGAAGAGTCGAGCAACACCGGGTACACGTCAGATAATATTAGCTATACCGAAATAAATGTGATCTATAGGCAGAGGCGGATTTGCCCTTAGGCCTATGTAGGCCCGGGCCTAGGGCGGCCAGATATTAGGAGCGGCCAATCGTGACAAAAAAGTCACAGATGATAACAAGAAATTACTTCCTAAGTGCCTAAATATTCTACGTACGAAATAGCGATATGCAAGAGCGTGTTCACACACACAGCACACAGCGAAGCGAAGGAAGGATAGGAAGTTCTGAAAAGGAAAATGTATGAGGGGTGGGTAGGAATCTGGGGATTAGTGTGTCCAGGAGTGACATACGTATGAATACATCCCTCCAACTGCGGTGCAAGGCGATGGGTCTAGATAGTCCGGCTGGAAAGGTCAAAAGGCCTCCCTCACCCAGTCTCTCTCGATCCGGCCCGCCACGCAGCAGGTGGGCAGACGTATCCGCCGCCAAGACCTGGACAAATCTCACCCCATGAACCATGAATGATAATGGCAGGAAAATTAAAACGGTTTTGACCCTAAGAACTTACTGAAAAGTTTGGATACTCCTGGTCAATATGATGGGTACTGAGAAAGGGGCGGCTACATGGTCTAGGGCCTAGGGCGGCCAAGACTGCAAATCCGCCTCTGTCTATAGGTACCAATTTGTAAGTAAACTGATGTCAACAATGAAGTAAGATAAAATTGAATTCTTCGGGTACACAGACCGTCCAGAACACAGTTTAACACACAATTTCTATTAGTTTATCTATTCAGTTGATTTAAATTTAAAACGTTTATAACAACAGGAAGTCATGTCATTTTATGTCGATGTAAAGGGTCAACCGGTGCAACTGCCGCCTTGTTGCAAAGCCCAACGAAAGGGTCAAATTCGTACAATGAATACTTTATTTTTATTTTTTTATAGTGAATATCTCACAAGAGTCCCAACTGCTCCCGTCTGGAGCCAGTGACACTATGGCATCCCCAATTGGGGGATGTTGTGAGGCTGAAGGTAAGTGGGGAAGGGAAAGAGGAAGGCGGGGAAGTACCTGGCTATTCAGATCTAGTCACTAAACACGGCTAAAGCCATTTGGAGCAACGTTTCAATTCTGAATGGTGGTCTTACACCAGGGCGATACTGGTAGTATCTTCCACTCTGGAACGTGCCGCAAATATACTATATATTATTATTTTTAATTAATTAATTGTGAAATAACACAAATTAATCAAATAAAATTTATTTGCGCACGCCGGGTTCGAACCCGCGACCTTCGGAATGGCAGTCCAATGCGTTACCACTGGACTATGCCGGCCGTCAAAAAAACACGTCACTTAACACCAATTAAAAATGTTCATAATAATGTGATGCACCTTTTTACATCAATCCGTTAATTTGCCAGAACTAAAACACGGTAGTATTTTAATAATAATAATTTATTTGTAAATCTATGAATGAGCGTTTACACGACTGGGGCATAGGATGGTTAATATTCCTCGGGGATAGTGGCACTGGTAGGACTAGCAACGCCGCAAGAGCAATTGTACATTGTAAATACTAATTTCACAAACCGGAAAAAGAGGATATTAACTTACCACGTGTTTCTAGTGATTTCAATATTTTTAAAATTATTTCTCATTTATTTTGTCTTGAAATATCTTTGGCGTTTAACCCAATACCGAGTTCTGGGGGGTTTATCCTCTCTGTATACCCCTGTGGAGAATCAGCGTAATACTTTTTTTGCAAGTTTTCAAATTCAAAAAAATATTTATTGCACAAAAATACAGAGTACAAAGGGTATAGCTTATAGGTTACATCCTATTTCTTTCAGCTAACCCAACAAATACAAATTATATTACATAACCCAACAATTACGTGTTAACAAATGTATGTAAATAATAAATAAAAAAAGAGGTATTTAATTTATGTAAGGTATTCATTTAAGGTGTAGTGACATTTGTTTAAAAGAAATGTTTTTAGTGATGATTTATATTTAAGTATGTCGGTTATTTGTTTGATGCTACGTGATGTTTGATGGTGCTACCAGAGAAGAGGGTAGAAGTACTACCAAGGAGCGGAGTAGGTACCTAGCAGTGGGAAGGGTTGATTTTTTTACACATTTCAGAATGTATTTTAAAGGTTACCTACCTGCCTAAATGATGTATAAATTTCAACAATTTGAATTAAAAATGATAAAAAGAAAAGGTGGCAATTTAAAAATACAGTAACATTTAAAAATATTTTCAGTATTAACCTATAAAAAAAACCTTTTTCCTATGATATACTAGAAAAACTGAGAAAACCACCATCTTTATCAAATAGGAATATTAAAAATGCATTAATATCACAATATATGAAACATTGTGATCTCTGACGTCACGCACGTTTTACATCCAATAATTTCTAGATACGCTCAACTATTTTCAGCTCATAGCGTCATTATTTTCATGATGTATGTTCAGTAAGAAAGTGTTCTGAAAAAATTATGTTCAATTCCGCTCTATTGTGGCATACAAATATTCTACTTATTTAAAAAAAAATACTATACTTAAAAACCAGAGATGTGCAAAATGGGTACCCAAAACCATTTGAAATGCAAAATGGAAATGGGTCAAAACGTTTCCATTTGAAAATGCAAAATGCAAAATGGTTTTTAGAAAAGCATTTCAAATGCAAAGTGCAAAATACCTATTTTCAAAATGCATTGAAAATGCAAAATGGTTTCTCAGGTCAAAAAATTAAAATAATTATAGAATTTTTAAACAATTTTGTCATAATAATGTACATCAATGCAGAACAAACATATTACATGATGGTTAATCCAAAAACACCACGACTAAAGATTATGAAACCACAAAAAAATTTACGCGGGACTAATGTTGCCAAAGTAAAAACATAGAAACTGCTATCTAACATTTAATATTACAGCGTCATGGCCCCATGTTCAGTATTTGAATCAGTATTTTTTGTAATGGTATCACTCAATTGCCAGGGCTCGTACCAGGGAGCAACTTGACAAATGTAAATTATCTCTCATAACGAGGTTGAGGACCGACTGATATTTGGGGCTTATGAAAAAAAGATGAGTAGAGATAGTAGGTAGGAAGAATGTTGCAAAAAAGAATTTAAAATGGAAAATGCATTGAGAAAAGCATTTAAAATGCAAAATGCAAAATGGTTTTTAGAAAAGCATTTAAAATGCAAAATGGAAAATACCCATTTTGCATTTCCATTTGAAATGGATTTATTTGAAATAAAGCACATCTCTGTTAAACACAACATGGTCAACTAGATAATAGTATAATATTTCGTTTGCCAGATATTCTGGACTTTATACTAGTAGCCCTCCCTACCGGCAAGATCATGAATCGATTCATGCGTTTAGATCCAGCAGTGATAATAACATTGCAGTACGTTCGTCTTTTCATCTGCAAGAAGCCGATAGAATAGTATGGTGTGAATTTCATAGATGGCGCTTTACTGGTTATAAAATTCCCCTTTCCTGCCAAAGTAAAATGCGATTTGTGGCGGAATATAAAATGAATTCCTGATTTGTTAAGGTTTATTATTAGGATTTTTAATGGTTGGAGAGAATGGGAACTGAGGAATTTTGATAACCGTTTCCAACATTTTGTATAAGTACTTATTAGTAGGTACACATTTCAGAGATGCATGTGATTTTGAAACACTTCGTCCAGTAACTTTTAGCACTTTCATAATAATCAGCGAGTGTCTGAGGGGGCCCAAGCCGCCCAAGCACGGGAGTGTGGTAGACAAGTTTGCCTCGCTGTTCCCTTGCACGCGCTCCATCACGTGTCGGTTTTTAGTGGCTGAGTCTATTGATGTGAGGCAAACCATCATTTTACAAGGTAATGGCTTGGAAGTACATTGGTAGTGGGCGAACGTAGCCACTACACATCCAAGCAACAACTGCGCGATATGAAAGTGAGTGGTATCACTGGACTGGAGCTACATCGCCTCATAAAAGACATCCCTTCTTTTCACTGCTTACAGGCGAATCCAATGTCAATTTATAAGTAATTAACAGGATTGAAAAATGGATGTTTACATGGTTGAGACTATTGTCAGGTAGACAGTGTTTTAAGTATTTTGGATCTCCAGATCAGATGTGGCTGCCGAATTTAACAGTATTTGACTCTGTGCCGAAACAGACGGTTCGATAGATTCGATAGAGTTCTATAGATTCATCACCACGGTTCGAATTCGTAAATCGTGTTTCAACTACAGGGTTTTCCAATAAGAGGTGTTATTTTGATATTCAATCGTAAAAGATCAATGGTTTCGTTGCTTGGGTGGCACGTAGCGCCCTCTTGTTGAAAGTAAACGTTGTCCTGATCAATACCATCCAATTCCGTCCATAAAAAAATTATTAGCAGCAGGTTTTATTTTTCTGGACGATGAATTAGTAGCTTCATGTGAAGATTTGGGTAGTATTTTCATCAGAATTAATTAAAATATACTTCCAAAAAGTTCCGAAAAGTTCAATTTTCTAGGTCTGCTAGGGCAAATTCGACCGTAGGTCCGTCCCATACTGCTGGGGCCGCACTCCGCATATTTTTTGTACGCGCCTTTTTCACTTGCGTCGTTTGCGATTCCGACATTATTTTATAGTAAACGGTTCAGTCTCTTCAAGACGCATGTTCATTCCGTCCCTTCCTCAAAAATAGCTCTAGATGACAAAGACCATGAGAGAAATTATTTTCCCCTGTGCGGAGTTAATGTATAAAGTATTACTTCAAATTTCCACTGTGGCTTAGAAAAATTAAGATTTGGTAAAACTTCAAGAATTCCGTTCTAACATTTAAACTTGTGACAGACCACGCTATAAGCGCGCTAAATTTTTGTGGCTTTGCTTATTTCAGCGTATCGCTCGCCATACATTCGCATTGGTAGATTGATGCGTATAGCGTAATGTGTCGCCTACCTTAAAACTATGCATAGGATAATATTTTAATTTGGCTGTACAACAAACAAAGATGTCACTTCCACGAGGGCTGGTCATTCCTTCGGAAACAGGCACTCGGTACTCCAAGTGAACAGGATAGGTAAAACACGACTAAACCGCAAGAGACGTCACACGCGGTTCTTTAAATGAAACATCATACACTCTTGACCTACATAACTTTATTCAATCGAACTACGCATCATTTCTAATAATAATAATGTAAGTAGTGTAAGTTTTCGGGAATCAAAGAAGCCGGATCCAGGTTGGTACCTAACGTGGCGTGCTTAGTTTACGTCCTTGCAAAAATAATGGTAATAATCCCATTTCAGAAGGGCATTTCTTGGCATTTAGGTGTAAAAGATTGCGGTACACTAAACTAGCCATTTAAAAAAATATGGCGCTTATTTAAAGGGCGTCACTCCCACTAAACAGGGTACAGGATATATCCTGAGCTTATTTGGAATAAAAATGTAGATTTGTCATGTTGTTCTAACAATGAATAAAAACAAAACAAAATTCTTTCGAATACCGCTAGGTTACAATTTTTGGCCAGCCAACTAAACGATCCCCGCGCCATCCCCGATGCTGCGAGTAATGGATACAAGGATATTACATTTTTTCTATACTTTATAGATACTTCCACACCTTCCTTCTTCGCCATATCCTTCACCTCCCCACTACCTTCTGCCCCTCAACATACCCCAATTGGGGATGACAACGGGCTTCACTGTCTATCACTGGCTTCGGCCAGCTGGGAGCAGTTGGGAGTCTTGTGCGGTATTCACATATAAAATAGCAAAATAAGGAATTAAATATGTGGTGGGGATCAAAGTATTGGTAGTAAGATATGGTTTGTGTAATAAGTTACCGTTAAGTAGCAGTTCAGTTGACTCTATTAGAAACTGATTTTACTACAAAAATAAAAGCTTACTAAATCCACACGTGTGGACGGCACTTATCACTTTTCCCAGGGCTGTGATTTAGTTACACATATCACTGTCCTTGCTACTGGCTACAAGCACTAGCTTTTAGGGACGGTGCATGCCACCTAGTACAAGTGGGTTGGCGGCTGGCCTATAGTTCTAGCCAGTGAAGAAATTTAAAAGAAAAACATGTTTTTGATTTTAGAAAATAATGATATATTTTTTTTGCATTACAGATTGATGCAATCCTATTACAATATACATGAAATATGCAAAGCTTTAAATAGCTTCTAATAACCGATATTTTAGAGTTCTGCCTATAATGACTTTTGAAATCTTCAAGGCCAATGTTGAAAATGTCAAGAGACCTAGAAGTATAATTTAGCAGCACCATACCTCTTGTCATGCTATGCTGGGCCATAACGTCCGTTCTTCCGTGTGGAATACAGAGCAAGTCGTGGCGTCGACCCTGACGGTAGTTGTTCGGTTCCTTTTTACTCCG
The DNA here is from genome assembly GCF_061612785.1 of Hesperophylax consimilis. Taxonomy (NCBI): domain Eukaryota; kingdom Metazoa; phylum Arthropoda; class Insecta; order Trichoptera; family Limnephilidae; genus Hesperophylax; species Hesperophylax consimilis. The sequence continues at coordinate 20,272,737 of NC_142858.1, read as the reverse complement.
AATAAGCTTATTTAAAGTAGGTCGGGTACGTTCTGTCACATACTGCACACACCTATGACGTGTGATGTTTGCACTGAGAAACATAATACTTTATTTAAAAACGAGTGACTAGTGAGTAGGTATTGAATTGTGGGTGGGAGATAATAGGCCACCGGCCACTGGCCGAGTCACGTTAAATAGTGACACGCGAATTAACGAACTCGACTGCTATGAGGACCTCTGCTGACCCTGTGACGTCACATCGCCCGTAGCACGGGTCCACGGGACGATGGCTCTGGCAAGAACTAACGAGGAATAATGGAAGAACGAGATATTTTTTAGTGTGATTCCGCACAAGTTCTAGCTGTTCCGGTGTGACTAGGGCATGCTAGGGAATGTTCAAGGCCGAATGTTTTTGTGGAGGTTATAAAGTTACGGGCTATTTAGATCTAGTCACTAAACATAACAAGAGATATTTGATGATGACGCTGAACTGACGCTGTCTTCCAGTCTTTAAAATGGGAAATTTTACAATTTTAACGAATTAAATAAAGGTTTGACTGGACAGATTTTATACTAAATTAAATACTACATCACAATTGACAGTAATAATATTATAGACAAGTACAAAACTCTGCAGAAATGTGCGAGGCTGCCAAAAACATGGCCCGGACGCCCACGTAGGATGCAGGGACCAAAAGAGGAAGACGTATTATTCAAGCGTAATGAATGAGATAAACGAATTATGTAAATACACGTTTCGCTGAAATAAGTCCTTCCATACAAGTATAAGATTATTATCATCTCACAGAGAGCTGCAGTGACCTCACTTGCTTTTATAGTTTTAGTGCTACTCTGAACATTGTGAACACAACCTACATTATAAACAAACGCGGAGCGAGATTCTCACTATGAATACGATAATTATTCCTAAATCTGCATGAAGGTATATTACCTATGCATAGTGTTTAGTGACAAGACGATGTAGAGACAGATACTCAGCAAGTGAGCGTTAAATGCAGGTACAATGATTAATCCAGATATATATCGCAAACAAAACAATCAAATCCTTATCTATGGAAGTGTTATTCTATCAAATACCTAGTATTGCATAGTGCGGTCGTCGTTTCTGATGCACGCTTCGTAGTGAGCACACTGTGTGATGTATGGTCAGACATACGAACGTGTAATGTACGTCAACGGCTGAAACGGAATTGAAACAAATATATTCTCGTTCGTACCGCGGTAAATACAATATCTGACTCGGGTCTAGAGTGGTATACGTAATCTCGCGCAGCGCGCACGCCCAGTGCCCGATAGCTGATAAGCGCGTTGAAAATATTTCACAACATCGCTGATAAGTGCTGATTACCGGTGAGTCGGTGAATAGGTGAGCAGTTCAGTGATAGACAGTATAGAGACGCGGTCATCCCATCAACATGTCTCTGGCACGCGCGCTGGCGGTCTGCGCGCTGCTGACGGGCTGCCTGGCCATCCTGAGCCCGGGGTCAGGCCCCTGTTCCCAGCTGGGGCCTTGCGCGTGCGACGGCTACGGGAGGGTCATCTGCAGCTGTACGCAAGATAACCAGGTGGGTCCTGTGCGTTTATTATTATTGTCCCACCGCTGAGAGTTTCGTTGTAACTTCCCTTCCATTTCGAAACAGGGATACGTTATAACTTTCAACGAAACCATTAACGGTGGGTATGTCTTCACCTTTACTTTTATTGCTATTTAATGAATACTAACAACGGCGAATTGTGTTATTATATTTTATGTGCCATTTTATTACCACATCTTCAATGTCGAAAATAAATAAATATTAGCGGCGATGGTTAAATTTGTATTGTACAGATAATATATTATTATTGCTGAGATGTTGTACAATATGCGAATGAGCGCGACAATGTTAAAACAGCTGCAAAAAGGAGTGACATCAGAAGATAAACAATTTTTTTTAAGAGCGAGTGTTTAGTATCTACAAATAGAGGTAAATATGAAATGGTGTCTCCATTTTACTATTATTAGTTTACTCGGGAGCGAGAGTGAGTCAGAAATCGCCAAAACACAAAATAGACGATGATAATATTTGCTGGCGAATTTCGCGCTATCGGCAATATTTACGATTGGTTTGCTGTTTACTTCAAGTTGGATTTAGTCAAAACAAATTAAAATTTAAAAATAACTCTGATACAGATAGCAACTTCAGACAGATCCCAGGGAAACAACTTGCCTGCACAACTAATACGCCTTCCAGTGACGGGCTTGTGACTTTTGTCTTGCCAGAGGGCATCGTTTGAAAAAAAACACACATTTCGAAATACACATTGTTTATTTTCAAGGTGGGGCGCTTCAAACATGCGAAATAATAATGTAAATTCGGCTGTCTGTCTGTAGATAATTCACGTTCTCTGCTTGGAAATTTTATAAAATTGGAACTGATTGTGTGAATTTATTCATTTAAGCTATAAAGTGGGTACTTACTCATATTCAGAAAATTATTTAATTTTTATTTATTAAAAATTCTTTAAGTATTTGAAAAGCGAATGTTTTTCGTTTTAATTTTTTAAATATTCGTGATTTTTCAAGTTTATTGACAGTGTTCAATCTTTTATAAAGAAAATGGACAATATTTGTTTTTGTAAGACAATGATCGCTAGGCAAATTCTAGTGTACTAGGACATATTAATAATTATTAACTTTTTTCAATCTTATCATAAAAAAGTCACCAACGTTACCTCTGTTCGCCATAATATAATTCTAGCTAATTAAATAATGAACGTTGCGAATAAATGTTATATTTTTTGTTGATCTCATAACCTGCTTAAATAATTCACAATAAAAAAATATGTATTATTATATACTACGAGTATGGGTTATAGATAAAAATAGATATTAATTATGGGGTAGAACTAAAAATAATTATAGTACTTACCTAATGCTGTGTATTGGAGGATTTATGAGTTAGTTATGCACTCATGTAAAACTGTTTTAAATGTATTTTTTTCTTGTTTTGATTTCTACGTAGATAGATAACAATCAATTTTACTACATGCACATTTATAATACAGGCAACATAATAATATCATGTTACTTATTTGTGCCTACTTTTAAAAGTGAAGGTCTGAGAGCTGTGATGTTGATAGTAGTAGACATTTTGCATTATAGAATGTCGGATTATTAAACATATCTCTAAATAGTATAAAATAAAGTCGCTATTCATGTATTTCTGTTTGTGCGTTTAGTTTATATTTATATTTTTATCACTATCATTTAGAGAATTTCTTCCGGAAGGTTTATATATTTATAATCCATGCATATTATATTTATGGAAAGTAGAGAACAATCGATATTTTTAAATCAAGTCGTATAAATATATTTTAGACTGCTCACATTTCAAACGCTAGTGAAACCTTATAGGTACTACGGAATTGTTTTTATATCCACTATATTGATTAATCTTTATAACGTAATTGGTGTACATTATGAATACCACAAAATATGCTTTAGATAAATTGAAGGTTTTCCTATCGTTTCGCTTCAGTAGAATACAAATAAAATTAAAAAAATTACTCAATAAAAAATTTAAATGACTACTACTAAAAAAGAACATTTTTAAATAGAAATATATGAACGCGTAAAGGAAACAACTTTTTAAAAATGCAGTATTATAGCTAAGATTATCTGTGACAGTTTCACTTGATTAACTTTTTTACTTTCTTATAAAATTATTCACAAAATAAATAAACCAGTTTTTTGCTTAAAATCGAACGTTTCTAGACTCATCTTGTCAAGCGATTTTAATGCTTATTACCTACGATATAAGGTATACCAAAAATATACACATTTTTGGCTTGTAGCTTCCATTACAGAAAAGTCCGTGATGGTATATTTCTATCTACTAACCCGCAGCAATGCTGGGTACACGTCAGCTGGTATTGAATACGTGCTGGTCCATAATATATGTGGTTCAATCAAAATTGCACAAATTGTGAATTTTTTACCTCTTATCTCACAACTTTTTGCCGTGACTTATACTCGTATCTTATAACAGAGTGGGAGGTATCTATTCTCAGAATCGCCCTGGAGAAAGAAAACCAATAAACATATGTTGTGACTTATATCTTATAAGAGAGTGATACTGAGCGTATCTTCCAGAGTGGGAGGTATTCTCAGAATCTCCCACCACTAATCATAACGTTGTCTGAAATAACTTTAACTGTGTTTGGTAACAAGATCTGAATATTTAGTCACTGAAAACATGGACTTTGACTAACTTAGGCTGGGTTGTTTCAAACTCTGGTAACATTTAATGACGGGATTGCAGACCGTTTTCTGACAAACTTTTAGTAAATTCCCAATAAATCGGAACACGTGTTCATGCACCTGCCTTGATATTAATGCAAAAATATTATAATTTTTGTGAAGACATATTCCGACATCGTGATAATATATTTGTATTTTACCAAAGGTTCACCAGGAAACCTATTAATTCATTCGTTAAGAGCCTGCAATCCAGTTTTTAACCGGATTACGAATAATTTTAAGAAATTCTTAATATTTTTGAAATTAGCTATAACTTTGTGGTTATTCATTATAAATAAATGAAACCATGTGACTTTTTTGAACCACTATATATTTATCTATATAAATAAAAATGTAAGTTTTTTAATCAACGCACACCGATTTAGGGAAAAAAATATATATTCATATATGTATAGTATATATTTTGTCCTGAGGAAAGAACGGTTGTTACGAAACCGGTCGACGTTTATTATAAAATAAATATATAGTGGTTCAAACAAAATTACTTCGTTTCATTTAGATTCTTAATAAATTAGCAATACTCATTTTTCTCCGTGCGAAAACCGATTCTCGATTTTGAACAAATTGTGGTCTGTTGACAGGCAAGACAACATGGCCGTTATAATACTTGACAGCTGATTGATAGAATACCAAGAACATCATTTAGTGAACAAAAAAATATCATTAAATAAATGTGACTTCCCAACACGCAACACCAGGGTTGCCAACTCAACTTCGTTAGAGCTAGACTTAGCTCTAATTTGAGGCCGTCAGCTCCAGAAAAGTGTCTTAGTTTTTACTTCGTTTTTTAAAATTAATGCAAATTCAGGGGAAATTTCAAATATTATAAGAAAATTTTCTTATATTTTGCGAAAATGTCGAATTCTGATACCTTTGTGGGGAATTGTTTCTCTTGAAATCTTCCAGCCACCTCCCCCTAAAATAATATAGGAAATAAATAAATAATCCCGTGAATTCGGAAAAACACGACGGGGGAATGATCCTTTGAAATTCCCTTTAAAAAAAATGTGGGGAATATTTTAACCTGAAATTCGCTAGCCACCGCTCCCCCTAATGGATTCGAAAAATATTGTGGGGAATCCAGTACTGAGCAAATGAAGAATACCCCATACAAATCCATTCTGAAATCTAGGGAAATTTCGGGCACACCATCACTGTTTCGGGCCAAACTTAGGCTGTAGAAGGTTTTAGGTCTCAATCTTAGTATTCCAAACAGATTTTAGAAATATTTTTATTATTTTGATACCGGGCAATTGAAATAAATAACACCTTTTAAATTATATTTTGTAGACATTGTTTAAGTGAGTGAACCAAATACTTTGAATCGGGAGTTAGTTACCATGTCAAGAGTTACAATAACAGGAGAGTATGTACGAACCAATGTACGAATGTGAATTAGGCAAAGAGTGTTTGTCAAGACCGAGTTGTTTTGCGGTAAATCCTCTCAGCTTACCCCCTCGGGAAACGCTATGATGGTCGTTTAGTTAGTTAGATATTTGTTGACTACCTTTTAGGAGTTTTGAGTTGGTCATTTGGTCATTAAGGCATACCTTAATGAAGGTGATGTCTGGTACCATTTGTATTGTATTACAGTCATTGGGATTAAATTTCTTTCACTGAATCGTTTTGCACAAGGCTTAGTGAGTCAATTCAATCGGGGATATCACTAGGTAAGTGTTTATATTGTATACATATATAGGTCTACACTCTTTCAAGACCTTGGCGAAAACACAAATTCAAAGCTATCGTAACAATGTGAGAAATTAAAAACATCAATAATAACCTTAAACATATCTTAAAATAAAAGTAATTCCGATGTAAACTGAATATTCATTTAGACTTTTATAAAAAGTCGATAGGCGTCCGATGGAAACAAAAATCCGAGACACTATTTGGTCACAAACCAATTATTTAGAACTTTGTTCTCATTCAAAAAGAAAGCACCCAAAAATATACGAAAAATTAGTTGTGAGATAATATTGTTAATTTTGAATTTGAAATACGACATCGACAAAAATGACGTATAATAACTAGATCCCAATGGCCGAGTGGTTAAAGGCGTTATCCTGGTAAGATCTTGGGTTCAATTCCCAATTGAGACCGTTACATTTTTTCTGTGTCTTGTTCTGTTTCATGTTTCGTTTAGATTTATTAGTATTATCTTCTTCGACAATGATAAAAAGGGTAAAAACAAGTAGGTACCGTAAGGAGTCATTGAATACCCAAAAAATTGCGGTGGTGACCTGATTAATATTTTACGAATATTACGGATTACCCACTCGACTTGACATCATTATTGTGGATAGTGGATACCTACTTTATTACACTCGCGGTTTAACCTGACAGAAGAATAGGCAATTCAAGTAGGAACGACTTGCTTTGTAAATAGAATGATGAATTAATTGTTATGTTTTTCCAATGAAGAGGTTTGTCGATAGAACTGTGTAGTGGGTGAGTTAGTGTGCCCGAAGTATGGCTAATTTTATCTTTCTTCTGGCGAATTTACATAATATTCTAAATTATTTTTTGAGCAGATAATAACCATGTCATAACAGTGTCTGAGATTTAGGAGTCGAAATATTAATTAATAAAATAATTTCTCATATTATACAAATATTATGATATCATATCCCTTTCAGACCCGAGCTTTATTGACAGTTTTTTTTAAATTTTATTGTAATAGTATGAATAAGGGTAATAAAATAAGTTTTTTTTTCTTTTACTAATGAATTTTCTTGGGAAAAGCAATACTAACAATTGTGAGTACTTAGTCTCAACAGTGCTAAAATAAGGTATCGCTAGAGCAAAATATGCATAGGTAAAAATCATTTATTATTGGCGATGAATTTCAAGAAACAGTCGACATCGTTTGATCACAGTTTATGTATTTGGTTCAAGATCTCTTTGAACATCCCTCTAGTCATATAATATGTAATTTACCCTGCTAAATAATATTTTTCAAGTTGCTAACCATGCTCACAATCGATCAAATCCGGTCCCAAACCTATAGAAGCATTTTCACCATCCGAAATTAAGTATTGAACTTACCCTCACAATTGTGAGTACAGGGTCCAAAATGGTTAATTTGTATTACCTAGTTTTAATTTGTATTATGTATACATGGTGTTTAATGATTAACTGGACTTACCTTAACCATTAATAACATACCTTAACCTTACCTTAACGGGCATTAGCCTAGAATGGTAGTTAAAAAAATGTAACATGTAAACATTTATTAAATAATAAAAAATAATAAAATAATTATTCGGAGTAAAAAAACAGAAATGAAATTTTTGTCTCCGGTGATATGTTTTATATATTTGATCTATTTGAATTTCGATTTTTGCCTCGGCAGATAGGCTCGTTGTCGATGACATTGCGTTCTATCAACTTTTGATGACAATCACACATACACATGCGGACATATACGAATTTCTCAGAAATTGCATGACATTACAGCAGTTAACGTACAAAATAAATGTTTGTCCTACCCAACCGGGATTTGGCGCAGTACTTAATGCAGTTGACTCCAATCGATGGGGTGGAAGGTGCGACCCTCAATCAAACCGAAAAAATCTTTGAAATTGGCTACTAGCTGGCCCAAGAGATGATTGAAGATGTAAGTTTAGTAAAAAAAAATATTTTTTAAAGGTTGATTTAAAAAGAAAATTATTTTCCAGATACTAACAATAAAAGTTCTTTCACATGTAGTATTGAAAACAAAAACTTAAATTGTTTACCGGAGGCCAAAATTTCGTTTAGATATTTTACTTTAGGTATATAATGTCAAAGATCACTGGTTAAAGTGAGTCAAGTCCCTTGTACACTAAATTTTGGATTCTTTGTCTTTATGGATATATTTATTGTTTACTTTGGGAATTTTTTCCAGGCAGTGACGATTAACCCGGAAGGGGTGCCATCCACGACCACCCAAATCGAAGTGAGTGACTGCGATCGCGTCTCCTTTACGGCGGGGGCCCTGAGCCACCTGCGCGAGCTGCGCCACATCAGCGTGCGCGGGGCAAGCCGCCTCAGCCTGGGCGAGGAGTCCTGGCACTGGGCCGCGCTCGACCCGGGTGCCTACACGCCCGGCCTCAAGATACAAGTGTCCGGCTCGCACATGCCCGACATACCCTCGCACGCCATCTCCGGCCGCATCGATAGCATTCTATTCAATTCCACAACCATAGAAAACATCAGACCTTTCGCCTTCTCCAAACTAGTCGGTCTCAAGTCCATCGAGTTTGTCAACTGCACTATAGCCAACTTAGAGACGCAAGCCTTCAAGAAGTTTCCCGTCGACTCCTTCGTGTTGAAGGGCTCCACGTTTCGAACTCTACCGAGCAGGACTATCTCTGATTTGGAAATTCGGAAGATACTTCGAATCGATGATGTCAGCGCGGAGTCGATACGGAGTAGTGCATTCCTGCTGTCGGGTTCTAGGAACTTCCACTTGGAGAACAGCCGAATTGAGACTATAGAAGGAGATGCCTTCAGGGTGGTGGCAGCGGGACCCGTATTTATAAAGAACAACGTTATAGAACATTTGAATGCCGGCGCTTTCGCTGGCTTTACGGTTCCAGGTCAGCTGACCGCCCTATCCGGACCCATGGAGTTGCATTTCGTCAACAACACCGTTACGTCCTTCCAGCAGGGTTCCTTGAGAATCAACCAGAGCAGCTACAGCCTGGTGCTGAAGGACTTGAAGCTAAACGTGCTTTGCGAGTGCTCCCGCGGCGCTTGGGGGGCTTTTCTGCAAGACGACAGGAGCGTCTTGTGCGCCACGGAGAGCCCCTTCGGGCCCAACAGAGTCACCTACAAGTATGTGTATTTGTACGAAGAAGAAATGTGTTCCAACAAGGGGTACAGATGGACAATCATCGCCATCGTGAGTGTGTGCTCCCTGATAGCGGTATTAGCGGTGGTGCTCGCGATGGTATTCATCGTGAAGAAGAGCAACAGGAACGGCTTCTCGTGGATTAACAGACTCAAGGGCCAAGACAGCAAATTGTCCGTTATATTACCCGATGGGAAGACGTACCGCGAGACAGAACTGCATGTGATCGTAGAAAGGGCTGATCTCCTAACTACAGACTTATAATAGGCGTACGAATGTGCTATTATTTATTTATTGCCAAATGTGGAACTGAAGTAGTGTTCGTTCAGTCTTAAAAATGTGATTTCTAATTACTGGTAAAATGCAAGTTATTGACGCCAGCACAGTGTATTAAAAATAACTAATAAGCTTTATTCTCTAAAAGAGATAGTTATTAAAGTAGCTATTTATAATTACTCAATGTGCCTATACCTAGAAAGTTACAAAAAGTATTTTTAAGATAAGATTGTTTTATACTTGTATTTATGTTATTTTAAAAAGTACAAAAACCCTTTTAAAGGAATACTAAATATCTTGTGCTCTGTTTTAATGAGGTTGTCAGCTCTGACATTCATTTTCCACCAACACCGTTGTCTAATTCGGTATCGAATTCATTTACAAAACCATCTAAGCATATTTATTTATTTATTTGATACTGGCTCCTGAACGTAGCATCGCCCGAATCATATCCGTCAACACTTGACCATAGAAGTTGTTTTATTTTCATCTCAAATAATTTTGGGTTAGTATGCCGTGTTCGCTCTCTCCTTCTTTAGATAACATTTCGGACAGCGTTACGGTGTCCATCATCAGGGCACATGTTTAGATTGTGGTGAGGTGTGTTTTTATGTATGTACAAGTGATACCGAATTGCGCGCGTTAATCCTCTTTGAAATTTGTCCTTCACATTCAAACTTCTTTCATTCGTTTTAAACAAACAAGGAAAAACAACTTTTTCCGTGAAATAAATCGTCGGTATTTTGATACTTAAGAGGGGATACCCAAAAGAAACCGATCTAATGTTTCGGAGGCTTAGTTTTTGTAGTACGGGTTCTGCCAGTAGAACCGTGTACACCAGGGGTGCTCAAACGGTCGATCGCGAATGCTTTTTGAGTCGATCTCGAGAAAAATTTCCCATTTTTCATGCCTTCTTTTTATTATTTATTTGTAGCTTGTAGCAGACTGAGTTACTGATTTTAGTGTTCTGGAACAGCTGGCAAATTTCGTATTCGCAATTTTCGGGTCAACTTACTTGTGCGAGTCTGCATTTTCTGAAATGAAGATAATTAAGTCAAAATATCGCAATCGACTAACTGACGAACATATGTCATCGTGCTTGCGATTAGCACTCGGTAATTACGTACCATCGTATGAAAAGTATGCTGAGGACATGCAGTGCCACGTTTCAACATGCAAAGTCATTATTTAGTTAAGTTTGGAAACCAGAACTCGTTTGTTTTTTGCAAGAACCAATAAACTTGCAATTTTGAATAAATATAAGTTTTTTCATCGACTTTTTAGTGCAGACCTCCACCTACCTTGTCTAAAAAAAATGCGTATTGCGAACTAATTTCTGTCGTTCCTCCAAATTCTATGTGGATTCGTGGCCATGCAATTATGCAACGTCCCTATATATAAACTTATACCTGCGCCACGATACACCCTACCTACATAGACGACAATCCTGCATCACACATACTTGCAGCCTCTCAGAGTCGATCGATCGGAATCTAATAATATTGAGGTAGATCTCCAGCAGTTCAAGTTTGAGCACCCCTGGTGTACACCTTTTCTCAGTCAGTGTGCTAGGCGCTAGACACTGCGCTGGAGAATTCGTCCTTAGTCCTTAGAAGTGAGCACACAAAACAACAGTCACTAAAAACATGACACAAAAACTAAGCCCCCTCAACATCTGTTCGGTTTTTGAGTACCCCCTCGTACATAGATTTATATATAATAATACAATATCGCCTTCAATACAATATCTTCCTTCAACTTCCTTGCAAAGCGTTAAATAAAAAAAAGTTTTAACATAAATTTGACTTAATATATGATGTAACACCGATTTTAAAATTAAAAATTATGCACTCGGACCATAGTGCTATTTTAAAAATGCTTTCATTTTCCTATTAACCATTTTGGTGTTGCCATTTAAATTCTTTTAAAAGTTCTCAGTGCCATCAATTTTCGTCCATTATTAAATGCCAAACTGTATTAAATTTATATTATATTATGTCTACGATTTTTTAGTACTTTTTAAGTGTATTTTAATAATTTATTTAAAGGAATGAACAAAATGTATTTATCCATAGTAGTTCTTCCTTCCAAAATTAAACTTCTATGGAGAGATCAGGATGGAAACGACATTTTGAGACGAAAACAATTGTTAGTGGTTTATTTATGTTGTTGACCAATAAATTTGCAACAGAGTATTTTGTAAAAAAATCTGCTGGTGTTTGTCTTGCGAGTTTTATTTGGAAAGACAAAATAAAACTATGAAAAACTCTACAGCAAACAGAAGATATTATGACGTACTTCCCTCGTGGTTTGTGGATTGTGTAATATCTACATAAAAAAAATTCGTCACTTAAATCATACATGTCCCGTTCCTTAAATATATATATATATATATATATATATATATATATATATATATATATATATATATATATTATATTTACCAAAAGCAAGCACTTAAAAAAGGACTTGGTTCCTTTCATGGCCTTGTAATGTGTCATTATTGTCACGACATACTCGAAATCGATATGAAATACGTAGAGACGGATAACTTAGTCAGTTTTGTGTAGTAAAATAAATATTAATTGTGTACATACCTTTATAAAAATTTTAGTCATTAGAATAAATTATTTATTACAGTCCTACAAATTTTGACAAATAATATTGTGGTAGATCATTTAATATTGCAAACACAAACATTGTATTTTTTAGGAAAGCAATAAAGCAGTATTATTAAGTCACTAAAGAGATTTTTTTAAAGGAAAAACCGCACAAGCCCCAACTGCTCCCAACTGTCTGGAGCTAGAGAGACTATGGCATCCCCAATTGGGGTAAGTTGTGATATTGAAGGAAGTGGGGAGGGGAAAGAGATGGGGAAGAGGAAGGTGGTGAAGTACCTGGCTATTCAGATTTGGTCACCAAACACGGCTAAAGCAACATTTCAATTCTGAATGGTGGTCTTACACCAGGGCGATACTGAGAGTATCTTCCACTCTAAAAAGTACCGATAGAATTGATTTGTGGGCGGGGCTATGTGACACTTTCATCAAACATTTTCAAATATAGAAATTCTTTCTTGAACAGATAATCAATTTCATTGGCCTGTCTGGGATTAGGAGTGAAAAGGTCTTATGTAAACTTGAGAGATCTGCGATCACACGTTTTAGGAATATTTGTTCAGTGCTTAAGAAGTATTTACTAACATAATATGTATAATCAAACACTTGAGATGCCCATCGAGCCATCACCATGAAAAATCACCTTGTTTAGACCAGCTCCATAAACGCATACACCTGAACTGTATTTACAAGATTTTCGGTCAGTTTCAATTCACATGAAAATCAACCAGATGATGAAAGGCGGTGTGTTCTTACAAAGGAAAGCATTTTCAGTAGTTTTACCAATTTGCCACGTAGCGAATAAATGTAGAATCAAATAAATACCAATTATAAATCAGAAAAGTTATCTTTAAAGAAGTTTGAACAGTTATGTAAATTTAAAAAAATGAGCCAATTTCATGTATGAACCCAGTTCAGTTGTTTTAAAATATTTAAAAAAATATATAAAATAGCTTTTGATAAAAATTAATAAAGAGAATATGCACAAATTTAGATTATTTAAAAAAATGATGTCACAAGCAAAAAACATGGATTGATAAAAAAATGCATGCAATTTCCACAGAGGAAAAGAAAATGTGATTCAGAATAAATCCAGGATAATTAATGCAATGGTTTACTATCTACCTAATGCCGTGTTTTCGTCTGGAAGGGTTTAAGGTTTGATGATAATTTTAAAGAACATCTTTTTTAGGGTTGAAAATCATCATGCGAGATTTCTAGAGAGCGTAAAGGTGTTTCTATCAATCGAGTAGGTATAAAAAAAATAGTTATGAAAACTAAAAAACTTGACCGCCCCATATTTTTATAAGTACTGCGATTTACCCGATGCTGACCCCTAGTTTAGAATAAATGGATTTAAACAGTAATTATGTTATTTTGTGCATTATGTATATAATAAAATAGTTTTACTTAACAATAAAACGTATATTATGCACCTAACATCATTTAAAAGCTTTATTGAGAGAAGCATTCTCAAATTCCATTTCACGTTGGCCTTTCCGGCTCGTTTTTAGTACCTCGTGTCTGACGAGTGGTCACCAGATGCCATTCAAAACCGCAACCCACATAACTTTTGTCTATGGAATTTTTAATATTCAGCGTTTTGAATTCCGTCGTTGGCGTTTTCGTTTCGGGAGAGCTCCGATTTTTTAACGATTTTTCCCGAAAAGTGTATAATTATTTCAACAGAGATTCCTAGTTTAGACCCTAAGGATTTAAAGAGAAATTATGTTATTTTGTGCATTCTTGTGTGTGTAATATGTATTTTCTGTTCATAACTTCGATTAGAAAAGCATGGTATTTGGACCATTAATTTGCGCAGCAATCTATCTATATAAATAAAACTGAGAATGTTTGTTTATTCAAAATATTAAATCTCAGAAAGTTCTTCACAGATTGCCTTGAAATTTTGACTCAACCTTGCATTCGAATACCCATATGTTTTTATATACCAATATAATATAGATGTCTGTGACAGGTAAAAACATGCTTTTTTTGAAAAACAGCGTCATTTGTTGGACGTAAAAGTAACATGTGCTAATGTTTCTTTATCTCCTCAGACAGACTGACCCACAGTAACGCGTGGTGGGGACAATTAGTATCAAATAGGATAACGAGAACCAGTTTTAAAGAGTTTCCAATAAAAGATTCACCCATTTTTTCAATTTTTTTATTTATTTATATTAACTCCACACAGGAGGCCCTGAAGAAAATAATTTCCCTCAGGGCCTATGTCATTTTTGGGGATGCTGTGTGGAGGGTCTTTTTGTGGAGAGGAAGGAGTGAACATGGGTCTTGAAGAGTACCATGTTGTAGGAGGGAGGAAACACAGAGGCCGCAGCTCGTTCCACAGCCGAGCCGTTGAACTTAAGAACGAATCGTAGAAGCGACCCGTTTTCATGTGACAAATGTCAACCGTGTACAAATGTTGGGCGCGCGTTTGGCGTGTATCCCGACTACGCACCGGTGCCGAAGGGATCAATGACGCTAGTTCCTCAGAGCATCTTCCATTGTAATACCGATAGAACAAGGACAGTATACCTACCCGAAGGACAGCATACCTACCCATTATGCCCATGCAACTATTGATACTTATATGTTACAGCCATACATATGTGTAAACATTAAAACACCATCCGATAATTGGATGCCCGCTTATATTTGAAGGTCTGGTATAATCCCGAAGAAATCTGGCTCCGGTCTTTTAGACCCGGCCAAAAGTAGTCAAAAATAACTTATGCGTTCAGATTTTGTTTACGTAAGATGCTCTATGGGGATGTTATTGTAATCAAATCATAAATTTATAAATGGTCATCAGGGATGTAGAGAAATGACCACAGCACCAGTTGATTCGGAGAAAATCAATGTCCAGATCATCGAGATCAAAGAACACATTACCATTTAACTAAAAAATTTAAAATATGCCAGACATGGCTCGCAACCGAAAGTTTGCACAATTTAATGACTGGATTCTCGAAAACTCGCTGCATGAGAGAACAGAACTGCAGGTGTCTGGAAGATTTGGTAATGACAAGTTGACACTCACCGAAAGCCTATCTGTCCGCTGAGGGCTTGTTGCACGGACGGGAGCTGATCGAGGGCGAGGCCTCTTGAGAGGATGACGCTGTTCTTTTCATCCAACAGTTCACTCTCAGGAGCCGCTAACTGGTCCATCTCTTCAGATTCCAGAACCATATTGCGCCCAAAGGAATCTGTTCAAAATAATCACTTTGTTAGAATGGTACACAGATATGTTAATGCCAATTTTAAAAGAATAAATTTGTGTTTGTCATTAGGTAGAGGCAATTAAAAAAGAAATGCTTTCCTATTACAAATCAAAGTGGAACAAAATGTAATTATCAATTCAAGATTGTTCTAAATCACAAATGTTTGTATATTACAAAACAAATACATGTTATTTAGGTTATAGTTGCGTACAAACATATTGTGTACAATATTATGGTCACATTACGCATATTTATTTGAAATTAGTAAAATTAGCAATTCTATTCAGAAGCAAAAGGATATAATTTATGTTAACCCAGTTAACAGAAAATTGACACTTCACTCCAGTTTATTTGTAATGCTTTCCATGCAAATTTGCTTACAAAGATTTTGCTCAACTCATTAATTATTATAGTGCTACCACCAAGAGACTGCCTGTGGCAAAATGGGCAAATTGGTAAATTATTAATTAAGTATTTGAATTTTTTTTTTTAATTAATATAATTTTTGTTAATCAAAAGTAAACTGTATCAATTGGTTTATCCCCTCAAGGCTAGACAATACAGTATCCGGTGATCGGATAACTCGTCAATATGACAATTTAAGACAACTTTATAAAGTCATGAAAACTGATGAAAGAAAAACTAGGTTAAATAGGTTACGTATGTTAGTTTTACAGGTTAGTTTTTACTGACTTTATATCACTTTATAAAGTGATATAGAGTCATGAAAACTGATGAAAGAAAATCTAGGTTAAATAGGTTACGTATATTAGTTTTACAGGTTAGATTTTTAATAGTTTTTACTGACTTTATATCAGCTTTTAAAGTGGTCTTGAATTGTTATTAGGTATGTATGTTGAGTTACCATAGTGGTTCATATTAAAACATGTAGTACAAACCATCAAAATGTATTACGCATTAATTGTATGTTTTTATGATGAATGTAATAAAATTTATTTTAAAATGTATTGAGTGGTTATATTAATTTAGGATTTGACTAAAGGAGTTCCATCCAAGCGCTTCTCCTTTATAAAGCGTATCAAAGGATTTATTTACCCATTCCGGTGAAGAAGTGGTTGTTGATGTTGGGGTTGATGAGGGCAGCGGCACACTTGCCGGCTGCGTGAGCCATTTCCATCTCCAGGCGGGAAAACAGAGCTTCACGCCGCACCACGGGGAAGTCTTCATAGCCAATGACCAAGCACTGGAAGCCGTACCTGAAACAAGGCATAACGATTAAGCCATTATTACACAACCTTAAGGAGTTGTTGTTTAGATAAGCAATGATTTTATTGATGTGATTAAATTGGTTTAAAAACAGGTAGGTACCCACTCTAGGTTTTGAAATCCACCTGACTGCATGCTGAGACTATCTTCTTCAACTTCTTAATGTAACGTTAAGTGCAAAGTATTCACCTGTTGAGGTTATCATCCTTGATATAGTCCGAGGCTGTTTCCATTGAGAAGAGAAGTGTGTTTCCAGGAACTATGAAGGATTTCTGGGGCCAATCTGCTTTCCTGTAAATATGACGAATATTCATTACTTATCGCAAAATTAGTCAGTAGTTTATATATTTAAGATATTTATTTATAAGATTATGCTCAACTGTTACGAATCCATCACAAAAAGTAATTCTGGCATGCTATTTGTCGGCTGAAATAATTTTTTTTAATTTTTTTTAATTTATCTTATTTATTTATTAATTCAAACGCCCTGATGGGCTTTTACATGATACGTATTTTACATCATTCACTGCATAACACAGTAACAACACAAGGTTTTTTTTTTAAAACATCAACAAAAAAATAACTAAATATTTTAGGTTCACAACATATCTACAAGAAAACAACAAATATACGCTATCGCTCTTTAAATATTAAAAATGTCATTTAGGTATCTCTTGAACACAGGCAAATTTATATTAAATGTGTCGATATTTGAGGTGAATTTGTTTCTAAGTGTGTGAAAGCGGGAAATAGATGGGAAAATTTTTGGAAGTGTTGATTGTATACATATAGGACGGTAGTTTTTTTTATGTCTGTGTCATCACTTTTTTGAAAATAGGGGTAATAAAACTAGATTTCCAACGGGTTGGAAAATGTCCAGAAGAAAGTAAGTGGTTAAATAGTGCTGCTAGTGGATCTGATATTGCATGTGTAATCCGGCAGAAATAAAGTCGGATTTTATCAACAATAATTTTTTCTCATTAATGTAAAATGTCCATTGCACTCCGAATACATGAAATTGTTGCCTCTCTCAACGGTTCTTGGTCGGTATACAACCATAATTGCAGCAAAACAAAGTACAAAAGTTCCCAGTGCAAAATCTCACAATTAAAGTTTGAGATCTTGGCTGAAAGTAATAATTTTTAACTGAGATGGATTCGCATCAATGTTATGTACCCTATAAAAATCACAAAAGTAAAATAATAAGTGTGGAGTTATTATAAAAATACAAAACATTACTCACACATTGGACATCTTATGTAGAAGTGGCTCAAAGACATCTCCAGTGGGGGAGTAGATAAATCCATCATCATCAGTCCATTCGGTTTCAGAGCGGCGTTCTACGTAGCGATTATTTCGCTTGGAGTTATGGAACTGCACAAAGTTGTCCAAGCCAGGAGTGATGGGAATCAGGTCTCCGCGGGCATGCATGAAGATGGTGAGCGAGTCTTCAGGCTGTGAAGTGCCGCTGCGGGGGTCCAGTTCTAGCACCATCCATCTCACACTGGCAGGAAATGCCACTCTGAGGAAAAACACAGGGTTTCAGGCACATAATACATTATAACATTATGTATATTGCACACAGAGTTCAGGTCTACATACTTTTGGTTTGTTATCGAAGCTGCTTTGTAAGGATGTTCACTCTCCACCTTGATGTAGTGTGTGGTAGTCGTGTTCCAATGAGGCTGGATGGCATTGTTGGATTGTTGCTGCTCAACAACATTTAGTGCAGCTACGGATGGTAATATCTCATTCAAGAGCTGCAGCGTTTCTACGCAACTCTGAAAATTACAAGTTTAACCAAATTATGATATTACTGTAAATATGAGGTAGCTGGAGTAAAACTGAACATAAGGCAGAGTGCTATACACACCTCTGGGTCATTTAGTTGGGACAAGTAAGCTAGCGTCAAAGGAATCAGCGTCGTAAAGCAGGGAGAGTTCTGTATGCCATCAAACAGCAAAACATTGGGCGTCAGGGCTGCTCGTAAATCTAGCAGCAGGAAGGAGCATCTCTGAAGGATCTGGCAAGCCACCTTCAGAGTGTCACGATGGGTGATCTTCACGTCTTCGTCAGCATTGCCTCCTGCAAGCAGGTAATTATCTCTGCTCCTGAAAACAACGTAGAACCCATTAGAAACATTTTTTAACTGTGTGCAACATTAAAAAAATTGAAGTAAAGTAATTTATCCAAGTGTATAATTGATATTCAATTATATATTTTATACAATGGGGACATACCTGAAGTAGAGTAATGAGGGAATTTGGCCTTGTGATACATTTGTACCATTTTGGGAGAGACCACTGCGTGTGAAATTGAAAACAGTTCCATCCGGACCTTTCACACTAGAGATTCCCTGGTCTCCATTCTTAGTCGGAGCTCCTAGATTCCAGAACCTTATTGCGTATCTCAAGTTGGTCTGCAATAAAGGCAATTAGGATAGTTTCATATAAATGTTGTATAATATTTAAGTATTTTTATATAATAACTTCAAAACATAAAAATTAAAACAATATTTTGTTTAAATGAAAAAAAAAACTTTGTAATACACCACTTTTATTTTTGAATTAATACGCTTTCTTTCGAGATTTTTTTTGTTTTTATCATTACCTTAATGGGTATAGGGCGGACAAACTTTACTTCAATTATGTCACTGAGGTGCGCGTTGAAGATACCTTTGGTGGATTCTAAACTCGTCCACTCAGGAAACATGCGCTTGCTTGAAGGAGAATACTGAAAAGTAAAATAAATATGTATATCAGTTACTGGGGTCTCTCAAAAAGGAGAATCGTAATAGTATCCACATTATGATTTAATATCAAAAACAATCATTATTATTAATTAAATCGTATGTCACTTACGTCGCACAGGATTTCAACCTCGTAGTTGAGATCCCCGGCACCGGCGTATAAGGTAACCCCAACCACAAACACTCCGGGCCGGTCCACAGTGAAGGTTATGGCATCTGGATACCTCTTGGAGGTCTGCCAGGAGCAGATGGGGTTAAACAGGAGGAATCGCGATGGTGTGCAGAGGTATGGACAGTTAGTCATGTCCTGGGGAACATCAAGTAGTCATGTATTAGGCAGGTTACCAACCGGAAATAAAACAATACGAAAAATAGCACAAACCATTTCCTTTAAATTAGAATGACAAGGAACAGATTGTAATTTGGAGAGTCCTGATCGGATAGTAAGAGCATTCTGCTGGAGCAATGCTTCTTAACCTTCTTGAAGTCAAAGAGCACTTTTGGTCATTAGAAAAATTTGAGGAGAACCAATGTCAGAAAAGAGTCAGAAAAGAGACCTATCCTTTGAGGGGGGGATTTAATCAATCAAAAGTAGATAAGGTAGCATTAAATTTTGGTCTCCATTATTTTGTGGAACTCTTGTAACAAGCTCGTGGAGCACCAGTGTTCCACGGAGCACTGGTTAAGAACCACTGAGCCTGAGAGAACTTCATTTTGAGATGTTGCCTCATTGCTGACAACAATGACCCCCTTTTCCCTGATTAACTAGACTCTTCCAATCCCAAACATCCTGCGCTCCACGGAGAGCTGTGGACACATATAATTAGTCCAAAGTATGACTAATCTGAACATGAGTGGTTCAGAGAGGAACTAGAGCTTTTTAGAAATGGTGTACAACTCACATCCATGTTATTAGATGCATAGGTCAGCTCAGCCAGCAGTTGTGTAAGCAGCAGACAGGCGTTGGTGACGGCTCGCTTGGGGGTCTGTGGGGCGGAACCGATATCAGTGAGGCCCACCAAAGGGGCGATGGCCAGATCTAGTAGCAGGTCCAATGCTTCCTTCAGTTCTAGCTTTGGGGGAGGTGGCTTCCCTTCCTAGAGCGGGAAGAAATAAGGCAATATGTTAATTAATAATAAATTAACATATTTGGTACTCAGAGCAGCCGAGCTGGTACAAAGCAGCTGTCATATTCTAGGAAATCTCTCCGAGTGTTGTGGAATTTAAGTATAATAATCTTTCAATTTTGGCTTTACAGGTGTAACGTGAAACACTAATAAATGAAAGCTCTAAAAAACTTACTTCAGACAATGTCTGCATTTTCTCTGCAAGCAACTGGTATTTCTTTATGTAGAGAGGATTCTGCTGTTCAAAGCGATGTGTGAATGGGAAGACATACTTAAGGGATGCGTGGTTGCACAGAGCTGCTAACACACCACTTACGAGAAGCTCTCTTTCTTTGCATACACCAGCCTAAACAAAAATACATTTTTAGGTATGAGTCGATCTCAAACTATAATATATCATTAAAGGCAAGCTGTAAGAATAGTATGTGGATGGATATAAATATTACCTGGACATTGGCCAGTACATTACACAAGATCCTCCATTTCATTGTAGATGTCGGAAAGAACACATGGAACACAGCTTCAAATGTAAGGTGGGCTTCATCAAATATTCTGTCCCAATATATTGAGGCAATTATCGTGCGCGAGTATGCCACATCTTCATCGAGATACCTTGGTCTACTTTTGGCCAAGAACTGAATCATGGCTGTCTTTATTTCGTATATACCAACAATTATATCTTCAGATTCGTTCTCAGGAAACCTTTTCACTCTCAGCGGGTATAAGTAGAGAATATACTCCTTTATGAGTCGCAGGGCATACAGACAAATTAGGGTATACTTTTCCATCTTTTTTTGAAAGAATATAAGGTTCGGGGATTCGTCAGCGTGTATATAGTAGTCAATTCTATAGACAAATTCATCAAAACTCCATTGAAATAGCTCTCGAAGTTGGTCGAAACCTTCCCTGGTGATCTCAGTGGCAAAATACCGGGATAAGTATTGAGGCGGGTCACTGTCAACATTCACTTCAGAGGTCGGCTGTGTTCCCGAGTTCTTCTTGAAAAGCAAGTAGGGGATCTGTCCCCCGCTGACGTCAGTCCCATTCGTGGATTTCTTAGAGATCTTGTAGTTGAAGGTGTTGCCGTGTGACAGCAGACGGCGCATGCCCGAGTGACCGCAGTCTGATGAAGGACCATTCACTTGTGCCCAGGCCACATACCAACGAGTTGCCTGCAAAATCAAGTAAATTCTTATAAATCTGAGTACTTGGACATTTATCTGTTGACTATCTATGAATGCAGGTATGGACTTGCTTCACATACAAAATTATACCAACCTTTAGCTTCAACGGATTGTCGAAGAAAATTTTGAATACACTCTTTGACGGACATTGAAAAGTGATCTCCTCACTTTCAGCCAGTAATTCTCCATCACCTTCCACTTCACCTCCATCAAAGCCAATGTCA
Source organism: Hesperophylax consimilis (assembly GCF_061612785.1). Taxonomy (NCBI): domain Eukaryota; kingdom Metazoa; phylum Arthropoda; class Insecta; order Trichoptera; family Limnephilidae; genus Hesperophylax; species Hesperophylax consimilis. The sequence continues at coordinate 20,250,965 of NC_142858.1, read as the reverse complement.
AATAGCTTAATCTTAGCCACATACTCCCCACGACCACCGTAAAGACCCAGACCACCTGCGAACAAGATTGAGAATGCAGTAAGGTCTGTATTACACAGCATATCGAGGGCAAAGTCAAACAATGTTATCTACAAAAACATACGAATAATTCTAGACCTTAAAGTCAAATAACATTATCTACAAAAACATACCAATAATTCGAGGGCTTAACCTCAAAGAGATTGAGTTTTGAAAGAAGAATGTGTTAAAAAAAGTGTCTTTTTTTTAACTCAAAAATACTTATTTTAAATTGTATAGATATTATAAAAAAAACAAATGTTGTTCAAAAATACATACAGTGGAACCTCTCATAACGAGTTTAATTCGTTCCAGAATCTTACTTGTTACATGAAATACTCGTTAAGCGAAACAATTTTTCCCATATAAATCGATGTAAAATACGATAGTGCGTTCCGTTCCATACCAAAAAAAAAACTCAATTTATTTTAAAGTTTATTCAAATCAACTTATAAATTGTTAAGGAGCATAACAACCTGGAATGCGATTTCGATTTGCAAAAAACAATAAAAAAATCTTAAGATGTGATAAGATAAGTGTGTCACCGTTCTTGCTTTTCCCCTCTACATATTCAGTCATTCTTTGTCCAAGGGTATATTTCCTGATCTATGGAAAGATAGTTATACAACACCAATATTCAAAAAGGGGATAAAAATGCAGTCACTAATTATAGACCAATATGCATACTATCAACAATTCCAAAACTTTTTGAGAAGCTGATAATCTATAGAGGCATTGTGAGTTGTACAGATATGTCCCATTAAAGAGTTTTGTGCATATTTGGATTTTCAGAGTGGTGTTTTAAATAAGTCGTTCCATCTGGTGTTGTGCTGAGGACAACGAAATGCAATCTTTTCTAACAGATATGATGAATCAACAAGATTGTTTACGATTTTGTATAAGAAATTCAGAGGGGCATCAGAAATTTTTCTACCTTTTTTTAAAGCGATAGGGTCAAACCTATGATCACTAAAGCGATACGATAGGTGTTTAATAATTTTTTTTTGGATATTTTCAATATGATCAATGTATGTTTGATATTGAGGATTCCAAATGACACACGCAAACTCGAGTTGTGACCTTACATATAGCAGAATTAGTGTGTGTGTGTTTATGAATTGTGTGTGTGTGTCAATTGTTTACAAAGTTTTTCTAAAATATTTTCAATATGCTCCATAACATTTTAGAATCTAGCAGTACTCCAAGATATCTTATTGTATTGTAGGAATACATGGTTCAGTTCGTAAGTATAATTTTAGCTGTTTTTTAAGTGTAAAAAAGGTAAAAGTATCATATTTAAAAGCAAAAGGGCCATAATTATATAAAAATAAATAAATAAATATTGTTGTTATCCACCTCCAGTCCTATGGGATTGGCCAAAGACACAATCTCGTTGATTCCTCAAACTTCTAAAAATCACATTCGACAACTCTCTCTGGCCAAAGCTTCTCCCAAGCAGAAGTGAGGGTTATCTTGGTAACCCCTTCCCACACCTTGTCAATCATCTTGAGGCAAGCAACCTTGACTTAAAATGTACTTCTTTTTCGGCAGTTGATGATCCTGGCGTCTTCTTAACAAGGTCGGCGAAAACAACTTTCGCCGTCTCACAAATGATGTTTTCGTTAATAGTGTTGCCTTGCAATTGCTTTTCGTTTATCCATATGAGAAGCAACCTTTCACCATTTCACTTTCACTTTCATCAAGAATAGGTAACCGTTTCGTAGACATTCTTGACCCTCCATCCATAATCTTAATCCCTCCACTCTTAATTTTGTCCTTGTTCTTGAGAATAGTGCGAATCGTTGACGTAGACTGATTGTATGACTGTGCTAGATCAGTCACGCTTTCACCTCATTCTCACTTTTCAATGATTTTACCTTTCATTTCAACAGATACTTTTATTCTCAAATAATTAACGTTTCCGTATAACAAATGTATTGATATTGTCTTAAAAAAAAAAAAATCTTTTTTGGAATTTAAAAACTTACAGAGAGGGCTTAAAGTTGTACAACTTTATATTCAATAAGATAAAGGTTCTAATAATAATTAGTACTGAAAGGTTTCTTGTAGATAACATTGCTTGACTTTAAGCCCTCGAATTATTGATCCAAAACGTTATTTGACTTTAAAACGTAGAATTATTTGTATGTTTTTGTGGATGACATAGTTTATTTTTATTTTATTTATTTACAGACTATTATCCATCAATAATGCAGTACAAAGCAAAAAATACAAACTGAAAAATAGTAGTAATGAACAAAGAGAATGGTAGTTTGACTTTAAGCCGTCGATATTATAGTAGTACATGAGTAGATGGTTATAGTTTACCCAAGATAATGTCTGCATCTACAGTGAAGCGAATGGCCTCAATGTTGGTGTCCCCATAACCCCAACCACTGCCCAGGTCCTGGAAACGGTTTACAAAGAGGAAGTCTTCCTCAGGCAGTTTGGGCTCCATAGCCGGCTCTAGGGCACCCTGGTCGTCAAACATAACGAAGCTGAAACAAGTCATACTAAGTTTAGTGGAGCACTCTTCAATTGAATATATACTCAACTGGTACATAGAAAGAAGAATGATTATAACCTCAGTCTATCCGAAACAAATATGTTTTCTAAGCATGCCAGCATATTGAGAGCTGCATGATCCTTGGCATCGTAACTATGCTCGTCTTTTGGCAGAGACAACTCTGAATTCATGATATTCATCTTTTTAGTAACAGGCATGACCTCCATGTGGTTAGGTTGAAATTGTATTGTAGGCAAATTTACACTGCAATATGAATAGTTCAAGCTGTTAGATATTAATAAATGGTGACAAATGACAGATTCACTTTTGTTTTCATATTGCCACATGATGTCATATGCCGAGTCCAAGCTGAGCAAACTTTTTGCAAAGTTGATGTGCTTTCTCTTGTTAAAAGTTTCTGATTTTCCATCCTTCTTGTTGATCATCAATTGCTTGTAGGTGTCTTGATCTTCGTTAGGGATAATGACTGAAACACAATAGAATCTGGATTATTATCCCACTCAAACAAAGAAGTTGCTTTAATGATAATATTCATATTACATATAGTGGTTATACACTGTATGTAATAGGAAGGTACTCACATAAACAATGCCGGTCTCCTGTAATGTAGGAGGACTGCAGCAGTTGGGTGTTGATGACAGCTTGGTCCAACTTGATGAATGTTTCGTCCGCCGAGGCCCCAACCCACTTGGCCCGACAGCCGCTGGCCGGCCCCAGGTGCACCACTGGCGAAGGTACCACACTGTCTGAGTCCCGGCCCAGTTGTCCTCGCTGCAATTATAGATTAGTATAACGTTACAAATAACATTGAACTCCTTAAAGTTAGACATGATTTAAGATTCTCAAGGTCAAAAGTATTATGTATGTATGTTGATTGATTTTCGAAGCAATAATCCCTGTTGTTTTTTGTTGTCCTCCTTGTGTTAACGATTTATACAGTCTTGCGTACACATGAGGTACACAACATCAGGGCAGAATTGATGTGATGGGCACTGCAAGGCTCTCGAAAACAGGGCACATTATTCCAAAATCAACCAAAAGTCAGGCTGGATTAGATAATACGGTTAAATTTGGTTTGATTGGATAATAAGCCATAATAGTTGAGCCTACTTACATTGTTACTTCCCACAGTGAAGACCTCTCCGTTGCGTGTTAGCACCACTGTGTGGTTGGAGCCAGCAGCCACCTGTAGTGCTAGAGGCACCTTCATCTTCACCAGGCAACTGCGAGGGTTGCTATCGCCAGTCCCGAGTTGGCCGTGCTGGTTGGAGCCAAAGGCGAACACCTCACCGGAGGTGGAGAGCAACACGGAGTGGTGAAGTCCGCAGGCGACCTGCACCATCTTATTGCCAGCCAAGTCCAACTGAGCCGGGGGCAGGCAGCTGGCTCGCTGGGCGGAGCTATCTGCAGGCTCCCCATCTTCGGCTGATTTTCTCTCAGAGTATGACTGACTTCTCACGCCATTCCCATCCCCCTGGCTACTCTTCCTAGCACGTTTGGGAGGAGCTGTAAGGCAAGGCATACATTACAAGCATATTTTCTCAGACTTTACTACTAAGCAGATGTTGTAAGAGCACGGTGGTAACTTACTGCGTGAGGTGGAGGGAGCGCACGACGGTGGCTCAGCACAAGAGCGGCACGCCCCGCACACCTCACACCCGCTGTCCCCTTCTCCACAGCCACATACCCTGCAACATACACACATATGTAATCAATATTATGTAAAATGTTGCTCTCAGGTAGTTTAGATCCATTTTTGATAACTATTAAATAATATATCTTATTATCAATGGAGGAGATCTTATACTCACTGTCCTGGTTCAAACTTATTGTGCTGACTTTGGCATTTCCCCAGGAAGCCAGTGCACTTGAGGCACTGAGTGCATATCATGCACAGATCTTGCTTCCACTTATGATTGTCGGGTGAGCACATCTTTGTTATTCCTGTGAAAAAAATGTAAAGGATTTAATGTCGAATTATAATAAGCAATAATTATTCACCTGAAACACAAATATAAATTGAAAAATCTCCCGAGAAAAAATAAATGCCGCCGACGGGAGTTGAACCTGCACCATCTTGCATGTAATAATTTTTTATTCTTTATGTTTTGCATGAAAACCTTGTCTTGTTAACATAAGTTTACCGTATTAACAAAAAATAAATTTACTATGTGGTAAAATTGTATAACAATACCTATTTGGCAAAATACTTACGAGAGAGGTTGGAGAAGCGCCCACACTGTCCTTTGTTGTTTATTCCAAAGGTGTAAACTCCGCCGTCTTTGGTCAGCAACACCGCATGCGCCTTACCTAGAGCCACCTACAACACAACCACTCAGTTAACTCTCAATGCTCTCATGATAATATGACAATGACACACCTATTATTATAGTCAATAAGAAATAGGATGATAAATAAAAGTAATATTTTGGTAGGACCTTGGTGACAACGATGTGAGTCATTCCCCTGACAAGCCCCGTGGCATCACAGTGCTGTGTGTCCTTCCCGAACATGAAGAGTTGCCCCTTCTTGGTAACGAGCGCTGAGGAACCATAGTTACAGGCAACCGCCGTGATGACTTCATGGTGTTCCAACTGAAATAGATAGAGTTAACAATTTACAAAATAAACCAAACTTTTTGCTTCAGTTACAACTTGAGGAATCTCTCTCTTGTTTGGTGAACTGCTTCCAATAATAATCTCGAATTATTGTTACACAATGTGCATCTGTCTACCCAGCTTTATTGTATTTTATTTCTGTGCATTTACTTCATTCTGTACGGATGTGACAAGAATATAGAAGTTTTACCTTTGAGAACTTTTTGTTGCGTAGCGGTTTAGGCTGGCGACGAGCCTTTGGCGCCTCACCATCCTCGCCGCGTCGTGCCACCCCTGAAAAAAGAGGCTTGCCGTCATCTGTGAGGAACAGCGCATGCTGCCCTTCGTGACCCACTGCTACTTCCACAACCTTTGTTCCTTTAGCCATTACCAGCTGCTTCCACTTGCACACATGGTGCCAGTTGGTCTTGAAGGCAACATTATTGGCGGTCCCATTGTAAAACACCTGCAAAAAGATATCAGTCAACAAACATAATAGTTAAAGTTTAGTTTGTGTCGATTCATGAATCCTTCTATTAAAACCTGACACGCTGTTTAAGAAGGTGAGTGAACAATTAAATGCTCATATTTATAAATTTAATGTTGAACTAACTCTGCCAGACGACATCCGGATCAGTGTGAAGTCCTGACCGGCCGTGATGCCCATGGGCTCGTCCTCCGCGCCGGCCGCAGTAAGCACCACAGCGCTCTGGGTCGCGTGCTCGGGGCCGCCTAGGCTGTAGCAGGAGTGCTGCCACAGGTTCAGCAGCACCTTGCGCTGCACCACCACCTCGCGCTGCTCGCGGCTCTCTCCCACCACCTGACACAGCTTCAGCACCATTCCTCCCTGTCACACAAACAATGTTAAGTTGATTAACATTCTTCTTCTGTTATATTTTGGGAGACAAAAGGGTCATCGAAGTACCAGACCGCTGCTCTTTACATTGGCGTTTGCGGCTTTTCAGATGTCAACTCCAATTTCGCCTCCACTCAACCAGCCTTATAAGATGGAGTTGCTGAACAAACTTTTATCTTTTATCAGTGTCACCAACTCATCTCTTTTAGGGCAAAATTTTTTCACATATTCTATCTCATTATTTTATACAGAACTCACATAAAATTGCTGATTATATGGCTTTCTGATACATTTGTTAATCTATTTCCTTGACAACTTGGCTCTTCTCACTTGAAAGTCTGCTAAACTAGGGCCTCCGGCAACGCCCTGTGAACTTCATAAATTCTTCCCCGGAATTAATAAAGCGGCCATTTTATTATACACTTTATTAAGCGGCCATCTATTCAAGCGCCAACTTGTGTGAAAGTTTGCATTTCACTGTTTGAGTGACAACGAGCAATTTTTTTTATTTACTATTTTTCACTCCAGCTGGCATGGGTAAATAAAATATAAAGCTATAAACATTAAACATTGTTCATACCTCTTCTGTAGGGCAGATAACCCCCATGTGATGAGAGTCAGCGAACATATTGACATGATTGAGGTCAATCGCCTTCCAATCCAGATGGAACACATCAGCTGTCAAATTCCGTTTTGACACAATAAACCATAAGGACTGCTCCTTAATGAAGGCATACAGCGTATTCTGAAAGCATAATGTTACATGATGTAACAATTGAAAAAAGGTGTCAAATTCAAATGTATACCCTCTGTTGTAACCTCTCCCTCTTCCTCGTATGACATATCGTCAGTTTAATTCGTAGTCTGCGTAAATAAGATTTTAATGCCATGTAGAGTTAAAATTAGTCCAGTTTCGAATAGGAAAACTCCTAAATTTGTAAAAAATTCCGTTTTGTTTTTACACAAATTAGTAAAATGTGCATCATTTTGAAGAATTAAGTAAACTTCCCAACTGTTAAAATAGAAAGCCTTAAATTACAAATTTTTAATGATCAAAAAAAAAATACAGAAAAATATGGTATGTTCTGAACATAAATAAAAATAATAACCTGTCTTTTTTTCACTAAAAGGTTTTTTGCTCCTCCTGTGAAATTTGACAAATGGTAGTCACGCATTCTACGAATTAAGAAGACAATATATAATTACATGAAAGAGAGGCAACAGAAGGATCATAGGGATTAACTTACCTTGTGGTGCATTATGCGCACTCGTGGGTCGTCCCCAAAAGTGTGAGGGTTGTGACAATAAAGGTAGCCCATAACGGTGAACCCAAAGCCGGTGCCCACCTTGAGCAGGCCAGCGGAAGTGTGGAAGTAAAGGTAATTGCAGTCAGACTGTAAGCCGTATACGATGGGGCTGTTGGGTGAGTCCGAATCCCCGGACGGAACTTGTGGCACGGGGAAGGAGAAGGCGCGGTTATCCTCCGTCACGCCGCAGCAGAGCCAGTAGCGAAAGGAGGCTGTGCCCAGGATGTAGTTTTGGGCCAGCCGTTGGAATGTCTTCATGTTTTTTGGTATCTGGAATGGTACATAAACATTATTGTAATGATTATAATTTGTTAAACACATACATTTTATTTACTATACCTTATATTAAAGTTAGGGTGTTTCAAAGCCCATCACATTTGATATCTCCGTTAAATACCGAATGTTCGCCCTTTTTAACTTTTAATCAAAGTTAATGTGATCAGATCTGCTGTCTTGCAGGGTCACAAAAACTTGACTGGTGGTCTCAGTAAAAGTGATGTGAGTTTGAAACGACCTAACCTAATTCGTATCACTCTTAAAGGAATTCAAATAAAAATGCAAATGAACCGTTTTTTTCTAACCCTACTTCAACACTAAAAGATTAAATTAAGGCTTCATTGTCAACTTTTAGTAGATGGATCTGATGGTAGGTACCTTGATAACAATATCTCTGGCCATGATGGACTGGCAGATGGCGGTGAGCAGTTGTGTGGTGTTGCTGCGTGAGATGGACAGCGACAAGAGACATGAACTTGCCACGGCAGCCACTCCATCGTGCTTGCGCAAGTCACTCAGCTGCAGTAGGAGGCCGAACAAACTCTCCATTACCTAAAACAAGTTCTTGATGAGTAAACTGAATATATTTTATTTACTTACTCCACCTTTTACAGGTAAGAATTTGATGAATATTTACCTCCGAGGGTTCTTTGGCCAAATCTTCTGGCTTGTACCCCTCGAGAATCTCTAGCAAGGAAGACAGTGCCTTTTGACATATTCCAGGATTAGTTGTTCCAACTTCAGAGATTAGCGAAAACAGGGAGACAAGTCCAATGTTGACCACCTGCAAAGGAATTAAATTAGTTTCGTGTTAGGTGAGTTAGCTCACAAAAGTTAGCGTGGAACCTGACTGGTACCCACCTTGGGAAGTAAATCGGGTTTTTTGACCGGGATGGGTTCCTCGGCATCACTGTCTTCTCCGGAAGCATCCAGCAGTGTGTGGAAATAAGTGCTCCATTTGGTGAGCACTGATTCCCGCACCGCCGCCAGCACTGCGAAGTGGGACGGGTTACGTGCAATGATGGGCGGCTCCTCCAGCAGGTTGGACCGCCCCGACGGCAGCTTGATCCTCCTGCTTAAACAACCATATTACAACCACATGATTATCGAGATATACCAACATTTAAAAATTATAATGATGTTTCAACAAATCAGGCTGGGTACCTTTCCTCCTTGAACTCCAGAAATGCATTATGGAACAGGTGGCCGTAGTTTCCCCGTTCAGGGAACTTAGTGTAGTACGCAAGGTCGTGGGCCATATTGTATTGTCACATATCCTTCAACAAGTCACAGTTTTCTGTGGAAGTAATACAAATACACACAAATGATGAGTGTGATGTCACAGGTTAAAATACTACAATACATATCTAGAAGTACATTCGCTTTTTGTATTGATTTCCCAAAGGAAGCAATAAGGGAAATGGTTTCTCTTAGGGCTTATGATATCTTAGGGATTGCTGTGTGGAGAACTTTTTTGAGAAAACCTTAGTCTTGAAGAGACATTGTAGGAGCCGGCAAATCATTACACAGCTGAGCTGGAGGAGGCCCACCACTTCCACAACCTGTTTTAGGTACTTATTGTACCCCTTCAGAGCTCTCGCAAGAACGCTAATTTTTTTGATAAAACGAGTCTTCATTTACAATTTCAAAACAAGACCTCCATACAAAATGTCCATGCATACAATGTTATTCGCAGGATGCCAGTTCTGCGTATTAGTAACTTATTAATAAGATTTATTCCATTTTGTTAGTTGAAACAAATCATATGTACAAAGTATCAACAAACATTCACACAGCTGAGCTGTTAAACACATGATAGAGTAATAGAAACGACCCATGAAAACCATATACATACAAATTTTGGGCACATGTTTGGAATGACTCCGACTGTGCGTCGGTGCCAAAGAGATCAATGATTCTAGTTTCTCAGAGCATCTTCCATCGAAATACCGCTAGAACAAGGAGAGCATTCCCATCTAAAGTCTGTGCTTCATAGACTGCAATCTGTTTAGGGAATTATCAAATTCACCTTCATTTCTACACAGAGTAAAGTATTTTTTCAGGTATTTTAGGCTCCAATCCACATGTGACTTCCAAACTCAACAGTGGGGTACACTTGTGATCTGTTCAAAGTCAGCATCAGAACTTTTTCAGAAGTTATGCCGTACATTACTTAGAAAATTTAGCACAGAGCTGTATTTATAAGTCGCATTATGAACAATAAAATAATAAAAAAATTAATTATGAAACAATAAGTTAGTTATTACTTTTCGCCAAATATAAACATAAAAAAGGAAAATGTTTCAAAGGACAGAACCGCTAACACATGATAATGAGATTGCTCGCGTATAATATTATTGTAACGTCTTGCATGCCGCCAGCGCCATTTATTAAATTAGTTTACTTTCATGTGCGCACAATCTATAGTCTTCTTTTCCAGTGAGATTTTCTTTAAAACTCAAAATAAATATGAATGGATCTCATAAAAATATTTCAATGACTAAATAATGTTAATCCGTAGATTTAGCGCATCAACTTACACTTATTAAATCTTAAACAATGTCAAAAATATACAGATAAGTAGATATAAAACAATTGAAGTTACGCTATAAATTAAGTTTCATAAATACTTGTGTACATTTATTGCAATTATTATTGAAAAATGGTCAACTAACATGAAGTTCCACACATGGATACTGAAATATTATATACAATTATTGTAATTATTATTAAAATATGGTCAGCTAACGTGGTGCTCCATACATGGAGGCTGGAATATTAGGTTTCATATTATATACATTTATTGCAGGTTTTATTTATTAAATGCAATGAATATGTTCTTAAAAAATCTAAACAATGTGAAATGCTAAAGCTACTAATGCAACGAAGGGAAATAGTCGGTATTTCGGGGAGGGGGAGGGGGGAGGGGGAGGTAAATATCGCAACAACATGGCAGACAGAGAACACATGGAAAAAAGTGGTAGTCATATTTTTTTTTTACGCAAGACACATTATAAAGCAAAATCCAAATACAAATCCGTTCAGGGCAACACTTACCTATGAAGTTAGGGCAGTAAATAATATTTCCTTTGTTTGCCTTAAGAGCTATATTTTCGCACCATCCTCCAGGAGAATGAGGGCGGCCCATCATGTTATGGATGTTGCACATGGTGCTGCGGCGGCTGCCAGACGGGACGCTCCAAGCCCTGATGGCGAGGACGTCTCTCGAGGTAGCGCCTGGTTGCACCACCTAGCGCCTAGTGCCTGCCCGGGTCGCTGCGCGCGCCGTGCACTGCACCAGTGGTCGACCTCCCTGTGAAACACCAATATTCTACAATGTGTGTATGTCCAACCACTCACTTTCCAAGTTGATTCTACCAAGAGTTTCACAGCCTAAGATAATCACGCACTAACAATGTTTATTCGAGAGCAAGCAACACAAGACACGCGTCACGTTCGGCCGGATAATAACAACATTCTCCGTCGAGAAAATCGATTTTTCCGCCCGGCTATGCACTGTTGGAATTAGTTTGACAAACCGGGATTTAAAAAGATCACGGACAAATGCCCCACGAAATATGTATTTCGGTGAAATGTGTCTGGTTGATAGTAGTTATATACACCAGTATTACACTAGCCAATCGATTTTCTAGAGTCGTTTTATTACGCCGCCGAGGCGACTGCACCACCGGATTATGGACATGAAAAGTGCTTGTTTTTTGACAGAAGGCGACATAAGCGAAACGAGCACACTCAGTAGTTTAACCAAAGGTAAAAATTAATGGAAATAACCACTAAAACTCGCGTCGAACGTCGGAAAACAAGTCAAAAACCCTCCGCCACTGTCAGACGGCGACACTGTTCTCGCGGCCGACTGAGGGTGGCGCGCGCTACTGTCGGGGTAGTTTTCTGATGCACTTTGACGCGCGTGCGCGGTGGACGCCCGTCACGGGGTACTAGGTCAATAAATAATCAATGGATACAAAAATACAGATACACACGGGGGTTGATAGGCAATCCGCACTCCGCATTAATGCGGTTGGAAATATTTATAACATTTAGGACCCAGAACTCGTAAAAAAATATTTAATATTTTTAGGCGAGCGGAAAATGTTTCATGTGCAATGAAGGATGACAGTAGGTTAAACTCGCGACGCCTGGGTGGAAATCGGACTCATTTGTCCTCTCGGATTGATATTTTTTAAAGGTTTCCATCTTAATACAAAAATATTTCCGTTTAAGAAAATACTTAAGGATTTTCGTTTAAATATTGTTGGAATACGGACTCCGAAAAATAAAAATCTACAGCATTTATTGATTTGCACCTAGATAAATTTTCATCTGTGGCGCTTTTTCCGTGTGTTTATAATAATAATTCATATTTCTTTCCCTTTAACCACACCGGACACATACCTTAATTGGGGATGCAATGAAAATTTTTCGTTTTCGGCGCTTTTCCGTTTCTTCGTGAGAGTTATATTTAATAATAGTTATTTTGCACTTCCTTCGCTCTCCTTACTTACTCCAGTAGGGGATGCCATAGTTCCATAGGCTACGAGGTTATCGCAGAATTGAGACTAATATGCGGTAATCACAATTCTTTCCTCGTCTTTTTTGGCTGGGGCGGAGCTGACTGATGAGTTTTGACAACTTTTACAACTTAGAGAAAAATGCTTTGTTTTATTCAAACTAATAAGTAATCCCATTTCTTACATCACGTTTAGAAAATTATATCAACAAGATGGCGGCCGTCAGCAGCATTACATTTATGAAGGCGATCTCTGAAGTTTTCGCATGATTATCGGCACATTTCGATGGATGTGGCTGCGTTTGGGGAATGGAATGTGGATTTTTGAAAACCTTATCTTTAAGGTGGCCGCTCCATTGTCAGCTCCAGAGAGATGAAAATGAACCTTGTCACACTGAAGAAAGTTGCTCTCGGGGGATTTGCTGAAAAATTTCCTTGCATCGATTCGTTCGTAGGACGGCTGCACCGGATTATTGTCACCTTACTGGATGCAAGCACAGTGTCTATCCGCCCCCGTGATGGGGAAAGGAACAATACTTGGAGAAGCATTGAAGGGGACCCACCGTTTCCCAACGGCTGTATGAGGAAACTGATTGTTTAACCTCCTGACTCTAATTTGTTTAAAACGATTCTAGACCCTCCAATGTCCCTGCATGCAAGATTGTTAGTAAGAAATAATGCATGCATACTTACAATATTAGTACCTAACACAAATAAGAACACATCAGAGATGTGTTCGCCTGGTGGTTTGGCATCTAAAATTAAATAATGAAAAAGGAAAACAACACTTACAAGTGGAAGTATGATTGAAACATAAAAATATACAAGCCGCGTATCGAGAGCAGTTTACCCCCTATCACGGGGCAGTCCCGTCAAGAATGAGCTTGGCGAGCGGATTGGAGAAGCAGATTCATATTATGTTGGCTGGATTCTGCTGTTATTCCACAAAAGATCTCCAGACTTGCCTACCGACACCCGTGCATCCAAATCCGTCAGCCACCGATAATTGGACAGCTGCACGAATAAAGGCGGCGATACACATGCCTGTAAAATGGAACAGTAGCTTGCATGCATGTTAATGGCATGTACAAGTTACTGGCGCAATGAGAATACACATGCAAGTAAAACTTGCATGCAAGTTGTGTCCTTGCATGCCTGTATTTGCAAGACGTATACACATGCCAGTCACTAGACAGTACGTGTCTCAAATCACTCTGAGACTGAGTAGTCTCAAGCTTTTTGGCAATGGAAAACATTCGAAGTGAATTAAATATCATCGTATTGCAATTGGCAGTACAATGTGTGGCTAATTTAATGAGAGACTGAGCTACTGGCATGCCCGTACCTGTCACGACGTTCACACATGACGGTTTCATAGCGCCCCTCGTCCCCTCCCTCAACTTGCATGCCAGTAAATCAAATTTTGTGCAATCTACTTGCAAGGCAGGTACAGGCATGCAAGTTAGCGTATACACATGATAGTAGCTGGCATGTGCAAGGAGCTTGCATGCAAGTGTGCCAGCTACAGGCATGTGTATTCCCGGCTTAATGGAACGGAGATCTAAAATAAAAATTATATAAATTAGTATTATTTGTATTAGTTTTATATATGCATATAGGTCTCACTACATTTATTGCGTCCATGCGTAAATCCGTCTTTGGGCGTCCAGCACTTCTAGTGCTTTTTTTTAGATTGTTTTTGTGAATATTGTACTATGTATTGCTCACAATAATCGCTACTATCATATTTTTTTAATATTGATAATAATGCAGGTTTTGATGTTTATTATACTTTCATACATTTCTTGCGTCACGTATATACTCAAGTCCGAGAGTTTATTTTTTGTATATTATAGGTTCCTTTTAAGATAGGTTTGACGTCCTTTCACTCTAATTTAATTTTTACGTCTTCCGTATATTGCTAACTCTTCTAATAAAGGTTTCACGTCCATACTAAATAATTTATTCTGGCGTCCTAGTGTATATTATTTGTATGTTACATGGCGTTTTGAATGTCGATTTAATTTTTACGTCTTCCGTATATAAGACCCTTAAGACTCTTGCATTCTTTTTGAGAGTTTCAAAAGACTTCAATAATTTAGGCACATTTAGGCCGTTGTTATGCCCCTTATATTATATAACCCCTTAGGATTACTTATTCTGATCTGGGAGATATATTTCACCTTAAAAATAATCAATATAAATATTGTTTATTTCAATTCTTTTATATATCGAGACACAAATAGACATCTATAATTTTTGAAATCTTTTGTTTATTTTGAATAACTTATGTGAGACTTCTTTTCATTTTTACCAATGTATTTTATTTTATTATACGCTTTGGTTGTAATATTTTATTTTTTTACATTGTATTTTGTTTTCTCTATTGTTTTAATTTTGAAGAATTTATAATAACTGCGATACTCAACTATTAAACTAGAATGTAAAAGTCCATTAGGTGTAATAAATATATAAACAAATAAATAAACAACAAAAAATATTTTTTACTCTTCTAGTAAAGTTTTCACGTCCATAGTGAATTAATTAGTTAATTACAGCATCTGTGGTTGAGGGGAAGACTCTCGACTCGCAATCCCGGCGTGCGCAAATAAATTTTTATTTGTTTGTATTATTTCACAATTAATACATTAAAAATAATATAAAGTGTGTTTGCGGCACGTTCCAGAGTGATGATTAATGTTTTTTTATGACCGGAATTGGATGGTATTGATCTGGACAACGTTTACTTTCAACAAGACGGCGCTACGTGCCATACAAGCAACAAAACCATTGATCTTTTACAATTGAATATCAAAATAACACCTCTTATTGGAAAACTCTGTATAATATTACCAACGTATTATAAGTAAATCTTTTGAAAATGCATTCAGAGACGCGTGACGTACATTTTTGCATTAAATTCAAATATCCCGGTGGAAAATGAACTTCAAGACACGTCACGACTTTCTAACCAATCACCGATTACCCCCTCAAAGAGCTAACCTTGAAGTAAACGTTTTCTTGGTAGGTACATAATATTTAAACAAGACTATTAAGAAAACAGTTTAATGTTTTCTTGGAAGTGGTGTCATTTTGAATCCCTCTTCCTCTTCCAGGTGTTTCTTCCGTTCTTTCACTAACTCTTACTTTTTTTTATACCAACTCTTATTCTCTTCTTGCATCCCTTACACACTTCTTTCGCTCGATCCCCCTCTTCGCTGGAAGCACTGCCAGCCGCTATCAGATGTAACCGTGCTTTTTACTTCTCTGAGACCAGTGCTTTAATCTCATCATCCCACAATGCATCATCTTACTTCCTACCTTGCGTACTTATTCCACACACCTCTTTAGCAGATTCACAAATACTCACTTTTATGTGGTTCCTGCACAATTCGCATACTTACTTTTCACGTCGTTTTGCAGGTTTTTAAAATTATTTAACGTTTTTTGGAGTTAATACCATTTTTACTGCGCCAACCGCGAAAGAGGTTTACTCTCGACACTACCAGAAAGTGGTCAGTTTCAACCTCAGTCACTCTGAAAACTCTTGTGTCCTCGGTAACGGCTCTCAACCTAGAGTCAATTACTACACAATAAATAATTGATCTCTCATTTCCCCTTTCCCATGTATATTGGTGGATACCTTTATGATCGAAGAAAGTATTCGACACATACAGGTTCCACTATAAACATACTTCAAGTATTCTGTTCCCATTGTCATTTGTTATTTTATCTCCAAACATATCTAAGGCCGAATCAAATCCATCATGTCTAATTCCCACCCACCCTTAAAATCACCTGCCATTACAATCCTTTCATTCTTATTTTTTAGTCTCATTACATCATTCACACCAGCCCAAAAAACATCTTTCTCTTCATCGCTTTTAGAATTAACAGGGGCGTAGCAAATAACAAGAAACACCCTTGTCAAGCCGGTTTTGAATCTGATCCACATTAGTCTCGGACTTACACATTCATACTGCAACATACATTTAAATATTCTGGGAGACAGTAGCGCTACAGCAATCTGACAAGCCCTCTCAGTATCTTGTCTCTCAGACCAAATGATTTCTCTCCTTTTTCATACTTTCTGTTATAAAAATTATGTCTAAACATTTGCTCACCATTGCATCACACAATTCATCTTTCATCGTGTTCCGTCGTCCCCTTTGCGCCACCGAAGGGCTGGCGCTGTGGTGTGGAAGCGATATGTAAAACGACCCAAAATGCTAGAACGAACGTTCTTTCCGCGCATGCGCACTGATACCCGCAAGCCAATATCTTCGTCAAATTTATACGATATGAATGACAGCATCCAACGTACAAAAACCGTATTTGATGCTCATATGTATAATGCACATAATCGTATCTCTATTGCTAATCCATTGAATTGTATGCGCGCGCTGCTTTGACAGTTTGCTTTGAGTTTACTTTCTCACAAAGACAATACACATACATTGCACCAAAAATATACAATGCACTAAATAACGACATCAAAAGATCCAGTACATTTACTCACTTTGCAACCGGTGTCCAAAAATGGATATCCGGAAAGGGTCGAAATTTCTTTAAAGAATTTCTTTAAAGACCGTATGTTTTACCAACAATAAAAGTTTTTGTTTGTAAAGAACTGTTTATAATTACTATAATATTAATAGCCGAAAATTTAAAAACTATTTACATAAATTACTTAAAACTGTTTGGCACCACTGTACGGCATACAAGTACCATGTACCTACTGTGCCACCTTAGTTACCAGCTGAGTAAACCACCGTAACGATAAAAATTTACTCCAGTATTCAGTGTAATTCGCCAGACTTGAAACATGAATTCTAACTTTGATTTATTTGTACATAATTGCTGCAAAATAATGTACCTACCAATTTAATCAAGCACATATTGATTTCCATAATAAAAATAATCCTTTCTTATTTGCTTACTCTATAGTTTTATGTGTAATTTTATATATTTTATGACTACATACTTTATATATTCTTTTTTATGTATCTATTTTACTTTAGGGAAATCAACAGTTTAAATGTTCAGGTTCATTAATACATATGTAATTTACCTAACTGAGAAACCAAAAACCGACCACCATAACACGGGCATGTGCCTAGCATGGTGGTCGAAAAATTCCTCAATGCATGTAACTATTAATTTCATTGAATAAAGAAACATTAAAAAAAAAAAAGTTTGAATACTGAAGTCGAATTCTTATTGAATATTATTAAGATCATATCGGCAGAAAACAAAGGGACGCAGGAGTCCGCAATGAATGTGAATGAGGCAACGAGTGTGTGCCAAGACGGAGTTGTTTGTCGGTCCGTCCTCTCTTCCTACTTCTGCAGAGTTAGTTAGTTAGTTCTAGTTCTAATAAGAACGTTAAAACAAACACGCCGATTTCACATTTGAAAAAATAATACTAAATAAACCATTAAAAAACGACCAACAAATTTACAGACAGACGAAATTCTAAACGATTGACTTAAAATATGACTTCACTACCCTCAGTCCTAAGTAAGTAAGTACCTTCATGTCGGAAAACGAAGGCAGATTTAAATAACAGTGCCGTTATTTGTAGGTACGAGTGACTTGATGATAATAATGAGCCCCGTGGTACGTAAGTTATATATGCATAGACAAGTTATTAGGATCTTACAAGCCGACAGTTAGTAGGTACTATAGTTTTATAAGTTACATTTTTAATTATAACATACTAGTTTAGTAATTCCAAGTGTTGACAGGTTATTTATAATAAATTTATACCAAAACACCTCATTAAAATCTCACTTCGAACCCACATGGTATGTCTACTTGCTGGGAAAATCGAATTATGGTTGTCGTGTAATGTACAGATGTTGTATAATGTCGTTTAACGCTCAGATCGATATACTTAGGAATGCAATCTAAGGGGCGTCGCCTCCGTTGCTATAGGATATAAAAACTACGGATTTTAAAAAAAAAATTAGAAAAACAATTGGTTTATAACTATTATTTCTGTGAACAGTAGACCTTGCTTCAAAAAAGTGTATTTCTCATTTGCTCTTATTTTAAACCAAAAACCCAAAATGAGATTTATAAGTAGGTACTTAAATACCTATCTACGTAATATAAACACGACACGACGTATTTGAAAAAAGAATCGCTACCGTCATTACTGAACCATTCCTGTCGTGTGCCGACATCAAGTTTTCGCCGTGTGTCAGCTGATTATATTTTCGTAATAACTTACTTATTTTTATCAAAATATTGTTTTGTAAAGTGTACCGTCTTACCAGATAATATTTGTGTTTGGATTCTTTTTAAAAAAATTTCTTAGAATTTCCGTGGGATAAGTTAATATAAGATAAGATGAGGTAAGATCGCAATAGTGAAAAACTAGACTTATTACAGCGGGGTTTATATGGTTAAAACGGCCTTAAACCAGGCTTAAGGTCGGCTTTACCATACCAACGTTGAACTGGCGTATAAATATTTGAGTTTGCAAGAAAACCGAAGTCACCATATGACATAAAACCTTTTGATTCTTACAGGCCAATAAAATTGATCAGGAAGCAGGTAGATAATTAAAAAAAAAAAAATCGACATATTTATTTTCATTTTTTATTTCAGAAACAAACAGTTAGTTAAAGTAAAAAAAAACTATTAACAGATATTTATTATTATATTTATATTTATTATCGTGTTCCGTCCTCCTCTTTGCGCCACCGAAGGGCTGGCGATGTGATGGATATCGAGCACCTCGATACCAGACGCAGTCCGTCCATACATGCTGTACTTAGTAATGTGTAATTTCTATCACCTAAGAAATTCTAAAAAAAAGTAGGTACTATAGGATTTATATGTCTTATACTGATTTATAAATGTGGACTAACTATACAATTGTAAATGTTCTCCAAAATGCCCTGGAAGCAATCTCAGACTTGTGTGATGTCCCGACAGAAACCATTCATCTGTTCTGAATGCAATTACTATGTTATCCAAATTGACCCTGGTAATAAATTACATCTTTGCGATTCTTTCAAGGATAAAGAAACCATCCTGTCACTTCGAATGCAATCAACAATGTTCTCAAAATTGGTTCTGACAGCATCGCCATTCCATTGTAAGAATATTATGTACTAAATACACAATTTGGCTCTCCTGAAACGGGAATCCTTCCGAGTTGGACAGACAAAGGTTCATTTTGTTTGTAATTTATATATATAAAATAAATAAATACAATAAAATAAAATATTAAATATTATCTAGCAGGTACAATGATAATATTATATTTTCTGGTAATGTAAATATTAAAAGTTTGATTGATTTTGCCTAAAGTATGTGAAAATTGATCTTATTTCGGTTAATCTCTTCAGTTACTTGTACTTACTTATTGTTTTGAAAACTTGATGTAATATTATTACTTTAAAATTAAACAATAACTTTGTAAACATCACTTATAGGTAAATACTTAATGTCGACCGGGTTTCGCTACAACCGTAGCTTCATCAGGACATTATTATACTGTCCTGATGAAGCTACGGTTGTAGCGAAACCCGGCCGACATTAAGTATTTACCTATAAGTGATGTTTACAAAGTTATTGTTTAATTTTAAATTATAATGTCACATCACAAAGTAACCGCTTCATACGAAGAAATAATATTATTACCATCATATTAAAATTTTCTATCGGCCTAATCTAGTGTCAATTTATAATGCACAGAATGTATTGGTATTCAGAGTACGACTTACCAGATTATTACGACTATGACATACAAGATAATTTTTTGTACTGCCTTATTGACCTGCTTGCAGATGAATAGCATTTTACCCAACGTTTTTATGAGTATTCGAAATAACACGAAAAATGATATTTTATACAACCTCGTCCGACAATTGTATAATATAAAATAAGTAAAAAATGTATCCTTTGGTATTTGATGTTTGCAATTTTCACTACGCCAGAGTTCATAGTTTGCTTTATAGATAGGATAAATTATTTCGATTTACCTTTTACTTAAAATTTTCAGAAGTTCATGTAGGTAGTGTAGGTACCTACCGAGGAACGGCCTTGAGCCTAAGCAGCGCCTTGCAAAGTAAAATTTAGACTGATTTGAATTTTTGTGTAGCGCCATTTTTGTGAGAAACAATCTCAAGGGCGATGTGTTGGGACAAGTGTTAGGTATTATCAGTGTCTTGGCACCTTGATAATTCGGCGCCCGGAGCGGACTGCTCCAATTGCGCCCGCATAGGGCCAGCCCTGTACCTACCCACTTCATTGAAATTCAGTTTACTTTTTAGTAAGATAATAAAAAATATAAATTGATTGATGTATTTTTTAATTTGTATGTAATGCCTTTGAATTAACCGTTTAATTACGCCTAATTATATCAAGACACCGCTAAAGGTTGCACAATGATACGTAATTTATTTAACCAAATTCTAATAATTAACTGAATGAACGGTCTATGCAGTGCCATAATAGGTACCTTACCTTGTATGTGCAGTAAGCACAGTGTCACTGTACACTTGATTTTGAATTGGTTTTAAAATATTGTTATGCAAATTAATTTTGATAAGAAGTTTGTTGAGTGGAACTGAAAAATAGGCGAATTGATTTGGATATGTGGGTAAGATACGAAACAAAAAAAAAAGATTTGTTAAGTAGAGTGTTACACAAATAGCCGAATAATTTTAATCTGTTTTAATGGTTGCATCTCAGCGAATATTCATAACGAGTATTCAAATGAGACGGGAATCGCAAAAGCCATTGCTATAAATGTCACCAAGATAATTTAAAATTTTACCGACGTTCATAAAAATATTTCTGTTTTTATGCTATTTAATTTACATAGCGCTATGATTTCAGATATCTTCAATTACTATTGGTTTTTATCTCATCGTAAAACATGAAAAAAATATTGAAAACCCTCAAACGGAAGTAAAATAATCGGGCGCAGAGGATGGACGCGCCCACAATAAACATTTCTATCGGTTTATGATCCGTTTTGTGGATGCAAATGTATTTGGAAACTATTTGTAATTTTTATCTTGCATCACATTTATTTTTTTAATTTTTTTTTTTATAGAATAATATTGATTACATTTTATGATTTTGACTGTCCAACTGGGAAGGATTCCCGTTTCAGGTCAGTCAAATTTACAGGTTTCAAGTTATCCTAGACGAATACAGGATTTAAGACTAGCTAAAATAAGTATGTTAAAACGAAGATACATAAAAAGATACATAAAAAAGATACATAAAGATACATAGAGGCGTTCGTGATTTCAAATTTCATTTTTTAGTAACATTTCGGAATCAGTCCTGCCTAGATCCAACAACCATTTTGTCACTCTTGGACCGAAGGATGACAATTCACACAATTTCAGCTGAGAGGGGATTTTATTATATATTTTAGAGAATATTTGAAGGTATCTACATTATTAAAAAAAAGTTGCACATTTTACAGCTCCACAATGAGTACTCAGATCATAAGTTAGCATAACCTAATGGTAGATAAGTAAGAAGGTAGGTTCCTACTTAAAAAAAATATTAATTGGGAATGGTATTATAGACAGCCCTGTTTTACTTAGCATACTAATAACTCGATACAATTTTTTTTTATCTGTAAACTGTAACACTGTTTCGTGTTTTCCCCTGTGTGAAATTATTATCCTCAGGGCCTCCTGTGTGGGGTAAATGTAAAAAAAACTATAATAATATCAGAAATGAATTATTTATAGATATACGCCAGCATGCAGTTGTCAATACTTTCGCAGAAATAATAGTAGATGTGTTAAATTGCTCTAAATTTAGTTACAAGAAGGCTATAAAAGTAGACCGCTTAAATAATTACTGATTTAATAATGAGATATTAATTTTGAATGGTATTATATAGACAGCCCTGTTTTACTTAGCATGTTTGCCTTTCATATACCAACTGGAACTACTAATGTAAACATACAACTATTGTATTATGGTTCTATTTATTTATGTGTATTAGCTAAATTTTCTTCATGATTAATACTGATAAACTAAATGATTACGAGCATATCAAACACTTGTGAAAGATCTTATGGGTGTTTAGTAATAAATTATTAATTATCGTAAACTAAATAAATGTACAATCGTCATGCATATTACGTGTAAGATGATTGTATGATGTATGCATTTGTGAATTCAAATGTTATAATTTAACTAAAAATGTCTAATGCTGCGTATACATTTGCGAGCCAAACCACGATTTATTAGACAACCGCAAGCGGCGGTTTGCGCCATTAGACGTCATGATTCGTGATTCAGCTCGCAAGTGTATACGCAGCGTAAGATTAGGCGAACTGTTTGAAAGCATTTTATCTCCTTTATCACCAATAGTGCAAATAAATCAAAGTGCACGCGTATCGCTACACAGCTATAATGGGAGTATAATAAAGAGTGTCGGCGTGAGGTGTCTGAGTTTGTTTTTACAATTTGTATTAATTGTTTTATTCCAAGATTGATGAGATTTTGCGCACTTGACCTTCGAAAGAAAAAAAGGTCTACATGAGATTTGTGACAACCACCCCATCCTCTTTTGGAAGCCCTTAAGGTGATGCACTACGTCGTGTAATATTTTAAATTGAGCCGCTATCAATAACAACCATTACGTAGATGGCCATAAGGTTTAAATTCCCACTTAACACCATCCGCCTGTTTTGATTTATGCAAGAAAACAATATGGCCAAAAAGTGCATTTTATTTTATTTTGTAGATGTTCAGGCATAAATCTTAAAATTTTTTTTTGATCATTTTATAAATAACTTAATTTTCCACATTAAACAATAAAATTTTAAACGAAAATGGGTTTGTAAGTAGGAGATTTTGAACTTTAAAGCAGTTTTCATAGGCCTTATACATTATTTTTTTCTGAGCTTATGAAAAGACTTATCTAAAAATGCTCGATTGTTTCAAAGGCCAAGATGTATTCTACTCGCAGTATTTAATTGAAGCATCTGAAACATTACTAGGCGACCAAATATTCAAACCAAAAACACATGATTTTGCATTACTACGTATGGCATCGCCTTAAAGCAGAACTTTGTTACTTCAATGAAATTTTGCACACTTCAAAATAAGAGGAAAGTTACTGTCTATATCTGATTTCTAAAACCTCTGCCAAAAGCCCAGGAAAACTTTAAAATTCAGCTGGTTATTAATTTAAAAAAAAATTGTTGTGATGGAAGTGAAAATATTATTGTTTTCCTGGTAGGCATGATCATCGAAGCCCTGGGCGCCCGAACGTCTAAAGCAGTAAGCGATAAGTTGACGTTAGTGCGCTATGACGCCGAGAAAAAAATGTTTCCACTTCAGGTACAACGTCTAATCTTATTATCGGCGTCGACGTTGAGCCAATTAGACGGCGTGTATGTGTGCGTGACGGGCCAGTACATATGGCGGAGCGCCGCGCCGCCCGCGCACAGTTCTGTTGTGGGGCGCGGGTTTGACTGCGACTACTTCACTTGCTCCGGTCAACTATAAATAAATACTTCAGTCCACCATGGCAGCGGCACCAGCAACCGTAGCGACACCGGCTAAAGACGCCTACATTGGACGCAGAAACGCCATCCCCGTGATCTACGCCCGCGGGACCCACTACGAGGTCGGCTACGATGTGGTGGGTACAAATTCTTCCTTCCTAACTTCCTACACTAACTGGTTACACGAAGAAAAATCATCCTGTTAAAAACATGATATCATCTAATTTCGTAAAAAATATTAGTCATTCAGAATATATCAAGAACACGTCTTATTTTCCTATTAAAGGTCATGACGGAATGTATAAAATCAATCTTTGTAGGAACATATTTTCCTCCGTCCTCGTAAAGCATTCGTTTTTAACTGATACTTTGTTAGGAACTCGAATAATTTGACCAGAGTTTTAATAAATGAACAGTGTTTTATATCAATAAGTATTCTCCGTGTAACTGCACACAAACCTACTTTTATTTTAACTGCATCGTCTGCTGCTATTTTTTTGGTTATCACAACAATAAGAAAAACATCAAATCATTTTTATTTAATGCGGTGTTACTTGGCACAATTAATATATAAAACACATTTAATACTTCATGATGCATAAATATAATATAAATATTCACTAGTGACCCAACTTCATACGGACTTAATTGTTAACATTAAGACAAAACGAATCCCGGTTACGTAAAAATATTAATAAATAAACAGCGGTGTAACAAAGTTTGTTTTATTTTATTCATAATGTCACACCTTCTTGATATTGTTATGAATAAAAATAGGTCAACGAATGTACAATTAATTAGTTAATTTATTTTGATATCTATCACTCTTCTGGTCACTATGCCAAAGGCAGTATTTGCAGACTAATTAACGAATGAACGAGGAAAAACCAGTTAAATCTATTTGCTAATTATGTTATAGTTTATAGGGAATTAATACAGAGTAGCGAAGTGAATATTTTTTCCGGTATAACTATACAAATTACTAGTTCCAATTTTAACACTCCATTAATTAAAGTAATAGTAAAAAGGTCACCTATAACATTTAGTGGGGTGAGTGGGTACTTATTATCTAGATGTTAATCGTTTTTATAATTGTACAGATTTGTTAAATTTATCAGTGCAAACATTTAAATTTGATTCTGCGATTTGAACTGTTTTCGGAACCCAATTATGATGGTATCATCAAACACAACACAATAAAATAAGATTGGTAGAGTGGGAGACATGCATGTTATTCATATTATTTTTGTTTAATGAATTCACAAAGGTTTACATCAAACAAAATAATATTAATAATATGCGCGTTCTATAATAAGATATTATTTTGTTATAATGTAACGCGTATATTATTAATATTATTTTGTTTTGATGAATTCACAAAGGTCATCAAACAAAATAATATTAATAATATACACGTTCTATAATAAGATATTATTTTATTATAATGGAACGCGTATATTATTAATATTATTTTTTTTGATGAATTCACAAAGTTTTACAATAAGTACATAATATATTTTTATTAAAGGATGGCGTGATGAATTATTAATTATTTTTTAGACATAATAAACATAAGTAATACGAAATGTAAATTTATTCGCAATTGTTTATGCCGAAGTTTTCAATTGTCAAAATCTTATGCTTCGTATACATTTGCGAAATAAAAGGCGAGTCTTGAATTATGAGAAAGAAACGAAGCAACTTTGCATCTTACCATTTGTTTCGTTTCTTTCGCATAATTCAAGGCTCGTCTCGCGTTTCGGTTTGTAAATGTATCCGTACCTTTACATTTACAGGGCACCTGAATACAATACAAACATGTTTACACGTTATTTAACAAGAAGATTATTGTTGATTTGATTATTGATTATTTTGTATATACAAAACTGGTTAAAAATGCTAATCTGAATCAAAGATTACGTCTTTTCTATTTATGGATATTTCAAAACGTTCCATACTATTTCCTAACATTCCACAACATTACAGAATGTTCCGGAATGTTCTGGAATGATTTGGAATTCTTTCGAATACTCTCGAATGTTCTGGACTGTTCTAGAAATTTATAGAGGACGTAACTACCACCCTTATATCTTCAAAAGCACGCCCTTTAGGTAAAAACGATAACCTTCTTCTTGGATGGGGGATAGAGGACTACCACATCATATAACTATCTTAATCGTTTAGATAATTTTAACTCTTTAAATTTCTTAATTTTATCTTATTCTTCATATTACATCAATGGGTATAACTTTCAAAAGTTATTCCATTAACTAGATATCTCATTTTTACCAGAAGTACTTACTAAGAACAGTTAAGTCTAACGAGTATATTTGTTTAGTAACCAAAATATTTGTAAGAATGTAATGTAGTTTCATATGTAGGATTTATTTCTCTTGGCGATGCTGCTTAGCTACATTAACTTATTAATGAAACAATAACAATTGTTTGACAGGAATACACAACCCAAAATTTTGTATTATATTGGTGTGTCTTATATCACCACGAATTTATGTGATGGGTATATAAATCGCCTGGCAAACGGGGTCTAAAATCGAAATTTTAAAGGAAAAAGTGTTTTTCATTTATATTGTAAATATTTTTAGAAGAAAGAGAAAAGGTAATCAAGGGAAACTGTCACATATAATCTTATCCATAAAAATGAATTTTTATATTAGTAAATTTGTTTCTTTTATGCGTTAAAAAAATTCTTTTTATTAGTAGTTTACGCTTGTGTTTTTTATAGTAATTAACAATTTTATCGTAATTCTACACAAACGAAACTATAAGAAACGCTTCAATATATCCAAGCATGAATATATATTTATTTGTAAACCATTTTTTTTCTCCTTTAATTTCTTTACTTTTTTACTGTATGTCTTATATTCTATACTTTTTTAAATATTCTATTATATTTCAATCTTTTGATATATTCTTCCAAATTATTTTAATGTATTTCACATACTCTCTTAAATTATATCCTCTTTATTTTCTTTTAAATTGTATACTTTTTATATTATTTTAATTTGTTCTATATTTCATACTTGATTTATAATTTTTTTGTACTGTATATTTAATCAATCACCTTAAAACTGGCATGTGCCTAGCTTGGTTGTTTTAACACACCTAAAAACTGCAAAAACCCTGAAAAAAAAAATAATCGTAGTAAGGATTAATCGAAGATATTGATTTGACGAAAATTTTCGTCTTAACTATTACACGCGCAATATGACGTAGATACACGGCACAAACGATATTAATAAACACAACACATTTTTTTAAACCAGGAATGAAAAAGAACACAGCAAGAATAGGTACTTTTTTTTGCTTTTCTTTTCAAGAATCGTATTTCATTGTATTTCATGTACAATTTCAATTTTATCATATTCTATACCAACTACTTCAATGTTTTCTATTGTAGGTACTCATTTTAGATTGTCACTCTATTATCACTATGACGGCAATAAAGTTAACTTGAAAGCATTTTATTGACTTAACTATTAATTTATATTTACCCACAGTTAATAAAATGGATAGGTAATAACACAATAAAGATAAATAACAACTATAAATAAATTAGAAGTACTTTTATAAATCACTTTGTTTGCGAAGTAAAAATTTAGGTTTTATATTATTAAATGAAGTTGCGAAATCCGGAGTACCATTAATTCCTTGGATTATGTACTTGTAGGTCTAAGCACCTGCTTTCGGGGCCAAGTCTATAAAAATACACAAATTATCGATTTCCTATAAAAAACTTTCGCTAACGACGATGCAGATTTTATGTTACGATTAGTGAAACATTTGCACCTACTTGGTTTATGGAAACCTAGTCTGATTGTGAACGTTGGTGTTTAACAAAATATATACTAGCTAAAATAAAAATATAAAATCACTTACATAAAAATATTGTTTTTACACGAAGAAAACTTACTGATAAAAAATATTAAGAATCTCTTCAAATTATTCGTAATCCTGTTTAAAACGGGATGGGAGGTTTTTTACGATTGAATTGATAGGTATCCCAATAAGCTTGTAGTAAAATACCAATGTTTTGTCACTAGGTCAGAACACGTGTTCATAAAAATATTGAAATGTTCGCATTTCGTCATTATATATTATTAAAAAAAAACACGTGTTCTGATATAATTACGAATTTACTAAAAGTTTACCAGGAAGTGGTCCGCGATCCCGTATTTAACCGAATAACCAATAATTTGAAGTATTTTTTAACAAAGCAGCAGTACTTATTTTTCTCCGTGTAACGTTACAATAAAATTTAAATAATTTCGTTCACCTGATTAGAGAAAAAAATATTTGTTTTTAAATACTTACGCCTTTGCTTGCTTGACATATCTCTGATAATATGTGTGTGGTGTTAACGTATATTGCTATGTAAAGCGACGTTTTGATGAATTCTGTGTTTATATTTTTCTGTGATTATAAGTGCGATTTTTCAATGATATCCTCTGCGTTGTGATTGCTTGCTGTTGTGTATATGATACTGTATGTTAAAAATAAATACTTAACTTGTTTGCTGCTTGCGTTGAGCGCCTTGCGTCGTATACTCTTATCAGTGACACTATCAGGTTTCCAAACAAGTCAAATAGATTCCCAGTAACATTTTAAAACCAAATACACAGACTTGTGCATCGTTTGATTGTCGTAAGATCCTAAAATGTGGAACTGTTGCAATGACAGAAAACTAAGAAATGCATACGTATACACTTCAAACAGCGGTGGCCTTGCCAAATGTCATACTGAGAACCGGGCTTTTGTCTTACTTACGCCTACTCATTGTAATTTGCGAGAAAGAGAAAACAGTTAGTTTAGACGAACATTCGAAAAGTTTTATCAATTTTTCGAATGTTACATCTTGTTCTATTTTTATTATTTTTAATGAAATTTTTCTTTTATGCGCTTATGGTACGCAAGCAATTCTTTAGGACGGGTTGTTTCAGAGAATTTGAACAATTCTTCAAATTTCAAAGTTAATTTTCAAGTCTTGTGAACGATTTTTTCAAGTTCTGTCAAGTTTTTTCAGTTTTGTCAAGCTACTAACCTATATTGATATAATAACAGAACTTGAATATGACTTTCACAGAACCCTAAAATGAACGTTGAAATTTGATGAATTGTTCAAATTCTCCGAAACAACCCGTCCTTAGTGTTAGTATCATATTCGACTCAACTACTCTGGTTGAGATGTCTATAATTCTATATCTACAGGGTTTTCCAATAAATGGTGTTATTTTGATATTCAACCGTAAAAGATCAATGGTTTCGTTGCTTGTGTGGCACGTAGCGCCGTTTTGTTGAAAGTAAACGTTGTCCAGATCAGTACCATCCAATTCCGGCCATAAAAAAATCATTAATCATCTCTCGAAAGCGCAATCCATTCGCCGTAACTGTTGCTCCAGCCTCATTTCCGAAAATGAAGATCAAATGACTCCGCCGGACCATAAACCGCACCAAACAGTCACACGTTGAAGATAAAGAGGCTTTTCAACAATAACTCTTGGGTTTTCCGAGCCCCAGATGCGACCATTTTGCTTGTTGACGAAGCCACCGAGGTGGAAATGTGCCTCATCACTCAAGATGATTTGCATTTGATTCACTCAAGTGAATTTTAATAATTTCAATGCGTTGTTGAAGCGTGTATCGTTCCATTTTTATTAAAAGCGTAATTTCTACTTGCCAAATGGAAAAAATGACAACTTTAAAAGAACATATACCGAAATAGCGGGCTATTCAAAATAACACCTCTTATTGGAAAGGAATAATTTAAAATAAAATAAAAACATTTGTTTCCGTTGGTTACACTAAAACCTCCTAGATCACAAGGACGGGACACTTATTCAAAGCAGCCTCCCAACTTGTATGAAGTTCTGCAAAAAAAGTTGTTTTTATTTTTTTATTCAATTTATTCTTATTTATTTAAACATTTAAAAATATTTTAGCTAGTTAAAAAAATACTTTTTTTTGGAAGTTCCAATACAAGTTAGTAGGCTGATTTGATTCACTGTCCCGGCCTTGTGATCTAGGATGTTTTGGTTATACCCATCAATGTAATATATCATCGAAGAAGAAGATAATACTAATATATCTAAAAGAATCACGAAACTGAACAAGATACAGAAAATTCTACAAATATATTATCTTATGATTTTTGAAGTCTGAAATAGTTTCCAATTATTACCTGTTGAGATTCATATTGTGTTTGGCTTCTTCCAAAAGAAAAATACCTCAATTATTATTATTTTTTTTTTTTTACACTAACTCCACACAGGAGGCCCTGAAGAAAATAATTTCCCTCAGGGCCTATGTCATCTTTGGGGATGCTGTGTGGAGGGTCTTTTTGCGGAGAGGAAGGAGTGAACATGGGTCTCGAAGAGTCCCATGTTGTAAGAGAGAGGAAACACAGAGGCCGGCAGTTCGTTCCACAGCCGAGCTGTTGAACTTAAGAACGAATCGTAGAAGCGACCCGTTCTCATGTGACAAATGTCAACCGTGTACAAATGTTGGGCGCGCGTTTGGCGTGTATCCCGACTACGCACCGGTGCCGAAGGGATCAATGACGCTAGTTCCTCAGAGCATCTTCCATTGTAATACCGATAGAACAAGGGCAGCATACCTACCTGACGCCTGTGCTCTAAAGATTGCAGTCTCGTCAAAGTCAAAGATTGCATTATGTTACTTACCTGCGGTAAAAATAGTTAAATTGTGGATCAGAAAAAAAACAATTTAATAATATTATAACCCTGATAACACTGATAACCCAACGTTTGTGCAGATTATTGAATTTCATATATTTTAGCGTTGATTAATTATTTTTTTATAAGTTCAAAAGACTTTTTTTCACATTTTTGCTATCGGTAGTGGTATTATTAGACAATAATTATGATTAATTGATGTAAGGCGTGGTGTAAGATCACCATTCATAATTGAAAAGTTGTTTGAAATTTCTTTAGCCGTATTTGGTGATCAGATCAGAATAGCCAGGTACTTCCCAAGCTTCCTCTTCACCATCTCCTTCTTCTCATCACTACCTTCAGTCTCACAACATACCCCGATTGGGGATGCCATAGTCTCACTGGCTCCAAACGGTTTGAAGCAGTTGGGACTCTTGTGCTTTATTCACATTTAACAAAATATAATTTTATTAAGCCTTGATTTTTGTTTCTCGTTCATCGCTTCTACTTGCTTCGAGTTTCTGAATTTTTCTGGTCGTTTTATTGCCTTTTCTTGCGTATTATTGGATATTTCTTGACTATTTTACACTCTTCTTGCCACTTCTTAGTTTTTCTCCTTACTTCTTTCTGCTTCTTTTTAAGTTGTTTTTATTGTGAAATTTGTAAACCCAAAACTATTACTACTTACGTACCCCTTACGCATTTAACTTCGAAGCAGGCACATTAACGAAGTCATGTTGTATGTAGACATAAGGATTCAGCTTGTCTACTCGTGTAAAAAATATCCAACAAATCTGAAAGCAATAAATATTGATTTATTATTATTTGTTAAACTGGTCCATTTTCTGTAAGCCTTTTACAATAAATCACTTCACACAAGAACTGTTATGTCGTTGATCTCTCGGTTCACCTCAAACACGCGTTGCTTTATGTAATTTTGTCAACTACATGCTTTTTTTTTAAACCTTTTTAAAATATTTTTTAAAAATAAACCTTTGCTTTATAACGGAAAGAGTTAAATTAAATCCCGAAGTAAAACAAATTGAACAGAAAGAAATTAGAAACTTAAAAATATATATTTAAATTGACTCTTTTTAGAACACACCGGACACGCGCACAACACGATTCTATCAATGTATCTCTCCGGCGATATTAATAAAAAATTCCGTATTTTTCCACTGGTGGAAAACTACCTACTATTAAACTAATGAAATACGTAGGTAGCTAGTTAAAAGGTAGAACAACTTGTAACATAATTAGTCTATATTATTCAGATTTATTATAATGTAAATTATCACTGCAGATCACTGATCAAAACAATATATCCAAAGTCCAAAGCAATGTAATATGTGTTTTACGCTTCTCTTTAGATAATAATATGGGATGACGCTTAACTCTTTGTACTCCGTTGTCGCCGCCACAGCGACATAGGAAACATACTAACAACACCGATGGCGCCGCAGCGGCGTCATAAACAGTGGGAATGCATTTCATTGCTTAAAAATAAAAACGGTCCTTTTACAGGTATACTAATGATTCTATTCAGTTGTAAATAGTACCCACTTCCGATTGGTTGTGCTTTTTGCTCTGTTTTTCATACATAACAATAACTACGCATTCATTTTATTTGAATTTTTTTTACTGGGCAATAAATATTCTCACTCCATAATGCTCAATGGAAAACTTCATATTTTAAGAAAAGGTCCCAAGCAACTGTGTGGTCTGCTCGAAAAGAGCAGTAAAAGGTGGCAGACGGGAAACCAGTGAGTACGGAGACATGTCTCCCAAAAACTCACGTATGCATTCGGGCGACTGCTTTCTAAACGACCACAAATAAAAAAAAATATATTTATTATAATATGCAAATTTTTCTTTTATTAACAATTTTATATGATAATAAATATATGTTTACTAGCATAACTATATCATTTTATGTACTGCCTTTCCAAAAATTTTTTTTTTCTAATTTTCTTAAAATATCGTAATTTTTCCCTATATTTTTACATCATACTCTATGGTATACCACATAAAAATAATTTGGAGTACAAAGGGTCAATATCTACATATTATATTGGTATGTTAATATTCGACGTCATATTTAATACGATCAGGAAAATTTCTTTAAAGATTTATATCTGTCTCATTATTTCATAGTGCTACGATAAATAGAATCATATTGACCCTTGAGGTGATGTTTCTCGGAAACGGCGCTATATAAATTATCCAAATATTATATTGAGACGAATTCATTTTCAGCACCCAACACATATTTTTTATACTATTAAGTGTGTATGTGTATGTATATATGTATGCAGGTGTGTATGTATGTGTGTGTGTGTATTTATTTGCGTGTATGTATATGTATATGTATGTAGATGTGTACGTACGTGGACTGGGAGGATTATTGACATTGTCACGTGGAAACCCATATGTAGATAATTTATATGTGTATATGTGTGTGTATATATATACACATGTGTATGTGTATGAACATATACCTAAATGTGTATGTATAAGTATGTAATCTAATACTTAAGCATGTCTTTTCTAAATTCTATTTTCTACTTTTTTATTTAAGACTTCTAATTATAAACATGTTTATATATTTAATTCACATGACTAGACTTCATACAATATAACTAGGTTCCATTGATCACCATAAAACAGGCACCCGCCTAGTGTGGTGATTTAATATATGTATATGTTAACGGAAATGTATGTAATCCGACATTTTATTCAATTCCTAGGAAATGTATGTAGTTCCTAAAAGCGCCCGGAAATTTTTGAAATAAATTATATTAGACACAATCGGAAATGTAAAACATTTAAGATATCAATGGGTACGTTCCAAGTGCCATTCGAGCTTACCCTGCAAAAATAAATAGCCATATGGACTGCCTTGTTTACATTTAACTTAGTGTAAGAATATATA
This sequence comes from Hesperophylax consimilis, assembly GCF_061612785.1. Lineage (NCBI taxonomy): Eukaryota > Metazoa > Arthropoda > Insecta > Trichoptera > Limnephilidae > Hesperophylax > Hesperophylax consimilis. The sequence continues at coordinate 20,217,692 of NC_142858.1, read as the reverse complement.
GACTTTTAGTTTAATATTGTGACATTTATAATTACATAAATAACAGACAGATTACTTACCAAATGAAAGTTTAACTTTATAAGAATATAACAAATAAAACAGAAAGCATTATTTTTATACATTTCCTAATAGGATATTGGAATTATATATAATTCCTAGGAAATGTTTACATTTCCCAGGATATGCATGTATTAAATAATTTTTAAAACAATATTTTATACATTTCCCAAATAGCTTCGGAATTGAATACATTTCCTAGGAGTTGTACACAATTCCTAGATATCATACATTTTCGGCAACATATATATATACAATTTTTAAATGTCTATGTCAAATATCATGTATTTATAAATAAATAACTACACAAAACTAGTTACGTACAAATTACCGATCATTCTAAACATTGTGTTAACGGATAACTAACATCTTATTATTATAATTTTTACATAGGTATTACCTATCCGCGTTTTGACAACCATTCATTCGTGTTTTTTATGACTTTTACGTATTATTACCGCGAACATATTTACGTATTATTAAATGAAATAAAATAAAATAAAATAAAATAAAAATAAACACTATTTTATGAATTGTTGATTTTTCGTTTAAGTAAATTCAAAGAATAAATAAAATGTCAATATCAAAATGTTTGTCAGTAAATAAAAACTCTTTGCATTGAATGAATCATTTAAAGAAATCTAAAACCTTTGGAGTTATTGTCTCTCGGGTTTGGTGAATAGTAAATTATTGCACCTTGTGTAAGTGTTTCGTGTTAAGAATACATTTTGGTATTTATTGCCAATACCAAAGTATTTTTTAAAGATATACATCCGTATGTTATAATAAATGAAACAATTCAAATAGCAGTTATATCTGTGTGCCTAGGAAATGCCACCCAGTGCAACATAGCATAAAAATGGACGATTTCTTCATACTCTAAGATTTCTTCAGTTGTACAAGTTTCGCACAACATTACAATATGTAGTTGATAGTGTTCTGCCTTTGGAACTTAAACTCGATTTTTTATTTATTCAACGAAATCTATTGTTCGGTTTTACGATACCAATGTTGTTCGAATTCAATGTAAGAACGCGTCCTGGAATGGCGCACATTAAATACGGGTTATATGAATACCCATATAAATATAACCCTTAAGTTAGTTACATTTAATTTTTTTTCATTATCTTTAGTAATCTTCTTCTTCTTTATGAACGCTTACTACGGAGCCCTAAAAACCGCTGGTTTCTACTTTGTGCATTTTTTATTTGAAGCAACCATGTTTGTTTACACCATTTTCTATTACCCCCTACGAGGGTTGAAAAACATTGATTTACATTAATTAATGACCGGTCATGACCGTATCCGAGATTGGGTCCAATCAAGGTGACGTGCATCCTCCATCCGGACACAAGCAAAATTTTCCGCTGACTGTGATGGTAGTAGGAGAATTTCAAATATTGTCAGGTTATTATAAAGGTCATAATCAACTTAAATCGAGTATTTTAGGCAAACGATTTTTTATCGAAGGAAGCAAACACTTTGTGGCTTGACATTATTACACAAATGAAAGAATATCTTTGTTTTAAACCACTTTAATACATTTATATACGTCGACCGGTTTCGGTTGAACTCAACCTTCATCAGGACAGTACAAATATAAACTGTTTATATTTGTTGTTAACTGTTGTGTTAAAAATACGTGTTTTAATTATTTACCAAAAAAAAAAATATATCTCCTGAACCAATGAAAAAATATTATGTAAATTGCTCCTTGTTAGCCTACAAAGTAAATCTTGTGCAGGCACATTAACATTGTGTTACGACACTGGCTAAGATTAATGGTGATAGCGAGTGATAAAACGTATTGTGTTATAATTAATTGATTTTATTTTATATGTTTATTACATGCTGTGTAGGTTATCAGTTATCACAGTTTTTAGTTATTGTTTTTTTAGTATAAACATGTTAAATGTCCCACATGTGGCTTATTATTTATTAATATTATTATAGCAATTTTCAAGGTTCATTGTCCGAATCGATTCCGGCTTTCATTTTAAAGTTATATTCAATAGATTAAAAAAATTAATTTGAAAATGATTAGAGAGAATAATATGAATACTAGGTCGGATATGATTATAATAATATTGACTTAGCCTGTTTGTAACAGCGTATCTATTCACAGAACAAAGCCGATAATAATGTATTCCGGTTGGCTGTCTCAAGGTTTCTCTCTTTTGATATGATTTATCATCAAACGTCCATAAGTTGGTGCTTGACTAATGACCATATTTCATTCTACTTGACGTTCTGCAGTCACATTCATGCTGTCTCAGAGGGTTTCCAGAAATCATTTCTTAAAAGTAAAACAAACCGGAACTTGTTGTCAAATGCCTTCAAGCTTTCGCCTATCACAAATTATTTTCGAACTGCTGGTAACGGAATATTACTGAGAAAATACAAAATCGAGATGGAATATGTCTGTATGTGTTCTAGAGTTTCAAATGGAGAAATGGATGTTGGATATCAACTTACTACGCACGAAATAACTTATTTTTATATCCAAATCTTCGCCAAAAATTTACCAAGAAGCCGTTAATACATTTGTTGATATTGTGGGTAACCGTTGACAATGTGGTACTAATTTTGGAGAGGAATTTTTGTGAAAGTATATTATATTGTGTTATTCGTGCAACGTGCAATCAAAAACAAGACCATGAATGTATGGCTTTACACAATTTATTTGCGTGGAATTTTAAAAATCAAAGTTAAATTTTTAACAAATATGTTTAGGAGTAATTATTAAAAACGAATCTATTTCAATGTATTAATATGTAGGATGTTTGCGGCACGTTCCAGAGTGAAGATATTATCAGTGAAGTGTATAAATGTTGCTAGAAATGGCTTCCGCCATTATTTTACCAGATCTGAACAGCCAGGATCTATCCCACCTTTCTATTTACCATCTCCTTCCCCTCCCCACTATCTTTAGCCTCACAACATACTCCAATTATTGGGGATGCTATAAAAGTGGCATCATTCGCTTGTGAGCAGTTGGGAGTGTCATGCGGTATTCAAAAATAAAACCAAATAATAAAAAACTACATATTTTACAAATGATATTTCGACTGTGTTTTGGTGAAACCCTTCAAGCCCCATTTTTGGGAATTTCACTTTAATAAGGCAAATTCTCATGTTATTATTTTATAAAATTATCTTTTTATTACTGTCTGTATCTGCGTTTTCTCCTTAAATAAATAAAATTTAAAAAATAAAATAAATGTGGTTTCTTATAGACTAGAATTTCACTTTAATAAGGCAAATTCTCATGTTATTATTTTATAAAATTATCTTTTTATTACTGTCTGTATCTGCGTTTTCTCCTTAAATAAATAAAATTTTAAAAATAAAATAAATGTGGTTTCTTATAGACTAGAATTTCACTTTAATAAGGCAAATTCTCATGTTATTATTTTATAAAATTATCTTTTTATTACTGTCTGTATCTGCGTTTTCTCCTTAAATAAATAAAATTTTAAAAATAAAATAAATGTGGTTTCTTATAGACTAGCCTCCAAAGTACAACATGGTAATGTATTTTTTGCTGATTAAAACATTTTTAAAACTGAAATAACAAAACCATAGATGAAATTGCTCAACCATCAAATCTCTCATAATTATAAATAGAATTGTAATATTTTACATCAAAATTTGGAAAATAATAAAAGAACCACTTTCACATAATTTTTAGATTTTTAATTAATTATACGAATTTGTCAATATCCGTTTATATCGTCTGAGGGTTAAATTTCTATTTTGTTTCTTGAAGGGTTTTACCAAACGTCGTTGATTTTTACAGAAATAAGTTTTCTGGTATTGAATGACACCTGTGAACACTATATTGTAAAAACATCGAAATAAGGTTTTCCTGTTTAAATATAATATGAAATTATATGTAGCAAGCCGAAAAAAAATCACAAAATAAAACAGTAACTCACTAAATGAAAATTCAACAGTGCGGGAGGGGGTTTATAATTAACTGCTATGGCTTACAATACTACCGATCTGTGAGGTCGTTTCTCTCGTGACGTCTTTGCACTTGTGCCGAGTCAGCTGACGCCGTGATCCTGTGTATTAATTTCATCTGTTTTTGCTTTTTGTTATGGAAGATAGTGAGGGGGTCATTAGCCTTGCGTGTATTACAAAGCGTCACATCATTTCAATGAAAAATTCAGTAGACAATAATTGCAATAATGTTATAACACTGTCAAAATGTATTAAGGAAGTCAATGATCGAATGATCATTATCAGTGGAATGGTCTAAATCTTCTATAAATGTTAAAAAAAAACAAAAGTTCCCGGTTTCCGAATTACCAGAAATTATTGCTTTTCTTACTTTATAAGCGGAAGATTTTTGCATGTGCAATGATAAAGGACTTATTTATAGGCGTTTTACACGCGATTTCTTTTCGTGCAGGCACCATAGTAAAGTTCGTCTTTCCGTAATTATGGATTCGGTTTTGAAAATAGAACTTTTTGTATTTTCAATACTAATTTAGCGCGCAGTATTTAACAACTGCCACTGTTTTATGTATTGTTTTACGTATAATGTAGATTAATGATAATTTTACATATGGGTCTCGATGTGGTTTCTAAATGGCGATAGTTATTGAAATAAGAATCGTGTAAAGCTAGCTTTACTAAATAACCGGTTAATATATACACTAATCAACACTTGTTCGAAGGAGTGTTATATAATATTTTAGGTTCCAGAATTCACTACGTTTTTTTAAATAAATAATTCAATGAATTTCTTGAAACCCACTTAGGATTACAACAAAGCTATCGTACCCTTCATACAAATCACACCCTCCCAAACTAAAGTAACCCGTCCCCCCAATGTAGATATTTATTACATTAAATGCCCGCCATGTTTTTCACTCACTTCTTCACACCCTCTCCTCCACAACACACCCGTTCTCCCAATACATTTTTTTTAAAGTACAAACAATGTACATGTTTATATGTTTATAAAACTATTAGCACACACGAAGATGTGAGCTAACTTAAGATTAATAAATAAATAAAATAAATAAATAAATAAAGCGAAAAAATATTCCGGGGTTACGAATAACCTGATAACACTTGAAAATCTCCCACTACCTTCGAAACGGAATATGGTGCATGCGCAATGATGGTGGACCTAGCCAGCTGAGGAATTGAACCCACGACGTCTGGGTGGGAACTGCGTGAAGAGGCCAATGGAGGAAGATGATTAGGGGGTTAAACAGCGGTTACAGCCCTTGAGGTGATTTCTCACGAAAACGTCGCTATATAAATTAGCCAAATCTTATTATTAAAACCCCCTCCCCGACCCCCTTATATACGCTCTCGCTCGTTATTGTCTCAGTATTCCCTAATACTATGAAAACCTCAAAATACATATTACGAAAACAATCCCAGAAGTTTGATAGTAATTTAATTTAATATTGTTATTATTTTTAATTATTTCATAAATATTCTAAATGCCTTGCAACACCAGCGACGGTTTGCTTTGCGCTGGTACAAAATAATCTAATATGTTTCTTGAAATTACGCGTTAGCGTAGCTACTAGTAATAATTTACAATAATTAATACAACACTTGATGCCCACTTGTCTGTCCCAACAACAAAAGATTTTAGAGTAATTATCAATTATTAAGACGAGACCTTCTCAAATAGGTATAATTTATATAATTAAATACCTTCAATTACAGATTTTATAAGTATTACCCACTTATTCCAATTCAGTATAAAGATTTTTTAAACATTAACACAACGCCAAATTCTGACTGTCTACGCTACGCGTAAAAAGTTCTAAAACATCATCAAGCATACTAATTTCGGTTGTGCGTCTGTTTGTAATTGTAACTCTGGTCTGAGCTCAGATTAGTTTTGATTTTAATTGTCATTTTCTAAATTGGATCTAATTGTGTCAATAATTTAGACAAGCGAAAAAGTACCTACCTATAATTTAATATTTTAATTGTCATTTTAGAAATTAAGCTGTGTAGATTCTTCACGGATTTCGAACCTTCGGCCTCTGAGCCGCGAGTCAAAGCCCTTAGCCCTCACTACTCTGACCCAGAGAAGGTCGTTAGTGATAACAATTTTATGGGCAACTGTCAACCACATTATGTGACGTTGGATTCAAAGAATCAACCACGTGAGAAATAACCTCAAGTTAAATTCATTGAACTCATTCGAACAATCGGAACAATTTCGTTCGTGCAGCCAATTAGAATTTTAATACCCATAATGTCTACCACAGAACACATAATCTTAAGCCCCGCATTCCCTATTTCTACCGATTTATAACAAGTTTCTCTTTAACTCTAAAAGTTTTTAAGTACAAAAAAAAATATATGTTATTTTTTAATAATATCTATACCTACATTTGTTATGCCAAAACGTTAATTATATGAAATCCCCTCGATAAATAAAAAATCGCAAAGTAAGCACCGAAAATTATTAAAAGCATGTTTTGTTCTGTTATTTAATGTGCTATAGGCATGATTAAATTCACAGTGTATCTTTAAATGCAACTAAAACATTTGTCGACAGATTTTTGCTCTTTTCAAACGAGTCTTGTTTTATTAAATATTTTCGTCATTTTCGCTTAATTATTACCGTTTTTTTTTAAATAACGCCCTCCCTCTAACATTCCTATTTACATATCTCCCTTTCAAACGATCTTTGAACGCTTTCCACGGGGCCGAAGAATGAACTTTTAAAATTGAAATTTTAAAGCAAAGGTACAAATTAATAGTATATTACATACATTTTGGCATTTTTAATTAACCAATTTATTTACCCAGATAGTAGAGAAATATTCTGTGGTCTAACGGGGAACCAAGTAGGTATGTTTACTTAAACAATATTTAAATAAATAAATAAATATTTACTTTTACGATATAATTGCTTAAAAATAGTTGGTATGTCGAGTTTTCCTGTAATTATCTAAAATATTAGAAAATAAAGCGAAAGAAATAGTAAAATAATATACATGAAAATCATAGGTTAAATGTTAATCAGTGTGTTGGTTTTGGATAAAAAGTAAAATTAAAAAAAAAATTACAACCGGTAGGACCTTAAATTTAACAAAAAGTTCACTGGTTGGAAAAACTCTAGCTTTTTAAGTATAACTTAAAGATCATTTTTTGTGTTTTTGCTATCAGAAACAAGTCAGTATTATAAATGTTTCCCTATACAATTACACCACACTGAAAAACCGACTGTACCAGAGTTTAGTAAACCAATTTAATTAAATATTTCTTAGTCGTATAAATAGTCCGGGGTAAACTTCTACAAAAATATTATTCCTTTGAAGAATATTTAATTTCCCTTACAAACAATTCAACTATTTTTACCTAAAAAACTACCTTATTTAGCTTTTCTTTACGTTTACTGTTATGTAGAATAATCCTCCGAAATTAGCGCTTTTTACATGCATAATTCTCTTAACACAGTTACCTACATGTTTCTTAAATTTCATGTTACTTTCTATATTGTGTTAGTTTCTATATTTCACATCTATGGTTCTTTTCAGGAACTTACATTCATCGTTACATACATCCCACACTGTGGGACTGTGCACCATCACTTCCAAATTCGAGGTAGGTGGACGGTCATTAAGATAAAAAGGCAAACATGATGTTTGAAGTCACCATCAAACCATTTCATCAAAGTGTTAATATCATCATTCGCAGCTACTGTAACATATGTCCATGGTATTCCCTTGACGATGAAAACTATGAAATCCGCTTACGACTTGAAGACATAGGTTCACTTAATGTATTTAGTAGTTTAACATTTTCGTTTCCTTATAAAGTATCTCTGGAACCAAGTTAACACTTTGTCTTCCATTCTAATTTTCTCCAACTTAGCAAGCAACCTAGAATGCGACACACTATCAATGAAAAATTATGTCACCCGTTTGCTTAAGACCCGAAATAGTTAACGCTCTCCCCCCCCCCTCCCCAGAAAAGCGAGATTTTAGGATCTTTTAATTTAATCTTACTAAGTCTTTTTCCTCTAAATGGGAGACCTAACAGACTATTGTCGTTTATAGGGAAAAGTATAGGCCCGATTACTGTGTCTTGTGGAATTTCATTTTCAGAAGACAGGTGGTTCACTCAATGTATTATGTAGTTTAACGTATTGTTTCCCATTTTCTAAGTAAATTTGTCTTCCAGTCCAATTTTCTCCAGCTTCGCAAGCAACCTAGAATGCGAAACACTCTCAATGAAAGATAACCTATCAATGTTCGCTCCTGTGAACCACTGTAAACATAAATCATGTATATTGTAAAAGCCTTTTTCGGCGTCTAAATAAATAAATAAATAAATAAATGTATCAACCTATCAACTATCAATGATGTCACCCGTTTTCTTAAGACCTTTCGATTTCTAGGACACGTACAGGCCAATCAAATTGATAATTTGTTCAGAAAAAAATTAAGTTACTAACATCAGGGTGATTATTTTTTTCTACTTTAAACATTCGCACACGGCCACATTTTTATAAGTATATCACTTCAGTGATGTCTATCTATGTGTATGTCAGTAACTGTTACAAATATACCTACGTAGGTAAAGTCGAGCTAAAACGTTTACGACTCATAACTCAGAGCAATGGACAAATGTATCGTACATACTGCTAATAAAATAGAACGCAATGAATATTAAAAAAAAATACTTTGAAAGGTAAAGTAAACACAGGCATTATAAATTGTTATCTTATTTTGGATGTTTTTTTCCACTAAAGACAAAAAAGTAAGCAAACGGTTACATCAACTGTAGATAATAATTTGAAAAAAAACAGATATCACAGAATTCAACTCGTCGACAAAAATGGTAGTTTTCTTAATAAGTTTTAAGTTTGCGCTGATTTAGTTCGGGTTTGATCGAATGTTTGCTTTACAAAAATATTGGATTCTCATGAAAAAAGTTTAAACAGTAACTGTTTTAATGCTTTCAGATAAAAACGTAGGTATTTTATGAAAATCTTGCAATAAGGAAATATTGAGATCTTCAGAAAAGGGAGATTTTGTTCTATTTGTTTTTTTATTATTTCATATTGTTTGAATATTATTAAAATTGATATTTGACGTGTATATGAAAACCGCCACGAATCTAAATTATTATCTAAACGGAAAAAACTTACTGATATAAAATACTGTTTATCAATTAAATATATGGTAAAATTATTCGTGTTCATGTTAAAAACGGGACTGTAGGCTTTTGACGAATGAATTGACAGAGTTCGTAACAAAGTATCAGTTAAAAGCGAATGTTTTATGAGGACGGTGGAACATGTGTACAAAAAATATTGATATTGAAATCGTGACATATTAGGAAAAGAACACGTGTTCTCCATATATTCTGAATGACTAATATTTTAACAGGATCATTTTTCTTGAATTAAAATTATTATCTCTCATATGGCCCGTGAAAAGCAATAGTGTCTGTACACTAAAATCTTGCTCTTCTCATCTCCTCTCCCCCCACAAATTCAGCCTGACAACATACCTAACCTAATTGGCAGTTGGAAATCGTATGTGGAAATAATAAAAAATAAAATCTTTAAGCCGATATAATATCCTTTGTGAATATCGTAATATCCCGTGAAATATAAGTGCCACACGAAGACTATGACATAAATAATATTTATTGTTTGTCCTAAATGTTCTCAGCCGCATTGTTTAATATTATTTCAGTCTTATCGCCAAATTTTGAAGGTTTCCACTCGTATGCGTATCCTATTTTATTTGTTAGTTTATAGTAATGTCTTGTTTACTATATAACTAAGAATAATAAAATTTGTAAATATTTACATATTATGTATCTATAAATAATGACCTTGACTGGTCGACACCGGAATTTGACGGAAACGTAGCAATACATACACACTGTTACAGTATCCTTTCGATTTACGGTGTCGTGATGGTGAAATTAAAACGGTTAAAAAAATTCGAAAATATTTGATATTTTGATTTAACGATGTTATAATATATTTTCGGTTGTAATACATAAATATGATGTTTATATTATCTACCTGGCATTGGGAGCTCCGTTGAGCATGCCATTTGTTCGATGGATTATTGACGTTTCTCACAGAACTATGAGAAAACGAGAAGCACGTATCTCTCAGTGGGGTCGTGCACGAGATGGGCATTTTTCACGTCGGCCAATTACCATTCAAGTTTCCACCTATCTTCTGGTGTAAAAGATAATCGAAGGAGCCTCTCTCCTTCCATCTAGAAGTGTTTTCGGGACTACAGGGTGAGAGACGACATCATCGTGCAAAGTATTCTTGTATTCCCTCAGTGTTGCAATCTAACCTTGAGTTGGCAAACGTAACTCTTGATCCGGGCATAAATAACTGAAATAACAAAATAGAGTAGAATTTTACAAAAATTTCGAAAATAAGATAAGTGTTATCCTTTTATGATCTCCGCATCCGAGTTGTGAAATCCTTGCATCCGGGCTATGAGGTTGCGGTGAAATTATAAATTATTTTTTGGATATACTATATGTATACCTATGTAGGTACCTGTATGTACCTATGAAGGTACCTATGCAGACGCCTATGTCGGTAGAAGGCTATTATAATTTCCATGTCTCATTACGAAAATCTTTTTCATAATCCAAAAAGTTACGTCTACGTAGGTTCAAAATCTCAACTGAAAAGCTATGCATTTTTGATGACCACTCGAGAGTTTCGTTGCTTCATATAACCGTTTTTTCTGTTTTATAGCAGTTATTTTAAACCTAAAACCTTCATGAATGGAAAATACTTTAATTTTAACCTTGAAAGAGGTTTAATGTCAAGGTTTAAAAATACATTACTCTTTCATAACTTAGTTTGTTCATGACTTTCCCTTGCATATCCCCCTCCGTTTACCTCTGCCTCTAAGCATTTCAAAATCGGGGAAACATTGCATTCTGTCAGAGTATCATTTAGAAATAATTTACAAAATTTTTGAACGAGGCGGAAAAAGAGAGGTAAGCAGTGAGAACCAGCGCTGGCCTACCGACTTAATTCCGTACTTACTGAATATATAAATACCAATAGAAATGTTTAGTGGGTGTGTCTAGCACAAAGTAAGCTCAATTTTATCTTACTTTTGTATTTGAATTTAAAATATTTGTAAAAGATTCACCCATTCAAATTAGAAATTATTAGGTCTCTATACAAAGCCTCGTCTCCATCCACAATATTACCAGACACATTAAACAAAATGTTTGTGGAAAAATGAAACATTGGTGGAAAGCTACAATGTTTTTGTTTTTGTTTTCCATAGCATACGGAAAACCAAAAACGTTGGGGCCCCGACCCAATGTTTTTGTTTTTGTCGGATGTTTTTAAAACATTTTGTCGGTGGAGATGCGGCGCACAACGGACTATAATAATATGTTATTCAAATAAACCAATCACTAGGGAGGCCAAAATGATCATATTTTGGCATCTGTAGGGTTGTCTAAATTTTCCAATATTTAATTATTGAAGACAATATTTGCGATTCTTAAACGAAAATATGAAACTAAAAATCAGAAAAGTTACGGTCACACCTAGGACTTGAACTCGGAACCCTCGTCTTGCCGGAACGCCGCTCTACCAACTGAGCAAATGGGACCCTATCTCCTTAGGTCATATTTAACTGTATCATTTATTTATTAACTTTTTGTGATCATCTAGACAGTGTCTTGTATAAATAAATCCTATTTTAATTTTAATGTTAGACATTTATTGACTTTTCCGCAAGTACAGGATGAATATTTATTTTATTGTAATATATTAATGAGTAAAACCTCAAATTTCGATATTTAATTATTGAAGACAATTTTCGTAAAATCATCGGTAATATTGTCTTTATTAATCAAATATTACATTTCGAGGTTTTACTCATAATGTAATATTTTTAATCATACATTTTTAATATTGGCGTCATCAAGTAAAAGATTTTCTTTGCTGTATTTTATATGTTAAAATACAATTATTCCTAAACTCGTGGCTGGCGAGGAATACATATTATAAAACTAACGAAAGACATTTCCCAACTTTTGAAAACGGAAATATTGATTGTTATGCAAAGGTATTTTATAGTATTTCCATGCAGAGTTCGTATGCACGTCATCATGGAGCTTTTGAAAGGAACGTACGTCGTAACTTGCTTGTTATAAAATTGATGGGAAACAGTGATCATTCTTCTATAATTAACGGGACCTCTATAATTACCATAAAAACGTTGTATTAATAAATACCTACATCGATTATTAAGATACATAATATTTTATTTATATGCATTCATTATTAAATATATAAAATCGAATTAAAAAGGCGATTACAAGAAATTTATTTATTTATAATATGCAAGTATTTACGCGTCGAGTCGAAAATGCCTGCAGAAATAATTATGATAGAAACATAAAATTGTATGTAAATAAAATTTTATTTATTACGTTTTGTAAATAATAAATAAACACAAAAAACTCGTTAAATAACATAATCACAAAAAGAAAACAATAGCTAGTATAATTATTTTCTGTCTTTTTCGTTTTCATGCAAGACGTGTGAGAAGGAAGATTTTTATGAACTGCTTTCAGGACGATCGTCGATGGCCTGCATATGACTGCCTGGGACTGGCAAAAATATTGATTTTAAACTTCCATCTTTCAACAGTTAATTTAGCTGAGGAACCTGCGTGTTACTGTTTTAGGATTTTGTTTGATATTAAAGGTGTTATTTTGAGAACATGCGCATCGGTATAATTTCTTATAGCTCATTTTTATCTAAGCGATAATTATTAGCACGAAACACAAAAAATAAATTTAAAAAATCTTCCGAGAAAAAATAAATGCCGCCGACGTGAAAGAATGTTTTCTATTCAAGATTTTATTTTATATTAATTTTTCTATTTATATTTGTGTTCCAGGCTAATAATTATTCCTTATAATATATAAAAAACCTTGTCTTTTAAACACCAATTTATCTTTAATAAAAAAAATCAATTTAATTTTCAACGAAGTACATACCATCATACATATATGTTATCTTATTCTTTGACATCCCTACCCAAAGTTTTGAAATTTATGAAATCACCTTCAAACAAGCACCTACTTACTTTCTTACTTCGCCTATTGAAGATATCTTATAAAATTAAATCCTTGGCAATCTTATGAAAGTTTAGTTTAGTTAGTTTAGGATAAGTTAGGATTTTCCCTATACTTCACGTAATAACTTCAATTTTTTATGTGAATTCCGTCTAAGAGATCATACTGCTCCTAACTAACTAGAGCCAGTGGAACTTTGGCATCATCAGTATGTTGTGAGACTTAAGGTAAAGGAGAGGGGGAGATTTATTTATTTATTTATTTATTAATCTTAAGTTAGCTCACATCTTCGTGTGTGCTAATAGTTTTATAAACATATAAACATGTACATTGTTTGGCAAACATAACCTTTCTTTAAATATTTCAATAAAGTCACAAAAAAAGAAACATTAATAATTGAGATAGACATATTTTCTTAATTCATTTTTAATTTTATAATATTTTCTATATTAATATTTTCTATCACAGCAATTTCCTTCGGGATTTTGTTATAGAGTTGAACGGCCTGGTACATCAGAGATTTTTGGATGCTTGTTTTTTTTCTTGTTGGCAATCTAATTTGCTTAGAATTTCTCGTCCCGTGTCCGTGTATCTCGTTATTGTAATTTATTTTTCTTTTCAGTTCCTTAGACATCATCCCTATGTTAATTTTATGTATAAAAATAAGTACATTCAAATACACAGTTTGCTTCACCGTCAAAATATTCAGCTCCTTTAACATGTCTATGTCTGTATATGTTGCGCTTAAGTATTATTCGCATTGCTTTATTTTGCAGTATTTGAATTTTTTTCATTTTCTCTTTATTGCAGAGAAAAAGAATACTTGAACAGTAATTAAAGTGTGGTGATATAATTGTATTGTATATTATCTGGCATGTTTCTTTATTTACTTTGTTTCTGATTCTACCAAGAAATGATTTTTTTTTGCAATTTTTTTAATTGTATAGTCTGCATTTTTTGAGAAGTTCAATTTTGAGTCTATAATAACACTTAGATATTTAATTTCTTCCACTTTTTTATGATTTCTCCATTTATAGAAACCTTTGGTTCCTCATGCGTATTTGTTCTGCCTATATGAAAGAGGAAGGTGAGGAAGTGCCTGGCTATTCGGCTCTTGCCACCAAACACGTCTAAAACTAAATGGAGGTCATTCACCATGATCACTATCAAAATTATATTTTGGATAAAAAACAAATAGGTGCCAACTTATTGTGTTAACTCTACAAGGAGAAAATTTACCGATATAAAATATTGCTAATTTATTAAAAATCTCTTCTCTTATTAGAAACAGCAGGACTATTAAGAATGAAATGACAGATTTTCTAATAAACTATCAGTAAAAAACGAATGGCGATGTAGGAACACGTGTTTATAAAAATTCAAAAATTTTCGCATTTCATTTCTAAGCGAAGTTAGGGGTCACGATGGAAGATACATATCACACTACTAGGGATTATGCGTTCAGTGGTGATATTCAATATTACATTGCGTCCGAGTCACCGCCTTACTAATGAATAATATTAAATACGAATATGTACCACTAATTGATAGGAAGACGAGAATGTTTGCGCAAAAATAAATCGCCATATAGAGTGAACATAGCCGGTCTATTGGGAAGCCGGCTTGTCCTTGACACACATGTACAATATTCACCGTTTCATACATATTTATGGAGTGGACGCTTTCATGGAGTATGGATTTAATGAACACGAATACGTTATGTAAGCTAAGACATATAATTATACAAATCCAACCACATGTATGCCGCAGTACGAACAGACTAGTCCGGTATTAATGAAAACTGATTATAAAATTTAATTATAATACCTTCGGGAATCATTACGGCACTCGGCGTCGCGGAAAAGGTTTTTTGTTTATGAGAAAAATGTTAGGTATTTTTACAATCTTTCTAGATAAATGTAGCATTAAGAAAATTGGTTTCTTGAAATTAAGGTTAAGGTACTGAAAAAATACAAAAACAAATATAAATAACACGGAAATTGTGTTATTTTAGTGATTTCTCTAAATAGTATAAAATAAAGTAGTCAATTTCCATAGGGTTTTCACTATCATTTAGAGAATTTCTTCCGGGAGGTTTGTGTATAAATAATTTATGCATATTATATTTTTAGAAAGTAGATAAAATTCGATGTTTTGTAATTAAGTCGTAATCGTATACTTTCGGGCGCTTATATTGCTAACGCAAGCTAAACATCATGAGATACATAAAAATAATGTACTACGGAATTGTATATATTAAAAAGGGTTCCATGCTAACTTAACACAGTGACTATTCAACACACTTTTAAAAAATGATATAAAGTCATTGAAAACGTTGAAATTTTTTTTTATCCTAACCTATCCTAACCTAACCTACTAAACCTAGTTAATAAAGTTTTTGTTTCATCACTTTCCATGACTTTATACAACTTTTTAAGGATGTGATGAATTATCATTTTGATAATTTATCCGATCACCCTTAAAAAGGCGTACAGAAAAATCCGCGACGGTATATGTCTGTCACCTAAGGATAACTCACAACAACGCCGGGTACACATCAGCTGGTATAATTATAAAGTAGGTGTATTATTATTGATATTTTTTATGAACGTTAAAGATTATTGAAAAAATTATAAGAAGAATTAGTTGAAATTTAGGTTTACTTATTGAAAAAAATTATGTAAATTTTGTCATTTTTATATATATTTTATACTTTTCTTCACATTATGTTCTGTATTAAGTGCATATACATAAGGCGTAGGTATTAGATTCAATTAATTTAATGAAACACCTCTTCCGGAAATAATGCTGTATCTACAAAAAAAAAAAAAAATTAATTTTTTAAATGAATATTCTCTCGGGAAAATGTTATTATTATATTTGTAGAATTTAAATGATATTTTTCAGGTATGTAAGTACCTGGGTTCTAAGTACAAATCTTAAAATATGTATTAGGTGTTTTCTAATTTAATTTCATTTGATAGTGTCTAATACAAATATCTTAAGAAAGAGACAAAGTATAGAAAATATGTAAATAATAATAATCCACATTCACAATAAGCTCTCTGAAGTCTCCAAAAATAAAAATTCGTAAATAATAAAATTTTCTCTCTAAGTAGAGTAAAGTTAATAACAACTAACTTTCCGCAAAAATCCGCAGCTGAAATTTTGAATCTTTTACTACAATAGTAATAATATATTTTCTATATATCGGTTTTCTGCAGAACCCAGGTAGACAAACTGTAATTGTATTTTTTTAACCAAAAAAAAATATCAAAATTTAAATTGCTTCAAATATAATCAAGTTTGACCCACGACCATGTTCACGAAGGTTGCATAAAAGAAATTAACATTCAAATCACATCAAGATAATCAAAACCCCTCGGATTTGGCGAGTTTCCAACGAATGGATGAGCGATTGGCTTGTTCCAATTGAATCAATCGATAATTTGATATCGTGATCGGAAACTGCTTCCTGACAAATCTTAATAATTTAAATAATACGATTTTGTCGTAGATAGTCAACATAATACAGTCGGTAGTCCGCATGCCAGGGACTTGTGAACTAAAAAAATTGCTAATACGTTGAACGATAAATGAATCAAGTATTTGAGGTTACGTTTAACTAACCAAACATCATATAATTTCCACAGGGGTAGGCAGAGATGATGGACCCCCAAAGAATTTGGTGCTGGCACACACTGCTTTCTGCAATCTCATTTACATATCGTCTCATACATACCCTTCTGTTATTATAACCCTTACTTCATCTGCCATTCACATTTGCAACGTACGCTCCTCACGATTCTTTTTCGTTCATCTGCTCTAGATATGCTCAAAATCTTCTTAATCTAGTACTCATTACATCAGCCATGCATTATTTGCAATTTTTAACATAATGTCACACATGGTTTTACACACATGGATCTCATTTCTACAGCATTCAGTCTACTTTCATCCTTCCTCCGCCAGTTCCATGACTCACTGCCACACATCAGGTTTGGTATCAGCACTCCATTGTGGACCGCAAACTTCGCCTCTTTGGACATGTCGATATAACAAAAATACGTTTACGAGACGGTGACTAAAACAAGGTGTGTTGGCCCAGTCAGAATAATTATTTAGCTATTTATTATCTATCTGCCCACAGTTGTGGTGAAATGGATTGTCCGTTTTTTACAAGATTACCTAATTTTTTGTCTATCTTTTATTATCAATTTAAAAAAAAAATATTTTACACCACTTCCAAATGAGGTCAATAGACCACTAAATATATGTTTTGGTGGTCGAACTTTGTAAACAATGCAATCGGTACAATCAATTATCATAAAATATTTTTTGGTATTGTTATAAGTAGATAACACGTGTGTTTTTTTTAAACCACTATTTTATCGTAAAATATATTAATGTTTACAATACGGACCGTTTTATGTTTATAAATATTTTAGGTAATATTTTTTTACAGCTATGAAACTTACTAGAGCTTTTCAATAAATAAAGGAAACACGAAAAACTCGAACAGATGAAACATTATCTGAGATGAGACAGAATAAACCTCAGCTGACCAATAGATTTGGATTCTTCGTCTTATTTCCTCATCAATCCCGCCGGGGAATGAAAGTAGCGGGCATTCTTTGACCACATGTTCGGTGATCTGCACCGCACCGCATTCAAACGTCGCCGACTTTTTAATGCCCCATCTGTCCATCATATGGGCACAGCGACCTTATCCTATTGATGGCGGACCAGAGTTTACGAGGCAGTGAGAATATAGGCTGTCTCTCAGTAGGGTCGTGCAGGAGATGGGCATTTCTCACATCAGCCGATTGCCACTCAAGTTTCCACCTACCTTGTGGAGTGAGAGGAATTCTAAGGAAACTCCTCCTTCCATCCAGAATGGTTCTCGATACTTCAAGCGGAATGTAGTGTGAGAGACGCCTTTTTGTATTCCCTCAGTGTTGCAATTGAAATCTATTGCCTGACATTTGGCAGGGTTATCTTTTTAAGTACAGGGACCCAAGGGAGAGGTGTAGATTTTAAAGTCCAGCTGATGGTTCACACTGTGGCATTAAGTTGAACATTGACCATGGAAGTGTGAAAGCTTCTAGGCCATACTGGAGCACAGTATTCAGCTGTTGAGAAAACCAGGGCAATGGATGACGTTCTTAGGTTGTCGCATCTGCAGCTACTTCATTAACTGAAATTACAGATACAACTCAGTCTCCCAATTTGCGTCAAAATTTTTAAAGAAAAACATTTGATGTTATTCTTAAGTTTTTGAATTTTTGAAGGCTGTAAATCCACTTTGCTTTGTATAGATTTGAAAGATTTGTATACTAGTTTTGTATCTGCACTAAATAAGGTATGGTAGAAACTAACTTTCAAACTGTAACCAGGTAGTGCAAGTAATTATTCAAGGTTATAGTATCTGCTATTGTCGTGAGTGACATTCGTTTCACCCTTAGAAGTGTGTAAAAAGTTGCAGTGAAATCATTTTAAAAATACTCTTGCTTGTGTAGTGGTACATCGGACCCAAACTAGTTCGAAAAACTTTTTTGAAACTTTCGATAGTATCAATAGTGTGCACAAATACATTCAAATGTTTTTTCTTTAAAATGATTTGCCTGTGTGTACATATATTGCATAGTGCATTTCATTGCATTTAAAAACTTTAACCGTCTTATCAATTAGATTAGTCGGTGTAGTAAAAGTCAGAAGCATTGTTAAAACCGTTTTAACCAAACAAACGCCATTGTATTAAGTCAAGTTTTTCACTTTTCTAACCTTATCGGGGCTGTTAGTATTTATAAGTTATTTAAATGCCACGAGCTATATTCGAATCGCTCGTGGAAATCAGGAAATATACAGTGGTTTCGCTGAAGGACTGAAGTGGTGTCGAGGTTTTCTATAATAGCGTGGGTTGAGATCTGGCACGAGTAAGTTGACATGACTCATGACATAAGCGGTCAAGTCGTTCGTGCAACGCGGACACGACTCATGACTCGAGGCGAGTCGTGAACCTGCGACAATGAGTCGGGAAAACGACAGGCGTGGTGGTTGCTAAAATAACAACATGTATATTTATTTTATATAGTACCTAGTTATTGGTGGTGTATGAATTCCGGTGCGTTGCTTGCACTTGGGCACTGTTTACTAGAAGTAAGGTGATTTTTTTTTTGTTTATTTCGTTTAGAATATGAAAGTTGGGTAAAAAATATATTGTTTATATTTTTATAATTCTGTATTTTTACTCTCATAATTAATAAATCATTCTTGGCAAGGGTTTTAAAAGCTATATTCTAAAAAGGCTCCCTTGATTGGTCGAACTAAATCTGACGTCCAATGTACTCCGTGACACTCCGCATTAGGTTTGTACAATGTAATAACTAAACATCTCTGTGCACCTCTTTCTGTTATGCTACGTATACATACGCGAGAAGAACTGCAGAACTGAGATCAACTTATGGGAAAGGAATGAAGCAACAAATGGCTTGCAGTTGCTTCATTCCTTTCCCGTAATTCGTGGCTCGGTTCCCGTCCCGATTCGCAAATTTATACTTACCATTACGTGACGTACTTTGCAAATAAGCAGGAAAGGTTGCCGTACAGTTTTGTGTTGTGTAGTTTTGTGTTGTGTAGTTTTGTATTTTGTATTTGTATGATATGAGGTTCTGACAAAATTTTTTGTGGTTGTATTTTTAGTTTATCGATGGTTGTGACTGTGATCTTCATAAGTGTCCATTAATGCACAAAATTATTGTAAAATATGTTAATATAATGTCATTTTATATTGTAATTTGTCAGAGAACAGATCGCATCTACCAAATTGCATCATAACGCTTGTATTTTTTAGAAATCGGTATGAATTATAAGATAATAAGCTATTCGCTCACAATACACCTCAAATGACAGCGCGACCGCGACTAAAATCACCTACCCCCAAAATTAACGTTTTTGTAAAAATGAATAACTAGAACGTGAGCTACATAGGTATATGGATAATACCGTGTAAACCCCAATGCCCTGCAAATAACAAATTATAACGTTAAAAATTAATTTAAGTATGAAATTTAGATATTAAAAGAAACCCTTCATCTATTTAGACGGTTAACATTGATAAATAAGTGACTGGAATTCCTTAAGCCAGAATAAAGAAAATCTCCATACAAAATGCCTACCCAGTACTACACACGGTTACGCGTGCAGAGCACAGATGACGCAACGCACTCATCTACCTCTTACCGCTCAGGTTATTTTACAATGAAAACAAACATAAATTTATAAAAAAATACTGGTAACATTAAAGTGGACATTGATAATATTAAAAATGGACTCACATTACTTATTATTTTTTATTATTATTATTTTTTATGTGACACCTCACAAGAGTGTCCCTTCCTGTGCAGTGTACAGACAGGGGAACTATGTCACCACCCGGTTGGGCGGCGTTGTGAGGCGGAATAAGGTAGGGGCTGTAGGAAGGGATTTGTTAATGCGGGCCTTGAAGAGGCTCGGATTATAGGAGGGAGGAAAAACAGATGCCGGTAGCTCGTTCCACATACGAGCCGACTTACACAAAAACGAGTCGTAAAAACGGCCCGTTCTCATGAAGCCAACGTCAACCGTGAACGGGTGTTCAGTTCGTGTCCGTCGAGTTTCGCGCACGTGAACCGGTGCATCAGGAATCAATTCTGCTAGCTCCTTGGAGCAGGCTCCATTGAAATACCTGTAGAACAGACACAGCATGCCTACATTGCGTCTATGCATTAGAGAAGGCAATTGGTCTGTTAAGACGAAATAAGATCCTAAAAAAATATCAGTTATGGGCGTGAACGCGATTTAAGTGGGCGAAGCAAATTAGTTTCACACGCGCTCCGCTCGAATTAAATATTATAATATTTCGGGGTGCAGAGGAATGAAGTACGTTGCAATGGGGAACACCCGACACCACGAACAGTTCGAAGTCAGAGCAGCGATGAAATCCACTAGATGGTACCCATGAGTAAGGTTTGAACATGAAATGCTTAATAATGGGCGTCTTTCAAACTATGTGAATAGTAATATTAAGTTGAATGTGCATGTTTTAGGCAAATTTCGATAGAAACGTTACCTATTGCAGAAGGAGCTCATGATTTTATGATTCTTATCAGATTTCTGTAACCATACTGCTAGACGGTAGGCAGTAACTTATGACTCGTAACCGACGTGTTCTTCATTGACAGATGTCAAAGCAATACGGTATTCAATCACGAATCATTTTCATAATATCTGATCATAATTATATCTGAATATATTGACAAGATAAATAAAATATCAGTCATTTTCAATATTTATTATTATCGTTTACAAAAAGTTACATAAAACAAATAATTATGTAATGTAAAAAGCATAAGATGCAACTTTTTTTGTATAAAGGCCATCATTTATTATAATATAAGTTAGAAATAGTAAAAATAATTTTATATAAAAAACGAAAATAATTATTCAATAAATAGCATTTCGTCGAAATCTAAACGACGATTTCCAAATTGACGTTCTTTACATACAATATCTAAGATATGTGGAGGATCACGAACATTCATAGACCTTGTGACTCCAGGATCGATAAGCTCGACAAGAATGCAATCCATTTAAAAATTAGTTAATTTAATAAGCATTTTTTCTTCCCAGAACTTGTCATCTCGAAGTATACGCTCAACTATCTCTAAGTTAGATAATTACAATCATAAAAAGAGTCGTGCTGCGAAATTCTATTTAATACAGTTAAAGAAAAAATATGTCTTCTATTCTCCTTCCTTCCAGAATAACGGGTTTCTTCTCTTCCTGTGTAAACAAAACTTTTACTTTATTTACGTCAATTTTTTTTTTTTTTTTAATTTTTTTTTATTAAAAGTATACAATACAGAATATAGTATATTATATAAAGCATTGTACTCCCAGGAGTTAATAAACTCATTGCGGGAATTATACGCATTACATGAAACATATAGCTGTATGTATTAAATGGACATATGATGGGACATACACAACATTATTATTTCAGATAGTCATTAATAAGATGAAGTTTGAGCATGTTAGTTTGGGTCTTTTTACATTGACTTGCACATTTGATCTCGTTGGGTAGTTGATTATATTTTGTGTGAGCTATGTATTCCAGGGATCTTAGTCCATATTTTGTTGATTTGATTTTTGGTATATGTAGTTTGTTGTGATTTCTTGTGTTGTGTTGGTGTACGTCGTAATTGTAATAGAGTGTAGTGTTGGAATGTGCCGAGTGTTGAATTACTTTTAATATATTATTATTTTTCGGAATAACTTATTGAGTAAAACCTCAAATTATAATATTTAAATATTGAAGACAATATTAGTGATTTTTAAACGCAAATCTGAAACAGAAAAATCAGAAAAGGAAACGGTCACATCTGGGACTCGAACCCAGGACCCTTGTCTTTCCGGGACAATGCTCTACCAACTGCGCTAATGGGACCCTATCCTCATCGGTCACTTTTAACTGTATCATACTTCGAATAAGAACTACCAACGTTGTCTTCATTTTTTCACCGCACATTTTTATTGGCAACTATCTTTATGTATGATCGCAAGATTCAACCCGAACTAAATGCAATCCTAGACAGCGTCTTATAGATAAACCTATCTTATTGTTTTTATTTTCCTTTCCGTTTCCTTTTCTGATTTTTCTGTTTCAGATTTGCGTTTAAAAATCACTAACATTGTCTTCAATATTTAAATATTATAATTTGAGGTTTTACTCAATAAGTTATTCCGAAAAATAATAATTCATTTTCTAGACTTGCAGAAAAAGTCAATAGATGTCGCACATTAAAAATAAAAACAATAAGATAGGTTTATCTATAAGACGCTGTCTAGGATTGCATTTAGTTCGGGTTGAATCTTGCGATCATACATAAAGATAGTTGCCAATAAAAATGTGCGGTGAAAAAATGAAGACAACGTTGGTAGTTCTTATTCGAAGTATGATACAGTTAAAAGTGACCGATGAGGATAGGGTCCCATTAGCGCAGTTGGTAGAGCATTGTCCCGGAAAGACAAGGGTCCTGGGTTCGAGTCCCAGATGTGACCGTTTCCTTTTCTGATTTTTCTGTTTCAGATTTGCGTTTAAAAATCACTAATATTGTCTTCAATATTTACTTTTAATATAGTTTTCGTTATTTCAAAAGTGGGAATGGTATTAAAATGAAGTATTTGGGTGTTTCTGTAGATGTCTTTGACATGTGTGTCCCAAGGTAAACTGAAAATATTTCGCAGGGCTCTATTTTGGACGACTTGGACTTCTGAAATCATTTTTTTTTGTAGCAAATCCCCAGATTCCGGCGAGATATATTAGATGTGAGTGAATCATAGCATGGTAAATCGATTTTAATAGAGAGGAAGGAAGTAACCCGCGAAGTCTATATAAAACACCAGTTATATGAGTAATTTTGGATAGAACATTTTTAAATTGGTGATTCCATATGAGTTGTGAATCAATGAAAAGGCCAAGATATTTTGTAACATCAGCCCTTTCAAGGCGGTTATTATCAAGACTTATATTAAGACATACATTTTTTTATTTGCAAACAGTATGTAATGTGTTTTTTTTATGTTTAGGCTAAGTTTGTTTAATCGCAGCCAGTTTGCCAGGCAAGCTACATCACTTTCCATTTCCTTTTCAAGTTCGTTTAAATCATTATTGTGATAAAAAATCACTGTATCATCTGCATAGAGTTGTATTGACCCTTAAGTCCCCATTTAGCAATATCATTTATATATATTAAAAATAGTAATGGTCCAAGTACGGAGCCCTGAGGCACGCCACATTTTATCGTTCCCATGCTGCTTGTCCCCTTTCCAACAAAGGTCTGACAGTGTCGGTTAGAGAGGTAGCTACACAGTAACTTCAGGGGAGTGCCTACTATGCCTAGGTGTTCTAGCTTCTTTAGTAGTATCCCATGGTCAACCGCATCGAAAGCCTTTTTTAAATCTATAAATAAGCCTGCAGCATGCTTACCCTGGTCTATATGCTTTTGGAGGGCGTATACAAAATCGAAGGCAGCACATTTTGTGTTAGATTGGTTTCTGAATCCATACTGTTGGGATGCGAGTAAATTGTTTGATAGGAGATATTTAGTGAGCCTAAGCTTAATAACCTTTTCAAAAACTTTAGAGACGACAAAGAGGATGGATATAGGACGGTAATTAGAAGGATTTTTTTTGCAATCATCTTTGTAAATCGGAATTATTTTTGCTATCTTTAGTTGATCTGGGAAGATTCCACTATTCAGGGATTGATTAATAAGAAAAACAAGGTGGTCAGCTAATATATCTTTGCAAAAGTTCAGGTACACTGGTGTAATTCCATCTAAACCTGGAGATGCATTAGACTTTAGTTGAGAGATGATACTGAGAACTTCTGTTTTATTTGTTTTGGCCATGTATAAGGACTGGATTGCTTTTTGATCCGTGTTTATAGTGATAGAATCATCTGGATATGATGCAATTGTAGCTGCTAAGTTTTCCCCAACTGATATAAAGAAGTTGTTAAAAGTTGAAGCTATCTGTGTTGGGCATGTTATTTCTTCATTCTTAATGAGAAGACATTCAATTTCATCTTTCTGGGGTGTCGAGCTATTTGTTAGAATTGCATTTATTATTTTCCATGTCTGTCGCGGATTACGCAGGTTTTCTTTAAATATAGTCGTGTAGTATTTGGTTTTAGCATATCTTCTATAGTTGGTAACTTGATTTCTTGTTTTATTTCTCAGTGCTGTGAATATATCACTTTGCTGATTTTTTTTCCAGATTTTAAACGCATTGTTGCGCTGTTTGATAAGTGCATTTAATTTTGCATCAAACCATGGAGTATTACCCCTCCGTTGGTCTCCTATGCGTAAATCAGATTTATGTTGGGATGATTTTATTGCTGTTTTGATGTATTCATTAAAATTATTATAGATTTCATTGGCATTACTGGTGGTTTCGTGTGGAAAGTTGTGGGATTCTACATATGTTTTTAACATGTTTTTATCGGTTTTGGTGTTGTTTGAAAAAGAATGTATTCTATTATTAGTGTGATGTTTCAAGCTTTTTTGGTAATCTAATATCAAAATGTTATGATCACTTAGGTAGGCATCTATATTTGCAGTAGTTGAGGAAATATTTTGTCTGTTTGAGATGATATGGTCTATTAGAGAAGTAGAGGTATCTGTTACTCGTAAAGGATAGGATGTGTTACATATGAAACAGTTGTATGAGTCTAGCGTGTTGATGTATTATTTTTTTGAAGAATGTCAATGTTGAAATCACCAAAGATAAGGGTATCATCTGTACAGTTATTTAAAATAGATTCATGATATATTAAGAATTCGTTAATGTTTGAGGTAGGCTTTCTGTTTATAACATAAATATTTAACGGTTTAAAATTTCTATTACGGATATATAATTGAAAACAATATGTATGGGAAATATGTATTTGAAAATTTTTTACGACTTCAATACGTTCATAATAAAATTATATGTTTAAATCAGTTATTACTTGCTCAGAATTTTTCTCCGGTGAAATCGGTCCTTTCGGCATCGGATTATTGATATATTAAGTATTTTCGTGATTAAATAAAAACAATATTAGAAACATTATGTTAATTCACTTTTCAATCAAATTTTGTAATTATACACACGAGCGTATAAGTACGTATAGACGGGTATATACAAGTGTATAAATTACCTGCTGTAATATAGATAGAGGTGGTATATTGCTGAGTCTAGAAGCAAGCATTAATTGCAAATTTTTTCTGTGTTCTTTATTCTGCCTTTGATTTTTTTCACCCTGCTTACTAGCGGATACCTGTTCTTTTTTTCTTTGTTGCCATATGCCTTTGCCTTTGTTGTTATATGATATTGGTCGGTTTTTGTATTGATTTGTTGATGATAAACGTACCTACATGTTATCTGGGTTATAAATGTGAGAATGTTGTCGATATATTTGGGGATTCCGTATTATAGGCCAGTACACATAGCGCCAAAAAGGGGGTTGCGATCGTAATTATTCCGGTAGTCCCAATTTTTTTATATGTTTTATAAACTGATCCCATGATGTATAATCTGAATTTCCGACCATGGCGCACCTGTGCTCGCGCCACCATTTAAAAAAAAACCGGCTGTAATCGCGCCAAAATCTAGTTTTTCCAAAATATCTCATTCTCAATGCAAATTTTGGCTAAATTAGCTATATAATTAAAGTAAAACATAAAATTACCTACAACTTTTGTGAAAGCAATTTTCTTCAATCTCTAATAGGTACCGAGGTAGAAAGTCGTAAAGGTGCGTATATTTTTGAAAAAAACAAGTTTTTTGCGCGACTAGCTTTGATTTTTTGTAAATATCTCGTTTCCAGTACAATTTTGTGTAAAAATTATTGATACTATTTTTGTAGAAAATAAAATTTCATAAAATAAATAGGTATATAATTTATGTGTTTTAATTCTAATACGTATCCAAGCTCTTATCCACCAAAACCAGTTAAATTACCCAACAACAAATTTTTGAAATTCGAAAGTTTTTTTTCCATAAAACAAAAACTCTACATCGAAAGTTTTTCTCCATACAGACAATTAGTCAATCAGTCGCGCAAAAAACTTGTTTTTTTCAAAAATATACGCACCTTTACGACTTTCTACCTCGGTACCTATTAGAGATTGAAGAAAATTGTTTACACAAAAGTAGTAAGTAATTTTATGTTCTACTTTAATTGTTTAGATAATTTAGCCGAAATTTGCATTGGGAATGAGATATTTTGGAAAAACTAGATTTTGGAGCGATTTCGGCCGGTTTTTTTCAAAATGGCGGCGCGAGCACAGGTGTGCCAAGGTCGGAAACTCAGATTTTACATCAGGGGACCAGTTTATAAAACATATAAAAAAATTGGGACTACCGGAATAATTACGATCGCGAATCGGTAATTGCCCTGGAGTATTAGTAATGAAACGAACTCTTCACAAACATTTTATTGAAATATAAGAGAATACCACTCCTTAGTAAAAAAACTCCTTTTATTTTACCATAATTTATTAGATATTCCATTGTTACAACTAACATGACTGTATAATTAGAAATTAATGTAAAAGCCCAGTAGGGCGTAAGTAAATAAAACTAGGAAAACGATTCTAGTGAAGGGGCACTCTATAACATTCTGTGCCGCTGGTTGTGACAACCGGACAGACAGCCGCGTCGCGTGAAAAAAAAGATTAATAGTAAAAAAGTCTACTTGGGCTAGAAATGATACATAATAACATAACGACAATACTTTAGTGTCATCTTTTTTCTCAAGTGCCTACACATTTACGCATTTAACAATGTATTCTTTTGTATTGGTTATTATTTATATTTATATTTATTATTTATATAAAAAACCTTTACTCACTTGAGGAAGAAGTTAAATTATAAAAAACAGAAAATTTCGATAATAGATTTCAAAGTAATCGTTTGATTAAATAAAAAAATACGTAAAAGAAATGACCAGAGCGACGGGCCGGGTGACACACAACCTTACAGGCCGGAACTTTCGCGGCGTCTGAATCAATACGTAGTAACTCCTTGTCAACCCGCACACAAATATACTACGCACAATAGAGAGTTTTGAAGTACTGGCGGTCGTTTTTCGTGTATCTGGCCAGAAATTGGATTTTCGCGAGTGTTTTTATTTTAATTAATTCTTATGAATACATTAATAAAATCTCTAATCTTTTGTGAGGGAGTCGTCGGGAAGTTACTAATTCATCGTCTAGAAAAATAAAATCTGGTACTTGCCGCTTATCTTACAACATTTTACATTTAATAAAATGTACTTATCGTTTTACATAATATATTTAATTGTAAGGTCCTGTTTTTATTAATCTTAAATATAAATAACTTGCATCCCTTCGAATCCCTCTAGAAACATTTAAGATTTTAGTAATAAGCTCATCAGAAATAATTAAAATGTGAGCGTCGGGGCAAATCCCCGTTATCAGGGTATTGTGTCGCCTTAACAACGGATTGTCAATCAGACGGATCGCTCTCCTTTGCACAGATTCAAGCAGGTTAGATTGCTCATATTGCTCAAACATTTTCAAAAAAATATCTAAATTCCTTCTTGAATAGATTTAGTTTCTATTTATTTATGAGTTGAAAGGTCTTATTGCAGAAAAAGGCAAACTTTAATATGGTCCAAGGCTTTCTCACCTTTATTACCACTAAAGAATATGCACTGAATGGAAACACCTAATTAACTTGCTATAGTCCTACCGCTGAGAGCTACATTGCCACATGTCGTTCTCGTACACACGTTGTTTATAGTACAAAGAGGGGAGCTTAGAAATATCTATCTGTGGTACTTCTTCAGATTTCAGTCATTCAGACAGGAATTTCTTGTTTTGAATAGATATTTCGTGGTAGACGTTTGTACATTCTCCGCTCCAAAATCAAAATATCAGCTCCAACTTCATACTATTTGCCTCAATTACTCTAATACAAATAATTTAAATTAAAAAAGTGAAAAATTATATATGTGTAGACATAAAAAACGAACATGTACATGGTGTCCAGAAACAAGTAGTATACGCGGGAAACCGATGATCTACAATACAAAGATAACCCAAAAAAATATTTTTTTACGATATTTGATCAATCTAACCAGAAGTAAGGATTAATTGAGCGTTTGTTGCATAGTACAGTATCTATAGCAAGAATACACACACACACTATCCGTCAAATAGAAACGCAAATAAAATGAAAGTAAATAAAATTGTAGGTACATATAATTTATTATGATTAATTAAGACTCTTTGATCAGTTTCCCTAATAGGTCATAGGGGTAACATGACTGAATAGGTTAGGAACCACTAGACTGAAAAGGTTTAGTGGTTGTGCAATACTGTACACGCATGTACAGTTTAGTATGAACAACATTATATGCTTACTCATAGTTTGGTGCAAGGCTGCCCAACCCCAGGCCCGCGGGCCACAATGTGGTCCGCGAACGAATTATAAGTGGCCCGCGTGAACCATTTTCAAAAAACCCGCCAATCCGCCAATTTGAAAAAGTGTCGCGGGCCCGCGGTAAAACAAACAATGCAGCTTGCGCGCGGTCACCAGTGTTGCCAACGAAGGCGATTTATCGCTATTTAGGCTACTCAGAACGAGAATCAGCGACGAAAAAATCTAACCTCTTGAACTTACTTTTTAAACAAAAATACACCGGTTTTTGATATAATATTTTTTGCGTCCGAAATAGAATCTTGTAGCCACCCCCCCCCCCCCCATGGAATTCGAAAAATTGTTGTGGGGAATCACATGTGATGTTTTTTTGGGTGCGCGGAATTTTTTCTCAGCGAAGTTCCGTAACAACCCCCCCCCCCATAGATTTCAAATATTTTGTGGGGAGCACTCATTTTGAATTTTTTTTGTGGGGAATTATGTTTTATAGAAATTCTCTAACAACCCCTCAGAAATTCTCTAACAACCCCCCCCCCCCATGGAAATAGGAACCGTCAGGTATTCAGTGGCCCGCCAGTGATTCAAAATCGTCAATTTTGCCCAACTGTTAAAAAGGTTGGGCAGCCTTGGTTTGGTGGGTATGATTGATTCTGATAAAGAAAAGTTCTAAGTTGAAATCTGTAATTACATAAACTATATTATTGATTTCATGTCACCTGTCAATTGTCACCCGTAACTTGCCACCAACGTTGGCAGATTTGATGATAAATAGCAGTTTACGCTGAAAATTCGCGCTGGGAATTTGTATTTCATACTTTTAAGGAAAACAAAACTACAGAGTCACTTTTTTGAAAATCTACCACAGCCATAAAGTTTGCTGGCATAACCTAGTTATTTACTTAATTATATATTTATTTAAAAAAAAGTCGCCCTAGTTCTTATTTGTCCAAATGACCATAATTTGTTTAAGAAAATTATTTTTAAACGCAATAATGTTAGGATAAGGTAAAATAATTAAAAAGTAGTATTACCAATCCGTTACGATTGATTATCAGCATTTTAATTCAATTTATGTCCAAGGAGAAAAATGAGAATTTTTTCTAATTCTTATAGGTACCTTGATATTATATCTAGACGAAATGCGAAAATATTCGGATTTTCGTGAATTTTCGTGTTCCGACATCGTGATATTATCAAAATTCGTAATTTGATTCGAAATTTAGTAAAAGTTTATCAAGAAACCTGTTAATTCATTATTTAAAGCCTGCAATCCAAATCCCGGATTAACAATAATTTGAAGAGATTCATCAATTAGCAATACTCGTTTTTCTTTTTGTCCAAAATTATCTTCTTCAAGTAAGTTGTTTGTCGAAATAAATATTTACTAAGCATTTTATTTAAAATTATTAAAACTAAGTTTGTGGTTCAAATCCCGTCGACTTTTCAGAGTGGTAAATACTTTCAGTATCGCCCTGGTGAAAGATAATCCTTCTGAATCGAAACGTTGCATGAAATGGCACTCGTCGTGTTTGGTGACAAGGTCTGAATAGTCAGACACTTCCTTACACCATAACGATTGTTACTGAGGTAGCTTAGTTATGTGTAATAAATATGTATTATAATAATATATCTTTTTTTCTAATCATATGTAAAAGCACCTAATAGTAATAAATAAATAATACAGACATAGGCACAATAATATTATAATCTCGAAGGACGCACGATTAGCACGTGTTCAAGATATAGCAATAAATAACCAGTGGATGCAGACTGACTCCCCAGAGCCCAATTATGAACAAGTGTCTCGTGTTATATCATAGTAATTGCATTCTGCGAATAAATTGATTAGAATCAAGTCGAAGAAAAATCTCACGGCGAAGTGATAAATGTGGCACCCGACATGAAACGTGACAACTCACTGACGGAAAATTCTTTACAATGACATTATGTTTCTACATAATAATTATACTTAATAAGTGGTTATTATTATAAATACCTGCGGATTTATGAATGATAATTGAATATATGTGACTCCTAATATAAGAGGAAAGTGGAACATGAACATAATACTAGATTCACAAAAATGAAGGAATGCTTGTACCAAAATGTAACCCTGGAATACAACGTGCCCAAAATATTCAACATGTTACCAAGCAATATAAAAAATTGCGAATTACCTCAGAGATTCAGATATATGCTGAAAACATGTCTACTAAGCAGAGATACTCTGTATTAGTAATACTATTGATTATGGCAGTGGTTAGTGATAAATATTATGTACAAGTTGCATTGTAATTAGTAATGATATTATGTAAACATGTTATATTGTAATTGAACATGAACATCCTGTTGACAAATTGCTTAATTGCGGTTTAATGGGATTGTACTTTGAAACAGAAAAAAATTAAACTTTGTTGCTTGCTTGAAATGGTATTTGTATAATATACTAGTACTGAATAGCCAGGTTCTTCCCTACGGACCCCACCTTCCCCTTCATCCAGCCATCTCCTTTCCTTCCCCACTACCTTCAGCTTCACAATGTACCCAAATTGGGGATGCTATGGTCTCGCTGGCTCCATGCGGTTGGTAGCAAGTAATTTATTTTTATTTTTTTTATAGTGAATACCTCACAAGAGTCCCAACTGCTCCCGTCTAGAGCCAGTGAGACTATGGCATCCCCAATTGGGGGATGTTGTGAGGCTGAAGGTAAGTGGGGAAGGGAAAGAGGAAGGTGGGGAAGTACCTGGCTATTCAGATCTAGTCACTAAACACGGCTAAAGCCATTTGAAGCAACGTTTCAATTCTGAATGGTGGTCTTACACCAGGGCGATACTGGTAGTATCTTCCACTCTGGAACGTGCCGCAAATATACTATATATTATTTTAATTAATTAATTGTGAAATAACACAAATTAATCAAATAAAATTTATTTGCGCACGCCGGGTTCGAACCCGCGACCTTCGGAATGGCAGTCCAATGCGTTACCACTGGACTATGCCGGCCGTAATAAGGTAAAATTATAATATATTATTTTTGAGTTAGGACACTTGGGTGGTGTTCACAAAAAAAGTCAGTTTTTTTAAATACTACATAGGTATATGTATATATAAAATTATATATATCGACCGTTTTATATGTGGAACATTTTAAATTTAAATTATTATTTTATAGTTACTATCTGTACCCCGCCATACGTTTCTGTTGCTCAGTCTACAGTCAGTACAGGTAAAGAGACAAAAGCGCCTGTTGCTTTTACATCCAATAAATGGCGCTGTTTTTCCAAAAAGCAAGTTTAATATATAGGTAAATAAATAAATAATTGTTTATTAATATAGGTAAATAAAACCACGCGTATTAGAATGAATCGTTGTATCATAATTTCAAAGCAATAGGTGAAGAACTTTCGGAGATTTAAGATTTTGAACAAACGAACATTTACATTTTTCATTTATATGTATAGACTAGTGGGTCCGGGCAGACGTTGTCCTGTCACAGACCGCCTTCCATATATTTGATATACATGCGCAAGTCACATCCATCGTAGATATTGTTTTGACGTTTCATTTGATATAGATCATTTCAGCAGATTGTGATTATTGTTCAGTAAGATAGAAAATAAGTAAAAATGCGATTGGCACCGTTCTATACTTTTAAAACTGCCTCGAAGTATACCTTTCACAGTTTGACAGATTGCCGTACCAATACGATCCATAGAAAAATTTTCAATTTACATTTTTTATTCATCTCATATTCATGTGTAATAAACCTAATGAATATTCTTAATTAATAATGGATAAAAATTAAATATTATAAATCAGGGAAACAAAGTTTGATTCTAAGTCTAAACAATATTTTTTATTAAATTATAGTAATGAATTTTGATTTAATGTAGTGCAATTTGGCGAACAATGTTTTTTGTCAATCCGTCTTTTGCCAATATGAATACATACAATTTACACAACTTTAAAATGAATTACCCTTTTCCTATAAAAAAACCTTTAAATAAACCTTAAGATGAACCATGAACTTTAAAACCTTACGTATTATTAGATCATTGAAAAGTTCTGTAGGTCCCACAGGAATAATGTTTAATAAACCTAATGAATATTCTTAATTAATAATGAATAAAAATTAAATATTATAAATCAGGGAAACAAAGTTTGATTCTAAGTCTTAACAATATTTTTTATTAAATTATAGTAATGAATTTTAATTTAATGTAGTGCGATTTGGCGAACAATGTAATTTGTCAATCCGTCTTTTGTCAATATGAATACATAAAATTTACACAACTTTAAAATGAATTACCCTTTTCCTATAAAAAAAACCTTTAAATAAACCTTAAGATGAACCATGAACTTTAAAACCTTACGTATTATTAGATCATTGAAAAGTTCTGTAGGTCTCACAGGACATGTATGCAAACATCACAAGCTTAGGATTGTGTGTATTGGTAAGTTTATTTATAATAATATGTGTCCTAGCCAAACGTCTCTTAGTAACAGTTATTTTTTTCTTGATTACTCCTACTTATCAATTGTCTAACGAAAATGGACCACAAATGTGCATATTATTGACTAATTACGACATAATACGATAATCTCATTACATCAATGATGTATATAGATTATTTGTATTTGGTATGTATACAACCAAAAACAAATAATAAAATAAAATAATGTAATCTTTCCAAAAGTCGAAAAAAATTTAAAAAGTTTTTTCCCTTATTATTTTCTTTAGGAAGAAGCAAAATATTTATATTATTATTGAACAATTCGCTCGTAATATAATATGTTGTATACCCAAAGTTATTATAGGAACCACACGTAAAATAATTTTAGTAATAAATGAACAAATTTCCTCTAAATAATCAGTACGGAGACGGATTTCTGTTAAATGGAACAAACATGAAATTAAGTTTTGTATCAATTAATAAGGTAATTATAAAATAATTATGAAATAAGGAAAGCAATTAGTTGACATACCTACCTAGTAGATATAGAATTTTTTCTATTTAGGCTTGTGCCTCGAACTTCAAATGAATGCGTTTTCCTTGACATTAGGTCGTCAAATATAATGAAAAACAGCTGGCGTTACCTTCAATAATATTTTAAGTGTATCAAATATCTTCAAACATAAAAAGATAACGAATATCAAATTTCAGATTTAATAAAAGATCACTCGCTTTTTATTGGGCATATTAAGGTCGCCAGACAGACATACAAGTAGGTTAACTAAATAACGTAGACGTACATATTATGCGTACCTATGCAGACATTGTCTACATTACACCTAATGACTATTTGCCTACCTGTTTATTGTGTGGTACTTTATTGTAATTTACGAAAATTTTATGATATTTGACAAAAAAAAATTGGATGTTGAAGATTTACTTTCACTTTTTGAGATTATTTTTGTGGAAATACAAACTTTTGCGGTTTTCGAATACCCAGACTATGTGGAGAAAATTCTTTCAACCACCATTATGCGCATAAAATGTCAATAAATTGAGATGAATTGAACCCACGTCGGATTAGAACCAAACGCATTTGTAAACTGAGCTAGTAGCTAGTAAGTGGATTTGATTTAATTTATGTGAATACCGGGCTAAATCGTGCCTGAATACAGCTGCAAAGGAGTGGTAGGGAAAGGTTATGTAGATTTGGAAGGTTGGGAAGGATCTGGCTATTCAAATCTGTAGCCATTTCAAGCATTGTTTCTATTCTAAATGATAGTCTTTCACCAGGACAATATCGAGAGAGAGCACAGATAATTCATTACAACACAAAACAAGTTTACTCCCTGTTGAAATTGGGCAGCGTTTAATTAACAAATTAATTATTTAAAAAAAATAAGAAATTACCAAACAAACCGCATTTATTAAGAATTACAAATATTTAATGATCTAGTTCGGAAAATATAAAAATAATTTTAATGAGTGAATAAAAACAAAATCACTTTTTTTAAACTAAAAGCCGACCACGAAAAAACGCATTCCCATCACATATACCTTCTTTATATAATAACAACTAAATAACATAACTTAAACCATACAAGCTCCAATCTGTTAGACCTATTCTTAACTACTGTGCCACACGGTTATAAGATTGACGTCACAGCGCCTCTGGGATCATCTGACCACTGCCTAGTGACGACATCAATCCCCGTTAGCCTCAGACCAACCAATGAGAGGCTGAGGAGAAAAGTGTGGCACTATAGGTCAGCAGATTGGTTCGGTATGCGGGCCCATTTCAATGCTTTTCCGTGGTCAGCTGTTTGTTTTCGGACTTCGGACCCTTCAAGATGTGCCCAGGAGATTGGTGAAGTCATCAATTCGGCGATGGATGGCTTCATACAATCGACTACTAAAGAAACTGGTGTGGGCTCAAAGCCGTGGTTCAGTCGACAATGCTCCGAAGCAGTTCGACGAAAAAACGCGGCTTACCGAGCCTACAACACATCTCGAACGCCCGAAAGCAGATCAGCATACAACAAATCGGCAAAGGAATGCAAGAGAATCATCAATAGGTCAAAATTCGAACACGACCTGCAGATCAGCAAAAAGCTGGCTGCCTGCCCGCATGGCAGCAGAGCATTCTGGTCGCTTGCGGGCTCAATAGGTCGAAATTTTTGCAAACCCAGTTTGCCACCTCTTACCAGACCTGACGGCTCACTAGCAAACACCGCCACCGAAAAGGCTAACTTATTAGGGAAAATGTTTGCGGAAAACTCGACCCTCGACGACGGGGGTGCTGTTCCGCCGTCGGTTCCTCACTGCGGCTTCTATATGAAAAAGCTGAGGATCCGGCATCGGGATGTACTCCACGTCATACGGGGGCTCGATGTTAACAAAGCTAGTGGACCTGATGGAATACCTGCCCTGGTATTGCAGAGGTGTGCTGCGGAAATAGTTCCAGTTTTGACAAAGCTCTTCAAAATGTCCCTGAAGTGTGGCACTGTGCCCTCTGGTTGGAAAAAAGCGGTAATTCACCCTATTCCCAAGAAAGGTGACCGCTCCAACCCGGCCAACTACCGCCCCATAGCGATCACATCAGTTCTGTCCAAAGTGATGGAACGAGTGATCAACGACAAACTGCTCACATACCTCGAGAAGAACAAAATTATCAACGACCGTCAATACGGATTCCGGCGGAACCGCTCGTGCGGTGATCTTCTCGCGTATGTGACGCATGTTTGGGGGCGGTGCCTGGAACGTCACGGTGAGACCCAAACGGTCGCACTAGACATATCCAAGGCCTTTGACCGGGTCTGGCACAGAGGACTTGTCAACAAATTGCATTCTTACGGACTTCCCGCATCCCTGTGTACGTGGATTGCTGACTTTTTAAGGGATAGGTCGATTCAGGCGGTTGCTGACGGTTTCACCTCTTCCTCGCACTCCATAAATGCTGGCGTCCCACAGGGATCGGTTCTGTCTCCGACTTTGTTTTTGTTGCACATCAATGACCTTTTGACATGTGCACCGATTCATTGTTACGCGGATGACAGTACAGTTCATGATAACTTTTTGTTTGACAAGCCCCCAAAGGGCACACAAACTCCAACGGCTCGGAGGGCTTTGAAGCAGAGAATGGACGGTTATCTCGAGAGTATTTCCTCCTGGGGTAAAAATAATCTCGTCGAATTTAATGTTTCAAAGACCCAATCCTGTCTGATTACGTCTAAAAGGGATCCAAATGATAATCTAGTCTCCTTCAACGGAAGCAATCTTCCGAACA
This sequence comes from Hesperophylax consimilis, assembly GCF_061612785.1. Taxonomy (NCBI): domain Eukaryota; kingdom Metazoa; phylum Arthropoda; class Insecta; order Trichoptera; family Limnephilidae; genus Hesperophylax; species Hesperophylax consimilis. The sequence goes on along the minus strand of NC_142858.1, from coordinate 20,180,810 downwards.
GGCCTTCCATTGATATGCTTGGTGTAACTATAAGTGACCAGCTCAGGTACGGGGGCTCCATCGAAGCCAGAGTAAAGTTGGCCTCTCAGAAGCTGGGCGTACTGTACAGGGCCCGCAGATACTTTAATAGTACACAACTGCTCACCCTGTACAAATCGCAAGTGCGCCCTACTGTCGAATTTGGCAGCCATCTCTGGTCTGGAGCCCCAAAATACCTGAAAAAAACCCTTGACTCTGTGCAGAAACGGGCGGTCCGTTTGATAGATTCCCCAATCTTAACAAAAGGACTGCAATCTTTAGAGCACAGGCGTCAGGTAGGTATGCTGTCCTTGTTCTATCGGTATTACAATGGAAGATGCTCTGAGGAACTAGCGTCATTGATCCCTTCGGCACCGGTGCGTAGTCGGGATACACGCCAAACGCGCGCCCAACATTTGTACACAGTTGACACTTGTCACATGAGAACGGGTCGCTTCTACGATTCGTTCTTAAGTTCAACAGCTCGGCTGTGGAACGAACTGCCGGCCTCTGTGTTTCCTCCCTCCTACAACATGGGACTCTTCAAGACCCATGTTCACTCCTTCCTCTCCACAAAAAGACCCTCCACACAGCATCCCCAAAGATGACATAGGCCCTGAGGGAAATTATTTTCTTCAGGGCCTCCTGTGTGGAGTAAATATAAAAAAAAAAAGTAATTTTGTTGCCATGGATATGTATAAAAAATAAATGACATCGATTTAAACTACACAGTAGGGTTTTCACCACCAATTAGGATAAAAGCAAGATGAGAGGAGATTGGAAGAAAGTTTGAGTACGTTATATATTGTGTGTCTCTTCAGGGAAGGACGTTCAGCGCGCTGATCCACTCGCTGCTGGAGAAGGCGGGCCCCCTGAACGACGAGTATCTGCCGCTATGGTCCGGCGTGCCGGGGAGGCGCGTCTACGAGGACACACTGGCCGTTTGCAGGGAGGCCTACCCGCAGTACGTGGCCGAGATCCAGGGCACGGCCGACGGTGCCGGGGTGCCCTTTCACAAGGTCAGTCAGTCTTTGTGGAATATTGTCAATATACTTACCATTCTGTCCGTTAATTCTGATATTCTGTCGGTTTTTCACTTCTCCATCCTGTCTCTTTGATACTTTTTTCTGTATATACGTTATTAGACTTTCTGAAATGCTATCATTCTGCCAGTATTCTGTTCTGTTATTCTGAAATCCCGTCATTCAGTCATCTTGACATTCTGTAAGTTAGTCGTTAGATTCTCTTCAATGCTATAATTCTGCCAGTATTTCTTCTGTTCTGTTACAATACTATCCTGTTATCTTGTCGTCCTGGCATTCTGTGGCTTCATCACTCATCATTCCATAAATCCATCAAGCCTTTTTATCATTCCATCAATCTATCAATTTGTCACATTTATTCTAACATTCTGTCAATGGCACGTATCATCATTCGATCTTTTCGATCGATTCGACAGATATTCTGCTATTATTCTGTCAATCTATTATTACTCTTGCTGATTACTCTCGGCGCCCCCAGCGACGGCAAGTCACTGTAATGGATATGTCTGTTTCCAGTTGTTCCTGCTCCAAATGGATGACATCATCACCAACGTGGCGGGTGGCATGTCGGTCAATAACCAGCCCACCGGCTGCACCTCCATATGCCTCAACGAACCAGGGAACGTGAGTCCCAAAAAAATCTTAAAAGCTTATTAGCTGCACTAAGGCTCACGTAACACGCACTTCTTCAAGCAGTCGATATCGACAGATAAAATCTAGCATTGACTTCATCACTACAGTTTTTACTGAATAAATATATTATGTATTTCTCGGGCTGTTCAAGCAGTCTATATTCCCAGCTTTCGGAAGCAATCTTCTACCACTAGCGATTCTCATGTGTGTAAATAGGTAGATACTTGAATAACTATCTTTATATAATTAATAAACTCGACGACCGATCACATTTGAAATAATAATATTTACTGCACCATAAACCTCCGTGGTGCACTGACGCAAAATTTTCGCCGTGCATCAGCTGATTCTATTTTAGTAATAACCGTTATTGTACCGTCTTACCAGATAATGTGCTATGTGTAAAATATTAATAACTGTGTACTTATATGCATAATTTTTTTGATCATGCACATTGGCTACTGCGGCACACGAAAGGATAAAATAGCCACCATCTTTAACCGGAACCGGAACGTAATTAACAAATTTACAGAAAATGAAAATGAAATGCGGAACGCTTTGGGAGTCAGGATTAAAACAGGACTTCGAAGATCGTAATAAAAATGTTTTTTTTTTGTTATTTCAGGAAATCCTCGGTCACACTGAGGATACCCTGGCGGAGATATTGAACCACTTCTACATCCTGTCAGCGCACATCGTGCCAGACGGCAAGGGCAAGGAAGAGAAGTTCACGTCGCTTTGCTACGCGGGCCACTTGCCGGGGTATACCATGGGCTTCAACCACCACGGGCTCGTCTACACAATAAACACGATCAGCGCTAAAACACTTTACTCAGGAAAGATCCGTAAGTTACTTCACAATAGTTTTTTTCAATGATAGAAATAAGGATATTCTCTTCCTTTCTCCTTTCGTTTGGTTGAAGTCAAATAGAAAAGTGTAGGTCTTCGTTCCATTCGGGCTCTCAGACATCACCCTGTGGACAAATTCCAATTAGAAATTAATTATGTCGTCGACTTCATTTCATGCTCAACAGTCTGACGATATGGGCATTTCACCTTAAGTAAGAGCTAATAAGATAATGTATAGTTTGGTTGATAATTCAACACCTTAAACATGTCGAATGGAGAAAAGGCCACTATTTTAACGTTACAGATAAGTTGCTAGGAAGAATTTATAATCCCCCTTAGTGCTGGAAGCTATAATCGGGTGTTTTTTTCTAGAAACCTTAGAAAGATTGTTGTATGGCTTCGTAAGAATTGGAAATAGATTATGATGTATTGTCATGGCTCTACGAGGCACTACTGTTAGACGGGATTAAGTATATAGGATTACGATTACCCACTGAAGATATGCCTTCTATAGGATTTCAGATGAAAATGTGAATTCGTCATTCGTCAAAACATCGTTGATATTACATAAAACTTATAACGTAGGTACTATTAATTAAGATTACAATCAAAGAATTCTGGAATTCGACATACCTAATATGTAATCAAGACATTTTTAGGGACTCTCAAACGAAAATTTGAAACAGAAAAATCAGAAAAAGATTTGGTCACACAGAGGATTTCCTAGATGCGACCTAAACTTTTTCTGATTTTCGTTTGAGTCGCTAATATTGTCTTTAATGATTAAATATTACAATTTGAGATTTAACTCATTAATTAATGTTTAAAAAATGTTTTAAAATACCTTTTATGTCTTTAATACATGTTCAGAACAACAATCGTCTTTCGATCGGAATTGTTTCTCGTGTTCTACAGCTATTATTAGCAAGTGTGTCAAAAAGTGTCTCGCTCTTTCGTACACACTAAATAATAATAGTTAAAAATGAGACGAATGGTGCCGTGCCATTTCGTTGTGATTGTAAAAGCGCGCCAACGTAGGTACGTACGTACATTATTCAACGAAACTCGAACAAAATATTGCCAGACGGGTTTTCAAACTTTGACAAAGGATAAAACATTGGTGACATGTGGTGAAAATATGAATAGTAATTTTTTTATTAAAAAAAATGTTACCGGACAGCAAAGTGCCCAAAACATTTTTACTCCAAATGTGCTAAGGAATAGCTGGTTAAAGTTTGTCGGGTACGTGCCGATACACCCTGTATTCCATTGGGTGGCGATCACACACACACACACACACACACACACACACAGACAACACGCATTTCATTGAAACTACAGCAGTTAATATACGTAATAAATTTCGGTCTTATCCAATCGGGACTTGGCTTAGTTGATAGCGCGGTTGACTCCAGTCCCTGTCAAACCAATTTTATTTTAAAAAAAATAATTTCAAAAGACATTTTAAATGTTCACAGCAGTTAAAAGCCAGTCCAAGGGAGGAAGATTCAATCCTCAATTGAACCTTAAAAATAGATTTATTATAGCAAGGTAACTTTGTTTTCGGGGGTTCATTTTTTTCCCAATATTAATGTGTTTTCAGAGATTTCACAGAATTTTTGCAGCTGTAACAGTTTGGAACTAAAGTTATTGTGATATTTTTGATTTAGTGTATGGTGGTGATTTACAATATTGTTACAGTACGAAAATGTTTAATGTATTCTGTTGATTCAACTTCACTGATTTCAAGATTGCAATAAATATTTTTTTAACACAAGGCTGCGTCTCTACTAATGTAATTAATTAATACACAATATATGTGTGTCATAAATTGTAATTTTTAAAAATGTAATTTTAATCTATTTTTGTTCAGAATAAACAGATATATTAAAAACGTATAATTCTAAAGATTAATCACCACTGCCATCGTTATCAAAAATACTAATTTCGATTGTCTGTGTGTTCTGCCTTACTCTGTTTAAATGAACTCAAGTTTTCTTTAAATTAAGGAAAATTTTCCGAAAATGAACAAGAATTGTTCAAATTCTCCGAAACAACCCGACCTTAGTGTTATTTTCAAAATAAAAACTGTTTTTTTGAAGAATTCAAACAAGCGGTAAATACGTACCTAATAATAATATAAAAAAATTACAGAAAATTATTATAATTGCACCATTTGCAAAATTAAAACTTTTTATCAAGAATTCCCGCGATTTTTCATGAATCTGCGACAGATCTAAAATAACCATAGATTACGATTTTTTATATTTAGGAACTGATACTCTAAGCATTTCCTCGTAATTTTTTCAAATAAAAAAAAAGTTACACTTTGTAACTGAGGTATCGATGTAGTGTTTAGTACAATTTATTAGTAAATGGATCTTCAAGATCATGGAAAACCAACTTAATGTAAAATTATACAAAGCTAATGAAAGAGATTGACACATATTATGACAACAGCTCTGCGCTCTTTACTAGTATAAAAACATATCATTCTACTGTTAATTAATTATATTAGTGTAAGCGCTCCATTACCAACTTTTATCATAGAATATGGACGATTATCTTCATAAAACAAATACAATATCTGGGCTATAATCAATACTCTTAATTATTTAATTATATGTTAGTATTTGGACCATTTATATTTTTTTTACTATATAATACCTTATTCCGAGGACAATTATTGAGGCAAAGAGATTTAATTGTTTATTATATTTCCGTAATAGGATACTTTACTATTTGCGGTTGTAAAATAATGAGTTTTACTTGTCATTTTGTCAATATGTATCTACATAGATAGGTAGTTATTTATTCAGTGGGTTCATTTTGTAACTAAAGTATGAGTGGCCATTGCGGTTATCTATCCAGTGGTGTTCATTAAAACGTTAAAGTTTTTTCATTTATTTTTAAGTAGAAATCTTTTTCTTGTAACGTTTTATGTAGAGATATCAAATGAATAATAAATTTTCAAAGATGAAATCAAATTTTTTATTTTAATTATTTTCTGCTCGGCGTCACTGCACAAGTAAACCGATAGAAGAATGTTACGGACGTAACATACGGAGTAATCTCAATTTTCCTTACTTATGGTGAAATTGATCAAAATTTTTAAAATATCGAAAATCATTCTCTAGCAGATAATGGCCTGTTTGGGGCCTATTAGTCGAAAGATCTTGGAAATTGACCAAAGATTTTTACTTTAAAATCGGTAGATTAAATTAAAGAAAGATAAACAAAAAATAATATAGTTATCTTTATAAAAAAAAGTAAAAGTTCAAATTTTTTAAATATAAAATTTACAAACTTTAACTTCTTGGAGGGCATCTGTGATGACCACTACAACACTATTTATTGTAAGAACGGCGGCAAAAATTCATAATTTGAATTATCTATTTTTGAATTTTAGAATGTTGCGTGCATCAAATCGCATCCAAAATTAATTTTTTATATTAATTTTAGCGCGCACATTTCTGACGCGTGCGTTACTCGCCGCGGATAACCTGGCGAGCGTCGAGACGGTGCTGACGTCGGAGGGGCGCGGCGCCGCGGACGCGTGCTCCATCAACCTGACGTTCTTGCACCAGGAGGGGGCGCGTCTCTTTCACAACATCGAGCTGGGGCCGGGACAGAACAGCGGCCAGCTGGACGTCTTCACCGCCAGTCCGGGCGAGTTCATCGTGCACTGCAACAGGTTAGTCACAAGGTTTCATAATGACTCTATTGACAACAGACCTGAATTAAACCTGGCATTGGCAGAACATACTTGATGCTTAGTAAAAATTAGGTAGAAAAGTATTTGCTGCTTTCATTTAAGGGTCGTCTTAAAATTTTTAAATTTTCGAAAGAGTATTAAAAAACCAAATTATAAAATACCTAGAAGAAAACAAATTAATCTCGGATAACCAATATGGATTTAGAGACAAAATAGGCACAATAGAAGCCTTGGCATGTACAATAGATTATATACATAGCAACTTAGATCAAGGGTACAAATGCATAGAGATATATCTAGATTTAGCTAAAGCCTTTGACTCAATCTGCCACAATTCACTTTTAAAAAAATTAGAAAACATGGGTATCAAAGGCAAGGAACTTCAACTATTAAAAAGTTATATAAGTAACAGAACACAACGAGTCAAAATTAACAACCATACTAGTAAACCACTGCCGATTACATATGGAGTTCCACAAGGAAGCATACTAGGGCCCGTTCTTTTTACTATTTACATAAATGAACTTTGCAGCATGAAAATAGACGTTGAAATAGTTAGCTATGCTGATGACACAGTTTTACTTTTCAAATCTAAGTATTGGAATAATGTATATAACATAGCGAATTTGGGAATCTCGCAAGTGAAAACATGGCTAGACTCAAACATACTTACACTTAACATATCAAAGACAAAATTCACAACATACAGTATAAATAGCACGGGACAGCCAAAAAACAACACAAACACCATAAAAATACACGAATGTTTAAACACCAACATCTGCGATTGACCATAACCTTAGATGGGTACGTCACATAAAACAAATCACAAATAAACTTCTCAAAACAATACACATTTTCGTAAACATAAGAAACATATATAAAATAAAACAATTGAAAACAATATATTTTGCACTTTGCCAATCAATAATAGAATATGGAATTATTGCTTGGGAAGGAGCAACAAACTCGGCTATCAATTACATAGAAACCGCACAGAAAACGATCTTAAAGGTAATACTAAAAAAACATAGACTGACTGATACAGACTAAATATTCAACAGCTGTATACGCCAATTATACGTTAAAACACTACTAAACTACATTTTTGACAAAAAAAATTTCAACATACACAAAATAACACTAACAGACCAGTTAGACAAGCGTACAAAGAAAACATAAAAACTCCGACAGTAAATTCAAGATTTGGACAAAGACACTACCGATACCATGCCATAAAAGCTTTCAACAGTGTAAAAATTGAAATTAAAATTGAGGAAAATAAAAATAAATTCACACACAAAATTACAAAATGGATTAAAAAACAAAAAAGACAATATTAACAAAATGTAATAGCATAAAATAAAAATAAAACCTACCCGTAACACACAAAACCAATATAAACACACATCACTCACAAACACACAAGATTATATTTTAAATGTATTATTTTCTCTTTAAATGTATTATGTAGATTATATTTTCATATTATAAAATGAAGGCCTCAGCACGGGCAAGCCACCTAGTGAGGCCAACATTACTGGAAAACTTGAAATGTAAAAAATATTGTACCAAATAAAAAATTTTAAAAACACTTTTTGAAAGTCATGCTTTCAAATATTAAGATGAATTGTTGGTTTGCGTCCACACACACGTACTATGAATATGAATAAAAAACTCAATTCTTTCAGGAAAGAATATTGGATTGAATCACCGATACAACGTTGTATTTGTATGCCTTTCTTGAAATTTTAGAGATTTTAATTGAACAAAAATATTCATTCAAATTCATATTATTCCGTATGTAGGTACACGCGCAACACATAATTCGTATTAATATTATGACATATAAATTCAAAAAAGTGTTTTTTCTAAAATTAATTTAATTAGCGCCATCTATGAACGATAAATTTATGAATAATTTTCAGTTCGACTACCGATTTTCGACCACCATAATACGGACATGTGTCTAGTGTGGTAGTCGAAAAGCATAAAAAAAACTGTATACAAATATATTTTACGAATAAAGAAAAAAAAAAAAAAATTGTTAACCGAAAATAAAAAATCGTATACTCTATACCAAAAATATATCATTATGTCTTTAAAGATTAAAATTTTACACTATTAGGAATAGATTATATCATTGTTTAACAAAGTAACGACATTAAAAATTGGACCAAATTAAAAAAAAAAGAAAATATCTTTCCACAACGAACTTAATTTTCTGCACAGGGTCGTGTAGCATTCGGTTTAGGTCGATTGCTTACCAACCCATGGGACGACGGGCTAATTCTGAATAGTTTTCCCACACACTAGAAGCATATTATTCTACTAACGCATCAAAGTGCATAGTAATATGAGTATATTTTTTTCATGATACGATACCTTCTTGAAAAAACCCGATTAATTGTTTTATCAGGAGCTCTTATCTTCTACACTAGAAGCTCAATTCTCATCTTTCCAGATATCTCCGACTCAAGGTCCCCGAAGTGATGAGCGTTATGATGAATAGTAGTGACGAGCGGATGGCCTGCCTCAAGAAACATGCAAGGCCACTGAAGAAGAAAGACGTTGTGAACATGCTGTCAGACCAAACCGGGGTGACTCACAAGGTGTTCATGGAGGCGGGACCTAATGATTATGTGAAGACTATTGCAGTTGGTAAGCTCTTTTCATTCTTTCAAAATTTTACCCATTAAAGAATATATTTCTTTAAAGTGAATGAAGAGTCTGAAATTCCGAATGAGTCTGAAGGGAGTGGAAGAGAAAGATTGGGAAGGGGAAGTGCCTGACTATTTTATTTTTGGATCCAGTATCTAAACGATAATATCACCGTAAAATCAAGCAACAGCGTTCTGATTCCAAAGTGATAATCAGAGTATCTACCAGGTGCGTGTAGTTCATAAAGGTTGAAAAGCCGTGCCCACCCTTCGAAAAATTAACTAAATGAATGAAGAATATATAGAAAAATTAAAAAAGAGACTCTTTGAAAAAAATGTTTTTTCCATGAATTTAGAAAGAACTTGTTCGCTCATTTACTCAGTGACTCAACGTAACAATCAGCGGAAGATGATACAAAATAAAATGGCAATTTTAAAATGTTTAATGTACGATAAAATTCATATGCGAACTTTAAAAACTATGTATGTGTACGCTCTATAAATGTCGTAGAACACTTTACGCCACTTGTTCTACCATTGTGTTTTTCCTCCGGATCCTCATTTATTTATACACTGTCTATAAACATGGCAAGTATATAATAATAATAACAAACTCGCTCTCTCCTTGCAAATAATTTTTATTGAATTTTTAAAAAGGTGAAATAAACTCAAAGTTTCTTAGTACTTTAGGCGGAGACTATTTCATTAAGCACAACTATTAAACTGAAAAGGGAGCAAGTCATTACCTCCGCTGTGGATATAATAGCTGACCTATATATACCTGACTGCTTGACCTCTTCACATTGTTTGGGACTGTTGGGAGAATCGGGATTATAATTTTTAATCATATAACCATGCATTTTCTCACTATTTGGTTTATTTTCAGGTATCTTCGACTGCTGCGCTGGGACTTGGAGCTTGTACATCGATAAACCAAATTGTAGTGAGCCGTTAGTTGTTCTGCCATTGTTAACCAAAAATAAATGATCATCTCTAGGATGTATTATCTAGTATAAGATCGTTAACCGGTGTTAAAATATTATTTCCCACCTACATAATACAACCTTTTGGGATAATGAGGTTCCACCTGACACAAAAATGTCATGAGGTAATGGGCTCAAGAGAGAGGTGCTTTAGAATTCATTATCGCTTAATTTTACAGTTTTAGTTGGATCCTTCTTATTTCGAGAACACATTATACAACATAATTCCTACATCCATCGTTGTTCCTAACAGGAATGCTTGATTTAGACAACATAAAAACCTGCCGAAACATAGTTTTAGGTAAACAATTTTTTTTATGTAATATTATGATAAACTGTAACTGCTACTAACCTAATATGTACACAATATCTCCTAATAACCCATACAGATAATTATAATTAACATTTTTTGTACAACTGGTACTTAACAATATGTAAGAGAATAGAAATGAATAAATAAAAATAAGTTAACCTCTTAAATTATAAATGTTGAAAGTGGTTAATATATACATTCGTAGTACTGTGGGAGATTACACGCACTTTTGTATTCTCCAAAAGCGAGAACTTCTGCCTATCAGAATGCTCCAATCAAGAGAGCGACTGTATTAACCGTTGACATTTTCAACGTCACATACAGTTTAGAGACTATTTTCTGACTTATGACCTCTCTGTGCTTCTACTTTGATATATTTCCTATCACCTTTTCTAGTTGTACCATCGTAACACAATAATGTCACCTCTTGCATATTTGTTTGATACACATTATCTTCCATCATAGTTATTTATACCTATATATACTTTTACCTTTTACCATTTGTTGTCACAACTACACACGTACTTATGTATATGTAAATTTTTTTAACATTTCTCATTTAATGTAGGTACCTTTATGTGTTCTATATCTGTAATCTCTCCAATATATTGTGATGTTAAACTGGCAGACTACGAAAAATATGGGTAAATTTTTTTTTGAAATTATTTAAGAAATAAATAATTATTTAAGATAATATTCCGGTGATAACACAATCAAATTTATAATTCGAGAGGGTATATATTTATTATATTATGAATAGAAGAACCTACGTCCATGTCCAAAGTGTGGTTGTCTAAGAATATGTCTAAAAATATCGCTTTTTAGAAGAGTGAGACAATGTTAACGAATATGTATAATTGTTAGCACAGCGCTGAAGCAAGTATAAGTACAAATACTTATTTACGATTTAAGTTACTTTTATGACAACACTTATCAAATTTTATGTGTTTATAATTAGTATGCTAATCTGATAACTTAGTAGTTAACTAAAAGACATACAGAATACGAATATCAAAAAAAAAATTACATGTTTAGGTACAGCAGAATCATTTTAAAGAGATTCTTGTCTAGTGGTGTACTATATTGTAGGACTGCGGGTGGGTGTTCCAAACCACCGTGTGTTTGAACCACCATCGGTGTTCACAAATACATTCAAACATGCGCTCTTTAAAATGATTTGCCTGTACATAATATTATAGAGATTTAGTTTGTAGTTTCATACAACCTAAAATCATCAAAAATAGATACCATTCCATAATTCTGTTTCCACAGAAGGACAAATGTTAAAAAATGGTATTCACATTTGAATATTAAAAAACCTTTTATATTAATTTAATATATGTATGTATGCACCTACACATATTAAAAATGTTTGTATATAGCTTTTATAACTGTCTTGGTTATACTATATTAAAGAAACAAAACTTTTTATGCGTGTAGAATGAAGTAAATCAACTAAGTAGTGCAAATTAAATGTCTTTGGGAATTGATTATTAATAATGATAATAAAAATTTTCAGATAATTTAAATAGTGCCATTTTTGTCAAAAATCATTTCAAGGGCGTTGAAATTTTTTTTTTCCAATACTCTTATCTTATTATTAACTGATATTACATTGATAGGTTAATTAATTAATTTCTTAGCAATAATACATTAAGTACTTATTTTGCTGTATTTTGGAAAAGACAAGTTAGGCATGTATTTGTAATATTTGTTTCCAGAGTTCAGCTTCAAACTCATTACAATAAAACTTCATTAAAAAATGTGTTTGTTTTATTACTACGCATTTTAACTGATCTCTCGAATTGGAGAAATTGGAGTGTGCTTAAGGAAGTCGGGAGAGGAAGGAATTGAGGAAGAGGAAAGTATAATCACAGCTCTACATCAGGTTGTATTAGGAGTAGAACAAGTATCCAGTGGTAACATGTGGTACAAAAAATATATATTTTTAGTTTTTAGTTGAAAAAAATACCATATCAGTTTACAATCACTGGTTGAAGTCTGTCAGGTATCTACATAGGTCAGAATCCTCTTCTTGAAAGAAGTAAGCTTACTTGATCTACGAACTGTTATGTTTACCAAAAATCATAGCGGCTAGCTGCAAGCCCGTGGCTTACAGTGTTCCGCAAATGAAAGTGCGGCTCGCTGTAACTGTTACAGTGATGTGGATATCGCGTATACACTAGAGCCTGGTTTCTGGGTATGCTGTGGTTGCAGTTACAGCTGGCAGATAAGTATGCGGCTTTAGCAGTTTTATTCATATTGGAAGCTTGAAAAATATGAAAGAATACATGGTGTTCGAAAACTCACAGTACAAGTAAGAAAATGGTGAATCTATATCATAAGAGAAATAAAAAAAAAAAATTTTAGATTTGAGCACCTTGATTTACTATAAGTACATATTTTTTTGAATATTTTTTATATTATGCTGATAATTATATCTAGCAACAGATTTTTTTCAAATTCTATTTACTCAAAAACGAAAGCTCAAATCAAAAAGTTATACCACGAAATCAATTCCAAATATGATGTAGTACAAGGAATACAAATACTAATTCAAAATCGGATTGAATCAACGATAAAATATTGAATTTATATGCCTTTCTTGAAAGAATTGAGTTTTTATATGTTCAGAAACTCATAGTACCTACAAGCGGTAAAATGGTGAATCTACATCATATAGAGAACTCAAAAAACTTTTTTTTCGATTTGAGCACTTCAATTTATTATATTTAAAAAAAAATTATGTTTTTTTTTTGCATCTAAAGGTTTAAAAAATTTAGGAGCTGGGTCTAAGTTTCAGTATTTTAAAACATATAAAACAGTGGATGATTGCATCTTGCAACTGATTTACTTAGAATTGAACAAAAAAAATCTAAATTTAGACTCCATTTACTCTTTAGTTCAAACCAAAAAATTATACTAAAACATCGACTTACCAGTTTCCCTTGACTTTACCTGCTACAAATTTTTGAACATTGTGCAAATGATGCCAAAGTGGATGGATAATTAAGTTCGGTACGATCAACGAAGACAGGGCAAGTTCAAGTTCGTCAATTACTTATTGGTAAACGTAACATACGTTATAATCCACGCGATCATAGCTGACTTTAATTTGATAATCTTACGAAAAAAAACACTTTTTGCAAGTTATGCTAATAAATTATTTGATTGCCCAAGTAGATACGGAATATGAATAAATAGTTTTGTCAGTATAAAAACTTAATTCTTTCAAGGAAAGAATATAAACACATACAAATATACAAATATAAATATATACAAATACAAATTAGGAATGTATCGCTGATACGGTATTGTATTTGTATTTCTTTTTTGAAAGAATTGAGTTTTTTATATGGACCAAACTATTTATTCATATTCCATTTGTACTTGTGCAAACAAACAATTCATCTCAGTATTTTAACCTTTTCTATGCGTCATAAATTTGTATCACTTCGTTCACACGCGGGGCTATTTCTCATCAATCTAATTTATGACTTTAAACAATAATCACGCATGGATTTTAAAATTTGTTTTAAAAAATTCGTCGCTTATGTCTTGAATTATCTTTTCAAGTATAAATAAACAATCCGAACATCAATGGGACTTGATAAAAATTCGAAGTATATATATTCGTAATGTAACTGATACGGTATACCCGGGAGGCCATGTTAATATTTCAAGGATAACGATACACATGCATAAACATACCGGAGTAGAGCTCTTCAACTGTGGTGCGATGTAAGTGGTTGATTTATGGGTGCGATGTCGCGTTTGACTGGATACATGAAATATTGACACACTTAAAAAGGTTCATATAATAAAAAATAACTACACTTAAATTTACAAAAATAATGAAATAATTTTTCTGTTATTATGTCACCGTAAATATGTATCACTTAATATATTTTTTTATCGTGATAAATTTTGAAACAGTTCTCAACGCATAACGGCACATTGCACTCTAAGCACATAAATTTAGTAAGTTTTCTGACTTTGGGCTTCAGTGTTGAAGTGGCACAGACACGACACCTTCGACGAGGGTTTGTGTTTTTTGCTGAAGGGGGAACTTTAATGGGCATGTGTTTGGAAACAATTTTCGATGATAAACGCATCGAGTAATCTCTTGATGTTGTGGGACGTAAAATACTCGGCAAAGTTTTGTGATATTTCTCTAGTAATTGCTCAATCACAGCCATTTGGAAATCAGCCAAACTGACTTTTTTTGATGTTACAGTTTGGTATATTATGTAAGCATTTAATAAATACAAATCAATTATATGAAATGCAACTTTCCTGTACCATTTGAGTGACTTCCTCATACAACTTAAGTTGCTTAGCATCATATCAGCTTTGTCTACTAGACCCATGTTCTTGTTATAGTCTAGAACACATTGTGGTTTTAAAATGGGCTCTCCTGTAGATCTATTTATTTTTCCCGATGGTCCAACAGAACCATCGTGAAGAGTGGTCAGCATGTGGATTTCACGCCTATCGTGCCATTTCAAAGCTAACAACGGTGATTGGTGCTTTGATTGGATTTTCCCTTTCTTCAATTTAACAAAAGGTGCCATGCCTTTCCTATTTTTCCGAACAGTGCCACAAGCATTAGTTTTTTTTTCGTGTAAATATTTAAATAAATTTGGACTAGTGTACCAGTTGTCGCACCACAAATTATGACCCTTTCCGAAATAATCTGACAAAAGGGTGGTTACAACGCCTCCCGAAATACCAATCATTTTTTTCTGTATCAGAACCAACATAAATTATAAAATCGAGAATGAAACCCGTCATGACGTCACACATCACAAACATTTTTATTCCAAATCGGTGACGTTTAGATGGAATGTATTGCTTGAATAATAGACGGCCTTTGAAAACGATGATGCTTTCGTCAATACATAGATTTTCATGGGGCATCATAGTTGATTTCAAAATCTTTCGTGTGTGGTCAACAAGAACACGTATTTTATGCAGTCTATCAGTAGGCGTTTGAATATTACTATCACTAAAGTGGAGCATCTGTAATATTATCTGATAACGGGCATTGTCTTTCCAAATATTGGTGAAAAGATTATGGGGTTCGTACTCCAATGTTCCTCGATAGTTAAGTGTTTGTTCCTAGTCATGGCAAATGTTAACGCAATACACAACACAGCACATTTCTGAGACTGTTGTATCAACCCATTTTGTAACTCTCGATTTTGCTGTAAAATCCATCGTCCTAATTTTATATTGATTTGTTTCATCAACAATTTTTGTCATAATTTCTGTATTAAAAAAATGTTCAAAAAACATAAGTTCGGGCGTGTCTTCAGTTAACCTGGTATCTGGATTGATACCTGATGCGAAATCGTCGAATTCATAAATAATGGGTACGAAAGGGCCAGCAGTCCACAGATTTTCAACCACTTCTTCTCCTTCTTCAATGTTCATTTCGGGTTCAGAATCATGGCTTTCATGTATTTCAGCAGCTTCGCAATTATTATCCACGTCACTGTCACTAATTTCAAAATCTGAATCTATTTCTAAAGTAGCACCAAATATTTCTTCGTCATTAAGACCACGACCCGACATTTTGTATTTTGGCAATAAAAATACTTTCAAAAATTGATAAAAAGTCAAACTTGTACAACTTCACACTTGATTTTTCACTAAAAAAAAGTTTTAACCACGTATCTTTATTTGAAAATAATCTAACACTGACGAAATTTTATATTTCTTCAATAGTTTGAATGAATGTATGGAACTGAACTTATTTTAAAATATGATAAATCAGATGAATGTACACTGTAATTAAAATAGTTCATATCCACGAAAAAGCAAACAATAATTCGATAAAACAATGTAATCTACACGGCGAGCGTCTCTGTTTGAGAATCTTATAAAATGCGCCTGCGCAATAACGTGTGGAAAGACGCGGGAAGAATTCAAACTGATTCATTTTTCGCTCTGAGTTGGAAGATCCCTTCAAATCTTTGTATCGATGATTAGGATACGTATTATGGATAAATATCGTAAGATGTCAGTAGTGTAAAGATGTGAGATTTTTTAGGAGTATAAGTTTTACCGTGCTCAAACATGTTTCATACCCATAACGCCGAAGAAACTTTGCGTCGCACAGATTTGCCTCCCGCGTACAGGGCATGTACAGTGCGTCGCAGGCGTGCGTCTCCCGCAGGGATAGGGTTAAAGCATAACTTGCAAAGTTATGTATAATGTTATATATTTTTTTCCAAAAATGATTAAATTAGCGCCATCTATCAATGCATATAGTAAAATGTGTGTTCCGTTTAACCTTAAGTCCGGTAAGGTGAACAATCGAAATAATAGAAGAATATTTATGAAAAAGTTTATTCACTACACGTAATTAATAGTCCACAATAGAGTTCTGATCCAACATTAAGTTTGTTGTAGGGTTAAGTAAAATATTAATTAATTAAAAAGAAACCACTCCTGTATTTGGGTTACATAAGATATTTATATTATTCACAAAATGTTAAGAACATTAATCAATAAATTTATTTAAATCGTCAAGCATTGCGGGTCATAGCCAGGAACGATTTTTACATATGTATTATTTTTGGATTAGGAAATATAAGAAACATATATTATAATATCGTTGAATTACTTAAGTATAAAAAAAGCATTTAATTATATCAATCAAATAACATTATTGAAAAGTACTGAAGGACTATTGGGGTGCCCAAAGAATTTAAAATTATGAACTATTTTTTGAAAATTATTAGCAAAACTTTTTATGTAAATTGGCAACATTTCTAGGAATTACATGTCAATATAAGAAGTCTACACAAAAAGTCTACACAAACACCCTATTAGGTTGATATAATAATAATATATGTTCATAATATTATATTGCACAAAAAAACATACATATTATAAATATGTACAGGGAGATTCACATTAGTTACTGGAATTATTTTTTCACCAATTATAATAATTAATAATGACATAAGAATGGTATCAGTTTAAAGTTAGAAGAGATGTAGTTGGTTGGCGAGAGTGCCAAAAGGGGCGCTAGCCGCACCCGCAGCCACCAGCCGGGGGCGGTGGGGGACCCCCTGAAGAGCCCCCGAAGCCACGGAAGTTGTTGGGAGGGCGCGGGGGACTGAAACAACAAGCAATACATATTTTTATTTAAACAAATATACAACATAACTGTGAGTATTATGTAATCAATCTATAAAGCACACCGGATACGATTATTTGTCAATCGTCAATACTTTGTTCCAAAAGTCCAGATCAGGCACAAAACACTTTTACAACAAGCAAATAAATAATTAAACAGTTAGAAGAGCAATATAAAGTCATGAAATCATTTGTGACGGTAATAATTTATAATATTTGGACATTTTCATAAGTACGCAACTGCTGTCTAGCTCTCTCGTCGCGCCTCGACAATGTCTGACTATTGATGTCGACTGTCTTTGGGGCGCTTCAGAAAAAGGTAAACCGTACATACGCAATATGAATATGAATAAATAGTTTTGTCCGCATAAAAACTTAATTCCTCCCAAGAAAGGCAAATACAACATTGTATCGGTGATTCAATCCAATATTGTATTTGTATGCCTCTCTTGAAAGAATTGAGTTTTTATACGGACAAAACAATTTATTCACATTCATATTCATATTGCCTAAGTACGGGAGAAATAAAATAATTAAATTAACGCCATCTATGACCACGAATGCGGTAGATAAGAAATTAGATTTATTTTTTGTGTCCTATAGCGCATTTGCGAGATTTTTGGCATTGCATATACACTGCATAAATGGTACAATTATAACGTCTTAGGCTTTATTACCTGTAATTGTTATAAATAAATGTACAAATTATAAATAAATAAATAAATAAAGTATATTATAACAAACGTCGCGTTTAACCTTAAACCCTGTATAATGGAGTTGAAATTAACAGTACATCATTCATCGATCGATTCTTGAGCGGGATAAGTTCTAAACCAGAACATATCTATGAATAGTGTTTTAAACATATTTAGTTAATTGAATGCAAGTTGCACAGTTTTAATAATAATTTACAAGTCAAAGAGCAAATTCTATTTGCAGTTTCTTAGTAATCGTAAACATAAAAAGTTAGAATTTGTTATTATTGAAAACAGTAGTTACTTTATGGAAACATTTGGAATTATTATAAGTTGCCATAGTAATTTCGACGTTGTGAATAATTATTGTTGTTCTATGGGGGAACATAGTTCAGATGTCAATTGGATGAAATCATAATTTGGAGATATGACAAGTAAATTAGGAAAATTTCATAAAATACTCATGACATGTAATCATTATCATTAATCTGTTTGTCAGACACTTTATATCCAATCTCCAAATCTCCAGTACACGAGATATTAAAATGTCATTCAATAATTGCCTATC
Organism: Hesperophylax consimilis; assembly: GCF_061612785.1. Taxonomy (NCBI): domain Eukaryota; kingdom Metazoa; phylum Arthropoda; class Insecta; order Trichoptera; family Limnephilidae; genus Hesperophylax; species Hesperophylax consimilis. The sequence goes on along the minus strand of NC_142858.1, from coordinate 20,162,184 downwards.
GTGGAATGTCTTACATCGCAATACAATACATGTTAAAATTATTGAAAGATAAGATCAACAAATTCAAATCTATTCTCTATCTATAATATGTTACGAATACACACTAAGAAAATTTCCGCCTTGTCGATACCACATTATAGATCAAAAAATTGTAGCTGATTTAAAAATAGAAAATAATTTTTTTACTAATTTTCCTCAATGACAACCTGAATTTGGTTCCGTCATTTCCCTCTTTTAGGTATTAACAATATTTTCTTACACAATTGTGTGGTAAAAAGCAACAAAAACTTACTGAGAGAGAACTTAAAGAGTACTGCCAAGATGAATGTATGACAAAAGTTTCATAAATGCATGAATTTTGTCATTTGTTAAAGCCAATTTTAGGTACTAGTATTTTATTACTGATTTTCCTCAATGACAACCTGAATTTGGTTCCGTCATTTCCCTCTTTTAAGTATTAACAATATTTTCTTACACAGTTGTACGGTAAAAAGAAATAGAAATTTTGAGTACTTCCAAGATGAATGTATGACAAAAGTTTCATAAATGTATAGATTTTGTCATTTGTTAAACCCTCTTTTACCTGTAGGTTCTAGTAGTATCTATATTAGATGTATATGAATCCATTTTTAAAATAATTTCCTCTAAGAATAAATCTCTACAAAGAATTTTCAAAGATATTACGAAGTGAAGTTCTTACGAGTTCATAATGCCGCATTCAATTTAAGTATTCATTTCCTCAAAAAGACCCTCCACAAAGCATCCCCAGAGATAACATAGACCCTCAATTTCCTCAGGGCCTCCAATATGGAGTCAATATTTAAAAAAAGTTAAAATGAGACTTACATAGTGTCAGCATTTCGTATTATACGAGCGAGATAAAATACATGCAGATATAATTTATTATACAGGGTTTTCCAATAAGAGGTGTTATTTTGATATTCAATCGTAAAAGATCAATGGTTTCGTTGCTTGTGTGGCACGTAGCGCCGACTTGTTGAAAGTAAATGTTGTCTAGATCAATACCATCCAATTCCGGCCATAAAAAATCATTAATCATCTCTCGATAGTGCAATCCATTCACCATAACTGTTGCTCCAGCCTCATTTTCGAAGAAGTAAGGTCCAATGACTCCGCCGGACCATAAACCGCACCAAACAGTCACACGTTGAGGATAGAGAGGCCTTTCAACAATAACTCTTGGGTTTTTCGAGCCCCAGATGCGACAATTTTGCTTGTTGATGAAGCCACCGAGGTGGAAATGGGCCTCGTCACTCAAGATGATTTTCATTTGATTCACTCAAGTGAATTTTAATAATTTCAATGCGTTGTTGAAGCGTGTATCGTTAGATTTTTACTAATGGCGTAGTTTCTACTTGTCAAATGTTAAAAAATGACAGCTTCAAAAGTAACATCTACCGAAATAGCGGGCTATTCAAACTAACACCTCTTATTGGAAAACCCTGTACATGCAGACATAATTTATTATATTATCTAATCATATTATTAAAACCGCGGCATGAAAATGTATTTCACATAATTAAACAAAATATACATTTTAATTACTATCAAAAATAGTATGTCATTAACTACGCCACACAGATAAGAGGCAAAATTTTATAGCGCGGGTGCAGAATTTAAACGCAGCCTGACCTAGTCCCACGGCTAAACTGAATTAAACTATTCGGCCCTTCTAGGACTTCAAACTCTTTCAACGAGTTGGTACATAAATATATATTTATACCCCCTTACTAATAAACGTGTTTTAAATTTAACACAACTGAGAAACAAGCGTTGAACAATTGTCACAAATAACAAAGAAATTACTGTACACTAATGGTAGGTGTCAATTTGGGAGCCGGGTAAGGGTACCGTTGCTCCGGCAACCATTATTTGGATAACCAACACTTTTGCTTAGGTCGACCCAAGTGATTTTCTAAGACTTACGGCCGCTGTTCCCAACTTTTTAATCGTTATCTAAGTTCAAATCTTTGTTTTTGCTCAGCCAAGCGATTTTTAAGCATTTTGTAGGGAACGTTCGATTTGCGTTGTTCCCAATCATTTTATCTTTAAAAATCTTAAGTAGCCCCACACACTACCGCACATTACCATAGACAATAAAATGACATCAAATTAAAAACTTTCTATGTTAAATTAATATTAAAGAGTTAATTATTGTAGCTCTTATTAATACACATTACTTCTTTTAAATACCGTTATTCCTAAACTGGTATTTCATATTTTTTAAACTAACGTATATAATATATTAAAAATAAAGTGACAACTTGAACGTGATGCAACAATCGGGACTTCCCATTTGATTTGGCAGATCGACGTAAGTTTTTTCTCCGTTCGACAGCAAAACAAACCCAAACAAACCTTAAAATGGAGATCAAAGCAAAGCGTGCGAAGAACTTCACACAAAATGATAATGACAAATGCAACACAAAAAACTGAAAGGAGCGCGACTGTCGATTGTCAGAGTGACATTTAATCATTGATTCGCGGTATTTTTTCACTCTGTCGACACTTTTTGTAACTAGTTTTTTCCTTACATATTGCTAATGGCTAATCCAACTGTCCGGCTGGCTTAGACTGGGCGGCTTGCTTAAGCAATTATTGTGTGTTGGAATTACGTAGTGCAGTGGTGATTCGCTTAGAATTTGATTATTAGGATTGGGAACAGTGGCCGTAAGACTAAGTTTGGTGACTTGGCAGGTGTGCTCGGGATCATGTTGTGAGGTTTGTCCAGGTCAGTGACGGATGCGTCTGCCCAACAGCTGCCTTTACCGGATCGGAAGAGGCCGGTTAAAGGAGACCCTTTGACCTCTCCACCCCGATTCTCTTGATCCACCGTTCCTGGACATACTGTGACGCCATGATTCCTATCCACCCTTCAAATCTTTTCACTCTCAGAACTTTCTCTCCTTCCTTTCTTCAAAAAGGCCCTCGACACAGCATCGCCAAAGATGTCAAAAACGGTGAGAGAAATTATTTTTCTCAGGGCCTCCAGGGTGGAGTTAATAAATTTTGAAAAAAAACCTGATATTTACCCTACATAAACGGTTGTTTATCCGTTGCGTAAAATTTAAATCCCTAGGTAATAGGCGCATAAATTTACAAAATAAGTAACACTAAATTAGAAGAAAAATATTCATTATAAGTAAAGGATGGTATATGGAATAAGTTAAGACAAAAGACGGAAATAAATATAAGAACATAGAAACAAAGATAATAAAACATAAAGAAAGATAAGAAACATAATAATATATCAAGACATGTCTAATTTCCAGAGCCATTTTTGTGAAACGTACATGTCAACCCAAAGGTGCTTAGCAAAGCTTAAGTAGAGTTATGATTAAACCCCGGATGTGCGTGGGCTGTAAAACAATAAAATGGAGTTTTATTTTGTGGGTTTATCAGGAGATACTAATACTTATATCTCCACCAGTAAGTATTGGATTGAATTACATTATTTCCCTTTCGTATCCATATATGTTTCTTTATTAATAAATTGTCTATCTGCCTAATAGTTAATAGCGCTGTATTTTGTTCTTAATTATTAACAGTAAGTTAATAATTAAGAACAAAATACAGCGTAAGGTTCTATGTAGATACACTTTTCTTAGTAAAAAAACCTTATTTCGCATAGTTCGAGCTCTTTTAGCATCTGAAAATGATCAGTTTTAAAGCTATTGCCATAGGCCAAATCAAATTAATATGTGAGTAACTTTTCCACCTGGTTTCAACTTAAAAAGAATTCCAAACAAGTAAAAATTTGCAACAAATAATGTGACGTGCTGTTAGATTTTTAGAGTTAAACTGACAATCCAAAGGTCCCTACTTCAAGATAGACATGATAGTGTTAATAGAAAATAACCATTTACATTCCAGACTGTAAAAGCCTTCCAAATCTCACAAGCAAGAGTTCAAAGAAACAAGTAGATGGTCAGGTTTGTTATAATAAAATTTCTATGTTGCAGATTGTTGTTGCAACATGCAAGCGTCACTTTAATTTAAAAAATGCATTAATCGTCCTTGAAACTTGTGATGTACATACCCTGAGCCAGGTGGGCGGTAATCTGTAGAGTAGCGACTGTCGTTTTTGGTCAAAGTCGGATTCACCAAGGTACTAAGACTGAAAAAACACAAACAAAAAGGTTAATGCCTAAGGAAGGACACAAAAACTAAGTTTGACATAACAAAATTCAGCAACAAAATGATGACGAAAATTAAGTCAGATTTTCACAGGATTGGTTTATTTCGATTGCTTTCTTTTCCTTAATTTTCGGGCTATTTTCGTCAAGGATGAGAAAGCGAAATACGCCTCAATACCACGAAAAACGATAATAAAACAGTTCACATTTCACATCGCAAAAAAACGCTTTTGTTACAATAAATACAAGGATAGGACGCGGGGAGATACTCACAACATGTAGACGAAGTTGATGAATCCCCAGAAGAAGCGTGTAATAGAGGAAAGACTGAAAGGTTGTCTGTTACTGACCGTGCCATCTGAAGAAAAAACACATTTCTAGTTAGTACATAAATAACACACAATATTACAACTGTCACAACAATAGTGGCTCACATACCCGAATTCACGTAAACCATTTTGGCGGTATATTTGTTATCTGTGATGAGAGAAGCTCACGTTATTTTTATGTGATGAAAGAACACGTCAGTAGTGAAGGTTCTCGATACGTCAGATTTGGGACATTACAAATAATTATGTTTTGTCTCATACTTATCTGACGTTTACCATAACCAATATTAATCTGCGGATATTGTCTATGGTTTAATGTAAAGTTTGATTCACAGCTTCGCGAAGTAGTTTGCTGCGGGCTTCAAAAACAATATTAGAGCGTTAGTAAATTGACTATTTAACTTTTAATTGAATAGTTACACAATGGACGACACAAACAAATATTTTCTGCGTAAAGCGTGCAGCGGAATTTGACAAGTTAATCCAAATAATATTTTATAATAGAGCAGAATATACATTTACATATATTTACATATAAAATTTTTTGGTAATTTTTGGATAGGGCCTGACACATATGATTTGAGATTTTCACGGCCAAAAGTATTTTTGTTATTTGTTTTTGGGGTGTTATGCCGTGTTGCGCTAACTCCTTCTTTAGCCAACGTTTCGGACAGCATTGCAGTGTCCATCATCATATGTGAAGAACATAAAATCGGAGCGGAACTTACGAAGCTGACCGATGCACTGGAGCGTAACGGCTACCCAGCAAGTCAGACAAGGCAAATCATAAGAGCCAAATCTGCACCAAACGAAGACAGAATTGAACAAGAGTCGAAAGGCTGTGCCTTCCTGCCTTATGTGCACAATGTGACAGACAGAATTGCCAGGCTATTGAGAAAAGAAAATATCAAGACTGTCTTCGGAACAACAACAAAGATACAGGACTTACTGAGGTCTGCAAAGACTAAGTTTCCTCTGGAAACAGATGGAGTATATAAACTCAGCTGTTCCGGATGTGACAAGGTCTATGTAGGCCAGACAGAGCGGACTATCTCCAAAAGGATTTCAGAACACTTCAGAGCCTGTAAACTCGGCCACCCTGACAAATCGGCAATTGCCGAGCATTTGATTGACACCGGGCATTACTTTGGATTTGTTCCTGAAATCCTGGGGAGACCCAAAACTTATAGAGCACGGCTGATTACGGAGGCCATTGAAATACATAAAAATCCCGTAAACATTAATAGAGACGATGGAGCTAAGCTCAATAGTTCTTGGTATCCGGTAATTGACGGCTACACCAGAGCTAAACGAAGAAAACCACTTTAAATAAATAAAAAATAAAAAAATAATTCGTTAATGTTAGCTCAGAGGGTTGGAGCTGGCAACACGGTATCACAACCTCATACATAAGCTCACATTTTTACACAACCTCAAATAACACATCTGCCCTGATGATGGACACTGCAATGCTGTCCGAAACGTTGGCTAAAGAAGGAGTTAGCGCAACACGGCATAACACCCCAAAAACAAATAACAAAAATACTTTTGGCCGTGAAAATCTCAAATCATATTTGACGAACCTCTATGGGGAGGAAGTTCACACACTGGTACGACGATTGGAGAATCTGAGAAAGAGAAGGAACCATTTATTGGGCAGCCTTGCTTTTCTCAAGAGGTGTAAAGAAGAATCAATTGTACCAGTACACATCCAAATAAAAAGACACATCACATCCCGGAAAGCAGATAGAGTATTCCAAAGAGCGGAGGCTGCACTATTAAGGGAGAGGATCCACAATGTGCGAGGCGAGCTGGATGGAGTATCTCGGGACCTTTTCGCTCTACATCTGCACCTAAGTGCAACCCTTACCGAAGAAGACTGGAGAAAAGTTGACAACATGACTTACCAACAAGCAGTAAGATCTAAGCAGTCAACAGATGCGAGACAGAAACAAAAGTTTGAAAGGCTCAACCGAGACAAAAAAGTTGATCGAAAACAACTCGATCAAAATAAAGTTGTCATCAACATTTCGACCCTTGCGTTGAGCCCAGACGCAACTTCTGTGCTGGCAAAGGGGATGAATTTTGCAGTGGCCCCCAAAAAGATACCTGTGGAATCCATCGTATGTGGTGTAGAGACTGCACTACATACAATGATGAAAGTACACAAAATGTCAGAGGTGCAAGCAGAGGACATCCGGCAAGAGACTTGCCATATTTTGAAAAGGGCTGAAATACCCCGCCCCAATATCACGAAAGGAGAGTTTGCGGCCCTAAAAGAATTACGCGCCAATGAGGAAATCTTGGTTCTGCCAGCCGATAAAGGAAATGCCACTGTTGTGATTAATACGGCAGACTACACAAAGAAGATGGAAGACCTCTTGTGCGATTCAGGCACCTATAAGAAGATTAAAAACAACCCCACCAACAAGATTGACATAAAGACAAGGGAACTAGTGAAAGCTTCTAGCATCAGGAAAGAGGATTGGTCTAAGCTTTTTGTAAAAGCCTCTAGAACTCCTGCCCTGTACGGTCTCCCAAAAATACATAAAAAGGAAATCCCAATGAGACCGATTGTCAGCGCTATTGGTGCTCCTACATACAAACTTTCCCAATACCTCTCGAGATTACTGCAGATGCAAACTGGAAAAACCGAATCGTGGATTAAGGATTCAACAGATCTGATCAGTAAGCTTAAGAAAGTTAAGACTGAGGAAGGAGATATTCTGGTCAGCTTTGACGTCGTGTCACTTTTCACAAATGTGCCTCTAGAAGACTCTATAACAATGCTCAGGGAGATATATGAGGAAGACATTTGCAAACTTTTTGAACACTGCCTCAAAACGGGATACTTTGCGTTTCAGGGTGAACTATTTGAGCAATTGGAGGGAGTTGCGATGGGCAGTCCGTTATCGCCAGTACTAGCCAACTTTTTTATGGAGAAGTTTGAAGAAGTGGCACTCGACACAGCTTCGGCTGTCCCTAAAGTATGGTGGCGCTACGTCGACGATGTCTTCGCCATTTGGCCTCATGGAACAGAGAAACTAAACGAATTCCTGGACCATCTTAATTCTCTCCACAGCAAAATTAAATTCACAATGGAACTGGAAAACGAAGATAAAATCCTGCCTTTTCTAGATGTGGAGGTGATGCGAAAAAGCGATGGTAGCCTAGGGCATACTGTATATAGGAAACCAACCCATACGAATCGGTACTTACACGCTGATTCGCACCACCACCCAGCGCAGAAAAGAGGACTTATCCATACATTGGTGACCCGAGCGACCAGAATATGTGAAGAACATAAAATCGGAGCGGAACTTACGAAGCTGACCGATGCACTGGAGCGTAACGGCTACCCAGCAAGTCAGACAAGGCAAATCATAAGAGCCAAATCTGCACCAAACGAAGACAGAATTGAACAAGAGTCGAAAGGCTGTGCCTTCCTGCCTTATGTGCACAATGTGACAGACAGAATTGCCAGGCTATTGAGAAAAGAAAATATCAAGACTGTCTTCGGAACAACAACAAAGATACAGGACTTACTGAGGTCTGCAAAGACTAAGTTTCCTCTGGAAACAGATGGAGTATATAAACTCAGCTGTTCCGGATGTGACAAGGTCTATGTAGGCCAGACAGAGCGGACTATCTCCAAAAGGATTTCAGAACACTTCAGAGCCTGTAAACTCGGCCACCCTGACAAATCGGCAATTGCCGAGCATTTGATTGACACCGGGCATTACTTTGGATTTGTTCCTGAAATCCTGGGGAGACCCAAAACTTATAGAGCACGGCTGATTACGGAGGCCATTGAAATACATAAAAATCCCGTAAACATTAATAGAGACGATGGAGCTAAGCTCAATAGTTCTTGGTATCCGGTAATTGACGGCTACACCAGAGCTAAACGAAGAAAACCACTTTAAATAAATAAAAAATAAAAAAATAATTCGTTAATGTTAGCTCAGAGGGTTGGAGCTGGCAACACGGTATCACAACCTCATACATAAGCTCACATTTTTACACAACCTCAAATAACACATCTGCTCTGATGATGGACACTGCAATGCTGTCCGAAACGTTGGCTAAAGAAGGAGTTAGCGCAACACGGCATAACACCCCAAAAACAAATAACAAAAAAAGGGCCTGACACGCTTATTACGAATATTTTTTAGAAAAAAACTTTATATTCGCCTTAATTACTATAAAAGAAAACTTTTTGCATTTCGGGCGGCGGAAAATTATGAATTTAAATTTTCAATTGCGTTAACCAAAATTCACTTCGCGAATCGATGCGGCGGCAATCAGCTGCCATTAGGTACGTCACTGTTATGTTGGTAACCCTGATACATTGCGTAGATACGACTATGGCTAACTTCGTGGTAGACAAATGGATTTGTATCACAAACCATGTTACACAAACCTAGCGTAGCCGGTAAACTAGTTGAAAACTGGGATGTTTTTCTTGCCTTGACGCGAGCAGGCGTTATTAAGGGGCACTTTCCTTTGTATCACAAACCATGTTACACAAACCTAGGTATCCTACGAAGATAGCAACGGTCGTATTTAGCTCTTGTTAATGCATCAGTGATACCAACATAACAGTGCGTTCCTAATGTCGCCACATCGATTCGAGGAATGAATTTTGGTTTTACGCAATTGAAAATCAAAATGCATAATTTTCCGCCGCCCGAAATGCAAAAAGTTTTCTTTTATTGTAATTAAGGCGAATATAAAGTTTTTTTCTAAAAATTATTCGTAATAAGCGTGTCAGGCCCTATCCAAAATTTACCAATTTTTTAATATTTAATTAGGATTAGGGATACTTTTTTGAATTTTTGAATAAAATACGGATTTTGAAATAGTTGCCAACAACAGCTTACTGTCGCACGCAATACCAACTGTATTGGAAAAATCACTTTGAAGTTTTAAATTTAACGTTGAACAGGTAAGAATATGTTTTGAAAAATAAATAAAATTAAAGAATTAAAATAAATCGAAATCCAGGATTTTTGCGTTGATATTATAACAAACATACTTGTTTTTAAACAAACCTTAATCTTGATGTTCCTCTTGTCCGATATTGTCCAACTTTTAAATTTTTATGCTAATTATACTCATTATGTACATAGTAATAATACATACATTTTTATGACCAAAAGCATTATAGTAATTTATTTTGTATAGTAATAATTACACATCTGCCCTGATATGGACGCCGTAATGCTGTCCGAAACGTTTGCTAAAAAGGAAGTAGCCCAACATGGCAAAATACCCCAAAAATAAAATCATTTTTAAATAGTTTGATTTTGTTAAAGTTTGCACCCTCATCGTTGTTTCTAAGCCATCCGGGAGCCTTAAAAAGGCTACAGGCCAAGGCATAATATGCCTCGTTCAGATGTTTCAATTTTGGTTAATCAACTCTCTGTTGAATGTCACTACTTGAAGTATATGAAAGCATGTAGACAACTTGTGTAAATCCTCTTTCAATAAAGTGGATCCAGTTCAATTTTGTTGATCAATAAAAGTTGATCAACTACATCTGAAAAATCGAAATACTAAAACTGAACGCGGCATTATGATTATTATGAACCCGTAAGAACTTCACTTTGTAATATCTGTGAAAATGCTTTGTAGGTGATTGGTTTAGGTACTTATCGTTTTATTCTTCGTGGAAATTATTGTAAACATGGATTCATATATGTATAACTAATAGTAACTACAAATAAAAGAGGGTTTAACAAATGACCAAATTCATGCAAACTTCGGCCATTCATTCATCTTGGCAGAAAAAAATAACATCTCCAGAGTTTGCCCAAAACAAAGTGATGTAACACCCGTTTAGGGGAATAGGGGCATTTTTGAAAAACACTTCTTTATTTGTTTACAAACAAGGTCGACTGAAGTATCGTTTTATTATGTTTTCGTTAGTACTGAATCGAAGTAGACCATTCCAAAGTCAATAGTATCAATATTTTGACTTGACGATGCCATACGTAGTAATGCAAAATCATGTGTTTTTGGTTTGAAAATTTGGTCGCCTAGAAATGTTTCAGATGGTTTAATTAAATACTGCGAGTAGAATACATCTTGGCCTTTGAAATAATCGAACATTTTTTAGATAAGTCTTTTTATAAGCCCAGAAAAAAATAATTTAAAGGCCTATGAAAACTGCTTTAAAGTTCAAAATCTCCTACTCACGAACCCATTTTTGGTTATGATTTTATTGTATAGTGTGGAAAATTAAGTTATTTATAAAATGATCGAAAAAAATTAAATATTTATGCCTGAACATCCACAAAATAAAATAAAAGGCACTTTTTGGCCATGTTTTTTTCTTGCATAAATCAAAACAGGCGGATGGTGTTAAGCGGGAATTTAAACCTTATCGCAATCTACGCAGGGGTTGTTATTGATAGCGGCTCAATTTAAAATATTACACGACGTAGTGCATCGCCTTAATATGACATTTTTAGAATGTTGAGTATACTATTGTTTTGGGTTGCATATTTTAAATTATATAAAAAGGAAACTGGTACAGTTAGAAAATGAATAATGCCCCTGACAGACCACGCCATACGCGCCCTATATTCTCGTGGCTTGGCCCATTTCAGCACATCGATCGCCACATTGTATATTTAAATATTGAGAAGCCATGACAGTATAGCGCAAGTATAATATATATATATATATATATATCCCGCTACATTTGTTGCGTCCGACCCCTAAAAACTCCATAGCATTGCAGCGTCCACCGACTTACAGCGTCCGATATACGGACGCTACAATGTTTTGAGCTCAAAATTGGCCAGAACGACGCTGACCCCATGTAGAATCGTATGGCAAAAAATTTTGTGGAAGCAAAAAATCTCTCGGAATGTCTGGAAACGAATATTGAACGTTTGACATTTTGCCGACAGGTTCGCTACACAATGTATATATCGAGCAGTGTATGTTTTTATTCATTTCTACGATCTTGCCGCGTCCACGAAGTAATATAATTTTCGATACATAACGACGATCGTGCTGCGTCTACGCATTACGTCGATAGTATTGCGTCCTCGAGACCGATTACGAGTAGATATTATTTTATATACATAACGACGGTCGTGCTGCGTCCACGCATTACGTCGATAGTACTGCGTCCCCGTAGCCGCTCATGAGAATATACTATTTTTTACACATAATGACAATCGTGCTGCTTCCATGCATCACGTCGATAGTATTGCGTCCCAGTGAACGATCACGAGTAGATATTATTTTGAATATACGACGACGGTCAATATAATTTTCGATACATAACGACGATCGTACTGCGTCTACGCATTATGTCGATAGTATTGCGTCCTCGAGACCGATTACGAATAGATATTATTTTATATACATATCGACGGTCGTACTGCATCCACACATTACGTCGATAGTATTGCGTCCACGCATTACGTCGATAGTACTGCGTCCCCGTAGCAGCTCATGAGAATATACTATTTTTAACACATAATGACAATCGTGCTGCTTCCGTGCATCACGTCGATAGTATTGCGTCCCAGTGAACGATCACGAGTAGATATTATTTTGAATATACGACGACGGTCGATATAATTTTCGATACATAACGACGATCGTACTGCGTCTACGCATTACTTTGATAGTATTGCGTCCCCATGGCCGATCACGCTGAAATATTATTATGAATACATAACGACGGTTTTGCTGCGTCCGCGCATTACTTCGATAGTACTGCGTCCCCGTGGCCATTCACGAGTGCATTATTTTGTATTATTTGAGCGTTTGGTTGAGTAAATCATCAGATTTGGCAACATTGTGTTAATTTACAACGATGCCGCTTGACACTTAGAACTAAGAAGCGTCCTGCGTAGTTTTTAATGCATAACGACGATCGTGCTGCGTCCACGCATTACTTCGATAGTACAGCGTCCCCGTAGCCATTCGCGAGTACATTGTTGTATATTATTTGAGCGTTTGATTGAGTAAATCATCAGATTTGGCAACATTGGGTTAATTTTCAACGATGCCGCTTGACTCTCAGAACTAAGAAGCATCCTGCGTGGTTTTTAATGCATAACGACGATCGTGCTGGGTGTACGCGTTACGTTGGTAGTATTGCGTCCGTTCACGAATAGATATTATTTTTAATACATATCGATGGTAGTGCTGTATCCACGCATTACATCGATAGTATTGCGAACCCGTGGCCGATCTAGATAAGTATTATTTTTAATTAATGAAGACAATATTAGCGAAACTCAATCGAACATCTGAAACGGAAAAATCTGAAAAAAGCACTGTCACATTTGGGTCTTGAACCCAGGACCTTTGGTTTTCCAGGCCGTGACTCAACCAACTGAGATAATGTGTCCCTATCCGATTCGGTCATATTTACTGTAATATACTTCGACTGAGAATTATCAACAGAGTGGAAGTTACTCCCAGTATCACCCGGGTGTAAGACCACCATTCAGAATTGAAACTTTGCTCCAAGTGGCTTTAGCCGTGTTTAGTGACTATATCTGAATAGTCAGGTACTTTCCCACCTTTGTCTTCCCCACCTTTCTCTTCCCCATCGCTTCCCCTTCCCCACTTACCTACAGCCTCACAATATACCCCAATTGGGGATGCTATAGTCTCACTGGCTCCAGACTGGAGCAGTTGGGACTCTTGTGAGGAATTCAATATAAAAATAAAACATAATCTTAATTTTCTTAACGCATATTTTTATTGGCTGCTATCTTTATGTATGATTGCAGGATTCAACTCGAACTAAATACGTGAGCAGGTACCTAAGCGATTCCTTCAGAAACTTGATCAAGGTACTTAGGGTGAGAACATCTTGGAATAATTATCGATAATAACATCAAATGGAAAAGTCAAATTAACTCCACAGTAGACAGAATGAGAAAACTCATCTTTATATTTTTTCGACTTAGAAATTCTGTATCATTAAAAATACATAAAGATATTTATTTTGCACTTGCACATTCTACACTACTACAATATATGGAATCGTGGCTTGTGGTGAGGGGGGGGGGGTGCATATAAATCATGCCTACTTCCATTTGTGACAATTCAAAAAATATTAATAAAAATTATCTTAAACAAGCCGTATTACTATCCAACTATACATGTTTTCCAAGGTTTCCCCTCTCACAAAAATTTATGAAAAATACTCGTACATTAAGTACCTCAATTACATAAAGATTTCTTTGATAAAAATAATATTCGACAATTAATTTTAAGCTAAATAATTATTTATATTGGAGGACTAACCTATTAGGACTAAATTATTTATTTTTTTAATAAATTACTCCTATATATATCTGAGAAAAATTATAACAGTTACAAAAAAACTCAATTTAAAATTCTCTAATACCACCTCATAACTTTTCTTATTGTTTGATATTATTTATTTTATTTCAGGGAAATCAACAGTTTACAATGTGGTTCATTTATACATGTGTAATTTACCTAACTGAGAAATCAATTACAGATTTCCTCAATATACTATTCCATAATGTATCTAAAAATTTAAACACTATACTTAAATTTATCTAAAAAATATTAAATTTATCGAAGAAAGCAAACACTTTGTGGCTTGACATTATACAAATGAAACAAATACTTTGTTTTACACCACTTTATTTTAATTTATATTTCGTCGACCGGTTTGGATTGAACCCAAATATTGTGTTAAATAAATATAAAGTGGTTTAAAAAGAAGTATTGTTTGCTTTTTTGTCAAAAATATAACTTTATTCAAGAGGGAGATTATTATAACAGGAGATTATTAAAACAGAAAATTATTATAACATAATACTACACTATATATGTCATTACATTTTATGCAGTTTGGTATACGTTTAATACATTTTTAATTGAGTTTTCATATTTATTTTGGTGACATCGAAGATAGAATCAGAGAGAATGTTATTATACACATGTTGAACATATTCTTCTAAGACAAGAATTTTTATTTGAAATAGTTTTACAGTGTTTTTTTTTTTAAATAGATTACATGTGCGTGTGTGCCGTGTAGGTACTTTTCAATTATGTTTAATAAACTCCACATATTATGTTTCTGCTTATCATTCCCAGGTATTATTTATAAATAACCTGTTTTTATTACTTTTATTGTATTTTCTTGTAAGGTTATTAATATTTTTTACAAGCATCTGATTTATCAGAAAAGTGATTGAAATATTATGTTGTAAATATTGTAACACTAAAGATGTTAAGAAATATAAATAAAAATATTTTTATTTTAAACATAATGATAATAATAAGTTTAGCTCATTAATTAAAGTATTTCAATTTGAGGTTGAACTAATTAAGTTAAATATAAAAACAGATATTATTATATTAAATACGTAACGACGGAAGTGCTACGTCGATGGTATTGTATCCTCGTAACCGATCACGAGTAGATATTATTTTGTATACATAAAGACGGCCGTGCTGCGTCCACGCATTACGTCGATAGTATTGCGTCCCCATGGCCGTTTGTGAATTTGTACATTTTTATGTATTGTTTGAGCCCTTGGTGAAGCAAAACGCTAGATTTGGCAACATTTAGTTCATTTACAACGATGCCACGTAGCACTCAGAACTAAAAATCACCCTGCGCGGGTGGACATTTTTGTAAGATGGATTACAGTAGACGGTAAATTGACGTTCCGACCTAAAAAGGTCCGACTGCCCTCTGTAATCGAGCGAACTGGCGCGTTATGAAATGATACATTTTTACTAAGAATATCGTTGCAAAAAAAAAGTCACACGCCTGCGCCCAGTAGGTACGTTTGTATACAAGATGCAATAAGATATTCATTCAAACTTCTCACTATCAGTAGACAGTTTGTTGTCAGGTCTGGTGTGTTTCTGGATGCCAAAAAAATAAAACATATATATATATACATATATTTTTTATATACCGCACAAGAGTCTCAACCGCTCCCGTCTGGAACAGCGAGACTGTGGCATCCCCAATCTGAGTACTAGGGTAAAGGTATTGGGGAGGGGAAGAAGATGGGGAAGAGAAATGTAGAAAAGTACCTGGATATTTATATCTGGTCACCAAACACGGCAAAAGCTTAGAAATAACGTTTCCATTCGGAATGGTTGTCTCACACCAGGGCGATACTGAGAGTATATTTCACTCTGGAACGTGTTGCAAAAACACTTTATATTATGTTTAATGTATTAATTGTGAAATAACACAAACAAATAAAAATTTATTTGGGCACGCCGGGTTTGACCGTCAGATTACGAGATTTGGATTGTTAGTCGAGAGTCTTACCTCTCAACCACAGATGCTGTAATTAATTAATTAATTCACTATGTAAGAAATATTTTGTTTTGTTTATTTATTTGTTAATTTATTTATTACACCTAATAGACTTTTACATTCTAGTTTAATAGTTGAGTATCGCAGTTATTATAAATTCTTCAAAATTAAAACAATAGAGAAAACAAAATAGAATGAAAAAAAATGTTACAACAAAAGCGTATAATAAAATAAGATACATTGGTAAAAATGATAAGAAGTCTCACATAAGTCGATATTCAAAATGAACAAAAGATTGCAAAAAATATAGATGTCTATTTGTCTCGATATATAAAAGAATTAAAATAAACAATATTTATATTGATTATTTTTAAGGTGAAATATATCTCCCATATCAGAATAAGTCATGCAATCCTAAGGGGTTTTATAATATAAGGGGCATAACAACGGCCTAAATGTACCTTTTGAAACTCTCAAAACAAATCCAAGAGTCTTAAGGGCCTTATATACGGAAGACGTAAAAATGAAATCGACCTTCAAAACGCCATGTAACAAACAAATAATATACACTCGGACGCCAGAATAAATTATTCAGTATGGACGTGAAACCTTTATTAGAATAATCAGCAATATACGGAAGACGTAACAATTGAATTAGAGTGAGCGGATGTGAAACCTATATTAAAATGAACCTTCAATATATAAAAAATATACACACGGACGTGAGTATGTACGTGACGCTAGAAATGTATGAAAGTGTAATAAACATCAAAACCTGCATTATTATGAATATTAAAAAAATATGATATTAGCGATTATTGTGAGTAAAACATAGTGCAATATTCACAAAAACAATCTAAAAAAAAGAACTAGAAGTGCTGGACGCCCAAAGACGGATTTACGCACGGACGCAATAAATGTTGTGGGACCTATATATATAAGCGCAGCTCCATAATATTTTATAAGCGTGCTATAACCATCTATGATTTACTTCAAGAAACATTGAAACTTTAAGGAACATTGAATAGCTTCGGCGGAATGAAAACAGATGTCTTTCCGATTCATGTTGGTATATTTTCGAAATTTGATCAATAGTATAAACAAAAAATAAGGAAAATAATATTGAAATGCTATTATTTTTTTTATCGCTAATGCTTAGATACCATATTGCAAGAAACTTCCATGTTTTGACGAAATATTTATATTTGAGCTTTGGCAAAATGAATTTGAAAATGATTAGGGAATAAGGGAAGCGAAATTAGGATTATGCATTAATGCAGTTGGTTTTTTCAGCTAGCAATGTCATTTTCATCAATATGTGGGGAAACATCCAATTAACTATCAAGAAATAAGAAAAGCTCATAAAAAATATAGTGCTGAACTTACCGAGTCTGTGATGAGCTGTTTTCGGATATGTTCATTATCACAATCCCCCCTTTTTTGGTAATCATTCAGAATTTCCTAGAAAATTTAATTATACAAGGTAGGGGCAAAAGTAATGTCATAATGTTAATGTGCTATAGGTTTTGTAAAAGGTCATTGTGCTTTGACATTTATGTTGTAGACAGATCATGTCATGTCATGTTGTTGACAATACACATTATTATTGTTACTACTTATTTTACCAATTCCCGGTATGTTTTTTAACATGTTTTTTCAAGGTGGGGCAAAATTATTGTAATAATGTGAATTGGCTGCCATTTACTTAGAAATGAAAAAAAAAAAGTTTAAAAAGTCCAATATTTTTTCCGAAACAATTTTGTTTTTTCATTAGAAGAATTTAAACTTTTTGAAAACTGTCTAAACGTTGGAATTTCGATTTTTTTTTTCTTTTTTAAGTGTACTATCATGTAGAATCTCATTCAGAAGTTATGTACTTCCCGGACAATTTTGTATACGTATATAAATATGAAAATGATTAAATGAGGATTATGTATCATCTCATATGTATCTGAGAGTGGAAGATACTACCAGTATCGCCCTGGTGTAAGACCACCATTCAGAATTGAAACGTTGCTCCAAATGGCTTTAGCCGTGTTTAGTGACTAGATCTGAATAGCCAGGTACTTCCCCACCTTCCTCTTTCCCTTCCCCACTTACCTTCAGCCTCACAACACCCCCCAATTGGGGATGCCATAGTCTCACTGGCTCCAGACGGGAGCAGTTGGGACTCTTGTGAGGTATTCACTGTAAAAAAAAAATGTATGACGTGAAAGAACATGCTATAAAAAGCCGAAGATGCCCTAGAAAGACATGTTACAATGAAATACTTATGTAAGGAAAAATGTGGTGTATTTGATGAATAAAAAAAAAGTGGGTGTGAACAGAAGGAACCCTTAGATTGTTTGCATTAAGAGCGGATGAAGTTAAACATGACACGATCAAGTGAATCAAATAGTTGATTGAAATCTTTACTGATGCATAAATAATCGTAAAATTTTCAATGAATAAATATCCCAAAATTCAGATAGGTACTTACCTAATCTTTTCTATTGGTTCGTATTGTCTACGCTTTCTCTGTGCCCTTCTCACAATCTTTATCATTCTCTCTGGTTCCATTATGAAAACCAATGAGCTATTACTTTCCAATAATTTTGGCGTGAAACTTCTTTCATTTTTGTCAGTAGGGGGTTGCTTTCCAAAACCGCATGTAAGGAGTGTGGAATCACAGCCATAGCAGATTACAAACTTAATGCTTTGAGTTTTAAGTTTGGAGCTTGTTATTTTGGGCTTTAAGCTTGGAGCTTTAAGCTTAAACTTGTCCAAGATTAAACTTGTAAACGCTTGTACTTGTGGACAGTCCACAAGTGCAATAATTTCTCACAACATAACCTCAAAACACATTAATGTGAATTTAATGACTAAATCATATTTAAATATAGAAATCAAAATCTACTATTTAATTAATATTGTTCAACTCTTTCAAGTTTGTTCAAGTTTTAATGGTAAAAATAACTGCAAAAGTCTAGATGAATATTTAGTTTCCGGCATATAGAGTTGGTTGGTGATTCTCGTGAAGCATAGAAATTTTCCTACGTGGTTTTGCTAGATGTTAAAAAATACTTTATCCCTGCATTCAAACCTTTATTTTCATTCTAGAAATAATTTTTTTTCTTCGGTGTAATTCTAGTAAAAAATGTAACTAATTTTAAGAGAAAGTCTGAATTTTATTTGGCCATGATTACACTTAGTTTGTGAAAGCCAAAACAAATAAAAAAAAGAAAAATTAAGTATGACGAATTTTATGATTCAATGGAAGGTCTAATCTAATCCACGAATCGCAACTAAATCGCAAATGCAGCTGCACTCTCCAAAATACATAATAAGGAATTTGAGTAAAACATATTTCTACTTTTAAAAAATATGTTCATGTAGACCAGTGTTTCACCGGTGGGGCATAACACTTCAGAGGTGGGGCACCACGTTTCAGAAATGAGACACGTAGGCATTCCACATAAAAGGGAATACTCATCGGTCATACAAAAATGCCTGAGATGTACAAAACTGAAATATACGCTAAATTGTACTTTTTTTTTTTTTTTTTTAATTACAAGATAATACATTACAAAATGATAACAAAGTAATAATGTATTATTCCCAATGAGTTTATAAAACTCATTTCGGGAAAGACAACATTAGAAAGGACAAGGCAAGTAAATAAAATACATTAAAATAAATACATTAAAATAAATAAACGCAGATGTTATTATGGAGTACCAGAGAAAGATTGTCATTAATGAAACTGCTAAGGAAATATCTTTTAAGAGCTTTTGTCAATGTTTTTTTGTTAGTTGCCGGAAGTTTTAAATTACTAGGTAATGCGTTATATTGTTTATGTGCAATGTACTGTAAGGAGTTAATTCCAAATTTGGTCGTGTAAGTAGATGATGATAAATGTATTTGATTTTGTGATCGTGTTTTGTGCTGGTGTATGTCAGAATTAAAGACTGGTTTAGTGTTGGTGTGTGAGGAATGAAATTGAATTATTTGTAGAATGGCAGTTGTGATGTTATACTTTGGCAGGACTGTAAAAGGAAGTATTTGTGTCTGTGAGTATATATCTTTGACATGTGTATCCCATGGCAGATTATATATATTACGTACGGCTCTATTTTGAATTACTTGTATTTCGGAACTTTTTTTTTTGGTAATGGTTTCCCAGATACTAACTAGATAACTCAGGTGGGAGTGGATCATAGCATAATATGTTGCACGCAGTAAAGATGTGGGGAGCACACCTTGGAGTCGATAAAGTACACCGGTTATCGGGGAAATTTTGGATTTTACATTCTCAACATGGGAGTTCCACGAGAGGTTAGAGTCTATGAGTAACCCCAAATATTTCGTTACTTGAACATGTTGTAGCTTTTCATTTCCAAGAATGATATTCATACCCATGTTATCTTTTTTTCCGAAAGTAAGGTAATGGTTTTTTTTTACATTGAGGCTTAATTTGTTTAACCGAAGCCATTTAGCCAGCTTTGCGAGATCCTTATTCATTAAAGCTTCAAGTTCCTTCAGTTTTTACAATGGTAGTAAATCACAGTATCATCAGCGTAAAGTTGAAGTTTTCCCGAGATGCCACATTTAGTTATATCATTGATGTATAGTAAGAAAAGAAGAGGTCCAAGAATCGAGCCCTGTGGCACTCCACATGTGATTTTTCCAACGTCGCTTAGGTTCCCTCCGTTATCGACAAGGCAAAATCTATTAGCTAGGTAACTTCGGAGCAAATTTAAAGATTTCCCGACTATTCCCAAATGTTCCATTTTTTGTAGAAGTATTTCATGATCTACCGTATCAAAGGCTTTTTTCAGATCTATAAATATAGCTGCCACATATTCGCCCTGGTATATGTACTGCTGAATGTTAGAAATGAAATCGAAGGTGGCACATATTTAAAATAGAATGAAACCCGTTACAATTTCAATAATCATCTGAAAAAACGGAAACTGTGCAGGATGTAGCTGTACAACATCTACAATATACTGCTTAGTTGTTTTATACATAATGTGTAAGTATAATGAGGAAATCTATAATTGGTTTCTCAGTTAAGTAAATTTGAAATGTATAAACCAACCAAGGAACTGTTAATTTTCCTAAATTAAAATAAATAATTACAATAAGAACATGATACACGATTTTTCCTAAGCATGAGTGCGAATTTGTAACATAAAGCTGGATATCCGTGAACATGAATGATCACAGTAAGAACATGATAATGGATTTTGCTTAGTATGAGTGCGAATGTGTCTTCTCAAGCTTGACTTTTGTGAACATGAATAGTTACACTAAGAAAATGAGAATGGTTAATCCTAAATATGAGTGATAATGTGTTTCCTTAAATTTGACTTCCATAAACATGAATAATTACAGTAAGAATTGGAAGAATTTTCTTTAGTATGAGTGTTATTGTGTCTCATTAAAAGTTACTTCTGTGAACATGAATTATCGCAGTAAGAACATGAAAATGGTTTATTCTTAGTGTGAATGCTTTTTTTAACATGAATAGTTACAGCCATAGGCGATTTACTCATTAAAAAACGAAATCGATTGAATATAACTAATAGAGGGGACCTAAGACTGAAATGAACTAAGTTAGATCCAGACATACATTTATTTGTTGCAAGCGTAACTGTTACTGTTTGATTAAAAAAGATGCCGGTGGGGCATCTGACTTTTGAACAGATTACGGTGGGGCATGGCATAAAGAAGGCTGGGAAACACTGATGTAGACCAAAAAACACCGATTCTTTTTTATAACAAAATTACGTTTAAGTAATTGTTTTTTTTTTAATTTAAAAAATATATGTATTTACCCCACACAGGAGGCTCTAACGAAAATGATCCTCATGCCCTGTGACATTTTTGGGATGCTGTGTGGAGGTTCTTTTTTAAGGATAGGAAGGAGAGGAAGTTCTGGGAAGATAAAAGGTATAGTTGGTAGGAATCTAGGGATCAGCAAGGCGATGGGTCGAGCGACACGTTGGAGAGGTCAAAGGGTCTCCCCAATCCAGTCTCTCCCGATCTGGCACGTCTCGCAGCTGGTGGGTAAGTGCATCCTGAACCCACCCAACCTGACAAATCCAGGCACCCCTGCCAAATAACCAAACGTAGCGAACCACTTGGGGTGACCTATGGGACAGGTGTTATTTATCCAATAAATGGTTCCCGGAGCGGCGGTACCCAAATCCTCATTGAAAAAATAAAATAAAAAATCGTTGAAATTCCCTACCCACGGTATCGTTCAGGGTGTGGATGACGTCACCAACCCCTCTGCCTCTTACCGCTCGATTGTAGTCGTTTTGGCAGAATTAAACAATTTCAAACTTGGAGAAATAATTTAAGTATGAAAACAAACTTTAAAAATATACTGATATTTTAGTGGGAATATTGAAATTCTAAATTAAATGAATTTAAAAAATCGACTCTATTTTATTCTATTCTAAAATAAATTGTTTGTTAAATTCAATTTCTATGAACATTTTGAAAATTTAGTAATTAAGGAGACGATAGAGACACTGCGTATCTCTTAGTACCTTCCCTACGTCTGACAAGGAAAGGCTTGATGTGACTTTTAATCCAATAACCCTATTTTCTGAAACAAAAGGATCGGCGATGTCGGGTTAAAAAAATATTACCATATAAAGCAACAACGGTTAATTCAATTATGAGGTTTTCCTCTGGCCTCTGAAACCCAATTACACTGAACAAACAATCCCTAGAAGTGAAATCTACAATAATTATTAAAAAAACAAACTGAAGAACCTTACGACTCCCCAGACAGAAAATCTTATATAATATACGTACGAGCAGAGATGTGCAAAATGGGTACCCAAAACCATTTGAAATGCAAAATGGAAATGGGTCAAAACTTTTCCATTTGAAAATGCAAAATGCAAAATGGTTTTTAGAAAAGCATTTCAAATGCAAAATACCTATTTTCAAAATGCATTGAAAATGCAAAATGGTTTCTCAGGTCAAACAATTAAAATAATTATAGAATTTTTTCTTTTAACAACAATTTTGTCATTTAATAATGGACATCAATGTATAACAAACATATTACATGATGGTAAATCCAAAAACACCACGACTACACATTATGAAACCACAAAAAATTTGCGCGGGACTAATGTTGCCAACGTAAAAACATACAAACTGCTATCTTATATTTAATATTACAGCGTCATGGCCCCATGTTCAGTATTTTTTGTAATGATATCACTCAATTGCCAGGGCTCCTACCAGGGAGCGACTTGACAAATTCAAATTATCTCTCATAGCGAGGTTGAGGACCGACTGATATTTGGGGCTTATGAAATAAAAATTAGTGGAGATAGTAGGAAGAATGTTGCAAAAAAGCATTTAAAATAGAAAATGCATTGAGAAAAGCATTTAAAATGCAAAATGGAAAATACCCATTTTCCATTTTGCATTTCCATTTGAAATGGATTTATTTGAAATAAAGCACATCTCTGCGTACGAGTATGTAAATTAGCGTACGCGTTCCTACACCGTTCATCCGGTTGAGATTAAAACTTCAAAGTTTGTTCTTAATAGTGCCAGGAGTGTTTAGAAAGTGGTTTCAACGGTAGAAAAAGTCGGAGACGTCCGAGGAAGACTTAACGCACTATCTCTGCACCGGAATGAGACACATAGTCGAATTGAAGTTGAAATAATGTAGGTTTTTAATAATATCAATGCGGTATACAGCATTGAATTGTAGAAAAAGTCGGAGACGTCCGAGGAAGACTTAACGCACTATCTCTGCACCGGAATGAGACACATAGTCGAATTGAAGTTGAAATAATGTAGGTTTTTAATAATATCAATGCGGTATACAGCATTGAATTGTAGAAAAAGTCGGAGACGTCCGAGGAAGACTTAACGCACTATCTCTGCACCGGAATGAGACACATAGTCGAATTGAAGTTGAAATAATTAGGTACAATACGCACGCAACACGCGACGCACGTCTTCTGTCATCGGCTCTCGATAGTATTCATTTTAATCGTTCGTTCTAGTCTATTTACAAAATGGAAGAGTTTGGTGATATCATTCAGTCCCTGATTAAAACGGTCGATGTTTTGAGTGGCAAAATCGAGGGTTTCGGTAGCGAACTGACCACGATTCGTTCAATTTTAAGTGACGGTAGTGCTAAAATTGTGTGCCCTTCATGCAAGTACTCGTACAACGTAACTGCAGGTACTCCCCAGGTACTAGCGCCGGCGCCAGACTTAAATGTGTGTGTGCGCTCAGCGTACGGCGATATCACTAAGCAGCTGTCTGGGACACCTCCACCGCCCGGGCCCCCCGGCCCCGCCCCCGCTCCTGCTATTACCTTAGCCGCTCTAGCCGGCCAGACTCACCTTCCCGTTAGCGGCGTCCAGCCGCTCACTACCCGCAAAATGACCACAAGATCCACTGCTAAAAAAGGAAAACCGGAGGAAGATCTACATTCCGCTTCCACATCTGCTGCAGCGGCGTCTTCTCTTCCACAACCACAGAGTACAATACAGCCTGTTGTGCCCAAGCTGCCAACCCAGCCAATAACATCGTATAGCGATGCCCTCGTCAACGGTAGACGACGATCTCGGCCAATCTGTAAAGGGACAGGGTCTATCGACGACAGCTTGGTCACTATTCCCAAAAACCTACATCTACATGTATTCATGTTTCACCCGAATACCACAGAAGAAAATATATCTTCATTCTTACGAAAGAAGAAGCCGGATTTAATTTACACTGTCGAAAAACTGGTTACGAGGCATGAACGTTATGCTGCCTTCAAAATAGGCATACCGGAAAATTACTTCCACTTTTTCCTGGACCCCACGATCTGGCCTGAAAACGTGGCCTTCAACGAATGGTTATTTCGGAGACCACGACCCCAAACTAGGACGGTCGATACGACGTCCGAAAAAGATAGACATTAGTGGAGTATACCAGAACGTTCGAAGTCTGAATAATAAAATTATCGACTTCATGACAAACGTAATGTGCCAGAAACCACTTCTGATTGCTCTTACCGAAACTTGGCTAACTTCAAGCACCTTTTCGTCGGAGCTATTCGAAAACCTATACCACGTCTACAGGAAGGATAGAGGCAGTCGCGGAGGAGGGACTCTCCTAGCCCTCCGAGCTGACAGCCACTCACACGCGGAAAGAATGGACTGCATAGAAACCCAAGGTGAAGACTTGTGGGTGAAAGTATCGCATAGAAATGTCATCATTTATATATGTGTTGTATATTTTCCTCCAAATACAACATCTGAACAGTATCAATTATTTTACGACAAAACTATAAGTGAAAGTGTAAAGTTACAATGAAAAAATATTATTATTTTCGGTGATTTTAACTTTCCCTCAGGGAAAAACCCAATTGACGTTTTCGATTACTTTTGTTCTTTTTATAATTTAACACAATTCAACACTGTTTATAACATAAATGCACACATGTTAGACCTAGTATTAAGTAATGTAAATTCTAAAAATGCTGTTATCTGCCGCCATGACTCCCCATTAGTCAGAGAGGATATTCATCACCCTTCACTTTCATTCACATTCGATTACACAACTCAATCACATATACAAACAGACACATTGCCTCCAGACATAAACATGGGTTGGATTTTCCACGAAAGCTCAGATAACACACTTAAGAATGCCTTAGAACAACATCACTGGAATCATTACGATTGCCTTGACGTAAATCTAGCTGTCGAAATGTTTTATGAACAGCTCAATAATATTTTCAACATTTGTTTTAAGAAAAGATCTACACGTATGCTCAAAGATGTTAGACAATATCCGAAATGGTTTAATGGGGAAATCATTCACCTCATACGAGAAAAAACTAAAATGCACTATCTTTGGAAAAAAACAAAACACGAACATGCCTTAGCTAACTTTAAAACTTTGCGAAAATCAATCAAACGGTTAATTGGTCAGGCCTACACTGACTTTACACGTGAGGCCGAGAACAGTATAGTAACAGACCCAACTCGATTTTGGTCTTACACTAACGATAAACGCCGCGGCTGTGACAAACTTAACCACATGGACTACAAAGACAATAAATATGATGGATCGTCTGAGATCGCCGCAGGTTTCGCACACTATTTTCAATCAGTATTTAGCGACAATATCCCCAAACTTGACATATCCTCTATAGCTTCATCGTCATTTAACTCTTTACCTGTACAAATTCATGAAATTAACGATGACGATATTATTACAGCTTTCCATAAGCTAAAACCTAAATACTCCGTCGGCCCAGATTGTATTCCACCTATAATCCTCAAAAGATATGCAAGTTATTTTGTTCAACCTCTAAAACATATTTTTAACCTATCACTTCGCAAAAATATCTTTCCGGAAATGTGGAAACTAACGAAAGTAACGCCTATACATAAAAAAGGAAAAAAGTCAGAAATAGATAATTACAGACCTGTAGCTGTGTTGTCAGCACCCGCAAAACTTTTAGAAACCATAATTTATTCACAGATATATAACCAAACAAAACACGCACTCACCGAAAATCAGCACGGATTTCGTCCCACACTGTCACCTTCAACGAATCTTATGAATCTCATTACCTATATTAATAATTCATTTGAAAATTTTGTACCTGTTGATGTGATTTATACAGACTTCGAGAAAGCATTTGATAAAGTCGACCATGATATTTTATTAAAAAAATTAAGTGACATCGGATTCTCTCAGAATTTCCTCGCTTTTGTGGCTAGCTACTTACGCAATCGTCGTCAGTATGTCAGTTACGGACACCATATCTCTCACGAATACAAAACTAACTCCGGGATTCCCCAGGGATCGAATCTAGGACCCCTTCTCTTTCTCTTATTCATCAATGACATTGGCAACACTATAAACCACTCAAAATATCTCCTTTTTGCTGACGATATAAAACTTTTCAAAGCAATCAAAAGTTACATCGATTCCATTATTCTGCAGAACGATCTTGATTCTCTTGTCAAATGGTCGGAACTGAACAACTTACCCTTCAGTATTCAGAAATGCAGTGTCGTTACATTTACAAGGTCCAAAGATACATTCCTGTTCCCCTACCACATTAATAAACATGAATTAACACGTAAAAATGAGATTCGAGACCTAGGCGTAATTTTTGAAGCAAATCTCTCTTTCAAATCCCATATATCTGATATTGTCTCCCGTGCCAACAAAATGCTTGGATTTGTTCTTCGTAATTCAAGATCATTTACCAACGGAATCGCAATCCGAAGAACGTATGAAGCACTTGTTCGCAGTATCTTGGAATATAGCTCCATTATTTGGGCCCCTTCTGAGCAAAACCATATTCTCGAAATAGAAAAAGTACAAAAGAGATTCATGCGTTACCTTTATATGAGGGAATATATGTACTACCCTTTCCTGTATCCATCCTTATTCTTAGCAGGAATGCTCGATCTTAATACATTAGAAGCCCGCCGAAAAATATTTTTAGGAAAACATTTTTTTAAGATAATCTCTGGAACTATACATAATCCACCTATTTTGAAAGAGATTAACTTATATGTCCCAGACAAGTATACTCGTGGAAGGTCCCATACCCTTTTTTATGCTCCAAAAGCGAGGACTTCTGCCTATCAGAACGCCCCAGTCAACAGAGCGACTGAACTGCTCAACGAGTCTGCATTGACCATCGACATTTTTAACGTAACCTACAGGCAGTTTAACAATTATCTTTTGACGTATGTCACAAAGTAGTGAAACTGACCTTTTTATGTGTTTTGCTATACTTTTTGTCTAATTTGTAATCTTCTCCATAATGTATTGGTGAATAACCGTTTTACGGAGAACATGAAAAGTAAATAAATAAATAAATAATGTAGGTTTTTAATAATATCAATGCGGTATACAGCATTGAATTGTAGAAAAAGTCGGAGACGTCCGAAGAAGACTTAACGCACTATCTCTGCACCGGAATGAGACACATAGTCGAATTGAAGTTGAAATAATGTAGGTTTTTAATAATGTCAATGCGGTATACAGCATTGAATTGTAGAAAAAGTCGGAGACGTCCGAGGAAGAGTTGAAGCATTTTCGAGTCGAGTTAATGTCAACATAATGTAGTTGTTCATTAACAATGTGGATATCATGATACTACGAGAATTGATGCAAGAAAAAGTCGGAAGTGCTCGAGGAAGACATGAGACGTAAGTGATGAAAAAAGACAAAAGGTGTAAGGAGAATGTATTAATTGGAAGTGCATGGTTGAAGAAGTCTAGGACGCCAGAGGAAGACATGACACGATCATGTTAAATAAATACTTATTACCGTACAAAAATATATTATTAAAATGCACCCAGTTGTCAGGTACACTAGAATTCACAACAAGTTTAGCCCAAACCATTCATAAGTCCCCGAGCAACACCGGGTACACATCAGCTAGTGATATATACTTATTTACTCCCTTTTGCGCTTTTACGCGAAATCAAAACAAGTTCTTTATACAGTTCTATAATTTTTACCACAACAAATAGTTAACACAAGTACCTACATAGTACCGATTTAAAAGAAGTAAAGTAACAGAGGTGAGCGTAATTATACATCTAGTAAAAAATATTAAATAAAAATATGAGTTATATTCGCAGCGGAGTGGTAGACTCGTACTTCACCAAAGTATTTAGGAAGAGTTCGTATTATCACTAAAACCATTTGGAGTCCTTACTACAGTGTACATGAGAATTCCCTTGAGCGAGTCGAACATAAATTTTTACAGTATATTAATTTTAAATTGGGAATATTCATCGAAAACATTAATTACCCCTCTCTGTTACAATTATTGGGACTCGATACTTTAAAGGAAAGAAGAATATGTTTTGACCTATTTTATTTATTTAAAATCGTTACCAACCTGTTGAACTCCCCTGAAATTCTTTCGTTAATATGTTTCCATGTACCTAGTCGATCAGTTCGTTTCAAATTACCCTATCATTGCAACAATACAGGATCTAGCGCTGAACTCAATTCCATAATGAATCGCCTACATGTACTTGGAAATAAATATGTTTTGGATGAACCTATAAACATTGATAGTTTAACCTCATACAGACACTACTTAATTAAAACTGTCTGTCAGCGCTTCTCAGATTGACTATAATCAAATACAGTTTTAAAGTATCAGTTTTTATGTTGATACTACTATTTCTATTGTTCTCTTTTATGTATTTTATATTAATATTTTTTTATCTATGTATATTCCGTATTCACATGTAAAACAATTTGTCATTCTTTTGTAAAAGCCGCTATAATCGGCGTTAATAAATAAATAAAACAAAAAATTTCAAATCTATTGCAAATATTACGCAGACCATTTATGGGTTGTGTGAGCCTGATGGTTTTTTAAATTGTCGCCAAAAGGGTAGCATTTGTCTCGTATTTCTAGTTTATTCGTTTTTATAATTTTATTTCAGCAAGAACTTCATGGCTGTCAATAACAACATAAATAATTTAATAGATCGAGGTCAGAAGTAATCTGCCCATCAGACAACGTTGTCAAATTTAGTTGTTTCATCAGAATGACTTGAAGGATGGGTTGTTTCAAAGAATTTGAACAATTCGTCGAATTTCAAAGTTGATTTACAAGGTCTGGAAAGGTTCTATTCAAGTTCTGTTATTATTTCAGTTTTGTTAAGCAACTGACTAATAATGAGATAATAATAGAACTTGAAGAGAACCTCCACAGAACTTATAAATCAACTTTGATATTTGATGAATTGTTCAAATTCTGTGAAACAACCCGTCCTTAATATTTTGAATTGGAATATTCAGCTTAAAAATAATAAATGTAAGGAATTTGTAAGGTACACTATCCATATTGTTAGAATGTACTTTGTAAAATGGAGACTAAATATAGAATTATTCTCCACCTGATGTTTTTGACTTACGAAATGAGGAGTGTTTTCTAACTTCCCTGTGACTTGAAGCCACTTGCAGTTTTTCGTCATAGATATATCAATACATCAATGTTCTGCATATAAAACTGACTCGACCACTTTGCATTTCGTCTGCCTAATTTTTTTGTGTGTTAAAGACGGTAGCCGTGTTCGATAGTACATTTTTATTCCGCCAGCGCACACGAGCGTTGCGACTGTTGCGAGCTGTGAAGGAGGAATAATAAACATTATGGGAAGTCTACTCTTCACAGAAATACTAGTTAAAGCTGTATTAGTTATTTCATTTACGTGGACAATATATGTAAAATTTTCTTCAAATTTATACTATTCAGAGAGTAGATTCACAAAATCAGCGCACGAAAATCTAGGTAATAAAAATTTGATGATTATAATCCGATATAAGTGTTTTGTGGGCGTGTTCGAATGCTTAATTTATCTTCACTTCGAAATCACATTTCTTTCAAATCGGCAGGTATTTTTTGATCATACCTCTAGGAATTTTATGTTCAGTGGGTACTAGGTATTTTCTACGTAAATTCTCGGTACGGTGTTTTATTTTGCATTTTGCTCTTAAAGTGAGCACTCTATGCTCCGCTGCGAGCTGATTGGGTTTATCACTCCGCGCTGCTGAAGTCATTTACGCTCTTGATTCCGGTTGAGCGAATTAGGAGGAGGTGGCGGGTGGTGTTGGGTTGTGGTGGATGTTACGGGTGGTAAAGTTTGAATATGGCGATGTTTGATTCCTCCAGAGGAAATGCAGGGTCTTACCACTAATTGATAATGTTGACACAAGTGGGCAAAAGCCGCACTGACTGCGACTATGGCGTAACATGTGCGAGGTTGTGCACCACTATAATTTTAATCACATAAAGAGTGATGGTGTAACATGGAAAATCAATATAATCGATCATACTAACATAAGCGCACTTGAAGTGAAATGACACTAAACTGCGCTTAATAAATGCCATGTTATTATTATTATACTAATTTCTGTTGAAGGTCTGTTTCTCTGTATGCAACTCTGGTTCAATAGATTTGTTGAATTTAAATGATATTTTCAAATTTGGAACTGATTATGTCAAGAATTCGTAAAAGCGATAAAGTACCTATCCATTGGTAATATAGTATTTTATCATATCGTTACTGAATTCAGCCGTAAAGATACTTTACATTATTTTTAAATGGGTAAATTGTGAAATAACCCAAAGTTATAATATAATAAGTTAAAATATTTTAAAAAATTCGCCGAGATTTGAACCCGTGACCTTCGGCTTGCTATGCGAGAGCGTTACCCCTTGACTATCGTTAACCCTCGATAATCAACTTGTGGCCAGTTGATATTCTATTGATCATCTCACATCATGTTCACATTGATCTAGTAGTTACAAAACGCCCCCCACCCCCCAGTGAACACTAAAATCAATTTATGAAACGAATTCTTTAGGTATAAGGAAGAACCTTGGGATAAACGTATTGGAACTTGGAATAAAGAAGATTGGATTGGATGGATAGAAAAATCGATTTTACTAAAATTACTCTGAAGTAGACACGGGAATGTCAGGTATCAAAGTCACTGTAAGAGAAAATTGCTTCAAGTTATTAGGTTTCATGAAAGCTGCCGAAGCAATATTAATGTACTTTTGGGACAAATAATATCCTATCTGATATTTGGCCTAAATCGACGTTTTATACATCAAGTTTCTTAGACTGTTTTTATCTTTAAACCTTTTTAAATATATCCAACTTCCATGACAATTTGCAGATGTAAAGATGAATGAAAGTTTGCAGATAATCATTATTTTTTTTAGATCTAGGATCCATTAGCAGTTTAAGAGCAAAATTAAAAAAAACTTTCATTTTTATTTTTGGAACAACACAGTTTCAATTGCGGATTTTACGGGCAACTTTACTTGAAAAATTTTTGGGTACATGTTCTACCGCCCAACCAACAACAAGTTACAATTTCAAATCCGCGTTGCATTATTTTTGTGCTTTAGGGGGAACAAAAAGGATGCGATCAACATAGTAGAACTTCAATTATTCTGGTAGTAACCTTACAACAATAAACCAGATAAGATTTCCAAGAGCTATCGTAACACCGATCTATAAATAAAATATCTTTGGAGCAACATAATTCCATTTGTATTGTGTGAGACTATTTGCTTGGTACATTAATGTTCTATTCGCCAATTACGTGAAACTGAGAACATAAATGAAAACTTACATTTATGAAAAAGTGAAGTTTAAGAAAACTAGGCTGAGCTGATTTCCAAAGCAAAAAGGTCCAAAGTTTGTTTTTAATGCTTAGTTATATATGGTATAACTTTTTTACTTTAACTAATCATGTTTATATTGTAAAAGTACCTATGTTGTGGAGGCATTTTACAAGGGTGATTTGTGACGTAGATTCACCAGTTTCCCGATTGTACTACATGTTTCTGGACACCGTGTATATTATGCAGTAATTGGTGAATTATTTGCTGCATTAGTCTTTTTTGTTCCACAAGAAGATGATTAGGTATGCTTATCGAAGATACTTAGAATTGAAAAGAGGAACGGCTTCGCGGCCTTTTTTATATAAAGCTTAAATTTTGATTATTTTTTCAAAAACTTTTTTTTATGCAAAGGTGTATGTACTACTTTATTTATGTAAATTTACAAATTTAAAGTGGGAGCCATGAAATAATTCAATTTTGATTGATCTTAAAGGTTACGGCTTTTTTAAAAAGTTAATTTTTTTAATGATAAACTAATGTTTAAGAGACCAGGTTTTTTTAAGCGTAGCACAAAATGGCAGAGCACTTGACCGGCAATCAGAAGGTTGCGGGTTCAATTACCGTCGGCGACATGTATATACCTACTATAGAATTTTTTCAATTTATGTTGGTCAGGCGAATAATTACTGCTTAAAAATAATACGTTATTTTATACATTCTAATTTTATTTTTATATTTATATAGCAAATAGAGCGAAGTTGTTTTTTTACATAATTACCATAACTCACAAATAGTTAAATATTTGACAAAGTTTCCTCTGAAATCGGGTAAATCGATTTCTTTATTGGCCTATATTTTAGGATATGAAACATAAATAAATTAAGTAGCATATGTACGTACGAAATATGTAATGAAACTTTTGATTAAAATAATAAATTATGTATTCAGTTTGGATGGGTATTTTGGCCTTAAATCCAAGTGTCAGTTTTGTATGAAAAATGACGTGTTCCTCTTAACATGACGAACTCAGAGGTCACGAGCTCGAATCCAGGTTACTTCACATAATATCGGTATTTAAGTGTGGTAGAAACTGTCTTCTTCTTCTTCTCAGATCTTTGATTCACCTCCTATCTCTTTCCAGTCTCTCAACGTTCCCTAATTGGTAATACCATTGTCTCACTGACTCCCGGCATTTGTGATTTTTGTACGGTGTTCACAAACAATCAAACCAATCAATCAATCGTCAACCAATCTCAATCTAGAGTTATTTTACTAAATACGGAAATATTATAAAAAATACTCCAGTATATTATCGTACTTTTAAAGTAATATGTAGGTATGTACGTATATATATATATTTACTTAAAGGGTTAAAACAAAGCTAGGAAACTGGTGTTTTCTTTGCATATAAATAAATGACTACATATATATTGTTTGAGCTGTGGACCTTTTATAACATAATCAATTATTCTTTGGCAATGAGTTTTATAAAGGTATAAGGGTACTTACGGAGGTGGAGGAACATTCACTTGTTGGGATGTACTTGGATTTCACTGTAGTTGTGGTATTAGCAAAACTTTATTTTTGCGATGCGTTAAGATGATTTTTATTGCTATGCGATACGTTTTGGGTAATAATGTTCACCTCGCGTCACGGCTGTTGGTTTTTGACTGACTCCCGGACAAAGAGGAGAGGTATGAAGGAGAGGAAAACGGGGTTCAGGAACAAAACTCATTGCCATAAACAATTCTCCATGAAACGACAATTAGCCATTATTTGGCGTAAACATATATACTATCTAAATATATTTTTAAATACATTTAAAGGGAGAGTATAAAAAACTTTTTAATCTTAAGTTATTTGAACAAAATTAGAAAACTATTTATTTAATGTTGTATGTACTTATTTAAGTTAAGAGAGTGAAATGTAAATTTCTTATAACTTAATAAATAAATAAATAAAAGAAGAAACAAAGAAAAGGTTATTAATAAAATAAAATAATATAATAATTATAACAAAAGGGTAGTAACTGATGTTTGTTTTGATTAAAAATATTTTGAATTTGAATGTATTTGTGCACACCGATAAAAAGTTTTTCGGACAAATTTGACTTTGACTTACTTTTTTTTTTCTTACTCCGCAAATACTTGATACACCGGGTGCGTTTATCTTTTTTTTAACAGAGATTTGCTTGTCCTAATGTCCTTTTAATGTTTTTTTTTTGTTTCATTCTTCAGCTTTCCATTGAAGACAGAATTATAACATATAGGCATATAAAAAAAATTGATTCATCCATTACACTTTATTTCTTATTTATTTACCTCTTTCCATATATATATCGATAAGCGATAGCCAACAAATGATAAAAAAAATGACGTTATGGTAGGTATAATACTATTTTATGGACAGGAGGGGTAAAGTTAGTACCTAAATAATAAAACACTCTCGCTTTAATAACCTGTTTTACGATATAAGTCTGTAAGCTATCAGTGCAAGAGGATGATAAAGGAAAGGATACTTTGTCAGGTTAATTCACCACTGAATACAATTGTGATGTAATAGTCCCTATTTACTTTAATTCAATACATTAGAAACCTAAACGACGTCTAAATAAAGTTACTACAATACTAGTCCAAGCGAGAGTACGTTTTACTTTTCAAACGAGACGCGTGAGAAGGAAGACGACGAACAACCAAAAAAAGAGACTCGTAGAGTACATTTGTGAAAAATACGACAATATTGTTTGCACCATCTCTTTTATCAAAGTGATGTAAATAATAAGTTGTGGTAAGTAGAGGTAGATAAAGGTAGTAGAAAATTTTCTAATACATTTTCCACTCCCCTCTTTTTCCTTAGGGTCGAATCATCCCACGTGAATGCTATAGCTACCCATTTTCGAACGTCGATAATGTCAGAACTAGTTTATTTGCTGAAGTGATAAACGCTTTTGAACGTGTTTGAGTCAATCGCTCTAACAACTGAGCCAAATCCCAATTGGGTAGGACCTACATTCATTTCGTATTTTAACTGCTGTAATGTCATCCAATTTCAGAAAAATGCGTATATGGCCGCGTCTATAAATTCGGATTAAATTGCTAATAAATCAATAATTTATAGAACGATGACCGAATGTCGAATTGAATCGCGAGTTTATAGTGTAAACGGATTTGATACACGTCGCTAGGCACGCAGTATTCTTGGGCATTAAGAGGTAAGAGGGGGCGGGTATTCCGAACTATTTGGAAACTTTCGAAACCACCGTTGTTCACAGATACCTTCAAACATGTCCTCATGTAAATAAATGAGGTATGGATTTAACAAAATGTTATCAGTATTTGAATGACCCCTGACGCAACTAAGGACGGGTTGTTTCACAGAATTTGAACAATTCATCAAATTTCACAGTTCATTTACAAGTTTTGTGAAGGTTCTAGTAATGTTGGAATAATAACGAAGAGTTTATTCCTTTGACGCACAATGTCGCTGTAAGAATTCGGAATGTGTTCCAGTTCAGTACGCATTTCTTGAAGTATCCAAGATTTCACATAAAATTTTCATAAATAAGGTGTAAAATTTCCATCTTTTCAGCATATCGCGTATTTAGCATAGCATCTTCCCATCTATTTAATTAAATCCTTAGGAGACAAAATATCGTGAAACTTCTTCCGCATGCCATCACTTTTGTATTTAGCTCGATTTAAAATGTTTTGATTAACTCTGCTTCTATATTATTTTAAAGAAAGACAAACAATGCCAAAACTCCTAAATACCCCATATATAAAAACACTTTCAACAAACAAACATTTTTTACCAAAAAACTAAATTTCAACAAACAAAAAACTAACACTAAAATACCAGTTGGACGAACATACATACAACACATACCAGGCAATAAAAACATTCAAAAATCTTGGACTAGACCCAAAAAATTATGAAAACTTTATTTTTTATATTAAATGAAAAAACTGACTTTGTAATACACCACTTTTTATTTGAATTAATAATGACAGCCAACCGGGTTTCGCTTATCTCAAACTTCGTCAAATATATAATGTCACACCCTAAAGTGCATACTTCCTTAATTTTTTTATTTATTTTGTATCTATTATTTTATTTCTTAATATTTCAATTAAATTCGTATAATTTAACACTATTTTTTTTTTTTTTTAAATATTTTATATATTTTATTTTGTCATATAAAATTGTAAAATAGTGGCCTCAGCACAGGACATAGAATCCGGTGAGGCTCACATTACAAAAAATATTTTATAAAAAAAAACACGTAACGTATCAATAATAAAATCATTATAAGTGAAAGATGTTGGTTGTGCCATGATGGAGGATTAACTAACCTGTCAATTTCAAATCAACTTTGCAAGGCATTCCTCTGTGGACTTATCATAACTGAGAATTCGTAACACACGTATTACACAAAAACGAGTCGAAGAAGCGGCCCATTCTCATTAAGCCAACATCAACTGTGAAGGGGTGTTCTGCTCGTGTACGTCGAGTTTAATGCACCTGCGCCGGAGTACCGGGGATCAATGTTGATAGCTCCTTAGAGCAGGCTCCTTTAAAACACATGTAGAACAGACTCAGCATGCCCCCATTGCGGCTGTGTATTCGAGATGGCAATCGGTCTGTTAACAATGGATTGTCAATCAGACGACCGCCCTCGTTTGTATAAAATCAAGTAGGTTTATCAATTTTTGCCGGGATCCAGCCCAGAGGTGGCTACCAAATTCAATTGCTGGGGGTTCTTGAGATTTATACAGGGTTGGTTGGTACTATTGAAGAAGCTGCAAGCCCGAGAATGTATTTTTTTGT
This sequence comes from Hesperophylax consimilis, assembly GCF_061612785.1. Classification (NCBI taxonomy): domain Eukaryota; kingdom Metazoa; phylum Arthropoda; class Insecta; order Trichoptera; family Limnephilidae; genus Hesperophylax; species Hesperophylax consimilis. Next base: position 20,125,413 of record NC_142858.1, on the reverse strand, counting down.
TTTGTTTAATTGATTTGTAACATACGAGTACATAAAATGAATTGTGTTCATATAAGTATGTAGGTATTTGTTTTCATGTGTTACATTTTGTTTTATTTACTATTTTGGTTCTCATTGTTAAATTTCAATATGAATCTAGCTATGCGATTTATACAATGTGTACTACTACTATTTTTTATCTTATTGTAGGTATTATATACTGTAAATAAACGAAAAATCCTAATAGAGCGTTACAAATAAATAATAATAATTTTTTGATATTTTAAATACAGCATATTTATGTTGTTTATTAGAGTCTAATACGAAGAGTTTAATGTCCAAAAATAATTGGCTTAGTTTAGCGAATTTTTATACTTACAATTAATTCTTCAAGTTATTTTTGTTTCATAGTGTTATTACTCTGAATCTTTTTGTTGGTCTCTAAAAAAATGCTTCTTATAAAAAAAATATAATTTAGGGATTTTGTACACTTGGATAAGCATTTTTTGTTAACAACTGGAGTGATTTTTGGCAGATTTTGCCATTTTGCAAAAACGTTTAGAGAGATCGCATGTCTCAAAACGTTTTTGGCTTTAAACCGCAGTAAGTAATTATATATGTTTTCATATTAATATTTTGAGGAATGGTATTGTCGTATATATATACGACACCAATCAATCCAGTGATCTATGCTTAAAGCAAATAATTATTTTTAAAAGTTCCTTTACAACTAAGCATCTATTATCAAGCTAAAAATTCTTCTAGAAAGTTCTTTGTGTTGTTGTTTTAACTCTGAAACAAAAACATACATTAATCTATAATCAGACCAAATCTGTGGATTTATTCAGTTTCCAAGACAAAGTGGGGATTGTTTTCGAAACTGTGTATAATTGGAATCTGTTTACAATGAAACTTTAATTTGTGATCGGAGGAAAATAATGTTAGTTTTGTTGCCTCCAAAACAAAGTGCTAGTAGGTTATGTAGTTATTTGCATAATAATCAGAGCAAATCCGTGTTGTTATTTTAGGTATTATTCTGTGGAGAATAAAACCCGGTACGAGAAAGATTTTATTTTCCATCAAAACAAACTTTTGGGCGCCTGTACCGGGTTTGGGCGTCGTCGCGGGCGTCGCATGCGCAGCACCGTCGCGCCGCCCGGCCCCGGTCACCTTGCCTGCAGCCCACCGCCACCCGGTTCTGTCACTCCGCCGCGATCCTTCGCGCTGACCTACCGACTACCGCACTCTCGCTCTTTCGCACTACCACCGCTATACCGCTCGTCGTTGCTGACTGATTCCTGACTTGGTAAGTCATCATTCATTATTTTTCTGCCTTATTATTCAGTTTTGCTTCATCTACTTGTGACATCTTCGCTTTTTGCCATTAAAAAACTTATTTATTGTATCGCTGGTAAACACTCAAAACATTTTAGCCGGTACTTTAATAACCTGTCATAATTTATTTATTTATATTAAAATGTTTTATTTTCTTATTTACATTTTACACATTATTATTATCGGCGACTTATTATTATAAGATTTAAAGCGATTTATAAAAGTAAACTTTATAAAGCGTTTTCATGGAACATTTTAAAGAAAAATAAATCGAAAGCTTTATTTTTGGAGCTTACGTCGCTGTGTTTGAGTTTGAACGTTATAATAATTAATGTTTTATAAAGAAAATGTGTCGAGCCGACAGAGCATAATATGGGCTCAAGAAAAAATATTTGTATTATTTTTATAATCCATGAGATATTTTGAATATTTAAATACTTTTTACTAATTCACAACATCATATTATATTGCGATCGTAGGATAGTTTTATTCCGTACGACACTATTAGTTAGTACCAGTAAACACATCTTTGTTAATCAGCCAGTTGTTTTTTTTATATTTTCTCTTCTCATTTTCTTAAAAAAAACGAATAAATTACAGTTAATTTTATTTTTTTCATAATAAAATGTACGATGTGCCAAAAATGTTAACATACTATATTATTACGTGTGTTGTACATTACACGTTCTCCGGGTATGCCAAGCATAAAGTTTAACAGGCAAGTTTGGCCCACTGCGTGCCTTTCATACGACCTCTGTGTTTTTGGAGGAAAGTTTGTTTCCCCGCCCCTCCCCGCTCGCTACCGCGCCAAGCGACCCCGTTACCCTTGAGAACGTCCCGCAAAGCGCGTAAGGCACGTAAAGCTCCCCCGAACGCTGTTGGCAGTAGCGCTGTATGGCTGTACCAACCTACTTCAGAATTTACGATTTCAAGTATGGAAAGTCGAGAAGCCTTCCCTACTTCAATATAAAATGGTCTGATTATCGCGATGTATTATCTGTTAGATGGGTTCTTCTGATAATTACATATTTTTATTCATCGTGTTGCTAAGTAATTATGTATGTACATAAGTACCTATTGTTTGATTAACTCAATACTTATAGCCACGAGTATGCGCAGGAAAAAGACGTACAGAGAATATAATATGTTGTTTACTTATACGACATAGACACAAACAGTAAACAAGATTTTGGTGAAGGTGTTTGGATGAAGAAAGGTTTAAAAAACACATAGAATCGCGTCATTAAAAAAATCACAACATGTAATTTGTATTTTACTGTAAAATATTATTATACATAGCTTCGATCCGTTGAGATTGAGTCCAATGTAGAATCTAAATAAAATAAATGGGAGTCTTGGAGTTTTTTCGTAATATGTGCGCTCTTCCCCATCTCCTTGCTCTCCCCTTTTACTTTAGCCCCATAAGATGGAGCCCTTTCAGTACCTAACAGAATTTAAAATTATAAACTGTTTTATTGGCAGCCTATATACCTCCTGGAATGTTGTAAAATGTTCATACCAAACAACTACCAACAGTGTGGACACCACTACCTGCAATATTATTTTTAAGTTTCATATATTTATTTTTCAGTTAATAAATTATTTCATATGTATTTTAATAACATTACTAAATGTATTTTTGTTGTTTGTTTTTGGGGTGTTATGCCGTGTTGCGCTAACTCCTTCTTTAGCCGACGTTTCGGACAGCGTTGCAGTGTCCATCATCAGGGCAGATCCGGTAGATCCGAAGATCACACATCTTCGGATCTACCGGATCTGCCCTGATGATGGACACTGCAACGCTGTCCGAAACGTCGGCTAAAGAAGGAGTTAGCGCAACACGGCATAACACCCCAAAAACAAACAACAAAAATGCTTTTGGCCGTGAGAATCTAAAAACTTACCTTACTAAATGTATAATATACACATTATTAAAAATATGTATTCATAATTATTTTTTTTAAAAATATGAATTGGCTTACTTTTCATTGTTATTTATTTCACATTTTTCGAAATTCCAGTCCGTTTACATTTACGTTTAATTATAAATGCTAAAATTTGCAGAAATCGGCGTGACGCCCTTTTACAAATAATTAGAGTATTACAATATTTCATTTGTTTGCAAATGTAAAATACGCAGAAATTTTCAATCCATTTCGACAGGGTTTGTGATATTCACACAGAAATATTGCGGTAAACCTATGTTCACTATAGCAAATTAATTTTTCACCGTCAAAATAAAGTATGGTTTCAGTATTTCAGTGATATTGTAGCTAAATCGCCGTTTGTTGAAATATTATTTTTGGTTTCATTTACGAGTATAAAAGAGATCACAATATTAGTAGGTAGCTAATTTAAATTTTAAGCTTTATTTAACCTACTTCACTGTCGTGTTTGCATATTGATATCGATATCGCATATATAAAATTAAATTCGCAATTTTACAAAAGACCTTTCGGACAGGTTAAAAATAAATAGACAATTGAAAAATATCGATAAATTGAAACATAAGTAATGGAAATAGAGTTTACTTTAGGCATATATACATGTCCACAAAACGCTTCTATCAGTATATCTCTTTAGTATTTTTAATGCCTATTAATTTGATGCAGAAAATTTGCTTACACAAACACATTAATACCACTTTAGTATGTACTTTAAACTGTTACTCATAGAATAAGTATGAATATATACAAGAAATGTTTTGTGGGTGCGTTTCGTTTTCCAAATATTTTCTCAATCGAGGCTTAAATTTCCAATATAAAACTTTGCTTATGAAATTCAAATGGGATGGAGATCTGCGGTGTCAGTCGAGTGTAAGTGAGACAGACAATTTGTATGGAACGCACTTCTAGTTTTCTTCATTATTCTACGGTTTTACACAACGTAAGCGTCATAGGGTTTTTACATTATGCGTTTACATTAAACACCACAGCTGTTAACCTTCATTCGTACCTAATTGTGAACTATGTAACATAATACCTATGCAATTCCTCGAGTGTTTGCAAAAATAATAACTCATGTTTAAATATACATATATTACGTATGCGGATATGATAGACATAACTTGACGGTACAACTTTGTCTTTAGGTATGATTTTCTCTATGAATATATTCTCAGTATCTATTTACACATGGTCAGAATTCAAAAGTTGATTATTGATTAGATTTCAATATACATGAACACATACCACTTACAATATATCATAAATTGGGGATGACATACTTCTTCTTCTTTATGTGCCGTATCAGGTCCCCCCGACGTTGGCGATCACTCTTGAAAATGTCTCTTTGTCTTGCGCTGCCCGGAATAGCTCCTCCACACTTCTAATGCCGGTCCACTCTCGTATGTTTCGCAGCCAAGACATTTGTCTCCTACCAGGCCCTCTGCAACCCTCTATCTTGCCTTTCAAAATTAACTGGAGCAAGTGATACTTCTCCCCTCGAAGTACATGACCCAGATATGAAATTTTCCTGATTTTTATTAATCTAAGCAGTTCTCTCTCTGCTCTAGCCCGCCTGAGAATTTCTGTGTTGGTGATCATGTCGGTCCATGGTACTTTGAGTATTCTCCGGTGAAGCCACATTTCAAAAGCCTCTAACCTGTTCATGGTATTTACTTTCAAGGTCCATGTTTCACATCCATACAACAAGACCGACCACACATAACATTTTAGCATTCTCTGCCTTAGTTTTAAGCTGATATTATCATTGCAGAAGAGGGATTTCATTTTAATGAACGCAGTTCTTGCTGCTTCAATTCTGCACCTAACCTCTACATCTGGGTCAAGAGTCTCCGTGAGAATACTGCCGAGGTATCTAAATCTTTCGACCTTTTCGACATTGCAACCATTTAACTGTATCACTGATTCAGAGTGATCTAGTCGTCCAAAAGTCATCCATTTTGTTTTATTGACGTTGATTGTTAGGCCCAGTTGCTCACCAGCATTATTAACAAGATTTAATAGGTCTTGGAGGTCATCGATACAGTCAGCTAGTAATACAGTATCATCTGCGTATCTTATGTTATTAATGACAACTCCGTTGATCTTAAGACCCTTCTCAGTATTACTTAGGGCTCTTTTAAAGACATAGTTGGAATAGAGATTAAACAATAGTGGCGACAGGATACAGCCTTGTCGTACTCCACGCTGAATGGCAATTGCATTAGATCTCTCATTCCCATGTCTTATTTCTGCTGTTTGGAACCAATACAGGTTTTTTATGAAATTCTGGTCTTTGGTGTCAACGTTACAATCCGCAAGCATTTTCATTAGGTCAGCATGTTTTACCCTGTCAAATGCCTTTTCGTAGTCAATAAAACAGGCAAAAACTTCCTTTCTTTGGTCACGACACTTTTGCAATAGTACATCGATAGACAATAATGCCTCACGCGTCCCAAACGCATTTCTGAAGCCAAACTGGGTGTCATCCAAGTCCTGCTCGCACTTATTGCGTATCCTGGCATGTATTATTTTGAGGAATAATTTAAGGACATGACTCATCAGGCTTATTAATCGATAGTCACTGCACTTCTTAGGGTATTGTTTTTTAGGCAATGTCACGAAGGTGGATTTTAGCCAATCTTGGGGTATATTCCCTGTGTCGTATATAGAATTAAATAACCTCAACAGGTAGTCAACATTTTCATCATTAAAGAGCTTCAACACCTCAACTGGAATATCGTCTGGTCCGCACGCTTTTCTATTGTCTGAAGTCTTTATCGCATGAAGAATTTCTGATTTTAAAATCGATGGTCCATGCAATTGATCATTGGGAATATTAATGTCAGGTCTAATATCTTTGAATGTATCATGAATATACTTTTCCCATGTTTGTAAAATATCTTTTTCATCCAATATTAATTTATTGGAATCGTCAACTAAACATGATGGAGTAATTCTTCTAGAAGTGCCTGTAATTTCCTTTAATTTTTTGTGAAGTTTGAATGCATTGTGACTACGACTGTACGATTCTAGTTCTTCACACTGTGACTTCATCCATTCTTCTTTGGCTTTTTTAATTTCACGTCTAATCGTTCTTTGTAAGTTTTTATATTGTGTCTCATTATGTTTGTGTTTACGTCTCTCATCCATTAAGTTCAAAATGTGGTCATTCATCCAATTCTTTTTTCTAATTTGCTTGACATACATTTTCGACTTACTATGCGGTGATGGCAAAAAAAATAATTTATAGTGATTTGTTTTTGGGGTATTATGCCGTGTTGCGCTATCTCCTTCATTAGCCAACGTTTCGGACAGCATTGCAGTGTCCATCATCAGGGCAGATGTGTAATCTACTAAACCCTTCCACACACTTTTCCACAAATGATCATCTAGTCAATCCACATTATGCAAGTGCATTATATAAGCATGATAAATACAAAATAATACAAGAACAATACGTCAAATCACCAGAGATCAAATGGGAAAATAATTCACCGACTCCAGATATTTCCATATCAGAGGGTTAGGCTCGGTAAAACTTCTAATTAGATCGATAAATCCTACTGAGCCCTCAATATAAATATTCCTACATGTATTTAAAATGACTGATTTTTGCATTTTTATGTATTAATTTCTTTGACAGATTTAATACGCCTAAATTTTGAATGAGAGAGCTAGGTATAGTGCCAGTAGCCGAAATAACAAATGGTAATATTTTTTTAGCCTGAGAATGCCAAATTCTTTTTATTTCATTTCATAAATCCGTGTATTTTTTCAGAAACAGATTTTTGAATATTACAGGAATTCGGAATAGCGATATCAATGATATAACTTCTTTTTTTAAAAATTTTGTCTTGTAATACCATATCGGGTCTATTATGACTAATCGTTTGGTCTGTTAGTATAGTTTTATCATAATATATTTTATAAAATTCATTTTCTAAAATGAATTTGGTTAGTATTTATAATATGGTACTATATTACGGCAGTCAATCAAGTTATGTTTGATTACCAAACTTTGGTGAATTATTTTTAAAACTTGATTATGCCTAAATGTATACTCGGACGGCGCTAATATAGAAAATCCCGATATAATAGGTTCTATAGTTTCATTTTCTACATAATTCATCAATTTGATTAAATGCTTTCAATAAATTTTAGCATTGATGACTCTATCCTGAATGGCATGCATAAATCCTTCTATTTCTGCGCTCAACTCTCCAATACTCAACCATTTGTTTGGCGAAAATTTGTCATCATACGTTTGATTGAGGTAATTGAAGTGTTTTGCGTATAAAATTTTATTTGACCAGGAATCTAATAACTCTTGATTGGGATTTATAAAAATGTTGGCATTCTCGTCGTATAAATTTAAAAGTGTAATGTTTCTATCTTCCTTGCAAATTATATTATCTAAAATATATAAAAAAAAGTTCTTATCATTTATACCTGATTATGTTTTAAAGAAGTTATTTTGACTATACCTCTAACTCCTAAATTTCTAGGTAAATTAATTCGTTCCATAGCTGAATTTGGATGATGGCAACTAAACTTTGTTAGCGTAGTTCTATTTAATTGTTCTAAGTTAAGCGCACTTGAAGTGAAATGACAATAAACTGCGCTATATAAATGCCATGTAATTATTATAAGTTATCTAAATCTGTATTGTACCATTTAAGTATGCCAAATGAGTACTTTAATAGAGGTATTGCCCAAGTATTTATTGCTTTTACTAAATTTTTAGCAGATAGGTTGCATTTTAAAATTTTCCTGAGTGAAATTTAGTTTGAAATTTAATCTTAATATCATTTTTAATACTAGTATGGTCTAATCTATTTGATTGTGGGTATCCTAAATATTTATAAACCTCATCCCTTTTCATACTAGTAATTTGGAAATTTCTAAATATACTCTCGTGACTATCTACTACATTCTCTATATGAATCGTTCTACTTTTATCTAAACCAAATGTCATTTTGATATCATCTGAAAAGTTTTTAACTACATCGATCATTTTCTCTAAATTTTGTTCAGAATTCGAAAATAATTTTGTATCATCCACAAATAATAAATGCGAAATTGTAATACTCTCCCTTGTATTACCTTTAATTTTTAGTCCAAACTTGCTTTTAATTAACATTTTAGATAGAGGATTCAATGCTAAGCAAAACCAAAGAGGAATCAATGAGTCTCCTTGAAAAATCCCCCTGTTAATTGAAATGCCCTGTATTACTATTTTCTTACCTTTTAAATTGATAAGTAAATTTGTATTCCAAAAGGACATAATGTTTTCCAAAAAGGTAATAATAATGGGGTTAATTTTATATATATTTAATGCTTTTATCAGCCACTAGTGCGGTACACTATCGAAAGCCTTTTGGGAGTTTATATAGCAAGTATGTAAATTACTCTTTCGAGTTTGAATCTGTTTTAGAATTACAGAATCAATTACTAATTGTTCTTTACATCCCATATATTTTCTGCGACAACCTTTTTGCTGTTCAGATAAAATATTTTTGAAGTGAAACTTCTTTACGCGCGTCATGCAATTTCGAGGACCGGAGTAAAACCGACTCATGACCGAAACGAAAATGCGGGTACCCCCACCACCGATTAAAGTTCATTTGATCTAGTCAAAGTTTTGAAGTAACATATAAATGCTTCTTAGCTCATCCCGACAACTGGCGTTGGTGGTGTAATGGTCAGCATAGTTGCCTTCCAAGCAGTTGATCCGAGTTCGATTCTCGGCCATCGCACATTATTTTTTTGTTTTTAACGCCTTTTTCATTCAATATCTTATTTTTTAGTAGGTCAGAACATTTTTTAAAAGAAAATAATATTGCAAAATAATAAAAACACTTATCTCACTGTGATAAAACATTACTCCGCTAGAGCGCGCTTTGCGTTATTGTGTTGGATTAAAATTATTATCTAATCCGTATATTATGATAATTGTATTACATTTATTTAATTAATTTATTTATTTTGATAATATGTAATAATTTACAGAAAAAAAAATTAAAACTATCTCCCTCTGATAAAATATCCGTTCGCTAGAGCGCACTACGCGATCTTGTGTGGGATTCTATTTCTGTACATTGTACATTATTTTTAAAAATATATTATATTTTGGGTGTGATGTAGGTAACATTATAAAACATAACAAGCTCTCATATTTTCAGAACCTACATAATATAATCAATTTATGCGGCTTTGCTTACAGTTGGTGCTCAGCGTGGTTGGCTTTCAATCAGTTAAGCGAGGTTCGATTCTCGGCTGTGGCATTTTTGAAGTGAAACCTTGTTGAGGTGGGGGAGCCGCTCACGAACGTTCTCTCTCTTCTCTTCTTTCCTCTCTCTCAGACACCAGCGAACTGCGCCACGCCAAGCATCAGTTGAAACTAGAAGTTTCACTTCTGTCTTGCGTAGGCTTGACACACCCACTTTTTTTTCATCTAAATGAGTATACGAGTATATTAAATCTGTCAAGCAAGAGGTTAAAATTTTGTATACTGTCGGTAAACATGTAATGGGTCTAAGAGGGATTATTAATATTTTCGCTTTAATGTAATGTAATGCCCTTAATTAGAAAATTTTAAATTTTATTATTATTATTAAAATTACAATAAAAAATTAACAATACAAATATCTACCCAAAATCTCGTTTTTAAGATGTTTTATTTTTCATTATATTAAGTAGAGTAAGTCTATTTTTCTAATAATTATAACTAACTTAACCTCAAAAAACCAGGAAAAATTATAACTTTTATTTAGTTATTAATGGGACCCATTAGTTTTTGATAGAGCGGCGCCCTGCAAAGCTAGGGTCCTGGGTTAAAGTCAAAGATATAAATATTCTATTATCTTTGGTTCAAGTCCTAGATGCGACCTATCTTTTTTCTGATTATTCGGTTTCAAATTTTCGTTTAAGAATCGCTAATATTGTCTTCAATAATTAAATATTACAATTGAGGTTTGATTTATTAAGTTATAAATATATATTGTAATTTAAAACACAATAAATAAAGTTGCACATAAAAGTACTAGATATTTGTTTTACCTTTTGATTAAAATCATAATTGTGTAGTTTGCTTGGGCATTTTGGCCTCAAAGCCGAATTTTGGTTTTGTATAAAAAAGGCTGGGCAGCCGTTTCCCTTAACAGAAAAAGAGAAAAGTACACAATGTGTTCGCGTAGTCTTCGCGTATTCTATCCTTCTTGTCATTGTCAGTATGGTCACCTATGATTGTGGCTGATAAGCCATCACAGGTACTTTGTAATACTTATTTAGTTTACAGTAGAATGTCATTTTTACTAACAATAAACATACTGCCCAGCTGTAATTTTATGTTGAATAACTGTATTAAGTGTTAATTTTGTAGGTTTATACTAAATATATATATTTTTTTAAATATACGTGAGTTTTACAACACATTTTTCCATAACAGATTTATAAATTTTCCTATCACTCCGGTTAGAGGATAGCCAAAGATAAAGTTTTTATTACATACATATATAGTGTAAGCGAACTTTCATTAAAACAATTTATCTATATCAAGCTTCGTTTATAAAATATTCTATGAAAGATCCTAAGCTTTCAACCAAGACTCTATATCATTGAAACTACAGGTTTTCCAATAAGAGGTGTTATTTTGATATTCAATCGTAAAAGATCAATGTTTTCGTTGCTAGTGTGACACGTAGCGCCGTCTTGTTGAAAGTAAACGTTGTCCAGATCAATACCCTCCAATTTTAGCCATGAAAAATCATTAATCATCTCTCGATAGCGCAATCCATTCACCGTAACTGTTGCTCCAGCCTTATTTTCGAAAAAGTAAGGTCCAATGACTCCACCGGACCATAAACCGCACCAAACAATCACACAATGAGGATAGAGAGGTTTTTAAACAATAAATCTCGGGTTTTCCGAGCCCCAGATGCGACAATTTTGCTTGTTGACGAAGCCACCGAGGTGGAAATGGGCCTCATCACTCAAGATGATTTGCATTTGATTCACTCAAGTGAAGCGTGTTTCGTTCCATTTTTATTAATGGCTTAGTTTTTACTTGTCAAATGTCAAAAAATGACAGCTTCAAAAGTAACATCTATCGAAATAGCGGGCTATTCAAAATAACACCTCTTATTGGAAAACCCTGTATTAGATAAAAGTATCCTATACTTGAGGTTGAAGTTGATGTGTTATATTTTTAAGCAGAAGAAAAAGCGAAACTATGTTGTTGGAGGGAGAGAAAGTAATAGGGAATAGGTCATTTTAGAGCCCAGCTGTTGATCATACGACAAATTCTAACCCTTCATAGTAGGTCAAGCTTTTGCGGTGCCTCCGCCAGTGTACCGTTATCTAAAAGATCAATGAAGCTGGTTCAAACCCCTTTTATTAAAAGAAAGACACCAAGGTAATTTTATCTATTTACTAATTTTTATGTTGTTGACTATATTTTATGTAATGGTTATAAAGAATTGTTGCAAAAATAAATTCTTACGTTGCAGTGGTTTAAAATTGGATATAATTAAAAAATAATACTAATTTAATGAACTGAAATTTTCAGAAATAAGACGGAAATGACGTAATTTTTAAAGTATGTTTAAATTGTCAATATTTTTGGTACATTCTGTACATACCTACATGCTACATATTTTTTTGTGAATGATTTCATTGAAGTAGATCGTTATACCTACTGTGTCTAGTATGTACTCTTAAAATAACTAGACTCAGAAGATCGCAACAGTCGAGTTCCGAATTTAAGAGGATAATTATCGTAAAAAATTTCGCTATATTCTTTCGACATTTTCAATGTGAATTTTATGGTGAGCTGTAATTAGCTACAAACTGATAAAATAAATTAAATGTTCATGACAGTATGTGAATTAATAAATAGTTCTGAGCCTAAATTCTAATGTTTTAATACTAATGTGATTTTTCTGATGTACTCTTAATTTTATTTTAGATGATTTTTCCAGTTTTATGTTCAATCGCATAATTGAATAATATTTGATATTGGTTTCTTACACATTACCTGTATTTTAACCGACGCAACTCAACATAACAACAACAAAGGATAGTGGATTTATCATTCTCTCTAAATAGAAAGCATCTCAATCGGTTCAACTTCTCATTTTAATTTGAATCAAGAGTTCGAACTGCCCGGAGTCGGTGAAACTATGCAATACCCGATCGGAGTATGTTGTGATGCTAATTGGAGTGCGAAGGGAAAGGAGATGGAAAGGGGAAGGTTAGGAAGTTCCTGGATATTCACATCTGGTCACCACGTATAGCCATTTAAAGCAATATTTCTATTCTAAATTATAGCTTTATAATTTTTTTGGTAAACTAATGTTTAAGACAAGATTTTTTATGCATAGCACAAAGAGTAACAATTATTTTTATAAGCAATAATTATTAGCCTGAAACACTCATCCACATTGAAAAATCTCCTGATAAAAGATACATGACGCCAACGGGACATGAACCCGTGTCCTCTGACCACTGAGCTATGGCGGCTAATCTCTTATCCGCGAAATAATTCAATATATACTAGTGTTTCATTCAAAAATTACTGCTTATTACATTTTTTCACCTGAAAACAACCAACTTTATTTTTATATGAGAAAGGCATTGTAAGTGCTAACTCTCTCACTAGATGGCGTCGAGACAAATTGTCTACATTTTTTGGTGAAGATACTAAAACTTGTCAAATATTAATTATAATTTTTTTGGAAAACTAATGTTTAAGACAAGATTTTTTATGCATAGCACAAAGAGTAACAATTATTTTTATAAGCTATAATTATTAGCCTGAAACACTCATCCAAATTGAAAAATCTCCTGATAAAAGATACATGGTTGGCGTCATGTATTCATGTATCTTTTATCAGGAGATTTTTCAATGTGGATGAGTGTTTCAGGCTAATAATTATTGCTTATAAAAATAATTGTTAAATTATAGCTTTTGACCAGAGAGATACTGAAAGTATTTACAGCTCTGGGTGGAGTTTAAGAATATTAAGCCTCCGTGGTCGAGGGATAAGGCTCTCGACTTGAAAGCTGGCGGTCGCGGATTCAAATCTCGGCGTGCGTAAGTATATTTTAATTATAATTTAAAAATAATATATAGTATATTGCGGCACGTTCCAGAGCTGAATATACTCTAAGTATCGCCCTGATGTAAGACCACCATTCAGAATAAAAACGTTACTTTAAATAGCATTGGCCGTGTTTGGTGACCAGATCTGAATATCTAGGTACTTCCTTAACGTCTGATTTACCGTCTCCTTCCCCTCCCCATGCCTCACAACATACCTCGATTTGAAGTGCCATAGTCTCACTGACTCCAGACGGTTGGGAGCAGTTGGGACTCTTGTGCAGACATTCACATAAAAAAAAAATACGAACAACTAGTGTTGTCTTCTTCCATTCGTTATATCCCCGAATCACCATGTAACTTATACCCCAAAAATAAATCACGATAACTATCATATTGTTTTATTTTCTTCTTGGAAAAATTGTATTTATTTCGTTCTTGCTTTGCGACTGCTACAACTAAAAAATATACAATATCACATACATAATGATATAGTAAATATTTTTAGCAAAGTCAAAGTTCTGTTATTTGCCGATGATTTGAAGATTTATAGAATAACTAAAGATGATAATGATCGCGCTATTTTGCAGTCGAATCTGAATAAACTATTTGCTTGGTGTTCAGAAAATGATTTGCAACTAAATATTAGTAAATGCCAGATTATTAGTTTTTACAAACGTAAAAATCCTCTTCATTTTTCTTATTTCATTAATGGCGCTAATCTTCTTCGAGTTTCACAGATTCTAGATCTCGGTATCTTATTCCACGAAAGTCTACAGTTTAACTTACACATCGATGAAACTACTAGCAATGAGAATGCTCGGTTTTATTTTGAGAATGGGGGCAAAGTTTAAAAATGTGTTAACTTTAAAACATTTATACTGCTCATTATTACGAAGTAAATTAGAATATAATTCAACAGTATGGTCACCGTTCTACAAAGTCCATTCTCAAACCTTAGAAAAGGTACAAAATAAATTTCTTCGGTACATCAATTTTAAAATGAATATTTCCATCGAATTTATAAATTATAATAACTTACGTACCGAAACCAGACTTCTCAAACTATCGGATAGAAGAGTTCTAACTGATATATTATTTTTATTAAAAATTATCAAATCTCTCATTGACTGCCAGACAAATTCGAAGCATAGACACTTTTAAATGTAACAATAACCTCAACACTAACTTCTTTATGTATTCACCAATTCCAAGAATTCATCACCTTGCAAACAAATATTGTAAACTTATCGATATATTTGGTGTTAATAACTTTGTGAGTTTCAATTTTAGACCTATTTGCTAGTTATTAACTTGTATTATTTATTAGCTTTAAAAAAAAGGTCTTGCCTTCATACTTTGATTTACTTTACCATATTATTTTTTCTAATTACCTTATGAGTAAATTATATTTAGCTATTTTATCTATGTACATGTTACACTTACATACATATACTGTCAACTTACTATGTAAAAGCCCGATAGGGCGTTAATAAATAAAATAACAAATAATAATAATATCGATTGAAAATTATTATTTAACTTAATTTTGTCAAAAAACTTGCTGTTTTATTTTTAATCAAATTAATGAATTACGAATGAAGCCATTTTAAAATATCGCCGGTTGGTCGCTGCAATATTAATGGAGATTTTATTTTTAGATTTTATCGAACGAATCACATTAAGCAATTGAGATATTAAACACCACTATCAATATGGCATTGCGGATAACTTGTTCATTTGTCAGGTTCGATTGCTGATTTAGGATAAGCCATATCCAGCAAAACAACGGCAAAACTTAAACCCTAAGCTTTCAATATATATTTTGAAAAGTTATCAGTTATCAAATGTTAGCATTTTTATAAGAATATTAGTTGAGTATTTTGTCAGAATCATGTTTGAAATAGAAAACCTCAGAGTTGTATTCCAAATTTTGGTAGATATTCCAAACATAGGATTTCCAAAGATGACAGGCCTCAAGCGATTTATTTTCCTTCGTTGCCCCATTTTGAAGCTTTTATATGAAAAAAAGTTTGTGGACCGAAGCAAAGTTAACTCGAACGGTGAATTTTGGAGTGAACTGAAAATTGTACAGCTTTTGTTCACTTAAGGCTTCGTAGTAAGCGTTCAAAGGGTTGTTTGAAAGGGAGATATTTAAATACGAATGTTAGAGGGAGCGCGCTAATATTAAAAAATGATAATAAGCGAAAATGGTGAGAAAAGTGCAAAAATCTCTCGACATATGCTTTATTTGCTTTTAACGATACACTATGATTTTTTTCATGCCTGTAACATATTAAATAACAGAACAAACGAGTTTTTAATAGTTATCGGATCTTACTTTGCGATTTTTTTCTATCGAGGGCATTTCATTAAATATAAGTTTTGGCATAACAAATGTATAGATATTACAAAATTAAAAAATAACATAGGTATATTTTTTGGAATTAAAAAACTTAAAGAGTTAAAAAGAAACCATTGCAATCCTTTTGTTTGTTAAGAGAAGGGAATCTATCAATATGTTTTCAGAGCTTTCCGTTTTAAATAATATTCAAAATAACCTGCCTCATAATCATAAAATAATAAATGTTATTTTCATTTAATTTATCAATATCGGCGTATATATCTCCCTCAGTGCATTAATCTTACGTAAAATGTGCACTAAAAATTGTGAGAGCTGCAAAAAGATAAAAATTAAAATCCATTAAAAATTTAAAAACCATAAAATTTTGAAAAAGAAAATAAAATTCCAAAAGCAGCATTAATATCATATTGGAGGATATTACATTTTTTAAAAATGTTAACATATTCGAATCCTATAGACTCCAAAACTAATGGCCGCTTTCGCTGAACATGTCAAGTTCATTCTTATTAGAACCGGGAGTGTTTAGAGAGTGATTTAAATGGTAGAACGTGAAGGTGTGATAGGTATAAGAACCATGAAGGTATGATACTATAATAGATCCCCTATATCTACGCATCTACTACTAACTTCATGTAACATAGGTACAATCGAGTGTTTGAAATGCTCAGTCCTGGTGTTGTTACGTTTGAATAGGATTTGGAATGAATAGCGTACGTATATGAAATGTGGTCGGTGCACAGACATAGGAATTAATAGACGAGAAGATAATGGCGAGGGGTAAAATCAACTGTTGAAGAACGAAGGGAGTGAAGCTGACTGTGATTCGTCAATAAATCAATCTGACGGTAAATAGGCATCTCGCATTATAATATCACCATTTACTTCTAAAAAGTAAAATCTGCTTTTGAATGAATAGACATTTTTACATGGGAGCGCAAATTACTCCCACGTTATGAACAAATTTGCGAAGTTCAAATTCGGCAAAAAAATTCGGTTCTATTTTCAGAGTCGAATATTTCGTTTAAGTATTTAGTTAAGACACTTTTATAAATGTTCATAATTTACTTCCCAGCAACCAACCAGCTTTGTGTTTCGCGTCCAGACGTTACTCGATGTGATAGTAACAACTGATTCATATTATACGATGTGAATATGCTTAAAATAAAGTAAAATAATGCTTATATATGGAATGTAATACGACAATTGGGTTTATTCTCTTTTTCACATCTATTTTTACAAGTTTTCATAGTACAAGTCAACATTTTGCCGTGTTATTTCGTAAAATGAACCGATGATGCCTCGACCATAGTT
Source organism: Hesperophylax consimilis (assembly GCF_061612785.1). NCBI lineage: Eukaryota > Metazoa > Arthropoda > Insecta > Trichoptera > Limnephilidae > Hesperophylax > Hesperophylax consimilis. Next base: position 20,108,378 of record NC_142858.1, on the reverse strand, counting down.
CGCACAAGAATGATGACGTCACGTTTTCAAATTTCACTTGAGGCCATACGCGAGCACAGCCGGCTCCAATGGAACCGGTATGGGGAGTGGGGATAATACGCTTTTAATCACTTAGGGCAGGTCTACTAATATTCATATGTCTATGGGTCGGTGGCTGAGTTGACATTGCGTTTGGACCCCACCCTCATTCCTCGGCTGGCTAAATCCTCCATCACAATACAACCTACATTTTCCGTTAACTGTGGTGGTAGTAGGAGATTTTCAAACATTGTCAGGATATTCGTAACCCGAATGTCTGTTGTCTGTATTAAAATTTTTTTTATGAGTTTAGTTAAATAATGGCTAGCTGGACTACGATATTATAAATGGTAATGAGCTTAAATTTTTCACCATAAAAGCTGTTCTAGAAAATAGTAATAATCTTTTTTTTATTTTTTATTTATTCTTAAATATATTTGTATTACAATGGTATGGTATATTGTCCTCCACGCTAGGAGTTCACTTGTGTTGTGGAGGACTTTTTCAATTTAAAAGTTATATAATTCTTAAACAATACAGTGGAGTTGGTTACAGAGAGAAACAATAAAAATTAAAATTAAAATCGATTTTTCCATAGTTATAGCATAGCAGATATTAGAGATTATAGCAGAAAATTGAAGTGAAATATAAAAAATTAAATATTAAAAGGATTGTAGCCAGTTCCATGTGTGTTTTTTGAATTCTGTAAGATTAAATGTTTTATATTGTATTTACTCGAGGTTAAAGTATGAAATAGGAAAAAAAATCACATTTAGCAAAAATATCCGATTTACGGAATAATATTCATTTTTTTAAATTGGCGATAAGCGAAGACGCTAGCATGAAAAAATATCACGACAGGAATCAGGAATCCGACAGGAACAGAGACCAAAAAATCAATATTTACTAATGATAGTTTTGAGCCTTGAGTTAGGTAATCCACCCTTCAAAGACACGGAAGACAAAACAAACGACTTCTAGTGAATAGATTAAAAAATTGGAGAGTTGCTCTCGACAGAAGGTTAAACACATTATCTCTGCACTGGAACGACATGCATTTGATTTTTATATAAATCAACAGTTTTATTCCGATGATAAAATTTTGCACATTTTACCTTAAATACAAGAGGGAGGTCACTGTTTTCATGCAGTTTCGAAAAAACTTTGCTAAAAGCGTTGGCGACGCCGTGTACCTCAGCTAGTATATTTATATATGATGAGTGTCTGTGGCAGGTGGATTGGCAGCAGAGTAGCGGATACATATATATATATTTTTATAAAATGTATGTAATGTAAGTAAATAGATAAATAATTTGACAAGCAAAGCAAAAAAAGCGAAAGCACTCTAAATCAACCCCGCTGTGCCACTTATAAATCATTTTAGTTGAAGCAAATCGTTTTAAATTTTCACTATAAAGCCCGTCAGTCAGCAGAGATACTCATGTAATTATGAACCAGGGGTATGGGCATGTTTATGTCACAACCTGTACACAATTAAAATTTCGGGCGGCCAGGCGCGGCCAGCTACTTTGCTTGAACAATACACTCCCACCTCCCCACCCCCTTCCCCACAGAAAATAGGCAACTATCAACTACTATCTATCGGCCAAACCGAAAACAATACCCTGTGATCCGGGAAAAGCTCAAACGCCTACTACACAATATTACATGAATAATTCAAATTGATTCATTGAATCCTGTGTGAAAATCAATTCAGTGATAGGTTTGATTTAAAACGCAAAAATCCTTTTGTTATTTGTGGAGACAAAAACGTGTTTTTGTGTAATACATATGAGTCGCGTAATTTGAGTTGAACCCAACTTAAATTATTGTTAGAATTTTAATTCCAATTTTGAAAAAGAAGATGAAAATAATTTTCGGTCAATAAACAAAATTATATGTAGGTATTTTAACGCTTTTCTGAATTTATTTAACAATGGACGCCCGCGGAAGACTAAAAGTGAATCTAACTATTTAGGTTTAAGTAAATACCCACAAAATAAGTAATTAGGTTTTGTTTGAGTTATTTTAATAACATGTTTGATCGTGTGAGGAATGTGGAGGTCCGCAAAGAGTGCAAGGCTGATGTAAGCGTAATGAGTAAGATTAAGAAAGGGATGCTTAGATAGTTTGGGCATGTAAAGCGAAGATAGGAGTGTAAGAAGGATATATGATAAAAAATGTGAATGGTAGCAGAAGTCGGGGACACGCGACGAAGACATGGCACGATCAAGTGAATCAGATACTTGCGTCGGCCCATGTCAAGAGTCAGAATAATAGAAGAGTATGTATGAATGTGAATGAGTGTGTGACAAGACCGAGTTGTTTGGCGGTCCGTCCTCTCTGCCTACCCCTGCGGAGAAACGGCGTGATGGTTAGTTAGTCAGTTAAAATTTTGAAAACATTATAATTTTTTACAGTCTAACAAGAATTTTTAAACTTGATGTATGTGCTATAATGGCCTGGACCAGTGCTGGCCCCATTGCTTTTTACATTTACACCCGAGATCTTCCTCACATTTAAGGCAGAAAATTTGCCTACGCCGATAACAGCGCTATCACAGCCCAGGCCAAAACCCCTAAAGGGACACTTAATTCAAACCTAAAGTTCATGAAAGAATATTTCCTCAATTGTCGATTACAGCCAAATGGGCCGAAAAAAATATCGATAACTTTCTGTCTTAGCAATTTACAGGCGAATACCAAACTCTGTTCAGTTTGGTGAAAAAAATATTTACCATGACCCCCACTCCTGCTACCTAGGAGTTTCTTTGAACACGAGTGAACAGGAGCCTGAACTACCGGCAAAAGAAGCAAGCAGTGAGCTCAAGCTCAACTTATGACATATGAAATTATGTATTTTGTTGTTCGTTTTTGAAAACCACCGGATATCAAAATTATATTTACATTTTTTAATTCTAAATAATAATAGGAATTACTGGTTGAAAAAAGTCAGGTACGTCTCTTGACAGAATGTATATTGTTACTTGAATGCTTTCAGGAAGTATTGCCTCATGGCGCATGGCGGGCGGCCGCGACTGTCGGAAGCGTGATTTGGCCAATTACTATAACTCGTAGTTTAGCGGACTTCTCTCTCAGCTAACGACTTATGCATTCTACAATCGCAGCCACTACGGCACGCGACGTCTGAGTCATCTCGCAGTTTGGGAGTACCTATCATCTTGTACGACAAGTACTTAGACTGTCACACTTATAAAAATAAACTCTAAATAGTATAAAACTTAGTCGCTATCCGCGTGCCCTTCGTTCTTCTAAACTACACAAAGGATTTTTATAGGGTTGTCACCATAGACTAAATTAGACTAGACACGGCATATTCATTTAAAAATAACCCCAACACAATTTTGGTTTGGTTCACGTGCACATTTATGAAAAGGCCCACGCATTGTGTCGCAATGCGAAATGGGCACTGTGCATTGCGTTTTACCTTTTGTTGGTCAAGAGTAAACTATGTTGCTTCTCAGCTATGCTGGGCAAGTTCATTTTTTCAATCACAAAAATAACCCAGTTCCAAATATTTAAATTTGAATTATGTCCATGTTACAACACCTCTAACAACAAATTATCCGTGGTTTCGCTTTCGAGTTTGAACGCTTGTACAAGGAGTTTAAACAGAGTTAGGTTGTTAAGTTCATCTCCATATTTGTGACGTACGCTACGTGGCGTTATTTTTAAAATGAATTTAACTAGACAGGGCTAATCTAGTATAATACATCAATGGTTGTCACTATCATTTAGAAAATTTCTTCCGGAAGGCTTACCTATATATATATATATATATATGTAAGCCTTCCGGAAGAAATTTTTTAAATGATAGTGACAACCCTATATATATATATATATATATATATATTAAATGTTTATATTTATAGAAAGTAGAGAAGGGTCAACTTTTGGTAATCAAGTCGTAAAAATAATATTGTCGGGAGCTTACATTATATCAAGATTTGCTCCATTACTAATATTGTCAAAAGATGATTCTTTAATTCTACCGCAGTAACTAGTTTGTTCTATTTGTCACCAGAGCAACATTGGTAGTTTCCTCTTTTACCATAGTAACCATTATTCTTTTGTTTTTCTGATATATTTCTCTCTTCTAATTTTCGAAGTGAACAATAAGCGGCTTGTGACCTTCGTAGTGAACAATAAGCGTCCTTGTGTTTTAATTATTATAAAATAAAAGGAAGTGAGAAATAAATGTGATTGACACCAAAGAATGCCTTTATTTAACACACGGCGTAAACGAGCCTTGCACTCCATATTTTTAGTATGAAGCTGTATTTTTTAAGCATATTACAGCGAAAATTAATTAATTAATAGCGATATACACTAACAGTTCACACATTGCCTATTGCAATGCTTCCATCCGGACTTCCTTGCTAAACCGAACTTCGATAAGAGGTGATAGAGAAAGACCACGCAACACTGTATATTGCAATGCTTCCATCCAGACTTCCTCGCTAAACCAAACTTCGATAAAGTTTCGGAAACGAGCCGTAAAAACGGCGCTTGTTTGCTTCATTGTCGCTTGACTTTTCATTAGGGAAAATATGGGTTTATTGGGTTTTATTATCAGTGACGGTTCGTGATTATAACATAAAACAACGCTATATATCGCCATTGTACAATATTTGGTATAATTATCAATAATAACTGCATCAAAATCATTAAATTTAACTGATTTTGTTGTCGAAAACCAAAAAAACAAACTAGAGAAAGCCCAACACAATATTGCATTACTAGCGACTTGAAATAATTAAGACAAAATCTGTTTTATTATTAAATTTACTAATGCTTTTAAAAGCAAAAGGCTTGAGAAACGCAGGAACAAGAAAATAAAAATTCACTATAAACTACAAAATAAAAATAACATTCAAATTGCATCACTTTGACATATTTTTCGATCGCGTCAATTTGTGGCAGAATTTTAATGGCGCGCTGTTTGTAATGTGCTAATTAATGTTATTATAATGCAAGTTTATCTCATAATCTGATATTTTTAATGGAAATTCACTGCGCAAATGCACTTGCAAACGCACTTGCAAACGCACAAATCGCCACTGGTTATTATCCCTTCTGACATACATCATGGCAGGGAGCTGGTTAATTTGTTGCGTCTCGCCGAAAATGTGCTTTCATTTACATTTTTACAATTTAACGCACTTTTGAAAAGTGATATGAAGTCCATTTATACTTTATTAAACATTTATTGGAATTTTTGGTTCGTTCTCGCGACGCCTCTAAAAGTATTGCGCACACTGGCATTTCCTATTCTGCCGTTACCCAAACAGTATCTTGTGCTTTCAGTAGGTAGGTACCCCCGGCGACCAAAAGCCCTCAAATCCTGCCCTGCCCGGCGGAGTGGTTTCGGTCACGTAGAAATTAATTGATTAAATAAAGCGGGCAGAGAATTGAATTCCTGCACCACAGAATAAATTACTATTGAACTCAGCTGCGAACACAAGTCCTCCACTGCACCAGGAAATGTGATATTTTGCAACGTGTTTTTTTTCATCCTTTTTCAATTATTCTATCACTTTAAAATTTTTTGATGCCCCAACATGGCCTATCTCTGTAGTATTTTTTAAATCCTTGATTTTCTACGACTTCCGACGATGATATAAAAAGGGATATTTTGAATATTTTTAATAAAGTTCCGTGTTTAAGTTCGTAAGTTTAAAAGTTTATTAGACGTAGCCACTACTACAGTATATTTAGGTTTCTACATTTCCTCAGAAAAGGCAAAAAATATCGACAACCCCACTTACAGAAATTTAGACAGTTCAGGAAAAATAGTTCAAATATTCATTTAAAATTGAAAAAGGCTCAAATATGCATATAATCCGATGTCTAATAATAACCCTCTGCGGTGCGAGGAAATATTACGAGTACTCGCCTCCGACAAGATATCTTCTGTTTTCCACGCAAGAGTCGGTTTTACCCCCTAGATTAGTATCAAAAATCGGTACCTAAACATATTTAATTGACGACACTAAAAGGGTTATCGACCGCTCGCAGAGAACAAAGGGGAACTAGTATTAGCAGAAAATTATTGAATTATTCTTTTGAATGATCCACTCTTTTTAACAGGCGAATTTTCACAGCTACTTGTTTGCTCAGTCCGAAAATTTGTCTGGAAGCCGCAAACAATTTTTCAAGTGAATAAATCCTAAAGATAATTTTTGCACATTTTATTAGAAGAAAAACACGGCATGAGAAGCTTTGTAAAGATATACGGGAGAGCTTATAGAAGGAAATTAAATTGTTAATGATTTCCGTTGCTTGCATACCAAACGAGCGAGATTAATATAGATGATGGGTTCGCAATATTAACGAGATTCACGAAGAAGGGAAGAATTCTTGATTACGTCAACGCAAGTTATTAAAAAATACAATATAAGCAAATAATATTCTCAAATTAAGTGAATTAAATATTATATTTTAATATTGAACCTTCGCTAATTTATCTTAAAATTAAAATACATACCGCATAATACCGAAGTCTCTCGTCAGAACTTGGAAAAAATAGGTAAATATTCTTTTAAATGTTTTTTCCCGTCTATCCCGTCACTGGCTTACTCTTCGCTCAAGTGATGAGAGAATTCCCGAAATTACATCCTTCATTGTAAATCTTTTTCACTTTCTTTCACAGGGCAATCATGCCTAAAGAATGTCATGCCCTTTGATGAACGTGTGCCATCATAAATGGAATATTTAGGCTTTCACCCACCTAATAGAATTTTCTTCCTCATTTTTCTCACCATCGTAAATATAGGTCGTTGTAAAACAATAGGCCAGCCTTAATACAACTCTTCACATTATTACAAATGTTTAGTTAAAATAACAAAATGAAGTATTTTATGAATGTAAATTTTTATCTTTTTTAAAAAACCGCAGTTTTTAAATATATTTTTTTATTAAAATGGTGGTTGAAACAAAGATAATTATTCACATTAAATTAAAATGATGCTACATAGTGATTTGATTGACGGTACCGACGGTTCCTTCATCAGACCACAAAGTATAAAAATATCTTCACACACATTCTTTGTATCTTGGTGAAAGAAACTTAGATTTAATTTAATGTTAGAAAGTGTAAAAATAAATAATAGTGTGTGTTTAAGGCCGGTAAAATTAGGCTTTAATCGTGTTTGGTCACCAGCTCTGAATACCCAGGTATTTCCCAACTCTCCTCTTCCCCACATCCTTCCCCACCCATTCCCCATCCTTACAGCTTACAAAACACCCCGATCGAGGTAGACTCTTGTACGCTGTCAAGACAAGAACAATTTAATCACATGACTTTCTGAGGCAGTTTAGTGTGTATGCAAGAGGCTAATTGTTTGCCCACAATGTCGGCAATTTCCCTCCCGTCGCGTTGCTTCGCCAAACTGTTTACCGAGTCACAAAGCCATTCACCATTAACCCGCAGCCCGCTCCATTAGAACCCATGTAATATTCAAGCACATACGAAATTCTCCAAAGTCAAACGAATCGAATCTCTACCAGCGTTAGTTTGAATGTTGTTGTGTACGCCAACGGGAAAACAATGATTATGATTTGAGTAAACGTCAGTGATGGAAATTGACTATTAAGTATGTCATATGTCGTTTAATAAAGGGTGGACGATCCTTGGAAGAAAATAGAGTAGTTTGTTACTGTGAGCTAAGCAATACATTTTCACCACGTTTGAATAATAATTATTTTACAAAAGCACAACACAAGATATTGCAAATTAAATAGAGTCGGAGTCCTGATTTTGAGTCTTAATCGTACTTTCTTTTTTCAAATTAGATTTTTCTGTTATCGTTTATTTTAAATATTGTTGATTAGGATTATTTTTTAGTTAAATATTGACATGTAATATTCGAAATCTGGAGAAATCATGCACTCCTTATCCAAAAATACAATAACCAAAATATTTGTCATATTTTATTATGTGAAGAAATGTTTTCCGATCATTATCTAAATAACTTAATTGGCTACATTATACAATAAAACCATACCGACCATTCTGAATTCTTAAGTAGGAAATTTAAAATAAATAAAACTTTCACCATACATTCTTCTTGGCAGTAGAAATTAAGTTATGCAGAGTCCGCCCAAATAAAAGTAGTGAAAAACCCCTGTAGGGGGGTGGGAGGAGGGGAGTTTGTTTGATAAATACATATTTACTACAAATTAGGTCGACAGAGTTTACTAAGTTTTCATTGGCGCTTAATCGAATTAGACTATTCACAAGTCTAGAATATTAACATTTGGTGAGATCAAACAGCCTTTTAGTAAAGAAACATGTAATTGTTCCCTATTTTACCTTTACTAAGATGATTAAGGTACCTATAATATTTCTAGGTTTTTCAGGGTGAAATGCCTAAAACCAAAAAAAAATATGTATATATATTTCTAGGCGATCAAATTATCAAAACCAAAAACACGTGATATTGTATTACTTATATTTATAATTTTCTATGTGCCAGTCAGTTGCATGTTAAGCTTGGCTTGATAGAACCCCGGTAAGATAAGCCTAGTGAAACCATTACTTTAAAAAATAGCCACCACGGGACGCCCGGCAGATGTGAAACATCGAAATTAATGATTATCGATGGAAGTGAAAATGAAAGAAAAATGTCTTTATATTTTTGAAAAAAAAAAAATTCTATTGTTACGAAAAAATACACAAAAATATATTACAAATTAATGCAGAATCGGCCTTCCCCGCACAGAGTTTAGGCGGATAAAGCCGACGAGCCACGAGGCTGGCCGAATAAAGCGTCGTTCCATGCAAGAGCGTCGTTCCATCTTGCCGCGCTTGCTACGCAAGAGCGGGTTTTACTAAAGATGTTTCACAACAAAAATACTAATTTACTGCCCCATTTCGGGAATCTTTCCCTCCCATCCTTCCTACTCTGTATTGTATGTAATGAATCTATCGATCACCGCTCCATCCTGCTATGACCTATTTTAATTCCGTCTCCAGTTATATAGGAGAGTGTTTCACCAATAATATTCTAACTAGTTTTAGGCCGTCCTAGTTTTACGGAGCCCCCTCTTTCTCAATATTTATGGTTATATTTGATGGTTGTATTGGATTTTGGGAGTTCGCTTTCATTTCGTTAATAAATATTTGTCATAATAAAATTATATTGGTTTTGGAAAACGCCATTTCTACATTGCACATTCATACTATTCGTCTTTGGTGATCAGAAAATTTTTCGAGAGGGTTGTCAGTCAATTTGTTCGATAATCCATTAGAATAAGCTTCCCGCTTGATAGAATATCGTGAAGCCTTCTCCCTTCTCGAGTGAAGTAACTAGGGATTCATCGCGTTCCATCAATTTTTAACGACGGATATAAACGACGGGACTCCACCGATCTAGCTGCAAGTTGTAATGCATCTATTCTAAAATATACATTTTGGTATACCGTACAATTCCTCAATTTAGGTAATGGAATGGGAAATCTATTGTCTAGTTCGACTGGACGTCCACAGTAAGCCATTTAACATTAGCATCAATATTATTATGTATACCCATCAGAAATACGAGATAAAGTGCTACCTATTTCTGTGACTGTTTTAAAACTCATTATCAGGCTCGTACACTTAATTTATCAAAAAACTGTATAATTTTGGCAACAGATTTAAGAATGTTACATTTTTAATAATTCCGTATTAGTGATGAAAATAAATCTTCATAATTACATTTTCGAATTGTACGAGTTAACCTCTCCGTAGTGAATATTTTCATATTTTTCTTCATTTTTATATATTCTTATTATAATTATTTTTAATGATAAACTATTGTTTACCAGACTGTTCTTGCTTATTGTTTTTATGCTTATCACAAAGGAAAAAAAAAATTATTTGCTGCGGGTTCAATTCCCGTCGGCGGCTTAGAATAATACTTTTGTATTTTTTTATAATTCACAATAATAAAATTAATTAATTAATCATATTTCTCATTTTAAAGAAGTAAGTTGTCTATATTATTTCAAATGTACTTACCTAAAAGTTTTGTACGTTAAATTCATATTATAAATTAAAACAATGTACTTGCTTTCCCATTGTTACAATGTGTAACAAATACTTAGTTAACACAAATGTATTACTTACATTTATATTTACTTCATTTAAATCCCCCTGAGGCGTAAATAAGATATTACATTTTTTGTGACTGCTTTATAAAATATTCTAATTTAGGTTGTATGTGCGTCGTGCACAACTCTGGTTCAATGAATCAAATTTGCTTTGAATTTGAGTGTAATTTTCAAATTAGATTTTTTTTCTATTGAAAAAAATTGGAACTGATTGTGTAAAGAATTCAGACAAGCGGTAAAGTACTTACCTTTTACGTATTATTTTGGACAGAAAACTATTGTAGTAATTTTCAAGAATTCATAATAATACTGGAAGAAATTACTCCCGATTCAGAAAAAATCATATTAATATATTTATAGAATCACCGACCCTTCAGATTTCTTTCAAGTTGGTAAAATATTGGCAAAATCAGTTTTCTTTGAAGTTGGTAAAATATTGGCAAAATCAGTTTTCTTTGAAGTTGGTAAAATATTGGCAACATCAGTTTTCTTTCAAGTTGGTAAAGATCATACTAATTTTTAATGACAAGTGGAACTTCCAACATTAGGGTTTTGACTCGTTCAAAAAAGTTTTCTAGTGGGAATGTTATTACTAACTACCCATGAACAAATTTTAGTACGATGATTTTTTTATTATTGTTAAAATGCTAAAATGCTTTACGCTCTTTTTTGGTTCACATTATTGCTTTAAGGCGTTGTATTAAAATTAAGTACTTTTGTATCTAATATTCTAGTTTTCGAACAAATGAATTAACTTTCTTTGTTGTTTTCTTGGCTGCCCTGGTTTGGATTCGCTGGTTAGTCGATTTTGATATTAAAATAATTTTAAATGTCGTACAGCATTTGGTGCATCTTACAAGTATTTAGATTACAAACTACTAAAGTACCTATCTAATAATATATTGGTGGCAGGATGAAATTACAAGTGCGTGAATTTCAGGTACCTAACCAGAATTACACGCTGACCGAATTACACTCGAAGAGAATTACACCTACTTAAAATACACATATTGTAATTACACACCACAGCGAAATCTGTATTAATGGGATTAAATTTCTAAAAAATATAACAGTTATGTTAGTATATATATTATAGGTATAATTCTCTTCATGTGTAATTTCGTCCAGGTGTAATTCCTTTTGTGTTTTAATTCCGAAATATTGGTGAGCGAAATTCACGCCCATGTAACTTCGTCATGTAACCCTAAATAATATCTAAAAATAACTTAGACATACGTTTAAACAAAAATCACTAGTTATAAGATAAAAAATCGCTTCGAAACGAAATATTCGATAGAATTTATATCTGTATCCATACGTCTAAAGTAAGTTGAGTTGGACAAAGCGTTGAAAAATTGATTGGAAATCGGTTTTTGACAGATCATACAATATAATCCACTCGCGCCGATGACAAGAGGCATGAATTTGAACCAACATTAATTAAAAAATCAAAATTGATTATTTTACTACACCTGACGGTTACAAAGAACACAAGGACCCTTTGTTTCGGAGAATTTGAACAATTCATCAAATTTCAACGTTCATTTTCAAGTTCTGTGAAAGATATTTTCAAGTTTTGTTTTAATTTCAGTTTTGTCAAGCAACTAGCCTACAATGATATAATAACAGAACTTGAATAAGACTTTCACAGAACCCGAAAATGAACGTTGAAATTTGATGAATTGTTCAAATTCTCCGAAACAACCCGTCATTACTCTTTGATTGTAGTTTTACAGCCCTTTACATTACTTTAAAATAAACGGAAATATACAATTTTCTTTACAATGAGGCATAATATTTCTATAAATATCCTACAAAGAGTATTTTTCTATTATAAAATAGTGTGAAATAAAAAAAGAAATGTTTCAACTACGTTTCTGCTAGCAAATGTGTGGATATGTGGATGAAAAGTTATCTTTACTGTGCATTAAATGGATAGGTTTATTGATTTTCGCCGAAATGCGATAGTAGTCATAGATAATAAAAAAAGAAACTCCTGTTTCAAGCCAAAACACAGTGGCCTTAAACTCATGAACACCTTCACTCCTTCTCACGGTTTTGTGTAATTAAGTTCATTATCTCCTTGATTAAGAGTTAACATGTGGTGGTGGTCAAAATATATTACATACGCACGACTTAACAATACTTAACTCATCTGCATTAATTGGAGGAATATTGCGATTTCAGAACATGGCTTGGGTCGGGTTCATTGCAGAAAAAAGTGTTAAAAAATATATATTGTGTTCCAGAAACGACCACGGAATAAAGTGTGTAGTGTGAGGTAATTTAGGAGCTGACTTCAAGGGAAGACGAGATAACATGATGTGGCGCATGACAAGACTTCAGCAGAAGTGCATCAGATTCGCTCGCTTTGCTTCAACCTCGGCAAAGGCACAACTGAATGAACGGTTAATTTCACTTTGATATATTATGTTTACTCATGCGCACGTGAGTAAGTTTATTTTAATTACCAACACCATTTAATAATGTCATTGCACATATGAAATAAATTATTGTAATTACGACATACTTGGAAGATATCTTCAACGTTTAATAGACAATGGATTTGATTTGGCGCTAACTAAAATTAATTATATTGCAAGATTACAATGTACCTGTTGAATTATTGTGAAATTAATATTCCACGTCACACACGTTGTTGCATATGTACCTATATATAAATATGTTTAGAATGAGTACTAAGGGGAACAAAGGTTATTTTTATTTAATTTTAGTAGGTTTGTTTGTTACGCCATATCGAGACAACTCTTTCAGAAAGCAAAGAATTGTAACTTCGAAAATCGCAAATCGAAATCGGAAAAATATCCTACAATCTGGAAAATATTTCTATTCTTATTGACCAATAATGTAATTCTGACTATTCTGAGTGATGTAATATCTCCACGTTGACTGAAATCTGTCTGAACCCATTGGTGGTCAAATAAGATTTAAATGTTGCCGCGGTGGTTCATTCAAAATCCACAATGTATATATAAGTGACGCCGATGTATTTATAATGATATGTTTGTGACGCCGATGTATTAAACATAGTGAGTGATAATTTTCCGCTTCTTTGCGAGTAGGATTGAATCATTTTCAAATATGTTTGTATGGCCAACGTGCTATCCAAGTATATATTATCTAATTGCTTTTGAACCTAAACAACAACAAATATCCTGCTAACGGGTATTATTAACGTTTCTCTAGAACCTCTCGAGATTTACTTTAATTGGAAACGTTCAAAAGTCTAGACGATTGCTGTAATAATGAAGCACGAATTCAATAAGTTCGCTAATTGCCAATTTAAATTGTGAGTTTTACAAAATGTTACACTCCATTCTGGACAAAGGAGTTATTTTGAACATTAAATTAAAAACATCAATGTTCATTACGAAAATTTTACGTACGTCAAACTAAAATATCATAACGATAACTATCAAACCTCAAACGCCCAAGTACGAAATGAAAATCGTAAATGCAAAACATTTTTTCTTCTGAGCATTTACATACCGTCGACAGCAATCCATCACTGCGTAAATCATTTTGGCCACTTTTCAGAAGAGACTGGCGATGATTTTATCTAAACAGTAGGCAATTTAGATTTCAGTGTATTGGGGAATGAACCAGTTTTACAATTTTATATAAATAATTACATTTTGCATGTTGCATTAACTACTGAAGTTTCCATATAAAATTCATGTTACACATGAAAAAATATAAATTAAAAGAAAAAAAGATAAAAAAACACCATAATGAAAATAACTGAGATATCTCAGATATCTTATACACCTTATTGAAAATAACTGAGATATCTCAGACATCTTATTGAAAATAACTGAGATATCTCAGACATCTTATTGAAAATAACTGAGATATCTCAGACATCTTATATACCTTATTGAAAATAACTGAGATATCTCAGACATCTTATATACCTTATTGAAAATAACTGAGATATCTCAGACATCTTATTGAAAATAACTGAGATATCTCAGACATCTTATATACCTTATTGAAAATAACTGAGATATCTCAGACATCTTATTGAAAATAACTGAGATATCTCAGACATCTTATTGAAAATAACTGAGATATCTCAGACATCTTATATACCTTATTGAAAATAACTGAGATATCTCAGACATCTTATATACCTTATTGAAAATAACTGAGATATCTCAGACATCTTATTGAAAATAACTGAGATATCTCAGACATCTTATTGAAAATAACTGAGATATCTCAGACATCTTATATACCTTATTGAAAATAACTGAGATATCTCAGACATCTTATATACCTTATTGAAAATAACTGAGATATCTCAGACATCTTATATACCTTATTGAAAATAACTGAGATATCTCAGACATCTTATTGAAAATAACTGAGATATCTCAGACATCTTATTGAAAATAACTGAGATATCTCAGACATCTTATTGAAAATAACTGAGATATCTCAGACATCTTATTGAAAATAACTGAGATATCTCAGACATCTTATATACCTTATTGAAAATAACTGAGATATCTCAGACATCTTATATACCTTATTGAAAATAACTGAGATATCTCAGACATCTTATTGAAAATAACTGAGATATCTCAGACATCTTATTGAAAATAACTGAGATATCTCAGACATCTTATATACCTTATTGAAAATAACTGAGATATCTCAGACATCTTATATACCTTATTGAAAATAACTGAGATATCTCAGACATCTTATTGAAAATAACTGAGATATCTCAGACATCTTATATACCTTATTGAAAATAACTGAGATATCTCAGACATCTTATTGAAAATAACTGAGATATCTCAGACATCTTATTGAAAATAACTGAGATATCTCAGACATCTTATATACCTTATTGAAAATAACTGAGATATCTCAGACATCTTATATACCTTATTGAAAATAACTGAGATATCTCAGACATCTTATTGAAAATAACTGAGATATCTCAGACATCTTATTGAAAATAACTGAGATATCTCAGACATCTTATATACCTTATTGAAAATAACTGAGATATCTCAGACATCTTATATACCTTATTGAAAATAACTGAGATATCTCAGACATCTTATATACCTTATTGAAAATAACTGAGATATCTCAGACATCTTATTGAAAATAACTGAGATATCTCAGACATCTTATTGAAAATAACTGAGATATCTCAGACATCTTATTGAAAATAACTGAGATATCTCAGACATCTTATTGAAAATAACTGAGATATCTCAGACATCTTATATACCTTATTGAAAATAACTGAGATATCTCAGACATCTTATATACCTTATTGAAAATAACTGAGATATCTCAGACATCTTATTGAAAATAACTGAGATATCTCAGACATCTTATTGAAAATAACTGAGATATCTCAGACATCTTATATACCTTATTGAAAATAACTGAGATATCTCAGACATCTTATTGAAAATAACTGAGATATCTCAGACATCTTATATACCTTATTGAAAATAACTGAGATATCTCAGACATCTTATTGAAAATAACTGAGATATCTCAGACATCTTATTGAAAATAACTGAGATATCTCAGACATCTTATATACCTTATTGAAAATAACTGAGATATCTCAGACATCTTATTGAAAATAACTGAGATATCTCAGACATCTTATATACCTTATTGAAAATAACTGAGATATCTCAGACATCTTATTGAAAATAACTGAGATATCTCAGACATCTTATTGAAAATAACTGAGATATCTCAGACATCTTATATACCTTATTGAAAATAACTGAGATATCTCAGACATCTTATTGAAAATAACTGAGATATCTCAGACATCTTATATACCTTATTGAAAATAACTGAGATATCTCAGACATCTTATTGAAAATAACTGAGATATCTCAGACATCTTATATACCTTATTGAAAATAACTGAGATATCTTACACACAGCATGGGGAGAGGGTACGTAATTAACAATTTGATTTCATTTTCTTACATTGAAAAAATTCTGTATTGATTCAACTGATATAGTTTTATTACCGCCGTCAAATGGGATTGCAGGATAACTTACGCGGTGATGTTACATACGCGGTGATGGATTGCTGTTGACGATACACCGCTACATCACGTAGGCCGCGTTGTCTCATTGTTACAATTCGTGTGACAGTCAAAAGTGTAAATTGTAAAATAACTGTATAGCGTTTTCCGATTCGTCCTTCAGCAGAGGTCGGTACAATGATCACCATAAACAATACTATGCAGAATTATTGCTGAGTGAAACAAATCGACCACGTTGAGCAGACGCAGCTCTTGTGTGCGTGAACTAGGGCTGCCAACACTGCAGAGGTTATATAGTTATTATAAACTGTGAGTAATTTAATTGATTGTAGTATGAAAAACAAAAATAGTTTCCTGTATTGTTCTAGTCGATATTCTTCTTGAACTAAAATAATATGAGTTATTGTAACCAGCGCGAAAATAATACAAACCGAAAAGAACGAATGCAAATTCAAGGAATTGTGTAATTTTCGGAGCATAGTTTGCAATTCTTTTTCTATCGTGGAAATGTTTTCTTATTAATTCTTCATTTCGGAAAATGTGTAGAGGTAATCTTCAAAACTAACATATTTTTAAAATATGTTCATCTATTTGAATTACACTTTTGTTTTCGGTAATTGAATGAATTAATGCAAGACTTGTAAGTGGAAGTTAATCCACTTCCCGACATCCGATCAAGCTGAAACTCAGCAGATAGACTCGTTGAAAAAAATGTATCATTTGGTGGCATTCACGCGCACACACGCGGAGATATAGATACGTATCTCCCTAAAATCAGATGACGTTACAGCAGTTAGTACATACGAAATAAATGTAGGTCTTACCCGATTGGGATGTGGCGAGGTTTGTAGAGTTGTCAACTCCAGATCCTGGTTGGAAACTTTCAATCTTCAGTCAAACCGGAAAAAAAGATTTAGTTTTGAAAAACTTTTAGAAAGGTTTTAAACTTGGCGAAATCAGTTAGTAACTACTAATTTAAAATAAAATCTTACACAAACTCTGAGAAACGCCGATATTATGTCAAGCGGAAATCAACAAGGAGTAGTTCTGTTAAAATAGTACCGCATGATTCTCTTTAATAATACCTCGAAAAGATTTATTTTGGCAGCCCTGTCTCTTGTTACTATTGGCCTAGACATTCACCACATCGGGGTAGCAATAATTAAACTTCGTGAAGGACTTTTTATTATTAAATTACTTTAAGTGGGTGAAGTTAAATATTATTACCATACTGCCGTATCAAGTAAATATTATTGTTGGCTTCATGGTTTGTAAATGTTAAATGGAAAAGAATTTAAGATTTTAGTTTTGTAACATTTCTACATTACTATTGAGGAAAAGCGTTTTTCGACTTACAGCCATATTTTAACCCTAGAACGACTGGGTACTGCTCCATATCCATAAAGATCACGACCGTCATATTGACGGCGGATCACATGTGAGTGTAATTTGATATACAATATACAATAATCAATTAAATTGCTTACTTTATTTAATTATGAACACATTTGGTAGAGTATCTACAAAACCACAAAAGATCAACATGAGAAAGAATACTAACATTAACAATTGACAACAAAAAACAGTGACCTATCAACATATTTTATATAGATCGAGTTAGAATGATATCATTTTCCGAGGTGGAATGGGTATGTAAACTTGTAGGAAAAAAGTTGTAACCAAACATAGCTTAGTGGCCCTAACCGTCACATTGACGGCAGCGGTCTTTGTAGGTTCAAATCATTATATTTAAAAAATCAAAAATAATGTATGTACTTTTTTAGACCATAGTCGTTAAATCAAGAATCAGGAAAAGTAAAAAAAAGGAAAACAATATATCGTTACATTACTTCAGGCAGCCGTCAAAATGACGGCTACGGTCTAAGGTGGCGAAAAAGTCATCACCCCTTCAGAAGATGCTAATGGCGTCTTTTCATCACGACATTTGTGAAGTAAACAGAATCAGAATACACGTTGACAAATCATGGATCGCTATACCCCTCAAGAATGCGAAATATTTGTGTTATAATTATTATTTTTTATTTACAATTGAAATTACTGCCTGGAAACCGATTGAGGACTTGTGTGCCACCTTGTATTATTAAAAATACAACTCGGGAATGTAATATAAGAGAATTTTATCGCACTAAGAACTTGTTATCATTGATTCCACGGAAATACTTATCAATGGAGCACAGTCACTCAAAAGGGGCTCGCGCTTCTTCCAAGAATATTATATTTTTAACGGAAGACATGGATTTGTTATACTTTCGAAGTTAAAATCTAAAAGTATAAATAAAAAAGTCAGTAAATTATATGTAAGAGCGTACTGCCATCCTGCAGTAGGTACAGGTCCTACCTACTTTAAGATTATTCAAAGTTTTTGTTAATTGGAATTCAACGCCATTTAGAAAAAAACAAGTTCATCACCTTTTTACGTGTTGTATTTGAAAAAATATGTTTTTGAAATAACCAGTAAAACCTCAAGTTGTATCAATCAATCAATCATTCAATCAATCAATCATTGAAGACAATATTACCGACTCCAGAAAAAAATTCGAACGCATCTATGAATTGAACCAAGGACTTTGCTCTAATACTTAGCTAATTCTACCCTATCCCCTTCGGTAATATTAAACTGTATCATACTTCGATATTATACATACTAGCATATTTTTATCAATACATACTAGTATACGAGTAGATTATATACAGCTTAACCGGTCGCAGGAATTCTATTTATAAATAGATACAATGTCGTCAATGCTCATGTTTTTCCAAAGCCAGATTTCACGTACTTCATGCGCATGAAAACATAACTAGATTTTTCCTGTCAACTGTAAACTCATATCACCTGTGACAGTTGCGATGCACAAAAAACAAATAACTCTCAAATTATCTCTCCGTTTAGCTCTGCATAGATAATTCTTAGAAGTGTGATCTATGCCAATTTAAAAGAAAACTGATGTTGCCAATTTGAATTAGACATTTCAACTTCTGGGACCCAGAACAGGCCAATAATAATAATAAGTTGACGTATTACAGTAAACTTTACAAAAAAAATGAAGTTCGAAGCTAATAGTTACTAAACAACACACGTCACCTGGTGATTAAGGAATAAACATACCACTAGCAGACATTACAAGGAAACATAACATAGTACACAACATGAAGTATCTTATTCCTGTATATTGTTTCATCTCTGTAAAACTGTTTGTTTCTATAATGTTATAAAATAAAATAAAACAAATAAAAAATAATGTGACCTGTACTGATTCGATAGAAAACTGAAGCCAAATTTGTATTGAAAAAAAAAAGATTAATTTTATACGTAAGATAAAATTGAGCTTACTTTGAGCAGGAAGAAACTCCCATAAAACCCTTCTGGCGGTCTAATTCTGTAGTGCTGATAAGTGTGACAACACCTACCTACCAATAGTTTTGCTGATACATACCACTCGAGTGGCCAGACTGCACGCGCGGAGCTATTTTTGGATAGACAATAATATTGTTAAAAACGAGAGTGACAGTTCAAAGAACGGAGGAAAATGAATCCAACTTGGTATTTGGAACACAGCCACAGAGTTTAATGCTATGATGATTCCAATTATTATAAAACAACATCTTTTGGATGTGGTGTGAGTAGGTAGGTACCTACGTATTCTAAAATTTCAAAAAAACTTATATTTTCAGTACCTACCTATATAAATTTTTAATTTATGTTGTGGTGTTGACAATAGTTTGTGGTGTAATGGTAAGTATAGTTGTCTTTCAAGCCATTTATCGGGTTTGATTCTCGAAATTAATTTTTTTAACAAGTACAGATACTTAAATACTCACCATAATTTGTACAGGCTAGAATTACGGCGATTTAAGTAATAATGTCTCTTGCACAAGCGACAAAGTTGTCGGTGAAATTATGACAACTTCAATTAAACAACAAATCCCTAGATTGTACGCAAACGACAGTAAACATTTCAGTGGAAAACTTTCTTTTAAAAACAAGTCATTATATTTTACTGTTCACTGATTTATATGGCTTCGTATTCATTTTTGGAAAGAACAATTTTCAATTAGTCTGACCTAAGAAATATTGACCTTTCCAACACAGAAAACAACATGTTTCATTGTTATTTGTGAATAATATTATTTAGCGAAGCATTTCTAGAGTTTCTTTCCAGTACAATTAATTAATTACCAAGAAACAGAGTAACGTCACATTCACGTAACACCATGACTCACTTCTTAAATCAATCATTGAATACACATTGTAGTCGTCATTTCTTCAGTACTTCTTATCCTTTTCAGCATTCCGATTTGCGTTTTCCGCGTTAAGTTAATACTAGTTAGTAGAAATTACATTGTATATTATTTGTTTCACCGCATATATTATTATAGTTTTTATTAGTATAACCTGTCTGTTACATCGAAACATGTAACAGAAATAATATTGTATTCATTCTCCTATGCAGTTACCAGCCGACTTTGCTTCAGTTGCAGTACTATTTTTCCTTATTAAACAATTAAAAAAAAAAAAACAGGAAAAACCACACTATTTCTAATATTTGTCCGGAAAGCTCTTAAGGAATTTTTTTTTCTTCTAACCTAAAATAATATGCAAGATTCTAAAAAATGACTTAGCTTACCGTTTTAGAATTTTCCTGAAGAACGAAATCAGTTTTCTGTTGTCTAGTTAATATAAAATATTGTCAATGTGTATTTTTTATATAAAAAAAATATGTTTATTTGTTTGCTTTTTTCTTTTTTTAATATATTATTTATTTTAAAAAATTATTATAAATGTATACCGATTTGAAAGAAGACGGATGTCGCTAATTTACATAAGAAATATCGACTCCAATGAAAAATATCAGACAGAAATTGATTATCTGTCTAAGAAAGAAGTACACGAGAAGTAAATAAAAATTGGGCTTACATTGGGCACACAGGCACGCCCACAACACACGGTCTATCGGTTAATCTCTTCAGTGGCAATATCGCACAATTCAAAAGCGTATTACAATGACGTGTGCAAGTATTTAATCCGAACGTCAATATCACAAATAATCCATTAGCGGATCTAGTAGATACTTTTTTTACATCCAATTCGTAATATCAATCAACCGATCGCGTGATTCGTAGCAATTTGTCTATCCCCAATCCATTAGTGGCACTTTACCATTTTTATTTTTTTTAAAGAAAGACAAACATTGCCGGGCTATGAATAACCTGACAAAATTAGCAAATTTTCAACTACCACCACGGTAGCGAAAAATGTGCTAGTGTTGTGATTGTAGGTCTTAGTCGGAAAAAAATATTTTGCATTTCCAAGTAATATATTGTCCTCGCACCTCTTTTTTTGTTAATCACGTACGGTTCATTTTACAACAAATAATTATTTGATTTGTGTCTTTTCTACCATTGTTAAAATTAGTTGCCATAGTGTTAAAAAAAAAACTACATAATTCGACTTGATATCTCATTAAGGTGCAAAAATAAGAGTTTAGTTTTCTTCTGGCATCCCTGACTTCTTCTATCATTTAAACCACTCTCTAAATACTCCTGAAACTAAAAATAACAGATTTTAAATTTTCTGCAAAATCAGACCAGAAATTTTGAATTTATCTACTCGATTTTCGGCTTATTACGCCAAGTTTCCAAAACGTCTTGAGTGATCGTACGCCATACTATGGCATTTTTTTTAAATATTTGTTTCAAAATCTTTAAAATCAAAAGTTTTAAAATCCTGAAAATGTAGGATAAACGGTAAAATATAGTCGAATTCATTGGCTATATATCATTGCACTATAATCAGTTTATGTGTCTCCGTATTAAAAAAAGTATGATTTATTTTAAATGAGGGCGAGAAATAAATATATATATACAGGGTTTTCCAATAAGATGTGTTATTTTTATATTTAATCGTAAAAGATCAATGGTTTCGTAGCTTGTGTGGCACGTAGCGCCGTCTTGCTGAAAATAAACGATGTCCAGATCAATATCATCCTATTCCGGCCATAAAAAATCATTAATCATCTCTCGATAGCGCAATCCATTCACCGTAACTGTTGCTCCAGCCTCATTTTCGAAAAAGTAAGGTCCAATGACTCCACCGGACCATAAACCGCACCAAACAGTCACACTTTGAGGATAGAGAGGCTTTTCAACAGTAAAATTTTGCTTGTTGACGAAGCCACCGAGGTGGAAATGGGCCTCATCACTCAAGATGATTTGCATTTGATTCATTCAAGTGAATTTTAATAATTTCAATGCATTGTTGAAGCGTGTATCGTTCCATTTGTATTAATGGCAAAGTTTCTACTTGTCAAATGTCAAAAAATGACAGCTTCAAAAGTAACATCTACCGAAATAGCGGGCTATTTAAAATAACAGCTCAAAACCCTGTATATATTTTTTTAAAGTAAGACAAACATTCCCGGGCTACAAATAACCTAACAATATTTGAAAATCTCCTACTACCACCACAGTAAGCGGAAAATGTTGCTTGTGTTGTGATGGAGGACTTAGCCAGCCGAGGAATTGACACCCAATCGCGATGTCAACTCGGCCACCGACCGGTCATATCCAACTCGAACGCCAATCACTGAACTCATATTCCAGTTATGAAAGCGAGCAATGTGAATCTGAACTCATATTACAGTTATTGATGCGAGAAATGTGAATCTGAACTCATATTACAGTTATTGATGTGAGCTATGTGAATCTGAACTCATATTCCAGTTATTGAAAGCGAGTGGTTATAAAGGACAACAAAGAAACGTTTTATATATATATAGATTATGGGGTTCAAATGAATTTTGCAGAACTATTGAGTGATACTTATTATTCAGCTGAAATTTATCCATCTGGTAATTTTAAAGGACGTCGAACTCACTACTTAAATCAACATGAACATTCCTAAAATACCCCATGTAATTAGAGAATGGTAACGTGAAATTCTATCTCACGGTCAATATCTTCGTAATAATTAGCCCTACGAATTACATATTATTATGTTAGGTCATGTGGTTAGTATTTGTTTTCAAATCGCTTTTGAACCTCATGCTGTTTTCCTAACAGAGAGTAGATACAGAGAAAAACAGTATTACTGATTGATTAAAATCCGGTTAGAAACGGGATTGCAGGCCGTTTCCTATTAAACACTTGGTTCTTTCCTAATAAATCAGAACACGTGTTCATGCACCTGAGTTGGTCCTGATAATATTCAATCGAACTTAATGAATTTTAATGACATCGCGATAACACATCAGTGTTTTACTGAAAGTTTATTGGGAAACCTATCATTCGTTAAAGACCTGAAATCCCATTTTTAACCGGATTACGAATAATTTGAAGATATTCTTAATAGACTAGCAATTTTTTATATCATTAAGTTTTCTCCGTGTATAATAGAAAACTGATGTTGAACTAGCGCAGACCCGTGAACAACAACGGAAAAAAAATGTTGTTACGATTTGTGAAGCTGAAAATGTACATTAAAAAATTTTTTGCATCAGGATCATTGTCTTTCAAAAGATGATCAGAAATTTTCCCTTTGAATGAACAAATTTACGAAATCTGTAAAAAATTTATGCAAAAAAAAAATAAGCAATTTAAATACAGAATTACTAATTAATTAAAAAGTAAAATAGAATGAATAATTATTACTTGAATAAATTATCTGTTTCCGCGTCCGTCATAGGTTTGGTACACCACATTGTTAGTTCACAACTGAGTTCTTTTTCTTTATTAAAGTCTCATGGGAAATCTCTCCCGTAATCTCCCAAGTGCTTTTCATCAAGTGAATCACTGTAGAATTCAAGGAACTGCAGTGCTCTGGCGTGGCAGGAGGAATGGAGATGGTCTGTTCAGTTCTATGGGAATATTACTAACATTGCTCTAATGCAAAGGTTCTAAAACTTATTTCGACAACCGTCTACTTTGAGATTGAAATAAAACTAGTGCCCTCCATATTTTTTAATTTACCATTTTACATTACCATCTGTTGTGTATCTTAAAATCAGTTATTGCAAATATAATTTTTAAACCTGTATTATTATACGGATAAGATAGATATGGTGTGTCCCATTTCCTATTTCTGATATCGAATTCGTACTGAACAAGTTAGAACCAGTAAGGTAATTATGTGAATTCTTGCCGGGTTGTAAAAATCGCATTGTTTTACAAAAACCACAAACACAGCACGAACTGAAGGTGGATAGTTCGAAACTGTTTTCTATACAAACTTTAAGGAATCAATGACGGTGATAGAAAAGACTTAATTCCATTTTTAGTGTTTTACTTAATTTTAAAACTAATTAACAAAATGGCGAATACCCACTTTTGTTATAAAAATGTTTTTATAAGGAAGTAAAACAAACTACAATAATTCATTCAGCTAGTTTTCGTCAGATATATTTTGTCTGCTGTCGCCCCTCTAGATTTGCTTAGCGCCCCCTAATTTTCTTTGGGCCTTCTATTGCCCCCTGAAAGCTTCCAGCGTCCACAAGGGGGCATTATCACACACTTTGAGAAAGACTGCTCTAATGGGATGTCCACTGGCCAGTGCCCATTGAGACGTTAGGATTTTTCTTCCATTTGCATAATGAAAGTATGTTGTCTGGAAGCATTAAGTCGATAACACATTTCAAGGTAATTGAAATTTATCCTTAACACATCATTCTTACAGCATTTTAAGTAAAATACAACTTAAATAATTTTTGCTTCAAAGACTATTGTCTCAGAATGCGTTTAATTTAAGATGATGCACTGCGTCGTGTAATATTTTGAATCCAGCCGCTATCAATAACACACCTTACGTAGATGGCGATAAGGCTTAAATTCCCTGCTTCCTGTTTTGATTTATGCAAGAAAAAAACATGGCCAAAAAATGCCTTTTATTTTATTTTGTGGATGTTCAGGCACAAATATTTAAATCTTTTTCGATCATTTTATAAATAACTTAATTTTCCACATTATACAATAAAACAATAACCGAAAATGGGTTCGTAAGTAGGAGATTTTGAACTTTAAAGCAGTTTTCATAGCCCTATACATTATTTTTTCTGGGCTTATAAAAAGACTTATCTTAAAAATATTCGATTATTTCAAAGGCCAGGATGTATTCTACTCGCAGTATTTAATTAAATCATCTGAAACATTTCTAGGCGACCAAATTTTCAAACAAAAAACACCTGATTTTAAATTTGAATTTTAGTTTTGTTTTCGGAAATGAATTAATCAATGTAATTAATTAATAATTTACTTGGAAGTGGAAATTAATGCACTTCCCGACATCCGACAGAAACTCGGCCGATAGACTTTTTGTCGATGACAATGGATTTTAACAACTTTTGGTGTTAATCACGTACTATTCTCTTGAGGATGACATTAAAGGTTAATTTTACTGCTGCTTGTTAATCGAAGCGAACAAATAATTTAAATTCAAATAATGATAAAAATACTTAATTTAATTTTAAATTCAGTTAAAATAGGGATTATACCTATTACTAATTAAAACTCAAAAAGCCATAATGAAAATTATACTGAAAGTTCCTGTAAGAACTAGCACTGAAGAAATCTTCAACAATCTTAACATCGTGTCAATTAAACAACTATATTCTAAAACTACACTAATTAACATTCATAAGTACAAAACCCAAGAAATAACAACAAACACGTACAATAGAAACACTAGATCTCATGGTCAAAAACTTATCCAACAAATAACTACTAATACAACTTTTGGGCAAAAAAGCTTCTTATATCATAGTGTTAAACTCTACAATAAAATACCACTCTCACTCAAAAACCTCAACATTATAACATTTAAATTTCAAATAAAAAGCTGGATACTTATAGGGAGATCTAAAATAGAAAATATACTGATATCAAACACAGACTAAAACCGAATCTACTAAACTGAACTATCTTACTTATTTTTTAAATTATTTAAAAAAAAAATTGTACTACATGATATATGTTTATAATTAAATTCACATGTTACTTTGTTGCCTAATATTAATTTCTTATAATTAAATTATAATATGTAAATGAAATCCACAGAACGGGAGATCCCAGCGAGGATATCATTATCTCTATATGTTACTAAGAAAAGAAGACAATAAATCATTATTATTATTATTATAAAAAAATCTATTTTAAAGTGTCTCTCAAATTTAAAAAAGAGAGAATACATTGTTTAATTATTAAAAATAATATTAACGATTTCTAAACGAAGATTTGAAACAGAAAAAGATAAGTCACATCTAGGGCTTGAACCTAGGATCCTTACCTTGTCGGGGCACCGCTCTACCAACTGAGCTAATGGGACCCTGTCTCCTTCGGTCATATTTAACTGTATCAAACTTCGAATAAGAACTTTGAACATTGTCTTCATTTTCTCGCCGCACATTTTTAATGGCTGCTATCTTTATGTATGATCGCAAGATTCAACTCGAACTAAAGCAATCTAGACAGTGTCTTAGACAATTATATCTTTTTTAATTTTAATGTGCGTCATCTATTGACTTTTTCTGAAAGTCTAGAATGAATATTTAACTAGACTTGACCTGTAACTTACCGGGGATATACGTAGGTACCTGGTTTAATGGTATATTTATTCGAAATGGTAAAAATAGGGAATACTCTAGAAAGTTGAACACCAAACATACCCAATTACAAAACTGCATCGTATTTAGGTTATTTACAGGCTTCTCATGTTCTTTACAAAGGCATTATCAATCTTTATACGTGCCGTTGAAACCGTACGTTCTTACTACTCGTACTCGCAAATAATGCTCGCGAAAGTGGGTCGTTTTTTTATAATCCGCGTTAGTTCACCTTCACCTGCCCGATACCTGTCGTAGCAAATAGCCAGCAACAAGCAACTAGTACCGTCAGCCGAAGCCGCCAGCCGCGCGATGTTTCCCGGTGGACACATTCACCCGTCCACAAGGAGATTATTCGTTGATCTTAGTTTCCCATGGGCGGTAAAAAAGAGTAGGTTTCAGGATTTATTCGGAAAACTATAATGCAGATAAATTTAGACTTTTATTTTGTACTACACGAAGAAAAATGAGCAATACTAATTTAATCATGTTAAAAATGTGACGGCATGCCATTTACTAACAAACTTTTAGGTACATTCAGAATATATCTGAACACAAGCTGCGCTTATCCTAATAAACATAAAGACGATATGCGATAATATCAGAATTTTAATGAACACGTGTAATGACATCCCCATAACATATTCGTATTTTACCGATGGTTTGTTACGAAACCATTTTAATTCATTCGTTAAAGCCTGCAATCCCGTTTTTAACAGATTTTTAATAAATCAGCAAATATTTTTTCTGTACAGTCCCTTGACGAATGAATTAATAGGTTTCCTGACAAACTTTGCATAAAATAATACAAATACGTTTTTTAGTAAAATAATCGAGGAATAGGCACTAAAAAATTACCACGATGTTGGAACATGTGTTCATAAAAATGCTAATATTTCGTCATTATATATTATGAAGGCAAATGCAGGTGTACGAACACGTGTTTCGATATATTAGGATTTACTAAAAGTTTATCAGGAAACGGCCTGCAATCCAGTATTTAACCGGATTGCAAAAATAATAATTTAAAGAGAGATTCTCGATAAATTAACAATACTCATTTTTCTCTGTGTATGACAAGATAAACACGCACATTGTAAATAAATTAATCGACTATCGATCTGAAATTAAACCGACGCGACGTCGTTAATTTTCGCAGAACCTATAGACTCCTAAGTTTCAGACAGCAAAATGAAACTGACAAAATTTTCAAGAAATTTTGTAAAAATATATAAAATATTTATTCAATGTCTTTGATGAGAGGGTTTCGATTCTTACTAAGAAAAATACAAGGGTATTTTTCCAATTTTTTTGTTCCAACGGTGGTTTGTTTCCCTGTCCTTATTGACTATGTGCGCGATATTCTGTTACGTCAATGTTGTTGATTGGCAGTAAAGGAAGCACCTACTTGTCGCCCGGTGGCTGCCACCATTGTTACACAATCGTGGCGACAACCCCGTCTGCTGGCTGACTGCAGTGTACAGTAGAGCTAGTTAAGGCGACACAAGACTCTAATAACAGGGGTTTGCTCGTGGCTCACATTTGAATTAATTTCGACGAATTTGTTTTGTAAAACGGTTTCAAAATTTTATAAAAAGTTTTTCAACTATAAAATTAGAGGTAAGCACCAGATTTTATTTTTCTAGACGACGAACTAATATGGGTTCCTTTATAAACACCTATGCAACGAGTTCATCATTGGAGGGGACCCACCCTTTCTCAACGGCTCTGTGAGGAAACTGATTGTTTAACCTCCTTAGCCGCACACATCAGGACTCTAATTTTTTTTGTAAAAAGAAGCTAAATTTATTTTAAAACGATTCTAGACCCTCCAATGTCCCTGCATGCATGATTGTTAGTACGAAATAATGTATGCATACTTACATTAATAGTAACACAAAATAAGAACAGATCTGAAATGTGTTCGCCTGGTGGTTTGGCATCTAAAATTAAATAATAAAGAAGGAAAAGAATATTCACAAGTGGAAGTATGATTAAAACAACGAGTTCATCAGAAATAATTAAAGTAAGCCCCATGGAAAAATAAGTTTCTATGCCTGCTAGGGCAAATTCGACCGTAGGTTCATACATTATGCCGGGCCGCGCGCCAAATTTTGTTTTGACACTACTTCATCACTTAAGTCATTAAATTTCCACTTTAAATTAAAGATTTGCTAGGGCAAATTCAAACGTAGGTCTGTCCAATACACATATTTATCTATGGCTTCTTCAATTCCGACATTATTTTAGGGTACTGTCTCGCCTTAAGCCTTCGTATTTATAGTAGTATAGTGATAACATATAGGGGGCGTAACGATACCTACCCAAGCTCAACTGTGCACACTAATACTCTATTCGAGGGAGGCAGGAGCCGAGCGCGCTATCAGCAATACAGTTCAACCAGAATTTATATATATTTTTAATTTTTATTATCTTACTTTGTTTTAAAAAATAAGTCTGAAAATAAGATTGTGAGGAAGAGTGGGTGTGGCAATAATAAGTTGTCAGGTTTTAAAAATGAGTGGTTGCTAATTTATTAAGCAAGCCACCCAGTAAGGCCAACAATATTAAATTGTACTAAGAAATGTAAAATATTGTACCAAAATAAAATAAAATAAATTAAGAATTTCTTGAACAAGTACACGTGTATTTGTTTTAATAATATGTCATGACGAAATTCGAAAGTATACGACATCGTTACCTGTTGATTCTTTTGTTAAGCCATGCAATATGTTGTTTAACCGGATTAATAATTATTTGAAGATATTGACAATCAATTAGCAATATTCATTTTTCTACGTGCCCGATGGTGAAAGACAATCAACAAATGGCAATAGTCTGAATATCTAGGTATCTCTTAAAAAAAAAATTATTTCTTGGGCATTAACTGTGTAACAATTTCTAGACATTTTTGTTTTATTTTTCAAAATACATTTGTTACTTAAATTTAGTTTACTTTGCTACCGGTTTCGAAACAACCTTTCGAAGTCCTTTGTGCGGGTGGCAAGTCGAACCGGGCTCAGTCCAATGTGACTGCGACAACCACACCTTGCCCCTCCCTCTCTCACACCACCACCGCTTTGAATTAGTTCCCGGACACGGCTCTACCAATTGACAGATGCTTATATACTGATTACGTATGTTTACTGGACATGGTTTATTATTAACTAATCCTAGGCAATCGAGAGCTGCAGAGTTTTGGATCTTTGCAGTCGGATAATATCAGTTCGTGATGGAGATATCAAAGTACTGTCTGTATGTCCTGATTTTCTATACTCGACTCTTATACGAATTGACGTGCTGTGTGTTATAGCACTTTGTATATAATTAACACTAATTAGTATGCTACATGGACTATCCACAATCGATAGTATAAATTCTGTTAACTACCTAATAATGTACTATTATACGTACTAATAAAATTATCACTTCAACTGATAACTGAGTATTTTTTCATCATTTTTACTGACTATTCATTGACCATGCTGATTTATAATCCTTTGAAGTTTCCAATTGATGATAACTTTGCTGATGAAAAATAAATTTGGCGTTGGAATCTACACAAATTATTGTATTGGATTTTTTTAACATATTTTAAGAACATTTAAATTATTGGATTTTTTTTTTAAATACATAAAATTTAGAAAAGTGTAATTTTGAAATGGGAAAATTTTGAGTGAAACCGCGAACGAACATAATTATATGATAAATCTGTATAATTATCACGATAATTTTTTTTTTAAGTGTTTTTACAATTTATTCTATTAAAATACATAACATACAAAAAAACATATTTTTACAAAAATACACAGTGAATGGCATAATAACATAATAGTGAAAAAATATGTTTTTTAGTATTTCTACACCAATGGAGAGAACTTACCCTTAACTTTGGTGTAGGAGTAAAAAGTAATATCATAGAGTGTATGATAGTACAGGATGTGATAAAATTATAGAATTTACTGCATTTTATTAATGATGTTACGCGTGTTCCGCTTTTTTCTTAAATAATAATATAATTTAACTTTTTCTTAAATAATACCAAATCTGTTATTTTTTTAAATATTTTATCCCTTTGCAAATATAATTATCGTGCATTTGCTGTGTAAAAAATAGAGGAAATAATATGTCTTAATTATGAATTAACTTTTGATTAGTTCAATGAATTTATTATTTTTGAATATTGAGTTTTTTTATAGATGTATTTAATTTTTGGCACT
This sequence comes from Hesperophylax consimilis, assembly GCF_061612785.1. Taxonomy (NCBI): domain Eukaryota; kingdom Metazoa; phylum Arthropoda; class Insecta; order Trichoptera; family Limnephilidae; genus Hesperophylax; species Hesperophylax consimilis. Next base: position 20,077,353 of record NC_142858.1, on the reverse strand, counting down.
TGGAAAATTTTGAACAATGTTGCTGAAGGGAATGTTTTCAAAATAACTTCAATAATTAGTATTCTTACCACCTTTATAGGGCATACAATTTTTTCATGTGCTCCCGCCGATCCAATAATTCCATACTGAATTAATGACTGGACTACCGCGTAACATACTTTTCTAACTGAAGAATATTTCTTTATCTAATAAATATAAATTACATCAACGTTTTATATATCTTGATATAGAAAGATTGGCAAAGCTCCAACGATAGCTCGTGCGTTAGTTGTGAAAACCTGGATATCTGTTTTTGTGTACGTAATAGTAGCAAATAATGCTTTTCAGCACGTAGAACCGAGGGTATTCCAGAAGTGACGGCCGTATAAAGGGAAAACCTCTCGGCTTCCGGGCTTCCTAGCAGGAGAATAAATTGCTTGTGTCGCTCAATACTCGGAAAAGGGATATTGATTAAACCAAGTTATAATTATAATAGACTGTGTAACTGCAGATTGGAAGAAAATTTCTGTATGTAATATTAAATGTCGTGTTTTAGATGGAGCGCTCTAATATTTAATAAAACACGACTCGTTTGAAATAGAGCAACAATCTTTTGACAAATGCTTTAGTTGCATTTAAAATATACACTGCGATTTTTTTCATACTAATAATTTTCGGAGCTTACTATGCGATTTTTGTTTAAAGAAGGAATTTTATATACGTAATTAACGTTTCTGCACAACAAATGTATGGATATTATTCTCTATAACATATATATTTTTTAGAACTTAAAAACTTAAAGAGTTTACGAGAAACTTGTTACAAATCGGAAGAAATTGGGTTTGCGGAGGCTCAATTTATTTTGTACTGTTGACGTTTGTTATGAATATTTTTTGTAAGCTTGTTATTTTTCAATTTAATTTCCAATTGCAGCAACTCATAAATGTTCATTACTTGAGAAAAATCTTTAATTCCAAAGTCAAATAAATTATATTTTGTGTTCCACTGTGTAGCGTAGGTGTCGATTAAGGAGCATTATATTTGTGAGGAATTGAAAAAATAATATCATGTATTCAGCACACGTATTGCTGTGGGAAGTACTATTATAAATCTCAATTGCTTCAGATTATTAAATTTTTATGAATATCATCATTTAGGAGTTATTATTTTTAATGCGATTACTGCAACAGTATCCCAAGTGGCTAGACCTAGTGAGACTAAGGCATTCACATTATTGCGAGACTTGAAAAAGTGGGTAGGAAAGGAAGATGTGAAATAGGATGGTTGAGAAGTAACTGGCTATCCAGATCTTGACACTAAATATGGCAGTAGTCATCTCAAGTCGAGTTTAGATTCAGGGAGTGTTTATTACTCCGGTATATAGCGACATATATATTATTGTAAATATATCGAATATACGGTTTCGTGTTCAAGGAGCTTGCCTCTCTGTCACAATGGTTAAACATTTATTTATATGTTATTGTATTTTTAACCGTAGTATATTTACGTAGTTATTTAGTACATTTAGATTGGTGTTTAGCAAAGAATATTAGTTTACCATTATATAATTAGTAGATATACATGTTGCAAAATAATGCTCAGTGATTTGAGATAATTGGACGTTGGCCAACTAGTGATATTAGACAATTGGGAAGAAACGGTTGTGAGATGGGTTTATATGTTAATAAAATTCTTAGCAGATAACTTATATTTGAGGGAAAAAAATATTTTCTTCATTTTACATGAAATTAATATTAACAATTTCAAATTCAATAGCCAATCAATCTATGTCACTCAAAATGAGAATGTTTTGATGCGTTATAGACGTCGTAATATTCCTTTCATAATAATCCAAAGAACTCGCCCAAGCTTAGGAAATTTCTTTAAATTCTTCCTCAATACAAATTTACCTCGTGAAGCAGGTTATGTCCAACAAAAATATATGTACTATTATTGTATATGTTACCGTGCTATTACACACATCTTCTATAACTGTTTTTGTAAATCTAATGTTACTTTGAATTGTATATATGTTTATATTCCTATTATATTTTAATGGTAAATAAATAAATTCAAAACATTGATATCATAAACACACAAGAGAAGAGTAGTATATTTCTTCAAAAACTTATTAAAACTAAGTATAAGTTTTTTTCAATGCAAAAAGAACCCACTGGCAAATACAAAATAAGTAGATTATTCGGACTTTTTTTTGTTATATTATTATATTTTTTTTTATTACAATATATTTTTATTATATATATATGTTTTTTATAATGTCCTATAATGTTTTTTAAAAAGTAAAAGTAAATGACAGTGATAAAGAAACCGCGATAGTCTAAAGTCTAAACAATATAAAATAAACATAAAAATATGCAAAATACACTACACATTTGAATTACTCGGAATAAATTTTATCAACAATATAGGTGGTTAGGTTAAAAGTTTATTTTGATTGAAGTGATAATACCAGTTGTGATCTTCCTAGCCTGTTATTAATATTCAAATATCACTATTACACCATTCAGCAATGCAATAAATCTTCAATCTCAAACGTATCTATGTGACTCTCTTTTCGCCACCCTAATAAACTGTGTTCTATTGACAATATTATTATTCACCCTTCCAAATCAGTCTCACTTAGGATTGAACCACTCGTTTCTAAAGAATTTCATTGCGTTGTAATTCCCTTTTTCCACAAAAAAATATTTATGGCTGGATAAAACCATCAAGTTCGTTCTTAACCAATATAAGACGCAAGCAACGAAGACGTAATCAAAGAAATCTGTACTTGTTGTTTACGTAAAGTGGTACTTCTGTAGTCGACATTTCTTACAGAATCCCTTTGAGTTGAGATCTGTACCGACGTCAACTTACAGAGACCCCAATGTCAACAACAGTCAATCAAATTGATTTTATTTTAAAGAAAGAAATTTGATTTTATTATAAAAATTGATAAATTATTTAGAAATTAGAAAAAAAAATACTTAATACTATTTCAGAGACGCCGACACACCCTCGTCATACTTCATTTCTCTATTCGGGCAGTAAAAGAGTTCATGATATTTTTTCGATAGCTATGTGAAAACATTAATCATCAATAAAATATTTTTGTTTAAGGTATATTTTTTGATGATGAAGCATCGTTTATCAGAGTAAATTCTTTACACTCACCATAATTATTCATTACTTTCATACAATATGGTGCCATATTGAGGGAACATGTCAAACGTGTTGAAATAATCGCCCCTCCGTTACGTCAACAATGTAATCTCACTACGAGGCCCGGAAATGCGAATCAATGACGACCGATTGTTGGGGATTTTCGTCTTTTCACTGGACAAAACGAATGACGCAACATGCGCTATTTAAACGCATTAGCGAATCCAAACGATAATCTTCATTGAAACGTATGCTGTTTCAAATAAAACGAAATTAAATGAAATGATACATTCAGATTTTCGAAAAATTCAAACAATTTATCTATAATGTACTGAAATCTTTTTTGTACCAACATTGTGTAATTTATACGAAAATGTTCATCGTCACTTACGCAGGCAGGTATCTGCAACAATTTGCAGCCGAAAATATGTCACCCTCGTTGGTTCCTCTGTTTTGAGTGCTCTGTGTATCTTTTGTTAAATTATTCATTACACCGTACAAACTTTATGGGTACGTGTGCTGCTGCTTTAGAAGGATGTAGAGAAACACTATGTCAGCATGAATAAAATCTATACCGGTACATAATATCAACTCGAGCGATTGGTTGTGTCAATATGGAACATAAGAACTGTTTACTACTTTCACTTTTGTTTTCGTGAATAAATTAATGCAAATATGGAATTGAAAACTAAGCCACTTCCCGACATCGGATCGAGCTGAAACTCGGTCGATAGGTTCTCTGTCGATGACAATGCATTTGGTGTCAATCATGTAAATACACGCGGTTATAAATGCTTTTCTCTGAAGTCGATTAACATTACAGTAGTTAATATACGAAATAAATGTCAATCATACCCGATCGGCATTTGGCGGGGTTAGTTTAGTTGCAAAAAATATTTAAAAGAGATGAATTATAGAAAAAAAAATTTTGACTATTTAATTTTTTTTCCCTTTTCACTTAAAATTTATGCGACAATATTCAATAATTCTAAACCAAATAATACTTTCCGTTCGTTAAATTTCAACAACCACTATTACGAAGACGGTGGACATTTTCAGCGTCTTTCATTTCCAATTTAAAAACTACGAGATGTTAAAATCAAACGATAAAACATTTTTCTATTAACGAGCCTATTTATTTATTTGGATGTTGTTTCCTTTGTGACTTCAGTAGATCATTCCTAAGCGATTTTGCATTCAATTTCTGAAAACAACATTACGAGGCTAACTATGCAATCGGCCAAATGGGGAACTGCCTAACTGAATACCATTTTTTTAAATCCATAGTATGACAGACACATACGTACATCCACAGAATATACGCTAGCGAAACCATCGACAGCTTAATTGACCGTATCAAGCTTCTCTTCTCTATCATATCTCTAAATAGTATGAAACAAAGTCGCTATCCGCGTCTGTATGTTTGTGCGATTACTTCTTCTAAACTACGCCATTGATTTTGATAGGGTTTTCACTTTCGTTTAGAGAATTTCTTCCGGAACGTTTATTTATGCATAATTCATTTTATTTTTATAGAAAGTAGAGAACGTCATTAAAGATTACTTATTAAATATGCAAACTTAACACTGAGCACCTAACAAGTTTATTATTTATTAGCGTTTGTTAATAATACTGTTTGAACAGTTGTGTTCTAAGTAGCCACTTAACAAGTGATAAACGATATAAGAAGTGACGTAGATATATCTACATTTACATAGGTAGTTCAATTTTCTGTTCATCAGATGTTGAACAGAAAATTCACAATTTCTTCATTCAAGGCCAATTGATTTCAGTTTACTTTACATAGTTAACCTATGTAAAGTAACTAATTATAGCTAGTTCTGTGAACAGCAGACTTAATGTTGATTACTCCGACCTGAGAGCTCGCAACAGCCGCAACGCTCATGCGCTAAGGCGAAATAAAAAGGTACTATCAAACACGGCTATGTTTGATGTCCGGACGAGGAATACACAAACAAATTTACAGACAGACGAAATGCAAAGCGGTCAAGTTAAAACAGCACTTCGCTTAAACCACTTGTAGCCGAGTGAACCAAAACTTCGGGTTTGCACCAAATAACAATATAAGCTTTTGATGACGGAAGTAGGCAGAATTCAAATATTGATACGTTTCACGAGAATGTTTGAATTTCTTTTCAAATAAAATATGTTTATTGTAAGAATATAACATGCAATTATTCATGGTGAATTACTTGCAAAAGGTATTGAAATATCATTGATATTAAAATAATCGGTTGTTGCACCTAAAATTCATCACTATTTTCATAATTACACGCAAAAAATTTCTGATGAAATATAAAATATACCGTACGAAGTATGTTCTCGGAACCCGCGACTGGATGATACTCTATTCGGTGAACTTGTGCAATACACTCGATCCATTCGTGGTATTTTTTCTCGAGAGTTATATAAATAGTAGCGCTTACGTGTGAAAAATCACGGGATATTATAAATGTGGGATTATATTATATTATTAATTAGTTAATTAACGTTCCTTGAATTGACTTTGGCCGTGTTTGGTGACCAGATCGGAATATCCAGGCATCTCTCCACTTTTCTCTTCCCCGTCTCCTTCTCCTCCCTGCTACCTTCGGCCTCTTAACATACCCCAATTGGGGATGCCATAGCCTCACTGGTTCCAAACGACTGGGTGCCCTTGACAAATCAAAAAATATGACTTTGCTTGTCAAGATTAACAATAAGATTTTTAAACAAAAGAAATACACATTCAAAATATATGGAATTAAAAAAATTTATACCATAGGTGGTGCTTTATCGCTCTCCTAAATTCTTGACACATCAGTTCCAATTTTGAAAAAGACCATTAAATTCAAAACTAATCCCAGTTAATTGAACTACAATTACAATCACAGAAATAAAATTGAAATTACTGTTTTTGATTTGTTAACAAGTACTAAGATATCAAACTAGAAAACATTTCGATATGAATATTTGCGCGACCAATAATTCATGTCTATCGAATAGATATACGAAAGTAATAAATCAAATCATGTCAAGGACATTTAAGGTACTATACTTTAGTAGTAGGTAGTAGTTGTAATAATATTCCTGTATGGTGAAATTTTGAGATCCCAGTCGGAAAGACAGAACGCCTAAAGATGCACGTAGTGGCAAGAGATTCCCGGTAAATTATAGGGTTAAACCATTTCCTCAAATCGACGGAGCACAACCGAGATGGCGCTTTTCAAACCGTGGGCGTGGGTACCAAGTCTACCGAGAGACAGTCGTAAAGACAATGTCTTTTATTGGTGACTTATTTATTATGTTGTAAACGTACTTAAATGTTTTATTACAAAAATATGCTAACGGTCATATGTGTATTAACATTCTTCAGGACAGTATTATTATAAACATAAACTAACCAAAGTACAGACATTAACACGATACACGGTGTCCGGAAACTAATAGTAGGTACAAGCGGGAAACTGGTGATTGCACATCATTTTGTTTTTTAATTTTTTTTCTTTTTTTCTATAGCTAATTTTTTTTAAATTATTTATTTTTCGAAAACGAAAGCTCAAATAAAAAAAGAATAACCTCAAAATCGACTCCAAATGTAGTGTAGATTAACTTGTTTTCCGCTGTTTTTGTACTACGAGTTTCTGATCACCGTGTATAGGTCTCTAATACGTTCGTTATCTCGCCGTCTCCAATGGCATTTAAAATCTTTGTAAAGCCATCGAAACTGTTGTACTATTTATTAATAATAATAAGTGTTTGCTGTTTAATAACTACACTTTCTCATTACACAAAAGGGCATTTCGGCACTAGTTTGCAGTTTAGTACTAAAACCACTAAATCGAAAGTAAGACAATTGCCGTGTGTTTGACTTGGAACTTTTGAGAACTCTATGGCGTGTCTTTAGTTTGTAATTTTATTGCTAATAGCTGCAATTTTAAAATTACTTCAAAAGATATGATAAAAAGACGGTATTCAAAGTAGAAGTGCAATTCTATATCGTCAGCAAATATCGCTTGAATAAATATAATCACTTCAGAATTGATTAAAAATCTACATTACTCATAGACCTTATTCGTGGTATGGTGCATTTCTGTGAGTGTAGATACCAATTTGACAAAGAACATTTAAAAAACTACATTATTCATAGTGCAGATCATTTTGTACATGCATCGCTTCACCATGAAAAGTTCTTTACAATACATGAATGTATACCGTAAAACTGTCCCATTATAATTCAATATAATACAGACGAATGATTTGCGATGATTTATGCGAATGAGGTGCAGTCACACCATTTGTCAAGCGGTGGAAATGCGCGAACGTGCGGCGCGCGGAGTATCTCCACTTCCGCTGTTGCACAACCGCGGCGGCAGATTTCAAGCAGTAAAGAATAAAGGCATAACCCCCCAAATCCAAGAACATCATTTTTATTCTTTCTAAACTTTTTATGCCACGTTCATTGTTGGTATTATCGTATATCAAGGTGACAGATTCTCTCAGTATCGCCCTGATAAAAAAAACACAATTCAGAATCGAAACCTTGCTGGAAATAGCCAGATTTATATACTTTGATACAAACTCTTCTTCGTTTTCTTCGCTTCTTCACTCCCTTCAGCCTCACAACATACTCCAATTGGAGATGCCATAGTCCCACATGCCCCAGAAATTTTCGGAAGAGCAAATAAAAATTAAATGTATACACTCTAGGAATCGAAAACAAAGACATAACCTAATTGCATGTCTTCGTTAATCTTTACAACAGCCTTCCCATTAAGTCTTAATGATGTCATAAACCATTTTATTGTGATACAGCGTAACTGTTCTCAGTGCGTTTTTTTGTTTGATTTGTCATAAAATCCAGTGTTGCTCAAAGCGTTGTACACCAGCAGCCTGCATTAAATACAAAAGAAAAATCAAAGATCAAAAGGCATGTTTAAAAAATTATTTGATTAATTATAAACAGCAATGAAACATATTTTTCAACTTGCAAAATGTGATAAAATAAATTAAATAGACTAGTTGTTTATTTATTAAAATAGGGGCTTATTTCAAATTCACACTGGAAAACAATATTTATGGTGGGAAGCATAATTTATTATTGTTATTGCCATTTTGTTCCTTCTTTTTTGATCTTATTAACTTTGGCATCTTCATAGTTAATTTAAAAGTGGCTCTAATTTAAAAAAGAAACATCTGATTATTACTATTGATCCTAAGATCACAGGAGTTTACACAAAAACTTGTTGTTTGAATTAAGCTTGGATTCGATAACACCACAATCATATTTATTAGTGACACGAAGCTCTATCTCGTAGATACAGCCGTTGGGCATATAGTTGGGCATATGAGCTTTAAAATATTTATTTCTGTTTATCACAAAATTATGTTTTAGTAGATAACACCCTGTGATCCTACCCCCCCCCCCCCCCCCTACATATACCCAAATAAAACCCAATATTGTGATTAACGCTTCACTTCCAAAAAATGATAACAAAAAAATTCATGTGTCAATTTCCTGAAAAATACAAACAAAGAGTTGTTATCTCACTTGTAAGAAACAATGAAAACCGCCGTCAACGTAAAATATTATATTTAGTATTTTTATAAACTATATTTTTATATATTTTTGGAAACTATTTGGGAAGGCTTAACCCTTTGTAGACCTGCCTAAAGACATCAGAGGGGTATACATCAAACAAAGCTAAAATGGTAAAGGTTATTTGTTTCTATTTTTAGAATCCAGCCAATATTGTACATGTCTTTTGTTAACCAAATGATCGTGTCTGGGGTAATTTACAGTGAAGCTCATAAGTCATTCCCCTACGCAAGTTTTGTATTCCGCCCTTTACAAATTGAAATAAATAAAAGCACCAAAATTGTTCATAAATCAAAATGGTTCTTCGAACCATGATTCATTTTACAAATTGGGTTATCATTATAGGTGCTACAACATTTGAAGAGTTCAGGGTCTCTGATCTAATCTGAAAAGCCGCGTACTTCCCGAACTTGCCCCAAAGGAGATGTTGTAGATTGATTAAAAAAATTCCCCTACAAAAAACGGGCAAGTAATTGCCGGGTTCCAAACCCGTTATTTCTGGGTCCCTTCAGTAATTACAATCAAGGATGCTGTATTGTCTCCACACCATCCACGTTATAACTTCCTTACCTTCTTAGTCCTACCGGCTTATTGCGATTTGCGATTGAATTTCATCAAGTATTACATTATTGCACTATTTTTGTGTAAGTATCGTAAGCCGCTACGTGCCGCCTCCTAACCGCTAGCACGGCCGCTATCGCTCCGTTCCGCGGCTTTGGCAACGCTTCCCAGAACGCGTCCCGCCGTGTGACGTCACCTGGTGGGGGGGCGGCGGCGGGAGGGCGGGGAGCGGTGGATCTTCACCTTTATGAAGGTTCCACTGACAGCACCGGTTGCATTAGTATTTCTGCTCCCGACAGTGGAGCACGAGTATCCACAGCGCACACACAAACACGTTAAACTTTCAAAGTTACTTGCAGTTTGCAATCCCGATTTTTCGAATCAACCATAATAAAAAGTGAGTGTTTTGTTAAGTTTTTATACAGTGTGTAATCATTTATAAATCTTTCATACATCCTTTGTTTCACCTGTTGTCGATATTTCACTGCGATTTTAAACTTATTTATAAAATATTTGTTGATGCGTTGCCGGCTTTACAAATATATTTTTAAGAGTTGTTATTTTTACATTGGATTCCAGAGTTAGTTTATCGCGGTCAATTGACGCCGGTTTCGTTCAAGAAATTTAAAAATAATACACAGTCACACGTGAAAAACACATATAATTTGAGTTGCCGGGTGGTGTCTTGGAGGAAAAACACTATTAGGAGATAAATCTAAGTGGTTAATTTTCATTTATCGATACGAAAGTGAACTCATTTGTATTAACTACCTTCCAAAGAATAGAATCAATATATATTATATGTGATATATTAAACTTTCTTGAATATCTATCGATTAGTAGCGGGTAGGTAGGAACTACCAAACTTTAAAAAAATGTATGTGTGATTTTACCGTGTTCACAGCATGAAAAATAACACAGAAATAGGTGTATCCCATGTGTCACGCACCGATCTTCTATAATCATACATTAAGGACGGGTTGTTTCGAAGAATCTGAACAATTCATCAAATTTCAACGTTCATTTTCAAGTTCTGTGAAAGATTTCTGTTTTTATTTCATTTTTGTCAAGCAACTAGCCTAAAATGATATAAAAACAGAACTTGAATAAGTCCTTCACAAAACCCGAAAATGAACGTTGAAATTTGATGAATTGTTCAAATTCTCCGAAACAACCCGTCCTTAATGTTTCATTCGGCACTTTCTGTTGCCATGAATACAAACAGAACACTTAACGTCAGAATGATACAATGTATTTATGTAGACCACGTAGGCGTACCCTCTACCGAATAAAAAACAAGAACTATTTTGATTAAAATGCCCTTCTAGCAATATGGATTATTCGACATTCAGCCTTGAAATTTCTTCGTCCTCTGTGCGACCTCTACCAAAAATCGCCAGTCTGAGCAAAATGTTCGGGATATTTGGGGCAACCTTTCCCTGGCGGCAAACTTAAATAATTCCTTGCGTCGTACAATTTTGTTATTCCTGTTTTTGGGTTTCATTTGAACGTTGTTCAATAATTTGTTTTACGAATATAACTAATGATTATTTACTCAATTTTATAAACATCAAACAGTAGGGAATTACCCCAAAATAAGCATTTATTAATTAAATCAAATTATGTTTTTTTAAATAAAATTTAAATTTTCAATTTTAATGAAATCAAAATATGCATTTTTGAATAAAAATAAAATATTCATTTTTTACCAAATTCCAGATATGCATTTTTTTATAAAATCAGAAATTCAATTTTAAATTATTTTTTATGGTTTGTTACTTTGTATCCTCAATTCAGTGTTTTTAGTATAATCAATATCTAGGTATTTATACAACCGTGGCATAAAAAATGCTGTATTTTGCATACACGGGGAAAAATAAGTACAGCTTATTTATCAAGATATTGTTAAAAATGTGATTGTATTATCATTTCCCAGTAAAATATTAGTCACTCAGAATATATCTGATCACGTGTTCACGCAAGTGCCCTTGTCCTAATAAATATAATTGACGAGATTTGAAGCTATTATTATTTTGAAGAACACGTGTTCCGACTTCCTGATAACATAATCGTGCTTTACTGTTATCAAATTTGTGAAATCATTCGTTATAGGCCTCCAGTCCCATTTTTAACATTAACATATTGCATCAATTTTTGTCCATGTAGGTTCATACACACAAGTCTGTACAAAAATTTGTCTTAAAAACGTGTGTCTATGTAGTCTGCAATGTTTGAGATATGTATACATTTTACTTATGCTCTTATATATATTATATCTATAAAATAAGAATTTATTCTGTTACAAGTACAAGCTACATGTACGTAATATCATTCTCGGTAAATAATTACATTTTTAAATTACTGTGCCTCAAGTAGAAAGTATCTACTCAGATGTTGGTACAGATATACTTTATTTGATCAATTCTATTGTGAAAAATTTAAATAATTTTGTTATTCCTTATACTAGGATTTAATCTGACAGTTCGAATAACAACTTAACTGATATGTCGTCTGTCATTGTTGACATTAATGAAATAACAAATTATGCATTTTTTGCGCTTGCTTAGAGTAAATTTAACTATGCAAATGTTATTTAGAAGAGCTTATGCAGGAGATAGGTAGAATCATATAATATATCTTTTCAATATAACTGTAAAACATATTCATTAACAAAAGTAGTATCGTTAGATATTTATTGTATTTCATGCAATATTTCAAAGTTATTAGGAGTAATAATTTATTTTGATAGCTTAAATGCACATGTTTTATTATTTGTGTACATCAAAAGTTATTTTTCAGTTATCCATATGTTCGTAGAAAGAGACGTGTACTAACACATATCTTTCTACGTATAAACGAACAACCGTTTTATAGGAGGGTGGGAGGTCTTTTTTGGTTTTGAAGTTCTGCACGGAGGCTAAAAAGGGTATTCCTACGATCTACGACAACCTTCAGGAAGTTAAGCCTTCGCAGAGAGTCGAACGTTCTTGCAGTGTTCAAGGTCAAAAAAATAGATCGATTTAACGGATACAGCGCTATACTTTGTCCAATAAATATGTGCCACTGCGGAAAACATCACTGTAAACCACACCTTTTACCGATGTGACTTTTCCACACGGAGAAAAATTACTAATGTTGAATATTGCTAATTTATTAAGAATAATTCAAATTATTCGGGAAAAACGGGATTGTAGGCCCTTTACGAATGAGTTTTTATGTTTCCTGATAAACTTTCAGTAAAATACAAATGTTGTATAAATGGGGTAGAAATACTAAAAAACGTATTTTTTAAATATTTTGTTCTTATGCCACTCGCTATGGATTTTTGTAACAATATTATTATTTTTTTATATTTATGTATTTTAAAATAATAAATTGTGAAAATACCTTTTCGATATAAAAAAATATCACGATGACGGAACGGACGGTTCATAAAAATCTTATATTTATATTTCCGAATTTCAAGAATATATTATCAAGGCAAATACAGTTGTATGGTGCATAAACACGTGTTCCGAATATTAGGAATTCACTAATAGTTTATCAGGAGACGGCATGCAATCCCGTTTAAACCGGATTACCATAATTAGAAGTAATTTTTAGTAAATTTGCATAAAACATTTTTTAAATACAACCTTTTTTTTCACACGGTGTCCGGAAACTCGTAGTACAAACGGGAAAATGAATGAATCTACATCAGATTTAGAGTCGATTTGTTATATTACATTTAAAGTTATTTTTTTTAGTTTCTCTATGTGATTTTATATTTTTCCGCTTTTACTATGAGTTTTCGGGTACCATGTAAGTTGCGGATGATGTAAATTTAGTTCTAGCTATAAACCTCCATTCGCATTCGAAATGTTGCTCAATATGGCTTTGTGTTAAAATATCCTAATTGGGAATGACGAGTCCAAACTCTTGTAGGGTATTCTCATAAACAATTACACATATACAATTACAATATACAATTACAATATACATTTACAATATACAATATACAATTACAATTTACAATTAACATTTACAATTACAATTTACAATTACAATGTACAATTACAATATACAATTACAATTAAAATTTATAATTACAATATACAATAACAACTACTATATACAATTACAATAAACAATTACAATTTACAATTACAATATACAATTACAATATACAATTACAATATACAATTACAATATACAATTACAATATTCAATTACAATATACAATTACAATATACAATTACAATATACAATTTACAATTACAATTTACAATTGATGTGTGATTGTTATAGTGTTAGTAGCCTATTCCAAGTACTCAGATAGAGATGTATATATTGTATATATGCGTGAGGATGCGTCATATGGGTGTATGTATACATGTGTTTTAATATGTATATAGGTATGTCTGCTGCTATATACACATGTGTGCTTGCATGCACACATATTAAAAATTATATATATATTTATATATATAATTGTGTACATTTTTACAATCTAATGCTAATTTACTTCTTTCTCCTTTCTAATTTCTATCTTCTACTTTTTATAACAATTTTTCCAAAATTTTAGCTTCATCTATAGTTACTAATTTCATATGTTTACACTAGATTTCATATTTCATACAAAGTAATTACACTCAATTGGTCACCATGAAACAGTCAGCCGCCAAGACAATATTAGTGATTTCTAAACGAAAATCTGAAACAGAAAAATCAGAAAAGGAAACGGTCACATCTGGGACTCGAACCTAGGACCCTTGTCTTTCCGTGACAGTGCTCTACCAACTGAGCTAATGGGACCCTATTCCCCTCGGTCATTTTTAACTGTATCATACTTCGAATAAGAACTACTAACATTGTCTTCATTTTTTCACCGCACATATTTAAATATTACAATTTGAGGTTTTACTCAATAAAGTTATTCCAAAAAATAAATAAAAAAACAAAATTTTTCCTTCAAATGGATATATAGTACAGTACACAGACTGAAGGTAAAATTTTACTATTACATTCTTAACCTTTCCGGGAGTATGGACGCTAATGGACGACGGTACACTAGTATGGTGATTCATTATATCTACTTTATGTAAATTTCAAAATAATGTAACATGTATTAAATAAATAAATAAAAATAAAATTACAATATACAATTACAATATACGAATAAAATTGTGTTTTTTAAACTTAATTATATTTTAATGATTGATTTTTACTGGAAAGTTAATTTTTTTCCCACTGGGAAGGGTTCATGTGAGATTAAGTACGCAATTAATTAAAAAATTATATGGTTTTCAAACATAATTATATTATGTAGGTATACATTATTAACACATGCGTTGCGTTTACGAGATCTAAGTGTATTAAATATCGTATTTACAAAAATCTTATCTACCATGTTAAGTAGTTACCTAGATATAAAATACTAAGTCCATTATAATATTAGCATTATTAGTAATTTACCGGTAACTTTGTGCGAATCATTCCGAATGCGATTATCAATCGTAAAAATTATCTTAAATCCGTGATGATTTCATTTTTACGTCAATATTTGATTAAAAATTAAAGAGACATGTGCCATTCTGCCATCGTAAATAAAAACACAGGGTCTTCAGTGAGGGTTTCAAGGAAGACTCTGTGTTTTTAGTTACCGCTGCAGTATTGCTCTCAACCGCTGAAGACATACGCCGATAGAAGTGTGTTGTAGGCTTGTCCGTATATTCAAAGTAAGCTCAATTTTGACTTACTTTGGGAGAAGTCAATCAAAAGTTTCAAATATTTTTGTTCTTTTTTGAACAGATAATCAATTACGTAGGCTTGTCTGGGGCCTAGGAGTCAAAAGATATTGTGTAAATAGGCGGCTGTTAATCAATTTTGTTTCAAATCAGTGTAGATTTCACATCAAAAGGTTTTATGTTCAGTGAGCACTATGTGCATAAGATTTAAAAAAAATGTTTTACGAACCGGTTTTGTTCTTTTCGAAAACTTTTCTTCCTTGTGCAGATTACTTCACGAGCTGAAAATAGTTGCGTTGGCCTATGAATATCAGACCGAAAAAGTACGTATATATATCATGACGTGATTTGAGAGCTTTTGCTCTTTCAGATGCTTGGATTTTCTGCATTTTGTCTACAAGTAGGGAGTTCAAATAAATAACACTTCAAAAAATATTTCCTAACAATTACCAAATAGATTTTAAAAATTAGAAGAGAGGGATAACAAAACTAATGAGCGAACGAAGTATTCATTGATTCCAAATATTCATTTGCATCTGCTTGTAATATAAGTATTATGTTGTTTTGTAGATCTGTAATCATCTGATGGTTAGAGATCATTCTCCACCTTTCTCTTCCCAACTTCTTTCCCTCCCCACTACCTTCAATCTCAACACACCCCGATTGGGAATGCCATAGTCTCACTGGCTCCAGACCGTTGGGAGTAGTTGGAAATGTGCGGTATTCGCATAAAAAATTAAAACAAACGTAAAATTATTTTTCTAGCACATATTTTTATAAAATATTTTAAATAATTAAAAAGTAACTCGCTATGTTCACCACTCTCGTACATAAACGAATACGTACTATAAACACGTGCATCTTAATACTTTTATCCAAATTCAGTATTTAATCACAACAGATTTGAGATAAAAATGACACATTGGCTCTCATTTTGATAATTTTCAAGGTCATGGTAAGGACACGACCTTTGTCATAGAGTGAAAAAGTATCTCTACTACTATTGTACTGCTGTGTAGTACTGCCTACGGCCTATAGTACACGGCCCGAGCCACTTCTGCGCATGTGTCACACGGCCACCCCCCGCAATTGATGGCCCAACTCTTCACTAGTCGAAAGCGAACATCTGAGCCGAAAACATCTCCTTCCAAGTGTCACAAAAATGTCGCAAAACGGGGAAATTCGCCTATCCGAAGAGTTAATATATTCCACTATACATCACATCAATTCATCGATCAATGTTTGTTCGCGTAGCCTACATTTGTATTATTTATTTCACATTTAATTGCGCAGTATAACCTTAATACAAAACTTTGTGTCGCGAATTTTGCAACTTTTTACATAGTTGTTCGATCGCTTTTCCGGTAGATGGCATTAGAATCTGTTTTTTACGTGTGTTGTTGCCGCGGCAAATCCAGTGTTTAAATGAAAAATAATATTAATATACGGACGCCCAAGTTACGTAACAAGGGCGATCCCGAGTGCGTGAAATTATTTCAGAGCAAAATTGATTCAGTTGGAATCGCACGCACTTTGCCTTGAACGCAGAACGTACCTACGTTGATACCCAACGAATTAGAAGTACGCTCGTAAAAAAAAACAATTTTAAGAGATTTTCTGTTTTTGGCACAAACATTTGTCATAATATGTCAATTTACGTAATGTCACTCTTTATCAGCGGAATCTGCAATCTGATTTTTTAATCAGTATTCGCAATGTGGCGAAGTTATTCGACGTTTTATCGAATTTTTAATGAAGAAAATAATTTAATAGTGCGTCTTGATTTTGATAAGAAATTTTTTTAATGCGTTTATTTTACGCAATTAAAAACAATTCCATACTGTTCCCATACCGTTTTTTTTCGGGCTAGTAAAGAAAAGATTTGTGTTTTATATTAAAAAGCCTATGATAAAAAGGTTTGAATTAAGTATTTTTCATTTGCGCTCTTTTTTGTTTACTGTCGATGTTTTATTTAGTTACATTACATATATTTGTAATGTTTCATTTTTATTAGTTGTATAAAATGCGTGTCGAAATCATATAATAAAGCGATTTAAAAACAATTATGTTCTTTTAACTTTTACGGCACTATTAAATATCAAAATACGTTCGTATATATATATATGTACCAAATCAACGGCACCATTGAATATTATAGAAAACGTATACATGTTTTTTTTGTGGCAAGGTTACCCGTATCAATATTCCATCTATCATCACATTCTAATTTAGGTAACCATATGATTAGGTATGCATGTATTGTGGTATCTAATTTTTGTTACTGTTGTTTCCTTGCAGACTACTCTTCAACAACATGACTACCGAAGTGCTCTTGAGCAGCGTGTCCGAGCCGGCCCTGGCCACCGGAAACAAGATCTCAGTGGTGGGAGTCGGGCAGGTCGGCATGGCCTGCGCCTTCAGCATCCTGTCACAGGTATGAACAATAACCTAACTTAACCTGACCGCATCCAGCATAACGTAATCTAACCTACAAATACAATACAACCATGATCTGAAAATTTTCTAATGATGGGCTCCAAAAAACAGCAGAAAGCAAAGAATTACGGTAGAGAACACGATATAGGTAGAGAAAATAATATATTAGAGATAGGCAGAGTCTAGCTAATGTATAAATTCGGTACTTAGTGCAAAACTTCAGTTTACTAGAATAGTATAAGATAGATCAAGCTCCATGACACTAGAAAAAGATCGTCTGCCAAAATGTTTCTATTGGCAGGCAAACAGAAGGTTCTTAAATAAGGTAGAAAAAATAGAGAATAACTGCAGCGAACTAGAAAAGGATAGAGCAAAGCTATAACATGATATCAGGAAGAGATTGGGTCAATCTAAAATATAATGGAAACAAGTAAAGCAAAACTATACTTCACGAGAATAAGGCAGGTCAAAGCCACAAGATAACAGAAGAATACAGTTATTATAAAATAATGATTGAAGTATGTAGATGAAAACGATAATTAATTGTAATTCGAAAACAGTAGATCAAAGCAATAATGCACTAAAATAAAGTAAAATCTGGGTTAAAGGCTGCTAGAAAAAGATAAAGAGAAACTAAAAAAAAATCATAAGAGTTTTATTAATATTATTTATTAAAGGTAAACATATGTTTACAAGACCAAAAAATGCAAGGCACGAAAGATAACAAATTATTAAAAACAATAATGACTAGCCTGAAACACGAAAATAAATTGAAAAAATCTTCCGATTAAAAAAGTATAAATAAAAAAATTCCCGAAGATTTTGTCAATTTATATTTGTGTTTCAGGCTAATAATTATTGCTTATAATGAGTTTTATTAAAATTAGGAGTAGGTTGAATTAAATAACTATAAGCGAGGGGTAACTTTAAGTCGAATTTAAAAATTATTCACTATATTTGATGTGCAAAATGTTTGACAAACGTTTGACAAAATGTTTGACAAAAATGTTTGTTGCAATATTATGTAAAATAAATCATTTTGAAATAAGGTCTCGAGAATTTGGCAACAATTTCGATCGCAATGTCAAACGGACGAATTCCAGAGTGATGTAATACATTCTTTATATTTTGTACGACCAAATGAAAATTAACATGAAATGCCAAAGGCCAGGCACCATTAATTTTTAAATTATTCACGCGAGTGAAAAATCAATCTATTTTGGCTCTCATTCGAAGTAATAAGACAAATAACAACATCGGTTGTAACTGGACTTCAGACATAATCATTATTTATCTTCAAAATAATTCAAGGACATTAAATGTTTTAAGATGGGCTTAATTTTGTCTTTTTTTTACCTCTGTGTGAATATTTTAAAAGAAATACAGGCTCGATGCACAGCTGTCCCGTAAAGAAAGACAACAGCCGATCTTTCACTTCATAGTTAAAGAATTCAGTGGTATAATTTGAATTGGAGTATGTAATAATGAAATTATAATGTATTATGTTTGAGAGCCTTGCACAAAAATATGTTTTATTAAAGTTGCATGTTGAATTGACATTATGTTACCATTCGCCCATTATAACTGTCAATTAAAAATCCAGATAGTCGTATGTCATGTGCAATTCGTCGAGTTTGGATAGTTATTTAGCGGGCAAGTCAGCTGAGTCAGCCGTGTCAGGTATCTCGGGCGAATCAGACGACTAGGTGGAATGCAATGCGCGCAGCTAAGGAAGGCGGTAGACGAAGTTTTATTACATTTTATTATGCGAATCTCGGATGCATTCTCGAACTCCATCTGAGAAGATATTATTTCTGATTTATTCATAGAAGACAGCAAGATAACATAACGCGACCTCGTATTATAGAACACATTCGGTACTGAAGGTCGAGTTTTTTTCAGATCATATTTTAGAATTGGATTTCAACAAAACTTCATAAAATTTTTTAACTTTGTCCGGAATCGAAAATTTAGGCCAATGATACTGTTATTAGTAAGCAACATTATTGCAATTATGAGCTATAGAGGTTTTAAACATTCATTGAATATCCCTTTTTATCCTAACTCATCACATACAATCATACTGCATACGGATTTTGTATTTAAGGCACGTAGCGGTTCAGAAACTGTTGTGGATCTAATAATAATTGTGTGAGGTTACCTTCAAACCGTATTGGGCTTTTTATTGTTGAGTGTTAGTGAATATTTCCATCTTCGCAACGTATAATCCGTTGTGCGTATCAGTGGCTGGTAGTGACTTCCTTCATACTAGAACCTTAACACTGATAACCGTTTTAATGGAATTAATCAGAAATTTAAAAAAAGTGCACCAAAATACCAGTAGGTACGTATTTCAGCGTCATATTGAAATCTTTATTCTGTGGTAGATACGTATCGAAATGTTGCTTGAAAAGGCCGTAACTTTGCAAACCTTCTTTTCTCATCGCTGCTCCCTTCAACCTCACAAAATACCCTAATTGACAATGCCATAGTCCTTCTGACTCCGGACAGCTGTCCAGTTAGCACTATTGGGTGAAAATGACATAAAAATTAAATGCCTTTTAGATATTTGTCGTTTAAACAACAATCACCGGTCGCCAGTGGTGCATACCTAATGCGAATACTCGGAGTTGCTTTCGAGTTTAGGTACGTGTCCCCCTTTTATAAAGGTCCAATTTAAAGTGTACCGAACTGAAAGTATTAGGTCCCTGTATAGGGCGTATTTAGGTTCGCACTGTAAATTTGGAGGACATTATCATCTGCTCTGAAATATTTCAGATATAACTTTGATTTGATTCGCACATAAAAATCATAGTTTTCATTTTTCACATTTCAATAACAGATTTTATCTGAGTGAATATATTTTATTTTCCTCTTTTTTTAATTTTATTTACTTGCACGAAAGTGACTGCTCGCGCTATTTATAGCTTAAAAAAGTAACGTTCTAACTTTCAAAAATGTAAAAATAATTCCTTGCAATTTATGGCCTAGAGTTTTTAACAAGGACAGCTTTAAACATCTGTGGTGTAAACCATCGATATAAAATATTTTTATTTACAAAACAACTGCGAAAATTTCTATTTTAAAAATTTTTTCCTTAATTTTACTGATGAAATTATGTTTTCAATTACATTATACGTTAAATTTATATTGCGATATTTTACAAACATGTGGGACACCTACTAATTTGGTGGAACAGTAATTTATGAAGTAATATTTGCAACTAAAGTTATATAGGACCCATGCAAAAGGATGGTAAATTATTATTATTGCCCGTGCAGAAGGATAGTATTATGCTGACCTTAATTATTATTATTGATGTCTGCTATTATAGCCGTCTTGTAACTATATTCCGTGTAGTTGAACACTTATACTATTTATGCGAAAGTATTGCCAACTGCGTGCAATCTAGGTACAAGCGAATATCTAAATAAAAGAGTTAATAATAATTATTATTGATGTCTGCTATTATAGCCTTCTTGTAACTCTATTCCGTGTAGTTGAACACTTTTACTATTTCTACGAAAGTATTGCCAACTACATGCAATCTAAGTACAAGCGAATATCTAAATTAATCAGTCCTGATATCGTTGTTGCAATTAAAAAGAATTTTCGATTGAGCAGTTCTATTTGGTATGTTGAAGGTGATTAGGCTCAGTAAATCAGGGCTGTCTATAATTCAATTAATATTTTTTTTAAATAAAAGCTAAGTAGAAAACAAGTCTGAGAGATTATATAATTCAAATTATTTCATTATTGACCTTATTCGGGTACACAGACATACCCATAACAAATTTATACTAATTTATATCTTCAATGGCTGGTACCTTGTACCAACTTATCAGATAAAAGTAGTGATAATCGTTTACCTGATAATATGTAAAAACGTGTAACCTAATCTAACCCTAAGCATGCATTTTACATTTGCATTGATTAGATTACAAATTATGCGTGCAATAAATTCGTATTATTATTACTTATTATTATTATTCATATATAGCTTTATTTTATTTAACCTTTTTTCACTTGATTTAACTTTAAAATCGTCTTTTTTAAATCTCTCTGTTAATTACATGATGAATAATAGTTGCATTGACCCACAAATTCCCGTCAGAAAAAGTTAGTTTCTGTTAATTTCTAAGTAACTTTGAGTCTACAATATAATTAATATCTCGAAGTATAAATAATAATAGGCAATTTTCTTGTGGGTTTGAGCTTTGAAATATCAACATAATAAACTGTAAAAAATCAACCCTGAAACAGTTTTTTTTTACTCTAACACATCTATTATATATTATTGATTGATGTATTTAAAAATATATATACGTATATATATTTTTTGGTTTGACTGAGGATTGAACCTTTCTCCCCAGGGACTGATTAAAATCAGTGATCACCGCTATCACTTAAGCCAAATCCTAATATGATGGTACCGAGTATTCTGGATTTTCTGAATGGTACCGAGATAAATTTCCTATATATTTTTTATAATGTCATCCAATTTTAGAGTATGTGTTAATGAATGCCACAAAAGTTGAATGAATGCATTGTCATTGACAACGAGTTTATCTGCCGAGTTTCAGCTTGATCGGGTGTCAAAATAAGTCAAGTCACCAAATTTATGATTTCAATTGTTCAACACGTGTAAGCAAAATAGTGTAAAACTTCTGATACTAGAATACCCGTATAATAAAATACGTGTAGATACTGAACTTTTCGAATCAAGTGTATTTCCGTAATCGAAACCGCAAATCCGTACCCAAAGTCAGATGTTTAAACCGCAATAAAACAACGATCACCATGTTATTATTATAGCATTATTACATATTATTGCTATTGATATTAATAAAAAAAAAATTTAAAAAAAATAATATATATTTTTGCATTGATATAGTTACTATATCTAGATATAAAGTACCAACTTAACTAAATGACATTCCTTTTATTGCAACAACAATTATTTAAGGTTTGGCCAAGTCCCCGTATATCGCAATAATTCTCCGTCGCTTTATTAATTGCACCCCATTAATTAATGCCTGATTGTGTGATCGTGCACTCCATATCTCTAGTCTTTGGTCTCTCGTTCTCTGGATCCGAGAGATGCTGCGAATGTTTGTACGAAAATAATTTACTTTGCACAATGCGCGGTTCCGAAATAATTTTGACCCAGTTTGCGTATTGCACAGAACTGAAATGATGAATTAGAGTTGAGATAAAAAGCTCCGCCTAAAATTTTCTTTCCACGTTAACTGTTGCTGTGCGGTATTTTTTTTACAAATCATTATCTGAAAAATTGTTTTATTTTTATTTTTCAAATGAGACTGTATTATTTTTAACATGACACTTTTATTTTTATTATTGTGTTTTTTATTTTTATCGAGGACAGAAATAGACTATTTTTAATTATGAGTTATTTTTAAAAAGCGTATTTTGGACGGCATTGTCACGAAGTGAAAGAAGAAAATTGAAATTTTCCGAGCTTTTATTACGAGTAATGACACAAATAATATCTCCTTTCTTTACTACGTATATTTTAGGTAACATTACAAACATAAATATTATTTTTAAATTAAATATTTCGTCTCAAAATAACTTTTTTCAAAATAATGTTTTCTTGTTATTGTATTGATAAGGATTTTAAAAATCTTAAATTTTATAGATATTTAGGTACAACCGATTAAAGACCCATGATCTCAAGTGTCAACTAGCGTATCCTCTGTCTGCGTCTATAATTATTAGGAAATATAATATTAATGATGAAAGTTGCGTAATATTCCAAAATCTTCTTTAAAATTTGTTTCTCCAAAAAAAAATTTCGATTCAAAATTCAATAATATCCTTCTTTAATTTTTTTCTTCCATCGATATTTTTTTACCTATTTACATAGGAATTCTCCCGTTACAATTTATTAAAAATATTAATTTACATAAATTTACACAGCTTTTCTGCTAGAAATTTCAAAATCGCTAGGTCAACTCAACTGTTTTCAGCTCGTAGGGTCGCATTACTTCATTGACTACGAAGTTTTGAAATATTAATTAAACCGTCAATACATTAATACAGCTCCATTATTATGGTGATTTATTTTTGGGGTTTTATGCCGTGTTGAGCTACTTCCTTCTTTAGCCAACTTTTGTATTTATACAGATGTGTATGTATAAATCACCATAGTACTTTGACCAGTTTTGACCTATTTAACTTATTAGTTTTTGTTTCATCACTTTTCATAACTTTATAACACTTTTTATAGGTGTGTTGAATAGTCATTTTGATGAGCTATCCGGTCACCCTTTTGACCGTAAAATCTCAAATCACGGCTTCATTATGTTTGATTCGTGTCATATTTTTCAATATAATAATGTGAGTTGTTCTTTCCAGAATGTGTCCACTGAAGTGGTTCTGGTGGATTGTATGGAGGATAAGCTCAAGGGAGAGATGATGGACTTGCAGCACGGATCCATGTTCCTGAGGAACGCAAAAATTCGTTCTGGCTCAGGTAACTACCAACATTTATTTATTATAATCCAGAAAAGGGATGCTATTGTCGTTTGTCTAGATCAGTGCTTCGCAGGTAAAAACCATTCTCGTGTTCTGACTGCACCTATTAACATCCACAAAAATCTATTCTCCTGTTCTTGCGCAGTATTTATGTTGAAGGATGTTTTTGAAAATGGTTACCAGATAATATGTTTATCCAAAAAATATACATCTCTCCACCATAACCGTTAAATTACAAGAGTGGCGGGCGAAAACGGCGAATTAATTCACATGAAATCACAAGCACATCCAAGTATGGAATATGCATGCATCATTTTTAGGTCAAACATTTTTTTAGTTTTTTTATTATTAGCATCATAACAAACAAGGCAAATCTACGAATACTAAATAATTTTTAACAGATGTTAAACTCATCACTTAACATAGTGTAGACTGGTGGTAATTAACACAATACCACACATTGTTAGATAATATTTGCACATTTAACACTTGTGATTATAGACTTTCGCATTCGTGGAGATATCCACGAAAAAAATAAATTATTGTTACCTACCCAGCAATCATTATATACAAAATCTCAGTGGCAAAACATATCCATCAAGCAACTAACATCAGTGCAGTTCCTCTATGCTGATTAAATTATTACTAAATTCTACAGCAAAATCCCACTATCATTCAAAAATCACAATAATATCATAACATTTAAATTTAAAATAAAAAGCTCGATAAAAAACATGGAGAGATGAGAAATAGAAAATACACTATCACCAAATGCAGACCGAAACCGAAACCATTCATGTAATGATTTCAGAAAAAAAACCCTAGTGTAGTATTTTTATAATTAATTCATAATATGAAATAAAAAAACATTCATTCCACAAAATTTAATAACATGTAAATGAAATCCTCAGCATGGGAGATCCCAGTGAGGATATCATTATCTCTCTATCTGTCACAAAATAAGGAATATGATAAAACATTAATAATTATTATTATTATCACTGAAAATATTTCAAGTTCATGTGCAACAGGTAAATAAATACTTAGGACGGGTTGTTTCGGAGAATTTGAACAATTCATCAAATTTCAACGTTCATTTTCGGGTTCTGTGACAGTCCTATTCAAGTTCTGGTATTATATCATTGTAGGCTAGTTGCTTGACAAAACTGAAATAAAAACAGAACTTGAAAAAATCATTCACAGAACTTGAAAATGCACGTTGAAATTTGATGAATTGTTCAAATTCTCCGAAACAACCCGTCCTTAGTGTTTTTATCAGTGCAGCTGATTAAATTCAATAAAATTCATCGTCTGAGATATAGTATTTGATAAGGAAGAAATACTGCCATCTCGGCCAGAGGCTTAGCGACTTTCTACATCTGGTGCAAGTTTCAACGGAATCTCAATATTTCTTTTAAATAATATATTAGACACTCCCCCAGAAACTGAAAATGGAATAAAAAAATGTAAATTGTAGAATGCAAATATTTTTAACGGTTTGTACTGGTTCATATAAATTAATTAATTTCAAAAGAATACATTTAAAAATAATTGTTAATAATCAATAAGTGATTAGTAAAAGTTGGAATCAGATGTTTTGATTGATTGTATATACATTATATAGCCAACAAAGATACAAAGATAAGCCCTTGAGGTGATTTTTCACAAAAACGGCGCTCTACAAATTATCCAATTATTATTATTATTATTATTATTAATGAGATAGATGATTAGTTAGATCAGTTGGTATTTTCTGAATCAATGACTCGGTAATCAAAATGATTTGCCTTTCCAGACTACTCTCTGACTGCAAACTCGGCCATGTGTGTGGTGACGGCCGGTGCCAGACAGAGAGAGGGAGAGTCGCGTCTTGACCTGGTGCAGAGGAACACCGACATCTATAAGTTCATCATTCCGCAGGTAACTAAGGATTTTCAAATATAATATTATTAAGTACTGTCAAGTAAGGCCTTTTAATAGTATGTATTATGGAATATAATTCAGATTTAGTCAAAAAGGTCATTGAACAAAAAAACTTTTGTAGACTACTGCCATCTATGGAAAAATTGAGAAAGAGTTTCTTACAAAAAAAGCGAAACTTTCTGTTTGGTTTTGCAGGCCCTTGAAGACCCGACTCAAGTATATTTTCCCTTGATCTTGCCACGTTTTCCCTACATAAGTCTTGTTTTTTACCATAATACGCTTCAGGGACCTCATTTTGATTGCATTCAGTCTATTATCCTCCTTCCTCTGCAATACTATGTATACATATCTTCAGGGTTGGTGACAGCACTACTTTGTGGACAGAAAATCACAGAATTTTATAAGTTATCATCTATCAGATCTTCATCATCTTAAAATGACTTACTGAGCAGCTGTAATTATAATAGCACAATTATTTGTTTTAGCTGATCAAGTACAGCCCCAACACTATCCTGCTCATCGTGAGCAACCCGGTGGATGTGCTGACCTACGTGGCGTGGAAGTTAAGCGGACTACCCAAGAACCGTGTCATTGGATCCGGCACCAACCTGGATTCCTCGAGGTTCCGCTTCCTTATGTCGGAAAAGCTCGGAGTGGCTCCTTCCTCCTGCCACGGGTTCATCATTGGCGAGCACGGTGACAGCAGTGGTAAACTATACATTTATTTGGTTATTTCATTTCATTACTCATATTATTGTCACTATGCTTACTTATTGTGTCATGTTATTATTTGCCATATATGTAACAATCTTTCCTTTATTGCTTCATTGTATGTACTTAATTGTTATTTATTGTATATGTTTATCAATTCCATTATATTTACAGACATAATTACCTCCACACAGCTTCCCCAACAATTACACAGGCCCTAAGGGAAATAATTTTCCTTAGGGCCTCCTGTGTGGAGTACATGTAAAAAAAAACAAAACAGAATTGCTTTCCTCTCTGTAAAAATCTTCATTTTCTTAAAATTCAAATGTATTCAATAAATTTGCAACATTTAATATTTGTTTATCAATTCCATTATATTTACATACATGATTACCTCCATAGAGTTTTCCCAACGATGACACAGGCCCTAAGGGAAATAATTTTCCTTAGGGCCTCCGTTGTGAAGTAAATGTAAAAAATTCTTAATTTCATTTAAATTCATATGTATTCAATTAATTTGCAACATTTGATAGTGGATTAATATTTGTGATAAAATTTTTTTTTTGGTATTTGCATTATCATTTACAAAAATGTAATAAAAACAACAATTTTTATATTATTTTAGTACTTACCCTGCATTATGCGATTATACTTTTCATGCATTTGCGAATTGCGTTTGCCATTTTTATATGTAACAAATGTTTTATTTTACCAATGATACCTGTACTTATGAATTAATGGAAACAAATAATTACGCTAATTGCGTTTTTGCACGATATCCTGCTGTTTTGCATTACTTAAAATACGGTTAACCTTTTCTTGTTTTTACTATACAGTAAGAAGGCGGTCGCTGCACTAATAATGATTGTGCGTTCTATATATAAGATTCAACTGGTTCAAAGTGGGTTTTTGATTACTTGTGATGTGAAATATGATGATGATCTTAAGCCTATGTTTATTTGTAATGCACAACATAAATTATGCGAACATTATTCGACCGGTCAGTAACTGAGCTGGCATCGCGTTTGGGTTTCCATCACAGTCCTCCGTCACAACACAAGCAATATTTTCCACTGTTGTTGGGTTATTCGTAACCCGGGAATGTTTGTCTTTCTTTATTAAAAAAAAAGTAATAAATTACATAATACAACTAGTAACCTGCAACATTCATTCATTGCTTCTTTTATATTGTATGTATATTTACCACTTGCAGCCCAATAGACACGGTGTTAGAATATTGATTAATTATTTTAGTTGCCGTGTGGTCCGGAGTTAACATCGCCGGTGTCCGCTTGCGCGATCTGAGCCCGCTGGTGGGGCAGGTTGATGACCCGGAGAAATGGCATGAGCTGCACAAGCAGGTGGTGGAGAGCGCCTATGAGGTCATCCGCCTGAAGGGCTACACCTCCTGGGCCATTGGCCTCAGCACAGCCAACCTGTGCTCGGCTGTTCTTAGGAACGTGGGAAGCATCCACGCTGTGTCTACCCTTGTCCAGGTAAGGAAAAAAACTTTTATTTTATTACCTTGAAACTAAAATCCAATACCTGGATAACTAAAGTCTCATTGACAGACAAAGCAAAACCCTTATTACTCTTTCTTTGGACCCACACCTTGGAAGTTGTTGGTCTGCTGTCTCCGCTTGAATATAATAAAGACAAGATGCTTACAATGTGCAACCTGTTTTGACGGTTTCCGTGGTAGATGGGTAAAGCTCTCTACTAGCAAGCCGAAGTTCGCAGGTTCAAATCCCGGCAAACACAAGTAAATTTTATTTGATTGATTTGTGTTATTTAATCAATTAAATAATATAAAATATATTTTTCGGCATGTTCCAAAGTGGAAGATACTCTCTGTATTACCCTGGTGTAAGACCACCACTCAGAATTGAAACGTTGCTTCAAATGGCTTTAGCCGTGTTTGGTGACCAGATCTGAATAGCCAGGCACCTCCCTTCCATCCTCTCCCCCATTTCACTACAGTCCCCACTACCTTCAGCCTCACAACATAGTCTCACTGGCCCCAGATATTTGGGAGCAGTTGCGACTCTTGTACAGTATTCACATAAAAAATAAATAAATATAAAACGTATCAATCAAGTAGTGCTGAAGGAAACTCTGTAAAATAAAGCATTAATTCCTAATTTGTTCCAAGCATCTTTCAAATGTATATTGGTTATGTTTTAAGGGCCAGCACGGCATCAACGAAGAGGTGTTCCTGTCCCTGCCATGTGTGCTCGGAGCCAAGGGGATCTCCCACATTGTGAAACAGCCACTGACTGAAACTGAGATTTCTATGCTGCACAAGTCTGCCGAGCTCCTCAACAGCGTGCAACAGAATCTCATATATTAAATCACACTCTACCAGCGGGCGTGATAATGTATTTATTTTTTTAATGCAATTATTAACTATGTATTAGTATTTTGAATTTGGTGTATAAAAATGTCCAACTATATTCTTGTCTAAGGCTTTTACAGAAGCCAGTTACTTGTAGCAATTAAAACTGTTATTTATTTTAATAATAGGTTATCGCTTCGACAGCGATACCTCTGATGGAAGCATGCGCTTGTCACAAAGTGGAACAAAGTCTATGTATGTCGATAAATCTATAATTTTTATCAGTGAATATAAATGTGAATGAAAGTTATTGTAGAATTTCTTGTAAAGAATAAAGTGGTGAATTGTGATTTTGCCATCTTGAATTATTACCGAAAAGGCACCTGGTAAAAGGTAGCGGAGTAGCGACTCGTTTTAGGAACATATTAGTTAGCGCACCCTCTGGAAGTCTGGAACCCTTGGCTTGAGGAGCCCCGCAGTCCCTAAGTGTTGTTCAATGGCTAGTAGTACTTACGTTGATGTATTTGTGGAATTTTAATTACATCACTTAAGATGGATATTAGATAAGTAATTGAATGTTGTAAACCTGGAATATACGCGGAAGGGTAAATAATACCTTCGCTGACAACGTCTACCTCAGTTATAAAAACAAAAACCATGAAAGATTGGTATTATGATTTCAGTTTACTTTGCATTTTAAATCACATACAAGTTATGTGATTGTAAATATTAGCTTTAAATAATCATATTGTAATGTTTAATCCGTATTAGTCTCAATGATCCTTTGCATTTGTCCTAGCGAAATAACGATTCTTTAGATATTTGGTTTCATGACAGTTACGCTGCAATGTACTTTGAATTATTATGATTGCTACGATATTGCTAATGTGTTGATGCTAATTTGTATAACTTGTTTGAAGCACTGAGAGCTTATAATATCTATCTATATAAAAAAGTAATATATTTTCATAAATTCAAGCTAAGCACGTGAAATATAATTGTGAATATAACTGTGACATTACATGTCAAATGGTTTGAGGTTCACTTTCAAACCATTTGACATAACAAACCTATATATATTTGCAAGGCGAGAAATTTTTAAAAAGTAAGGAAAATGTTGCTATTCTATAATATTCTACAATTTAGAATGATCTAATTGTTGTTGAGTAAATTTCTCACGGTAGGAATGGGTTAAGATCAATTACTGCTAAATACATAATATTGTAAGGAAAATGTGTTGTATTTTATCTTTTCACTCTAACTCGGTGTCATATGAATGCCATTGAACCACTGTAATGATGACTTATGTTCCTTAGCTCTAGAAAACTTCAATGATTAGTATGATTGTGTGTATAAAAAAAAAAATTAATGATTGTACCATATTTTTACTATGTTAGATGAATTAAATTTACAACACTAACTTTATGAACGCGAGTGTTTAGTGGAAATAATGCTTTTTATTTCAATTGAACATAGTGTTGTTGCGCTGGGGATCACTGCTAAGTGAGTTTATTTTAACTTATACGGATCAGAAATTACCGAGTGTTGATGCGATTCCCTAACTGACAATGTGGACATCAAGAGGCAATTAGTTTGATTGAGTAACGATTAGACTTTTATCATCGAGTTCCGCAAACCCTGGAATTGCAGAGTATTACTCGTGTTCGGGAGGAGGCATAAGGAAAGACTAACGCGTTCTAAGGAAACACTCGCTGAGTGCAACAAAGCTCCGTTCGATTAGGTAACCCATTAGAGATAATTCTGCACATACATTTGTAATGCTTATTCTATAATAGTGAATTATTATGTGTGTGTCTAAGCAGCAAAGCTGTGTAGTCTTTGTAATATGAGCACTTTTGAGAGATTGAATGGTTTCACAATATAAATGATGAAAAATAAAATGTATGTTAGGAATGTATACTGAATTTCTATTGTAAATCAAAATAAAATTTTGCCAAATAATTGTCTTTCCTTGATAAAATTTACCAACCCAATTCAAATATATATTTTTTTATGTGAATACAACTTTAAAATGGTCCTACAGCTTACAAGTTCTTGCCAATAATAAACCCACAGGCCATATTGAAGCAAATCCTACCAATCTCTTAACCTATTAGGAATATGAACAAGGCAGCAAGCTGTATAATGTTCTTCAAAGGTTTTGTAGATTGAGTATCGCAACAGACAATAAAAATAAAATAATTTAAAAAATAATAATTGTTTATTGTTAATAATTTCAACACATCGAAAAAATTCACAATGAGCTCTATTTAGAATAGATTATAATATTTAGTCTATTTACAATTTTTGTGCCTCTTTACAAAATAATCTGCACAAAGAAACTCACAAAACATAATATCTGCTCGAGACACTTAAATTACTAAGTAAGTGGATACATTATTTATGTGCCTCCTTATATAACAATCTGCACATTGAAATCCAAATAACATTATGCACAAAGAATCCCACAAAACATTTTGCACAAAGAAACCCACAAAACATATATGTTTGAGAACCTTAATTAATTACTACATTTATGACACATACAATCACTTGTATTTCCCAGTTGCAATTTGGTTCAAAGGAATCAACATGATGGCGACATTCACATAAATATATACATTAATAGTTTGGTCACAGCTTCATTTAAATTCCTTAGTTTAAATATAAAATGCACCATAAGTGTATAAAATATTTTTCATTTAATATCTAAGAAACGGTATGGGGCGGTGGCATCCTTCGGTAATATACTTCTCTTCTTCAATCACAGAAAATATATAAAATAAATATGCTTAGGTGATACAGAGTATCCGAGTAAAGAGCCCATTACTTCATCCCCGTTCGCATAGGGCGCTTCACTGCATCCATCATACACACTTAAGTGCAACCACTTGCTCTATCACATGCTCCATTCTATAGCTACAATAGTGGCTAGGAATATTTGTTTTAACTGAGATTCATTTACACTCATTTTTAACATTCAATTGGTACTATATCATTATTATGTATCGATACATAATGTTAAGAAATTATTGTTAAGACATCTACTTAAAATTACATATCAACAACATCAATTATAAAAGTTAGCTAAGAAAAGTTAACAGATCTTCCACTGTGTAGATTCCATAATTATTACACTTTTATAGCAGCCGGGGATTTCAAAACCGTTTGAGAAGTCTTACCAGTTATTTACTTAATCAAGAGAGGTATGAATTATTCAGTTATGACCATTATTAGAATGAAAAACAAATTTATCTGAAATAAATCGAGCTATATGTAGGATTCGTAACATAGTGCAGATTTTTTTAAAGCATTTACGCAATACAATCAATAATCTGTTTTTTCACTCATAGCATCATTGTCATACACATTCTAATCTCACTTCTGCTAAATAATATCAACCATAATAATAGTTACTTAAAAGTTATCGCCTACATAGTAGGGTTTCACACACTTTGTCAATTACTATACAACACTTTCTTCCCTGGCAATCAAGCTGGAGTTAATGACACAAGGCAACGTCAAACGTATACTTCGCCCCACTTTCCCGAGGAGCTTTGCTTGTTGCTGTGGCTGGTGTCCGACTTGATGGACTTTGTATCGATAGAATGTTCAGAGCCGTGAATGGACAAGTCCGGGACGGATGGAGTGCTGGAGCGTATGTCATCGGTGGGGGCAGGGATGGCCGGCCTAGGCGATGCAGTCCTCGGAGGAGTGACGATCTGGGACACTGTGACCGGAGTGAAGGTCATTGGAGTGTTCACCGGGGCGGTCATTACTGCTCCTAGACCCGGAGAAAGAACGGCTTGGGCGAGAGCCGTGGTTCCCGGCTGGTTGGCATGCAGCGTGTTGTTAACTGAGCCGCTGTCCAGTTCTTGTATGGGAGATAGTACGAGTGCTCCCAGCACCGGCACCTCGCTTTGGTAGGAGTGGTGCGCCATGAGAGCCACTCCTATGGGAGAGTTGCTGCTGCCTATTGGCGACTGGCGTTGCTGTTCTCGGTCAGGTGTTGGGATGCGAGGACGATTCTTCACAGTTGTGGACACTGCTGATCCATTCATCTTTTGATTACCTGAAATAATGTTAAAATCATAACTCAATAATCTCGATGTCACACATATACTATTGTATGTTCTTCTTCTGCTGCCCTCTAGTATCTGTGGTTGACTATCATGAAGGCATTTTTTTGCAGAAAACTGTGCAGAAATGTACTCACAGCCACGTAAATATTACAAAGTCTTGATGTGTAACTCTGGAATTCATATTATGTCTACATGTGTTATACATAAGAAATCACAGGAAAACTGAAGACACTAAGAGGAAGTTCACACTCACAAATGCTCACGAAGTAGAGTAAGAAGTAACAATATGCATACCTAGTCGTTTGGAGTGCTGGCTCCTGACAGATTTGCGCCCCACGAACCTGTCGTACAGGGACATCTTGTGCTGCAGGGGCGGTGGGTGCGTGCCATTGGGCGAGGACACCACCCCCACCTCAGGGTTGGCGTACACCACGGAGTTGTGGCGGTTGCGCGCAAAGAGCCCGCCCGAGGAGTAAGCCGTGGATGAGGAGCGTACCGACCCCATGCGCGAGATTTGGCGCTGGAACCAGTTCTTGCGGCGCTCCACCAGAGGGGTGTCCACGCTTTCCTGGAAAAATAAATACGTAGGTTTGTTTTTGAAATTACAATAGACATTCAAATTGATAGACGAGCCAATCAGGGAAAGGGGAACTAAACAATGCGACCATCCCACTTTTGGTGATTTGTCAGTTACACACTTTTACAGATGTGATATTATTTTCCCATCTCACTGGCTACTGCTCACAAAGGACTGCATCACATATGTACCGTTCACTGATCGCATATTGTGCCGTTCAGTGATTGCATATGTGGCGTTAGAGATGTATGTTAGGATGTCGGCACGTATGTGCTAGAAGCGCAGGAGGCCGGCAGGAGCGTAGACATTTTCTGGAGGCAGCAAATTTTCTCCGAGGGTTATTGCATTTTGGTGACGGACATACCAAACAGGAAACCATAAAGGATTTGCTTAAGGTTGTAAGATTACCTGACCATTCCAATAAAAATAATAAGATTTCAGCTTGCTTGCTGGGATTCAGATGAGGTTAGGCTATCTTAAAGTCATAGGACAGATCCCTGACCATTCCGAGAAAATGACGAAATTCAGTCATTTGTAATCCATGTAGGTAAGTGTCGTCCACGTAACTCTTGCGTGACTCGGGGTTCAGGTTAGGTTAGATTTTCTTAAAGACATAGGAATACAGAATTCAGTGTGTACTCATTTTATCCACGCAAGTGTCGTCGGCGTAACTATTGCACGGCTCAATGTTTAGTTTGGGTATGGTTAGGTTAGGTTTTGTTAGGTTAGATTTTCTTGAGGCATAGAAAGACAAAATTCAGTGGGCACTCTCGTAATTCGATTAAGTGTCGTCCGTGAAACTCTTACGCGGCTCTTTGTTCGTGATAGGTCATGTTAAGTTTTCTTCAGCTAATAGGATGACAGAATTACGTATGCACTCACGTAATCTGCGTAAGTGTCGTCTGCGTGACTCTTACGCGGCTCTGGGTTCAGGTTGGCATAGAGCGCATCCGCCTCGGCCACCTTGTAGTGGTCGGCCGAACCGGGGGGCTCCGCTCGCCGATAATGCTCTGCCGCCACAGTGTAGGGCAGGTCACGCGGCACCACATCTTCCCAATACTGGTCGCGCAGCAGCTCAGGGTGCTCCTCGTGCATCTCGTCCACGATCATGTAGGCCGCCTGGAATGGGAAAACAAACAACATTTTTCTATAAAAAAATGCTTCATCATTTGAAAAATTGGTATATCAGGGCAATTGAGAAAGGAGCTACGAAATGAGACAACGACTCAAGGAAACGTAAAAAATGTTCAGTATTCACTTAATTTCCGTAAAACACTGTTTTTTACTTTGGCTCCACAGAGGAAGCCATAATAAATTAGACAGTAGAATAATTTCCCTCAGTGCCTATGTCATCTTTAGGGATGCTGTGTGGAGGGTCTTTTAAGAAAATAAAGAGAGGAGGTTCTGGGAAGGAAAAGCTATGAGAGGTGGGTAGAATTCTGGTGGCCAGTGTCCACGAGTGATAGATGTATGAATCCATCCCTCCCACTGCAGTGCAAAGGCGATGGTTCGAGAGAGACCGGTTGAAGAGGTTATAGAGTCTTACTCAATCGGCCTCTACCAGTAGGTGGACAGACGCATCCGATGCTAAGTCCTGGGCTAACCTCAACCCATGAACCTGGGCACCCCTACTAAGAGACCGAATGTAGTGAACAACTCGGGGTGACCTATGGAAAAGGTGTTGTTTGCCCAATGAATACTCCCTGGGGCGGCGGTACCCGCACCCGTGTCCCAAATCAATGGGTATTTCTATGACAAATATCTTATTAATGTAATTTATTTTTTCAGGTTTGAATCTTCGCTTAGAAAATAGAGATTTAACAATATTATTGATTTTCAAGAAATAATATTCTTTTATATAACAGTAAGTATTTTATTTATTTATTTTTTTTAAATATTTTAATATTTGTGTATTTTACAATAAATCAATGTTTACAAGTCAAACTGTTTTAATTTATACTACACTTTTATTAAAAGCATTTGATTGTTGATGGAAGAGGAGTGTACATTTGCGATAAAATAATATAACTTAGTTACAAGTAAAAAATAATTACGGAATAAAAATCCAATAATTATGAATACATAATTGAATTTTTCACAAATAAATTTTTAAATGTAGGATCTTTGAATTCTTCGAATACGCGTTCAGTGGGGAAGTCTGGAGGTTTTTTTAGTATTATTTTTATTATGACTTTTTGAACAATTTCTATGGGAGTCAGGCTAGTTTTGTAAGCTGCTCCCCAACTGATGATGGCACATTGTAGAACAGACTGTATTAATGCATTATAAATTGAGTATAGATTTTTCATTGATAAGAAATTTCTGAATAATTTTCTTTATTGTATGGCAGTTGTGATCTTTCCATTTTAGGTTTTTCTCAATGATTATTCCTAGATATGTAATTTTATCAGATGTTTTCAGAAATGAGCTTTTTTGTCGACAGAGGTTAGCGTCATTTTGTGTGAGATATCATGAAGGATTATTTGAAGATTTAGAGGTATACTGTTGGTATTTATTTCAAAGGGGATGACATATGTTTTTTCACTATTTAACGACAGAAGGTTATCGTCAAACCATATTTTTACATTATATATATCTTCTGTGGCTTTTAAATAATTTTTTTCCCACGATTTTTCTTTAACTATAAGGACTGTATCATCAGCATAAGAGACAATTTTTCCATGTAATGGTTGAACAAATAGGTCATTTACGTACAAAATGAAAAGTACCGGTTCCAGAACTGTGCCTTGTGGAATACCAAAATTTGACGTTTCTTGGTCGCTAGTCGTGTATTGTTTGTATAAAATTAATATTGATTTAATTTGATAAATACAATCAATTATATTTTTTAACCGTTTCACTGAAAGTTTGCGCTTCTCAAAGTTGACGCTAATAAATCATGCAATGAATATGATATATATATACATAGATTATGCCCTTCAGGTGATTTTGAACAAAAACGGCGCTATACAAATCAACGAAATATTATCGTAAATAGAACATGATACCGGAATGTCTTAATACCAATTGAATCCCATGTTGCCAAATACCTGATTGAAGTATTTTTAACATACTTCAAACGGGAGACCCTGATGTTTTTGGGATGCGGTGTTAAGCGTCTTTTTAAGGAATATATCAAATGATTTTAGGTCTTGAAGAGACCCCTTTTGTAGGAGGGATGATACACCAAATCTGGATAGTCATTTTAATAAAAAAAACCCTTTTGCAATAGAAGTTTGATAGCTAAGATTTTTGGCATATTATGCTTAGTTTGCAAAAAAGTTGTGAATGATCGCTTGCCATATTTATGCCAAATTTATAGAACTTAAAAATATGGGAATAAATGGCCAAATCTATATGGATTCATTGGCTTTAAGCAGCAGTGACCAGTTTGATATGTTTTCATATTATGAGGAATGGTATTAATTAAATAAAATGTTAAGTGTATATATTTGACGCAAATGGTTCGAGTGGTTAAAAATATGACTGCTCACCTCACTGCTTTCGTGTTATTAACTATTCAATTTATATTATCACTAACAGTTCACTTCACTGCAATAGAATCCAGGAGAAAATTGGAAAGGAGCCAGCAGGTAAGTACGTCAGAACTTATAACGCCAATACCAATATTGCCATAGCTCTTCGAATCGTTAACAAAGTGATATTACTTACATTATAATTGAAATTGATTCTAGATTATTCTAGGTGACGCATAATCCATATCCCATGTGAAAGTTCACCAATTAAACTGTCGAACAATGGATTATGACTTACCTTGATATGCCTATCAATCAACCAGTTGAGTTCGATATCATCATCATCTTCGCCAAACGGATTGATGAGCACTTCGGCTACCTTCAGCCATCCCACGTAGAAACAGAACTGGAAACACATAACAATAATAAATACTTAATAATCAATAATCATACATCTTTACATAATACATACACGTTCATATTGGTATATGTCGAAAAGATTACCTATGGTATTATAACTGTTATTCTCGGGTTCTCATTCCGCAATAGCAATATGACTTGCATTACATTCGAAGAACTCATTACCTACATGACGTGTTATGAGCACCTACATAATTGTTACATTGGAATTCTCGCTAAATGTTAACTTTCACCAGGCAGGCATAACTCTGTATTATTTGCATCCGCGAAACAAACGGGCGCCATGCTCCAAAGCAAATCTTTAACAAGGCAACAAACTAAATTAACTACCTACCTACCTAGATTTCTAGAATCCTACTTAACTGTAGCATAACAATTTTTTTCAATTTAAATTTATAACAATTTAAACTAAGTTCAATTGGCTTTATATAAAAAATAAATTCTCAGAAACACAACTTCTACAAACTTAGCTAAGTTATAATAAAATATAATTTTAAAAAATCACAGATTTGAACTCTGTGTTTAAGACAGGTTTGTCTCGCTCTTTCCGACCGCCAAAATAATCGCATGATCGTGGATCTATTCTATATTACGAGTAGTTATGTTGTTTGTGTGCAAAATTTTGAAGTAGGTTAAATAATAAGAATGTTCATGTATCATACGATGTTAGGCCTACAGGTCGATGCTACCGATGAGTTCAGGTTTTATCGCTATCAGCCTATCAACATAATTATAATCAGCCAATATTTATTCCGCCAACTTCTTCCGCAATCAGTGCCCATGAAGAACATCGTTGAATAAAGGAAAATTAAAATACATCAACAGATTGAAAGTTGGGCGCCAAAAAGCAGATGACATATTATAAGATAAAGATGACATATTATAAGATGAAGATGACATATTATAATATGACATCTTCAAAAAGTTTATGAAGATGACGTATTATAAGAAGAATACATACTAAACTATGGTATGGAATGTATTGTATTAGTACGCACATAAAACATACCTTGTCTTACCGCGATTCATGAATGCAAGGCCTAGGAAAAAATATTATTTTGTCAACTTATTAACGATAATATCATTAATGAATACCATTATAAGATTAGAAACTTTGCGTTTGTAAATGCCACTTAAATGTGCAGTGCCGTTTTTTGGGGTGACTTTGATCGTTGTGTGTTAATTAGAAATTACTTGCATCCTTTAGGACGGGTTGTTTCGGAGAATTTTAACAATTCATCAAATTTCAACGTTCATTTTCGGGTTCTGTGAAAGTCCTATTAAAGTTCTGTTATTATATCATTGTAGGCTAGTTGCTTGAAAAAACTTAAATAAAAACAGAACTTGAAAAAATCTTTCACAGAACTTGAAAATGAACGTTGAAATCTAATGAATTGTTCAAATTCTCCGAAACAACCCGTCCTTAGTGATTTTATTCGGTCAATGTGGATACAACGACGCTTCGAAAATACGAATCAAATTAAATTAAAAAACGGGAATTCCTCCTAGTTGGGCAGTCAAAGTATTTTTTATCTACATGTGTCATTGTATCATCACCTGTACTAAATAAATAAATAAAATAAAAATAAATAAATAAATTAGTTAGTTTCTAGATATAAACAAACATATTATCCGTTGAATTTAGTGTAAAGCTGTGAAAAATGTAAGTACATTTTATAAATTCCTCAACGATTAATTTAGTAATATATAGGTGCTTGAATAGTAAAAATCATGGCGATATTCATATAAACATTTGTTGACTCCCCAAACACATACACAATTTAAAAAATTATATATTTCGATAGTTTAAAATATATTTCTTGAGCATTAAACACGACAAAGGTATTTAGTTATAAATTTGAGAATTGATCAGTCACCCTCTTTTATATTGATGAACGTATTTTTTAATATAAATTACTAAATATAGAGTATTCGGTAAAAATAAATACCTGTAGAGCCGTGAAAAGAGGAAAGTAAATATCTGGATCTTCGTATTTTCCCGAAGTTCCTTGATTGGGTACCATCTGGCGGCCCATCAGAGCCGCGATGAAGTACGTGTACAGTGCCAGCGTCACCACCTGAAACATGTTATAATATTCAATTAATTCATTTCAATTCAATATTGCTGAACCGACACTTAATACTGTAATACATAGGGTATACACTTAACAAAACCACATTGGCATTCTTTAACTTGACTACACGGGACGATTATAAAATCGCACCAAACAAAAACTCTCAACATATCTTCCCATCTACTCCTGTCCTCCGTCTCTTTATCCTAATAATATGTTTGTCCTTAACAATTTGCCTTCATCCCCACCATTCCTGTATCCTCAC
This sequence comes from Hesperophylax consimilis, assembly GCF_061612785.1. Lineage (NCBI taxonomy): Eukaryota > Metazoa > Arthropoda > Insecta > Trichoptera > Limnephilidae > Hesperophylax > Hesperophylax consimilis. Next base: position 20,037,528 of record NC_142858.1, on the reverse strand, counting down.
AATAGCAATGAGAGTTTTGGTAAATAAAAATAAATCTCGCACGAATTTAATTTGACACAATGCGAAGAGTGGCTACACAAAAGCCTTGTCGCTCTAGTCGTTAACATTCTTAAAAGAACTTATAGAGTATTATTTTCCATTTTATTTGGTATTAATTTCAATATGAATACTTTTGAATGACCTCAAGCTGTTTTGAATAGAATAGAATCGAAAACATATTATTTGTTTCGACCATCCACAAACCAATTTCGCAGACGATCCCAGATGAGGAATCCTGATGAACTAAAAACTAAGTTGGCTCGGCAGTGCACGTGTTTGCCTCGGGGCAAGGTAACCTACATCTCCTTCCAAATCCACTAAAAGGCTGGCCCGTGCTCTCTTACAGCTAATGACGAATAATTACTTCTATATACCTGCTCAGCCTTGACATTGCGGCTCTGCTAACGTCGCTTCTTCACAGTCTCGACTGACCTCATAAAAAAAGAACTCCGAGCACCTGATCGATGTTTTTTTATAAGACTACGGCGTACATACTAAATGAAAATGAACATAGTGACGGTTATCATTGATTTGAGATTCAAAATCATTGGCAAAAGGACATGGATCAACAAAATTTGGTAAGAAGCTACATTTTCTTTAGTGGGAACTTAATTGGCAAGGTAAAAGTTTTACACATTCTCTAAATCCACATTCTTTACTTTGCAGTTGGTGGCGTCGAGATACACAAATATATACACAGAGGAAGAAAAATAAGTTAATTCGTTTTATAGTCGTAATTCCATTTAACCGCATACAATGTTACGTGAATTTAAAGTACGATTATTAAATAAAATTCTCTTGAATATGTAATATTTCAAGAGAATGTTTTTTTTTTCATTTTTGGTGAAATGAAAAGAAAGAATACTGGTGTAGCCTCAATATATCTTGGACAGAAAATTTGTCTAATAACGGCACATATTATATAATTGCTGAAAGACGTACTAGTACAGAAACTGTATTTCGCCGAATACAAGCTGGAGATATACAGGGTTTTCCAATAAGAGGTGTTATTTTGATATTCAATCGTAAAAGATCAATGGTTTCGTTGCTTGTGTGGCATGTAGCGACGTCTTGTTGAAAGTAAACGTTGTCCAGATCAATACCATCCAATTCCGGCCATAAAAAATCATTAATCATCTCTCGATAGCGCAATCCATTGAAACGAAAAAGTAAGGTGCAATGACTCCGCCGGACCATAAACCGCTCCAAACAGTCACACGTTGAGGATAGAGAGACTTTTCAACAATAACTCTTGGGTTTTCCGAGCCCCAGATGCGACAATTTTGCTTGTTGACGAAGCCACCGAGGTGGAAATGGGCCTCATCACTCAAGATTATTTGCATTTGATTCACTCAAGTGAATTTTAATGATTTCAATGCGTTGTTGAAGCGTGTATCGTTCCATTTTTATTAATGGCGTAGTTTTTACTTGTCAAATGTCAAAAAATGACAGCTTTAAAAGTAACATCAAAATAACACCTCTTATTGGAAAACAATGACGTCACGCGGCCCCCTGATGGGGGTGTTACCAGATAACCAGCGTAACAAATGCGTTCTTAATTGGAGTGATTAATGAGCGGGTTGGCTAATACCAGAGTCCGAAAGTCTGATTATTAGATTATGAAATGTTCAGATGCATTTATTCGCTTCAGTTATTCAGATGTTGTAATTTGGTTCTGAAAAAAATAAAGCTTGCTTTAGAATGTACTTAGCAAAGTTTTTTTTAAATATTATTTGATGTAAACTATTTTAGATCTTTTTACAACAGGTAATTTACATTTATGCGTTTTATAAAAAACTTTAAAAAAAATAAACAAAATATTTATATTTTGTTTATCACAAATTTTCTTCGTATATGGGTTGAATACGCCCCATGGGTGGATTACAAGCACTTGTTTGATGAGTTAGGGTTTTTACCGCCTAGCTGCCTAGCTTGTGAAACGAAACACTGTGGGCCTCAACTCAATACATAACTGGCAGTGCGCAGGGCGATGATTGCCCTGACGATAGGTAACATCTGACAGGAGAGGGCACTATCAAGAAAATAATTGTTCTGGTTTAGACAAATCGTTACAGAATATAATATGTATAGACATCTTGTACCCATGTTGCACGTTGTCCCTATTTGTGAACTTGCCTATGTTTGTTCCTTTGCTTTACTCTAACAAAAAACGCACATGTTCGGCAAAAAGATGAAACACGGGAATTTAGCTATTTTCTCGTCTGCAACAAGCAAATAAATATTTCAAATAGTACGTTTTTAATTTTGATCTAATATTAATTAGGTGCGTTGGTGAGTTTATCGGGAATATTTATTTAGTTCACGACTGACATTGTTGCGGTCAATAAGAAATAATATGTATTTTTCGTGTAATTATTATTGTTACTCGAAATACGACACCGGGACAAAGGTGAACCAGAGCTCGCGCTTATGTAACCAGAAGGCATCATCGACCCAACGAGGTATGCTCACCAGGACAAAGGTGAACCAGAGCTCGCGCTGATGTAACCAGAAGGCATCATCGACCCAACGAGGTATGCTCACCAGGACAAAGGTGAACCAGAGCTCGCGCTGATGTAACCGAAAGGCATCATCGACCCAACGAGGTATGCTCACCAGGACAAAGGTGAACCAGAGCTCGCGCTGATGTAACCGAAAGGCATCATCGACCCAACGAGGTATGTTCGCCAGGACAAAGATGAACCAGAGCTCGCGCTGACGTAACCAGAAGGCATCATCGACCCAACGAGGTATGTTCGCCAGGACAAAGATGAACCAGAGCTCGCGCTGACGTAACCAGAAGGCATCATCGACCCAACGAGGTATGTTCGCCAGGACAAAGATGAACCAGAGCTCGCGCTGACGTAACCAGAAGGCATCATCGACCCAACGAGGTATGTTCGCCAGGACAAAGATGAACCAGAGCTCGCGCTGACGTAACCAGAAGGCATCATCGACCCAACGAGGTATGCTCAACAACGAGAAATCAAACACGGCTCTGATGCAACTGGGCGTGCTTTTCAAGGTCAACGGCAGAGCAGACTAAACGATGATCTTGCGACCAGGCATGCATTACGATTAGTTGATTTGCTCCAGCATCGCCGTGTATCTATTGAAGCTGAATTTCATCTCATCATCAATAACTTGACCAGACATCTTGAACTACACCGATGGGATGGGAAATCTTTATCTCGTTCGTGCTTCACAATACCATAACGCTTTTAAGAAGGTTATCGCTGACTTCCTCATGGAGATGTCATTGGATTCAAGTCGACCACCAATCTGCAATATTTGCAGATACATAAATTTCAAAATTATGTTAGTGGGTATGTGCATTGAGAAGGACAATAACTAAATCTATCTAAAAACTAGTTAAGGTGGGGGTATGGTAAGTAGCGATAACAGAAGTAAGAAAAACAAGACAGAATCAGATGATTTTCGAAATACTCTCTCCCACGCCGGCTAAATTTGGAACATAAAGATAAGGGAGGATTACTACATATATGTGGGTAGGCTGGAATTACGTAATTAGACAATTATGAAATAACATAACATAGTATTATATTGTATGTAAAGTTATTCACGTAATAGTCGTTGAAACCACACTTAATTTGCATAATGTGAGTAAATATAATAACTAGACAAAACTCATTCGGCTCACAGGTAAACATAACTTATTTAAATAGTATAAATTTATTTTTTAAATTGTCGTTAAGCAGAACAACTTGCTGTCCTGCAAGTTGTTCTGCAAATCGGATCGTGAGTAAGGGATATCTACATATAAACATGTATATGTATATATCTACATATTCATACATAGCTAAAGGCGTAGGAAGAAGAAGATGCCTTGATTGTCACTTCGGAGTGGTCCAATGAGGTAATTACTTAATACGATAATTACCTCACAACAGGCATAATCGCAAGAAACGTCTTCGATTCCAACCATCGAATCATTGCGGTAGTACCTGGTACGTAGTTTATTGCAGTAATTAAGCAAGGTTGAGGAATGGCACTGCTTGCTAAATGATTGATATCTATCGTCTAAGTATGGCTATTATACAGACATTGTTTAGGTGGTTTTTCATATAACTACTCATTCCATTGTCTAAATTGTTAAATATGACTCGTTTGGAAGGTACTTACCCACTTAGCTTTTTTTATTAATGGCTTATTGCAATGCACATGAAAAATAGTGACATAATAATCTTTGAAATTCGTAGACACCTACAGAAAAACAGTTTTGTATATTTTATTAGTTTTTTTATTACCTTCTTAAGTACACATTTGTTCGACCTTATTGAAGAAAGACTTTTAATGAACCAATAACATACAACTTTTCATAAATAATTGTTTAAATCTTGTATTCCTTCTCTGGTGCTGCAAAAGTGATTTTGAGTAAACCCTCGCCTAATGCTGCGTATACATTTGTGAGCCGAAACGCGAGACGAGCCTCGAATTATGAGAAAGGGACGAAGCAACCGCAAACGGCGTTTGGCACCATTTGATGTTGCTTTGTTCCTTTCCTATAATTCGAGGCTCGGCTCGCATTTCCGCTCTCAAATGTATTCGCGCCATAAGGGACATTGGATATTGGCAGAATCTAGTTCATTGTATAAAGCAAAATTATTGCTAATATAAACCAATATGCCAACAATTTTATGTACTGCAACCATTGAGGTAATTACTGCAAAGTAATTTAAGATACAAGCATTGTCTGTCAGATAAAAAAGAAACTAAATCTGCATAAATTATACCTACGCATTGCAGCTGAGAAAATAACTTATTCATATCAATACGCTGTAGTTTTTGATATAGAAGAATCACATTTTGCAAGCTGAATCACATTAATATATTTAATATTTATTGAACGCCATAGTTAAAAAGATATCGTACCAAGCGTTTGGGCTTTGACCCTTCAATACTTTCACACATTTGTTCTAAAAAGTTTCTTAAAATTTTATTATTTCCAAATAATAAAATATTAATATCAAACGTGAAAAATTTTGTCAAAAACACCAACCACATTTTAACTTAATTTTTTACTCCAATCGTAAAAAAATTGAGAAAGCTCGATATTTCGAAATCACATTTCCTGTGATGTTTTTTTTGGGAATTTTTAAGAAAACTGTGACTTCAATTTTATCTCGTTCATGTGATAAAAAATAATAAATAAGTTTTAAACTTAAACCTATTTTTACAATAGCGGCAACAAGTATTAATTATTCAATTTGGCTATTTTTAGGATTTTATTTATGACATCTAGTATAAATATTTGAAGCAAACTGAAATTATTATTCCTCTTTCTAACGTCAAAATTACGTATTTCCGGATGATAGAAAAGAATATAAAAATACTTTTTTTTAAATATGGAGGCCCGGTCATATATGACCCTAATACGCTGGTTATCGCACTGTTAGTATTTTTCTAGGATCTAACACACTTTTTGTTGAACACAAATCAAAAGGATAACTTATTAAAAAAAAATATAACTCCTTTACACCGTAAGATTTACATGGTTACGTTCTCATTCTTGTTGTTCTTCATGATATTGTTGAATTATGTTGGTAATTGGATGTACCAATTGTATATGATACATAGAATTAATGTTTAATCAAATTATATTATTCTAAAACAGTTGTTACGAATAGTGGTTGCTCTGCAAGTTACATAAAAATGAGGGACGTTATGTGAGAGTTTGGTAAAACCTGCTTCACATCACAAATAAAACATAATTGAAGATTAGACCATTACAGTCAATCTTTTGATAGGTACCCACATAAATATTCTCTAAAATTCTAGAGAGATGCAAAAACAGCACATTAGCTCTCTAGAAAACTGGCGGTCAAAGGCGTTTTAAACAGGCCAATTTACCTCAATAATAATACGTATAGTTGCTAGCTGGAATACCTAATAATAATTGGCTACACTAAAACCTCATAGATCACAAGGCCGGGACACTCATTCAAAGCAGCCTGCTAACTTGTTTGTGATTTTACAAAAAAAATCGCTGTTAAGGCGATGTACTACGTCGTGTAATATTTTAAATTGAGCCGCTATCAATAACAACCCTTACGTAGATGGCCATAAGGTTTAAAGTCCCGCTTAACACCATCCGCCTGTTTTGATTTATGCAAGAAAAAACATGGCCAAAAAGTGCCTTTTGTTTTATTTTGTGGATGTTCAGGCATAAATATTAAAAAAAAATTCGATCATTTTATAAATAACTTAATTTGCCACACTATACAATAAAATCATAACCGAAAATGGGTTCGTAAGTAGGAGATTTAGAACTTTAAAGCATTTTTCTTTGGCCTTATACATTATTTTTTTCTGTGCTTATAAAAAAACTTATCTAAAAAATACTCGATCATTTTAAAGGCCAAGATGTATTCTACTCGCAGTATTTAATTAAAGCATCTGAAACATTTCTAGGCGACCAAATTTTCAAACCAAAAACACATGATTTTACATTACTACGTATGGCATCGCCTTAATTTTTATTTTCTATTTATTCTTATTTATTAAAACATCTTAAAATGTTTGAGTTCTTAATACATTTTTTGGAGGTTGTCATACTAGTTAGAAGGCTGATTTGATTCAGTGTCCCGGCCTTGTGATCTAGGAGGTTTTGATTAAACACCGTTCGGCTCTTTCGGCACATTGCGGTAAGTATTTAAGCTGTCAATCACAATCTTTTTTCATTGAGTAAAATAAAATAAAACTATCACGTGTGTGTACGAATTTCAGACTAGAAGGTCAAGTCAAGCCTTTTACGCAATTGCCTGCTCAAACAATCACAATATTTAACTCAAGGAATCGGACCTGTTTTTAATTAAATTATGTTTTAAATATTTTTTGATTTTAATGAATATTTATAGATAGTATCACTATAGATTAGTATTACAACATAGTACCTAGATATCACTGAAGAGATAAGTTGGGAGTGTGTCCGAATGGCCAAAGTTTTATCAAATTTCCATTACTTCGGATGATACCTATTTATAAAATGTTTTCAATGTAAAATTCTTAAAATTATTAGTTGAGTGGATAAAGACGTCGTCCCGGTAAGACAAAGATCCTGGGTTTAATTCCCAATTGAAACCGTTATTATTTGTTAGTATTATCTTCTTCTTCAATGATATATTACATTGATGGTTACAACCTACAACAGATAAAAAAAGAAAAGTTGTTCCTATAAAAAATGAACATTCATTTAGAGTTTTAGTAAAATTCAATAGGTACCACATACAAGTAAAAAAAATCGGATATGTTTATCGGAGACACTATCTATGTTACAAACCAATTCTTTATAACTTTGTCATGATTAAAAAAGATGGCTGCCAAAAATATGGGAAAAAAATTATATATACGATAATGTTGTTAATATTGAGTTATGTATATGACGTATTTTCAAATGGTCGAATAGATAAAAATATTTGGATTTGTTGGTATTATCTTTTCTTCGGTAAAATTCTTTCTTCAACAGGTAATATATTTCATTCGCCCGTCTGGGACCTAGCAGTGATCAAACCACTCGAGCGATTGGTGTAATATACATAAATTTACTATATTATTTAATTAATACCATTCTTCAAAGCCCTCGCGTACCCAATTTCTACCAATTTATAACAAGTTTCACGTTAATTCTTTAAGTTTTTAAATTCCAAAAAAAAAAAAAATTTTTGAAGATACATATACATATGTTATGCCGAATCGTTAAATATATGAAATTTCCTCAATAGAAGAAAATCGAAAAGTAAGCTCAGAAAATTATTAACAACACGTTGTTCTGTAATTTAACATGTTATAGGCATGACAAATTCACAGTATATCTTTGAATGCAACTAAAGCATTTGTCGAAAGATTTTTGCTCTATTTCAAACGAGTCGTATTTATTAATTATAAATTATAATATTCATAATTACAAACACTAAATATTCTTAATCTTGATGCTCACCACTCTTCTATATATATCTATAAAAAAATCAAAAAAGCAGTGAAAACTAATTGTATGAATTATTTTAGTTAACATTTAGTATACTCTGTAATCCTATTATACTGTAAATTGATTAATTATTTAATAAATAAATAAAAAATTAAATATTTTCACCATTTTCGCTTTACCGTTTTTTAAATATTAGCGCGCTCCCTCTAACATTCGTATTTACATATCTCCCTTCCAAACCATCTTTGAACGCTTACTACGGGGCCTTAAGATAGAAACATCTGAAACTGTTAACTGCGGTTTAAAGCCAATGAATCCACCTAGATTTCACAGTTTGCCCCATATTTATTTTTAGGTTCTTACTTTGGCACATTATGGTAAGTGATCGCTCAAAACGTTTTTTGGAAACATGACATTATATATGCCAAAAATCGCACGAGTGGAACGTTTTAAGGCGATGCACTACGTCGTGTAATATTTTAAATTGAGCCGCTATCAATAACAACCCTTACGTAGATAGCGATAAGGTTTAAATTCCCGCTTAAAACCATCCACCTGTTTTGATTTATGCAAGAAAAAAACATGGCCAAATCGTAACTGAAAATGGGTTCGTAAGTAGGAGATTTTGAACTTTAAAGCAGTTTTCTTAGGCCTTATTCATTATTTTTTTCTGGGCTTATAAAAAGACTTGCCTAAAAAATACTCGATCATTTTAAAGGAAAAGATGTATTCTACTCGCAGTATTTAATTAAAGCATCTGAAACATTTCTAGGCGACCAAATTTTTAAACCAAAAACACATGATTTTACATTACTACGTATGGCATCGCCTTAATGCAAAATAAAATCTTAAAGCACGTCTGAAGAAAATGTTTTCTCGTTTTATATGCACTAACACGATCAAATTTCCAGAATTTGAATAAATTATTTTATTTCAATAACGTATAAATTATGGTCTTAAAACGCACACGTAAAAAACTAATACCTACATTATTTGTTACTAGTTCCATTACTCACGCCAACAATAAAAATGTTCGTTTTTTCAAAGAACATAATATTTTTTTATTAATGTTATATGACGTAGGCACACATAATCTGCAGCTGAACAAATCTGGATATGAAATAAACGGATATAAAACATTCTAAGACGTCTTATAATAGCTAACATGCGTTTCGTTTTCATAAGTGAAAAACAATTTTAAATAGAGGTTAGGATAATTAATTAATTTACCATTATTATTAGCAACTGTTGGTAGCTTTGATGAATTTGATTGACTCTAATGTATTATAATTATTAAGTGAATTATTTTTGATTATATTATGTAATCGCATTACTATATTTGTGTATCTACTTACATACTATTATATTAAATGGAGCCTTAATGTGGATATTTTTCCACAGTATGATTATGAATTTAGAGAGGAAGTACAAAATTTCCACAGTTTGATTATGAATTTAGAGAGGAAGTACAAAATTTCCACAGTTTGATTATGAATTTAGAGAGGAAGTACAAAATTTCCACAGTTTGATTATGAATTTAGAGAGTAAGTACAAAATTTAAGGTATACTCGTATATCAGACATAAAACGGCAGTAAAATACAATTGAGAAAATGGTCGCGAGATATAATTAATCATCATAACAGATCTATATTCGATCTGGACATTTATTACAGGTACATGTGCACTTTCTAGAGTGATAGGCACTTTCAGTATCGCCCTAGTAAATTACGAAAGACAATTATTCAGAATCGGAACGTTGTTTGAAATGGCAGTTTTTGGTGACCTGATCTGAATATCCAGGTACTTTCCCCTTGTACTTCCTCCTTCTTAAGCGCTACACGGCATAATAACTTAAAAATTAATCACAATACTACTTTAAGCCTTGAAAATCTCAAATCATATGGCACAAATAAAAACAAGTTTATCTGTATTCCAGAGAGATACAGACAAAATCTGAATTTGAATCGTGTGCTAAATACTTGATAGTTTTAAAACAGTGTTTTACATTGGCAATAGCATAGCAATAGAATAGCTGGGATAGCAGGCACTTATTCATATATTACTTTTAGTAAAATAAGAATATATTATCACGATGTGGGAAAACGCGTTCATAAAAATCCTAATATTTTCACATTTTGTCATTATATATTATGAAGGCAAATGCAAATGCACGAATACGTGTTCCGATATATTACGAATTTACTAAAAGTTTATCAGAAAGCAGCCTGTATTCCCGTTGGATTAGGTGATTATCCACGTGTAATTAGGTGATTTAATGACCAAACAAAACATTGAGAAAACAAAACAATAAACCTAGCTTAACCTAACCTAAACTAATCTAACAATTCAAAACTTATTATTTTATCATGTTCTGTTTTGTATCTGTTCTGGTTTAACCGGTTACCCTATTGCTAATACATAATACGTGTAATTTATGTTGTATGAATTTCCAAAGTCATACATTTTGTTGTCGCTTTAATAAATTTCCTTATTCGCGATTTGCAGACAGTATACGAATACCAAATCATCACATAATTTCGGCGTCATTAGCCACTTTTTTTACACTTTCCTAGAAATGCTCGGAACATGCTTTCTAAATTACAAACACGTCTAACTTCCTATGTGCGGCTAAACTTTCGTGTTTCTAAGCGAGGTAGATTTGAACAAAGAAAGTTTCCTATTGTGCTTGATTTTATGAAAAATGTGTTTAATAACGGGATTAGCTATTTTGGTGGTGTGCGCTACTAGATGGATTCATTTTTTAATCGTGAAATCAATCAAAGTAGTAAAATGGTAGGTAACATTTTTTGTTTATGTTTTCCGTTTAGATTAAACGTATTTATCACATTAGTTTAGATTTACCAGATTAGAAAAATACATTATATTTTCTTACTCCTTAAATTTAGTGTTGTGGAAAGCCATACATTCATAAACTTGTGCATGTTTTCGAATGCACTGTACTTAAATACTTTTTTTAAACTTCTTATTTCTAAAACATCAGTGGGTAGGGACCATAATTTTATATTCGGGTTATGACTTACACTGAAAATTTCACATTATATACTTATAAATTTTATGTTTTTAAATTTCGTTTCATTTATCGTTATTTTAATCTCTTCATTGTTCAGTCTGATTTAGAATAGTGTTTTAACTGTCGCGAGAAGGTAAGAGAGCAGAATAAGAAGAGTAATAAGATAAAGAAGAGGAATATGAGAAAGGAGAGGAAGAAAAGGAAAAAAGCGTAGAAGAAGAAGAGGAACAAGAGGAAGAAGAATATGAACCAGAAAAGAGAAAGAGGAGAAATAAACATAAGAAGAGGTAGAGTAATAAAAATAGAGAGTGGAAAGAAGAGAAAGAATAATAAAAATAAATAGAGTAGAAAGGAGAGGAAGAAGAGAAAGTAGATGAAGATTAATAAGAAGAATAAGAAGTGAATGAAGATGAAGAAGAGTAAGGAAAAAAGATAAAGAAGATGTAGAAGAGGAAGAGTAAGAAGAGGAAGACGAGGACCATAAGGAAGAAAGAAATGAAGAAGCAATATAATATCACTGACCTGCGTATAGACGAGTGGCACACAGACGGTGTCGTACCCGATGAGGCCACCCAACCGCCGCCTGATGTCGGACAGCTCCATAAGCAGCGTCTGTACGATATGGTCACTGCTGATGAGCCCTTCCTTGCGTGCACGGTTGATGATGTTGGTGGCCCACACCAGAGGCATCCAGTACTTGGACATGGGGCTCTTGCCATCCATCTTCTCGAACACCTTGCGCTCGCTCTCCAGCATCAGACCTATAACAGAACAAGGCGCTTGAGAATTATAAACATGATTTGGTAATAGGTAGGTATGTAAAGTAAAGTAATCGCGAAGGCGCACCAGGAATTATAATTTTATCTAGAACGTAATAACAACATTAAAAAAAACGCAATAATGAACGGCTAAAAAACTCTCCAGAACAAATAGTAATTATAATGAAAATCAGTAACACACATTATTTCATCATGGACACTTCGCACACCTAGTAAATTATCGCTTAACTGTCGTAAATTCAATTTCAATTAAGTATTGTTGTTACGTTGTGAATTTACATGTGGGTAGGTAATATTTTTGTTTTACGGAATATTAATGATATTAATATTCCGCAAAACAACTCTTCCATTACCTGGGTTCAGGTTTTCCTATAAATGAGGATTTAACGAAATACAACGCCTGTAATTCAATCGAAAGCTTAACTTATACTAAGGTAAAACGTAGGTTCTTCTTCTGTAAAACCATTCATGAAAAACACAACCCTTGAACACCATGGTAGAGATTTTTGTAGTGAGTCATAACATTAAAATCACCGTATACGTTCATTCATTCCCACACTTACGTTATACCCTACACAAATCAACACCATTTATGGTAATTTTATTGTTTTGTTCTTGTTATTTTACTAATTTATAACTTTTAACTGTTAGAAAATTAGAAATATATTAATCATTGTACTGTTAATGTTACAATGCAGAAATAAATAAATTCTGAACTAGACAAGTTAATAATAGGTGAAGTAATAAAACCTGACCCTACTAGAATACTCAGTGCAAGAAAACTATATTTCGCTGATAAGAAAGTATTTCTCGGCAACGAAACAATGAACCTTAAAAACCGAGACAATAGAGTAATACAGTCGACTCTTTGTTATGGAAAAGTTCAATTTATGTTTATCTTTTTGCTGCGCATTGAAAAGGCAGCAGCCAAGTTTTATTCATTAACAGTATTGAAGGTAGCACTTTTGTTTAGTACAATGCAAGACCACCTACAACAGAATTACATTATTGCAATATTCCTGTGCCAAATGAAACAAGCATAGAGACTTATGCATAACTATGAAAGGTACCAGCAAGTACTTTATATGTGAAGCCGAACATTGATAGCAACTGCATGTCGCAATACGCACAACCTCGGAAAGTCATTTCATATTATTGCTAAGGATTGGACACGCCGATCAAACCGTGAACTAAGAAAAACACTCCAGGTAAATTTCCACGGGGAGTCGTATCGGTGAATCGTTCATAAAACGTCGTTTATTATTTCAACGATAATAATAGTATTAAATGGATTGTTTTTAGAGCGCTCTTGAAAACGTTAAATAAAAGGTAAAAGGAGATTTGTTTGAAATTTTAAATGGGATAGAGTGCTCCTTATTTAGTAATAATTTTCATTGGATGTTATGATGTTGTTCTTATAGTTCTAAAACATTTAACTGCTTTTAAAAATGATGTCACATAAAGTTTTTTTATACCTGAAAACATGATACAAAATAGCAAAGCGATCGCAATATAAATAAATAAATAACATGTTAAATTCCGCAAAAACGCCTTCCATGAACAGGATTGTTTTGAAACATATCTTTGCAAGTATTAAAATATATTTAAATAAAAAGGAAAATCTGCAAGTTGTGATTCTACATTATGGTTTTCGCGCTTTTATTAACGTCCTACACAAAGCGATGCAATTTGTGTTTTCAAACAAAAACTACGAAGCGATTATGAGATTTTTACCTAGAAAATGATAACTCCGAAAATATACAGTTTGGTTAAACACCATAATATAATTTATTTTTGTTTCGGTTAGTTTATGATTTCCTAATATTTAAATGAGTACCTCAAAGATTGTGTTTCATGCCTCTTTGTATTTATAATCTGCACTAATCTGATAAGTACTTACCCAAATGCATGACAAATGGTTTTAGTCTATGCTTCAAAAATAGAACTACTTGTCATTGTTATTTTTCGGTGTCTATTGTCACTTACTGTTGTATAAAATTTGGCATCTGCAAGTTAGAATAATTTTTCTTCTCCTAACAAATTGATTAACTTGCCACCTGATAATATGAAAATGAATTATTTGCTGCGCATATTGCATGAGCCAGATGAAACCTTACAATTGCAGGAAGGGATCTACAACAGATTAGTGCACGTTATTATTATACGTTTAGGCAATTCTTGACTATAATCTTTGAGGTGAGCATAATTTGTCAGTTATACTTTTCTTTGAGTATAAAACCCGTCTTTGTTGGGGCTATTTACATGCTACAACACAATTATTACTTAAAAAGAATTGTAAAATCATTGGTAGTAGAATTCTCTTATCAATATTCCTATAAATAATAGTAACGAGCGTCACAAATCTAGTTCACAAAGGACTACCAAGCATAAAAACCATATCGGGATATTAATATTAATTGATATTGATAACATCGTCTTGCAGTCACCCTTTTCTATGTATTTCGATTTTCCAAATAAAACGTTTTCTCATGTAAAACATTTAAGAGTGTCAATATTTTTCCTGAATGAGTGAACAGTTTTGGTTTTATCTGATAAATCGAAGATTAAAAAACAATCTTGGGGAAGTTACTGATAGGCAGAGACAACGATAAAAGCATGAACTAATTTAAAAAAACATTGTGCTAAGTTCACATATTAAAGTTTATCTTGGGTAAAAATACACAAACAGATCATAGGAAAACTTTTCTCTGAATGATAGGAATTGGAATTTAAATGGTTTTATAGAATATAACCTCTTCTATTAAATTACGGTAATTTTTCAGCACATAACAATTCTTTACAAAATTGTGTAGATATTGCTCACATTTGAAATTAACTCCGCCGAGAAAATTAACTTGAAGAAAATCAATGTAATATTTTCAATTTAACTTAGTTGCACCATCTCTTAGGCCAGTTAGTAGGCAATTGCAAAGAAGAAAACAATTGGTTTGAATGAGGATTGAACCTTCTTCCCCACAGACTGGAATCAACACGCTAAAACCTAACCCAAATCCTAATTGGATAGTACCATAGACATGTGAATATTAGTAGACCTGCCCTAAGTGATTAAAAGCGTATTATTCCCCACTCCCCATACCGGTTCCATTGGAGCCGGCTGGGCTCGCGTATGGCTTCCCGTCAATCTTGAGAATGTGACGTCATCATTCTTGTTCGAACTAGCGTCGAGCTATGGTCGAGGCATTTTATGAAATAACACGGCAAAATAGTGGCTTGTGATATGAAAACTTGTAAAAATATATGTGAAAAAGAGAATAAACCCAATTGTCGTATTACATTCCATATGTAAGCGTCATTTTAAGCTTATTCACGTCGTATAATATGAATCAGTTGTAGAAACATATACTATCACATCGAGCCAATATTGGTCGAATGTAGCGATTCTCAAGTGTGCGCATCGTTGTTACTGGGAAGTAAATTATGAACACTTATAAAAGTGTCTTAACTAAATACGTAAACAAAATATTCGACTCTGAAAATAGAAGAATTTTTTTTTGCCGAATTTGGACTTCGCAAATTTGTTCATAACGTGGCGAGTAATTTGCGCTCCCATGTAAAAATGTCTATTCATTCAAAAGCAGATTTTACTTTTAAGAACTAAATGGTGATATTATAATGCGAGATGCCTATATACTGTCAGATTGATTTATTGACACAGTCAGCTTTACCCCCTTCGTTCTTCAACAGTTGATTTTACCCCTCACCTTTAATTTCTAGTCTATATATTCATATGTCTGTGGATAGTACCGACATTTATTTCATATAATAATGCTGTTAATTTTTAAATATAATGTTATCAAATTTCAGAAAAAATGGGTGTGCGCGCGTGCATGTATATGAGTTCCATCAATGTTAAAATAATGCATTGTCATCGACAAAGAGTCTATCTGCCGACTTTCAGCAGATTCGAGAAGTAAGTTAATTTCCACTGGATTCAACTTCATTTATTCGCTATTCAAATTGACGAATTTAAAATGGGAGCAAAAATTTAACGAAATAACTTGTTTTTTGTCAACCACGATTTTCAATAGACGCACACTTAAAAAAAGTGGTGTGAAATATTCTTGAAATTTCTAGCATACTGCGTAAAATTATTCAGACGCGACATGCGATAAACAAGGTATCAAATTTGTTTTATTAGTTAATAATTCTTTATTTGTTTGAATGTTTGACAGATGTCGTAATTTTCAAGTTTACTAACTTGAGAAAGGTAAATTTCTTCTTTTGTCCTGAGGCAAGTATTTTTTACTCTAAGACTACAATTAATATCCGGTGATTTTTAACAAGTCTGAGCTATTATTATCGTTATATACAAAACAAAAAACACATTCGAAATCATTCATATTTACTTCTTGAACGTAAATCTCTGGACATTGGACGTGAATAAGGATAAATGTTTAAAACCAAACAAGAATAATGAAATCGATTTCCAATTCAAATTAAAAATTAAATGTATTAAGTTTCTTGAATCATGATATTCCTAGAGTTAAAATAATGTAAGTTTGTATAAACATTACAAGATATTTTATGTAACTAAGTAATCGGGGAGTTATTCTGGGTCTTGTAAAATACATATAATTGTTACAACTACTCAGATTTAAGATTCAACTTGACAACATGAAGGGCTTTAATAATAGTTTTTTAAAATTTAATTTAATAATATTCTTTTATGCGTTTGTTTTGCGTTTGTGTACTGTGTAATAATACACACTATATAAATGTATATGAACACAAACGTATTTGTTCATACAAATACAGAAAGGGTGAAGGTTTTTTTTTAATTTTTGGAAAGACTGTTTTACTATCGTGTCAGTGTACGTAAGCGAGCTGCAGACGATTGTCGCACCATCTCCATTTGGAACTCGGTAGCGACAAAAACTCATTCAATCAAGTAGCATAATGTCGAATTTTGCTTTCAGAAATATTAGAAAACTATAACAGTAATACTATAACATTGTCTTATTTGTCAAATCTAAATTAAAAACTACTGCTTATAACGTAAAAAAATATTTTTAGTTCTTACGCTGAAGCTTTTTCTCTGTGACCGGAGTAGACGCTTATTGATAAACAGTGTTCTAGACCATTTTGCATTAACTATGCTTGGTGGAATCATATTAATTGGTGAAATTAACTTGATGTGGCTGAGGTCCACTACTTTTGAAAATCTAGGCTTTTGGTGCTGGGGATTTCAAGATAATCGGAGGTTTTTGTGTATGTATGAATTATCATTGCATCATGTAATTGCTTCATCGCATTTACTGTAAACTTGGACAAACCATCAGGTTGCGTAATTAGAATTTCAATTTCCAACACAAATTTGCAATCTGTTATGACTTTTGAAAGCAAAATTCAAAGATAATGATGCTGTACCTCTTCGGAAAAATTTGAGAAATTCTCTAATAATAATTGTATCATATGTAACTTTTTGTAATACTAGTCAAATACAATTCCAGACTCAGACCGTTTTATTTCCAATTATTTTTCTTCCGTTTTTTTTTCAGATATGTTGCCAGTGAACGAGAAATGGGAAACGGACTGGCGAATGCGCGAACGTTGAATATTTCATATACTATTGTTTGAATACAAAGTTTAAAATGAGAAGACTAAGGACGGGTTGTTTCGGAGAATTTAAACAATTCATCAAATTTCAAAGTTGATTTTAAACTTCTGTGAAGGTTCTATTCAAGTTATAATAGTATATCATTATTAGAAAAGGGCTTCACAAAACTAAAATAATAACAGAACTTGAATAGAACCTTCACAAGACTTGTTAATCGACTTTGAAATTTGATGAATTATTCAAATTCAATTAATCAATTTTCAAAGGTGATTTTCATGTTGTGTAAAAGTTCTATTCAAGTTTTGTTACTATTTCAGATTTGTGATACAGCTGGCCAACAATGGTATAATAGCAGAATTTCAATAAAACCTTTACCGAACTGGAAAATTAACTCTGAAATTTGACGAATTCTCCCGATTCTGTGAATCAACCCCGTCTAATCGTTATCACACTATTGTACTAGAATATATGTTCTATTTCAATTTCAACAGTTTGTATGGATAGTGCTGTCAAATTTATTTGAAAATTAAACGGTCCATGTGGAGATTTATTCTTTTAGTTTAAAATAAATACAAACATTATTCTAGAAAAGTACGAAAATGTAAAATCATGCCAGTGTCAAAAGCATTATAAAGGATAAAATATGTATAGATACACATATATTTTTAATTTGACGCAAAATGTGAGCAAGAAACAATGTGGAGTAGGCCAGCTGTTCATACTAAATGAAAGAAGCGTCGAAGTAAACATTACAGAAACAAACATTGGATCCATGAAATGGCGCGGAGAAAATTTATCAGTAATGTAAACATTTATGTTTGGAGTAAGTACTTACATCACATTGGCCAGTGATGGCTAATAATTACAAACCTGAAATAATTTATAGCCCTAAAAAATGTTTTTTTCGAAAGATGAGCATTGAAAAGGTAATATTACGTTATAAGAAATAATGACAAATTTTTAGTAATTCTCCCCATGAAGACGTTACATCGACGAGCAAAACTTTTGATAAAAAAAACGAAAAGACAAGACGCCAATATATTGCAAATGTCAAATGTTTTCTTTTTTTATGACATATTACGTAAGTGACTAGCATTTATTGAGTTTGGGGATATTTTTCAATAATCTAGGAATATTTAAAGACAGAAGATCACATAAAAAACTAAGTATGCATTAAAAAGAAAATCCCTAAGAGTTTGATCTACAAATCTACACCGATTTGAAAGAAAACTGATGTCGCCAATTTACATAAGACCTTTCATTTCCTAGACATAAGGGCAAATAGAACTTACTTTGAGCACACAAAGACATTTCTGACAGTTTTCCTCTTCAGAGGTTTCAAGGATAAATATGTTCTATGCAAGCACGTCACACATATTCTATGTTATATTAAGCTTGCTGAAAAATAGAAAAAAATTTCAGTATCATAAGAAAAAACTTTTAAGAACGTTGAATTTACAAATGAATGATCGCGTTTTCTGTCTTATCATCAGAACTCCAATGGTGCCATCCTCGTAACTAGTACACAGAGACTTGTACAAATACGAATACACAATTGATTGGATAATTTATATAGCGTCGTTTTCATAAAATAAACACATTACAAGCACTCCTGACATTATAATTAAATATACTGGATATGTAATGTCATTTTTAATAAATTTTACACACGCGTATACATTTTTTTGATTGAGCATTAAATGCATAAGTTAATATTGTGGTTGTCCATTGACGAGACTGAACAAATAATCCTCTTGGTGTTATCTATATCGATATGAGAGGACTCATAAGCCCCAGATAGGTCATCGAAATGACTGCCTCCTCAAGAAATAATCAACATTTTAAAATGCTTTATCAATACCTTCAAAGACACGTCCACTTCTCAGTTGGTTCAGTAAGCGGCATTCCATATATGTAGCTCTATTCTCGTAAAAATAATACAACATGCACCTGCAGGATAGCTAATACTAGCTAATTACTAATTAATAAAATCATTGTTACTAGAATCTGGGAGTATGATTATTTAGTGATTAAATGCAGATGTTCCTCGAAGGACAAAAGGTTGTTTGTCGTTAATGGTCATTGTTTTCATTCCAAATCCCACACCCTGGTCACGATACAACATAATTATACTCACGTTAAAATTTTAATCACCTCTATGGGAACTAACTGCCTCACGTGGCCGTATTGTGAATTGTGAAGAGATTGAAACGTCGGGATGTCATGCTATAAGGTAATAATGAATTTACATTGTAATTAAAATGGTTTGAAATATTAATGAAATGCGATGCGGGCTAAATTAAAAAAAAGTATTTTTAAATCATTTTTGATGATTGCATATTTGTATTACCACGTAATATGACCGAATTGAGAAAAATACATAAAATAATTCAAGGCAAGGTAATTTGGATATTTATAGGAGACTAGCTACAGTCTCTGGCGTTGCCCGGCCTTAACGGAGTTTTTTTTTTAAATCAATCTTAGGCAGTGCCCTTCCTCTTGTTTTGAAGGTCAAGCGTGCGATATTTCATCAATTTCGGTGTCCGACCTCCCGCCACAGACAATCTTATTATTGATGGACGTAGAGAGGAATACCTTAGGAATATATCACTGAAACAGGGAAGTTAAGGAATAGGTATGATTAGAGATTTTCACGGCCAAAACGTTGTCCGAAACGATAGCTACAGAAGAAGGAAGTGAGATTATATCGATAATAATTATTGCCTATAAACGATTTTATGTCGAAACACATCACTGATTCTTTATACACATATCACCACTGACCCGAGTGGTGCATATTTAGTTTTAAATTGATCTGTTAATTAGAATTCGAAGTGAAAATAATGAGCGCACGTAAAAAATTATAAGTAAAAGTATATGTAAAAATTTTGGTAGATACCGATTGACTCCTAAGCTCGATTTTACTCAACTCAAAATAAGTTTTCAAAAGTATTACAGGGTTAAATTGATCTTGTTTATCCCAAGCGGACACTCTCCGACAGCCTCGATGGTAATGTATGCAATATTTTATAATCATCATTACTCAATTTAATACTGCTCGCATGCGGATAATCGTTGTATTTAATATAATAATTGTCATATAACCTAAAAAGATTAAAAATGCACTTTTTCTTATGTTGCAATTATTGCACCTTTGATGCGGGCTGCATGCTTTTCCATAGATTATTTGATAGAGTTGGTGCACTCGTAATTCCTCTCGATAATTAGTTTTCGATTTCGTAATAGTTAATTGAGAATTGTTGAATCACCGGTTAAAACAATTTGTTAATAAAGAATGAATTCATAGAAAATTAGGATGGTAATACCTATTGTTGAATCATATCAGATAAACAAACAATTTAAATCAATTAAAAACTACATTAAAATCTTGGCGTACGGAATTATCAGAAAAGAACTGAAAAGTATTTTAAAAAAGTTATCTTATAAGTTGCGGAAAATATGTTACCCAAACTTGATTTTGAACCTGAGAAGTCGCTGAAAATCATTTATGCCTCTGACAGACTACGCTATAAGCGTGCTATAATATCGTGGGTTGATCTATTTCAGCAAATCGATCGCCATACATTCCCATTGGTAATGTATGGCGAGAAATAGGCCAAATCATGATGCGTATAGCGTAATGTGTCTCCACCTTAATCCAAAAGCTAGATCGCCTAGCACAGGATCTTTTAGTGAGAAAGACTAAAATGGCATTCTGTACCTATATTTATTAGGTACCATATCTTCTCAGAACTTCAAAATAAAATAACAAAAAATAAATATGAAACTACTAGATAAAAATTGAAATATTATTGAAGAAATTTGTTGAAAATATAATGTTTTATGAACGCTTTATCGTGTTGGTGTAATCGTATTATATATTTATCACATTTCGCAAACACACTGGGACCGATTAACATAGCCACGATAGTGGAACGTACCCAATACCCCTAACTAATAAAAAAATAACATTTAACAAAACTTAAAAACAAGCAAAGTTGCGGTAACACTTTCGTTCAATCCATTTGTTTTGTTTTTTTTTTTGCAAAAAGCAACCATCAATATTTATCACCCATGCATAAGTGATAGATACACCTTATATAAAGATTAATAAATAATTCACATTATATTTATTTTTCTAGGATGGGAGGATATATGGCTAAAAGTAAGACCAAACAGGAATCTTTTAATGTGAGCAATTACAAGGCAATTATGTTATGTCTTGTGACCCAAGACCCCTCATCGTCAGTAGCATTTTGAGGGACAATGTTTAGGTTACAGAGCCGTGTTATTTTCTCTTTTAAGAGCCAGTTTTCGTCAGGGCAGACGCCTGAAAAATCACCTGTCTTTAAGACGAACACTGCATGAATGTCTGAAACGATCTAGTTTAATTAAACGATCTTGTTTAACTAATTGTATATTTATTTACTACTTTTACTGCGGTATAAAAAGTCGCACGAAAAACATTAAACGTAGGTTCTCGTTTCGAATCATGTTACAACGATGAATTATACATAATGTTGTCCCATCACACAGCAAAACAACAATAATAGGTTAGGTTGGCTTAGATTAATTTTCTTCAATTATCACGGAACCTTCTGGAGAGCATCGGGGTGATAACAGTGCTTCCAAAAATCAACAAAATAGCACAATATCATGCCATCAGTACCAGGGCAGCAGAACATCAAACATAGCACAGGTTAAGAGAATCGCATCATACCGGAGTCGACGACGTGCTGCCAGGTGGGGAAGCGCCTCTTGACGCGCAGGGACACGCGCTGCAGCGTGATGACGTAGGCCAGGATGGCGTATCGCACGATGTTCCGGCGCATCAGGCGGCCCGTCTCGTCCTGCAACAGTACTCACGATTAGCGGCCCGGTGTGTTCATAACAGACATACACACGCACACCTCATACAATGGCAAACAGCGAAACAATCAATTAACAACAGTTCATGTCAATACATAATAGCTATAATACTTTATAATACAGGTTATTTTTTTAGTCATGAATCTGTACAGTCGCTGGCGAATCTTTTTATAGATAGGTACATAACATGATATAATGTTTCTAATTGGATTTCTTTCTATTACAAAGCACGACAGAAAGCAGCTGTGCTTGTCATTGCGTACGAACTTGTATGTGTGAAGGAAGTTTTCACGTATATGGTAACGTGTGTCGGTATGCATTGTGAAACCGTGCCAAGACTATAAAAAATACCGTATCGGCTTTAAAAATGGCAGAGGCATACCGCTAACAGATCCCTTGTAACTTATTATTAATATTATGATAAGCGACGCATGTAAAAAAAAATAGTAATTGGTTTCGGTGGAGCTTTCGGTGGCAGGACCACAGCAGTGAATAACCAAATGCAGATGCTATTTGAAGCAGTCGGTAGATTATAGGCGTTCCCACAAAATCAGTGGGCAATTGCATATTGACATCATTTACAATAACCCCTTTCGGGCCTTTTCACTGTTACAAAATCACAAACTTTTTTTGAAGAAACATTACGTAATTATTTTAAAGCCCTTCCAATTTCTAAATCAGTTTAGAATTTTTGTTGGTTAGGTTTCACCATTCGTCTCCGCTGACCATGTTATTTCATCAATTTGCGGTTTTTGTGTACGCTTGCATCCTTTACCATTCTTACAAAAGACGCATTTTTAATAATGTTTGCAAAACCGCATATTTCATGGTGAAAATATAAAGAAGTAAATAAAGATTTGTGGTCTTAGGTCAATACACGATAAGTGCAATATTTTAGTCAATATTTACAGGGACGAAATAATAATGATTCATACTGTTCTATTTGAGAAATGTCAATTTTGCACTTATTGAATTTTGACCTCAGACACATCAACAGATAAACAAATTGTTTTTGTTATTTCATAAGAACGCGTATACACAACGTATCAATGAAATGAAAATATAGAAGCTCGTGTAATCATGTACGTACACCTACTTATACAGGGTTTTCCAATAATAGGTGTTATTTTGATATTCAATCGTAAAATATCAATGGTTTCGTTACTTGTGTGGCACGTAGCGCCATCTTGTTGAAAGTAAACGTTGTCCAGATCAATACCAATACCAATACAGAAAAAAACATTAATCATCTCTCGATAGCGCAATCTATTCACCGTAACTGTGCTCCAGCCTCATTTTCGAAAAAGAAAGGTCCAATGACTCCGCCGTACCATAAACCGTACCAAACAGTCACACGTTGAAGATAGAGAGGTTTTTCAACAATAAATCTTGGGTTTGCCGAGCCCCAGATGCGAAAATTCTGCTTGTAGACGACGCCATCGAGGTGGAAATGGCCTCATCACTCAAGATGATTTGCATTTGATTCACTCAAGTGAATTTTAATAATTTCAATGCGTTGTTGAAGCGTGTATCATTCCATTTTTTATTAATGGCGTAGTTTCTACTTGTCAAATAATAAAAAAAAGACAGCTTCAAAAGTAACACCTACCGAAATAGCGGGCTATTCAAAATAACACCTCTTATTGGAAAACCCTGTACATCGTGTACGAGCAAGCCATACCAAAAAAAAATCCACCAGGGTTTTTACTTTGCGGATATTTTGCGGAAGATCGTGGAAGCCTCCACACTATCCGTTCTTGTATGAAATCAAGTAGTATTTATTTTAGACATTGTGTGTACGCAGATCTTTAGTCGCAACGCACAAACACGCAGTAGGTATTCTGGGGCTGACAGATTACGCTATATGCATCATGGCTTTGCTTATTACAGTGTATCGCTTGCCATACAATCCCAAGCCACGAGAATATAGCGCATTTGTAGCATGGTCTGACACAGGCTTTATGATGCTACAATCGCAGAATGAAACAGTAATATTTAATATAAAGATTTTTTGAGATAATAAGTTCTGTTTGGCTAAAAACATTTTTTTCGAGTAACAACCGTTGAAAGAAGGGTAAATGCAGGAAACACGATTAATGGAGGACTGATGTTGCGAAGCTAGTAATCCACAATGGGGTGCTGGTACCTATCCTGAAGTATGGCAGTGAAACATGGAACAATCAGAGGAAGGATGAAAGTAATCGGAATGCTGTAGAAATCAGATCCCTGAGGCGTGTGTGTGCTAAAACCATGTATGATCCTGTGAAAAATTTGGAGATCCGCAATGAATACTGAATTGGATTAAGAAATTAGTGTAAGGAAAATGTATGACGCTAATGTGAATGGTAGAAAAAGTCGGGAAAGCCTGACGAAGAGATGGCACAATCAAATGAACCAAATACTTCAGTCGGAATATGTCAAGAGTAAGAATAAAAGAAGAGTGTGTATGAGACGATATATGAATGTGAATAAGTGAGTGAGTGAGTTTGTCCCAAGACCAAGTTGTTTGGCGGTATGTCCTCTCTGATGGTAAGTTAGTTAGTTAACAACCTTTTAAAGATCCTATTGAACCGTAAAAACTAAATAATGGTATAACGTAGTATGTATGTAGGTACACTCGTAGCACATACTTAATTTCCTTTATGAAAAATGATTTATAGATAATATGTATTTACACTTTTTTAAAGAAAGACAAACATTCCCGGGTTACAGTTACAAATAACACTACGATATTTGAAAATCTCCAACATCCATCAAAGTGAGCGGAAAATGTTGCTTGCGTCGTGGTGGAGGACCTGCCCGGAATTGAAGTCACAACGCCTGGGTGGGAATCAGACGTAATGTAAACTCAGCCAATAACCACTCATAATATGAACCAGAGATGTTATTATCCTATTCAGCCGTGTATTATGACTAATCTAGTCAGGTATTCACTTCCCAATGTACTTCTGATTGACTGAAATGACTTTCGCCATGTGTACTGTTTATATCGGTATAAGCAGATACAAACAAACCAACATTCCACTTCCCCATGTCCCTCGGATCCCCATTTTTTCGGACTCGTAAAGTCGAAAAGTCGTAAATCCGCCGGTGAATAAATTATTTTCTTATCGATTGGTTGATATTTACAATTGGCCAAAGACGCCAAACAACGATCACATGAACACTGATAAAGTGGCGATTGTGAAAAGTGCGCGGCTGCCGCTGCTCGACTTCTCGTTGCAAAACATTGGACGTTTGTTATGGTGCGTTCGTTCCGCTTTGTCGGACCATACATTCGATTCGAATGTGTTTCTGTTTTATTGTATAACGAATTAAAATGCTACTTATAGCCCAATTCATACGGACCCGCTATTTCCTAAAATCAGCGGCACCAAATGACTTTGTTAACTTACATATGTCATGTTAATATTGGTTAATTACAGACAGGTTATTTAAAACACCATCACACTTTTTGATAACCATTAAATCGACGATAGATTTAAGCGATTCCCGCTAAACGCTGTTTCTCGGCCAACTTTAACTTTGATTAAAATGCGATCGGCTGACAAGCTTAACAATGTAACAGTTATGCTTGACAGCTGATTTGGTGGACATCGAATGAGATGGAATTTGAAACACCACAACCCGTAATTATTCAAGAGAGTCTTGTCAATTTTTTAATACATCTACTTAAATTTCAATACTTAAATTTTCAATGTTTTCTTAATTGAATGAATTAATAAATGAATTAATGAATGAATCGATGAATTAATGAATTAATGAATTAATGAATTAATGAATTAATGAATTAATGAATTACTGAATTAATGAATTAATGAATTCAAGAATTCATGAAATAATGAATTAATGTATCAATGAAGTGCAATCTTGGCACTTGAAATTGACCAACATTCTGACGTCCGTTCGAGCAATAACTCGCCTTTCTCTGAAATTCGATATTATAAAATTAAACAGCAGTTAATATACAAAATAAATCTCGGTATCATCCAATCAGAATTCAGCTTAAGTGATTAACTCATTTTATTCAGTCCCTGGGAATGAATGTTGAATCCTCAGTCAAAACAAAATTACCTATATATATTTGTTTTTTTACGAGTGGATTTTATATTAGTGACAGATTTTTTTTTGCATTCATACCAGTTTGACCTTGATAATAAACTTTCAAACTGACAACGTATTTATCAAAGTTGATTACGCAGCTATATTTACGCATAACACGAAGTCTCAAGTTGATAGAAGCTAAAACAGACCAGAATCAATTGAGTACATCGTTAATTTTAAAATAATGATTTTGAGATCTTTTTTTGCGAAATCGATTTGACAGCAAATTATTTTTTTCCTACCAAGGAAAGAAAGGAAAAACATCATGAAGCCATAAGGCAACTTCAAATGATTGTAAAAATGTTCACAGAAATATATATTATCGCATATAAACTGGGCATAAATTGTTGTTTTTTTTGCTTTCGAATAAAATCGCACCCGCTGACAATCAACGTCCTTGTTACGTTGAAGCTCAACTTTTTAGTACCTTGGCCTTTTGGTGCATTTTCTGGTGTCCAATGGCAAATAACTAGTTGTATTGTATTTTAAAATACTGAATACATTTTGTATGAAATGTTTAGATACGTACATGAACATATGAGGACATTTATCAATACAATATCAAAATACCAAAATGTAATACCAAATATATGCAAAATGTATACAAAATGTATATATATATATATTAATGAATTAATGAATCAATGAAGTACAATCTTGGCACTCGAAATTGACCAACATTCTGACGTCGGATCGAGCAGTAACTCGCCGTTCTTTGAAATTCGATATTATAAAATTTAACAGCAGTTAATATACAAAATTAATCTCGGTATCATCCAATCAGAATTCGGCTTAAGTGATTCACTCATTTTATTCAATCCCTGTGAATGAAAGTTCAATCCTCAGTCAAACGAAAATTATATATATTTGTTCATATATATATATACTTACCTATTGCATAATGTTACTCTATTTCTCTTATAATTAATGTAACTCGCTCACCAAGCATAAGAACCAGTTTCTTCTTTGGTGAGATTGCGATTATAAATATATTTTGTAACCATATGTAATTATATAACATCACTGTGCCTACCGATATATATTAAATAAAAATTGATATTGGGTTCCGTGTTAACTTAAAACAATGAAAATTCAACTCACCTTTAACAAGAGGTATATATAAAGTCATTGAAAGCGATGAAAAAATATAACCTATTTTACCTAGTTTCAGTTTCATCAATTTTCATGATTTTATAAATACCACTTGTTAAAGGTGTGTTGTCCGGTCACCTTGAAATTGTAACCTTTACAATATGGAAGATATCCTTCATGTTAATGGTTAAGCCTTCATTAATCAAATTTGATGAATTGCTCAAATTCTATGAAACAACCTGTCATTAAAAATGGAATCTTTTAACGTGATGCGTTTTTTTGACAACCTGATCTTAAATGGAATCTCACGGATTAGCCCCACGAATTTGACAAATGTTTTGTTGCCTTAATGGACACTGAAAACTCAAGAGACATAATATAGTACGACTGTCTTCAAACAAAGTTCAAATTTGATCAAAAGTTTCATTGAAATAATTAATATGTTACACGAAACAGGTGTTTTTTTATGTAAATATTATCTTGCCACTTCATCTCTTCGCCTGACAGAAAACCTAAATTACAGACGTCAAACTCACAGCTTATAATAAAAGTACCTGGCGCCGGTGTAAATATATTTTTACATTATAACCGAGCGCCAACTCTCTCCCATTAGTCCAAGTCACTAAACACGACTAAAGTTTTTTAATGCAACACAACGTTTCAATCTTAAATGGTGGTCTCATATACATATTTGTTAATTAAGGAAGTTTTCGGAAGGAAAACGATGGGAGAGGTTTAGGGGGGAGAACATATACATAAATAAATGTGCAGACAATTTGTGCAGATATTTTGCCAGTTGATTGAATACGACAGCGGCTCCTTCGCATGGTTAGCCCAGTTAGCGGAGGCAAAGGTAAAGCTGGAAAAACTGGTTGCGGCAAAGGTCAGAACGTTTCCCCGTGCATCGGAATCGATCCGCATTAAATCTCGATTCAAATACGATCACTTAGAATTAGAACTCATTCATATCTAGGAATAAGAATCCCTTTATATTAATAAATGTCCCTTTGAAAAAGTCTGCTACGTGAGGAAAAGACAAAGATGAAAATAATAGATCGCAAATAAATAGTTACGATCTAGCATTAGACCATAGAGCTATACAATTAGATTCGCTATTGCGTACCAATATCTTGTCAAAACTTGTTATACTAGCGATAATCGGTGCGCACTGTCGTAGACCGGATTTTGTATTTTTCGATCATCTTAGTTAGTGCATTGGAGGCCATATCGGACGGACAAAATTAGAACCTGTATTTTTACCTCATGACTCATCTAAATATAATACATCAATGCATTGTACCAACTCACTGCCGTGTGTAAAGATATCGAATAATAAATGAATTCACGCAAAAGCACTATCCGAAAGGAATACATACATACATGAAGATTTTTTGTAAATTACACAATGTTAAATAGCAAATAAGTCTTGGTTAGTATTTCCTTTATAGTTTAAACATTTGTCTTCGAGAATACACTGCCTATATTTACAGAACATCATACGAATGACATATTATTCAGTGCATTTCTATCTGCAATACCAAAAGATTCAAGACTCAATATTTAACATAATTATATAAATATGATTTAATCGATATATTATGTCAATTGCAATACAATAAAAGTTTTATACGAATTCGTGCTTCAACTATTTCTCAACATTAGGATACGTTGCACCATAACATTATTAAACTATTACTATTGAAATTAAATAGCATTACGTTGGATTTTTATAGCGAGCTTTGTGAAAAAAGGATTTAAAAGTTGCAAGGACGTCCAGTAGTAGCTGATCGTATCTAGATATAGACCATTCTATAAACAGACATTTCAATACCACAGGTCAGTATCGGTAGAACATTTTAAAATCATTAAATGTTTAGATCTATGGTAACAAAATGATGAGGCCATAATTTCATTGTATTTATAATATTTTCAAATATAACCGTGGTCTTCGGTAAAAAATATAATAAACTAGTGGGCTTGGGCAGATATCGTCCTGCCACAGACCGCCTTCTATATAGGGAAGTTAAAATTTATAGTTGTGTGTATTTTTGGATGAGGGTTCCATGATAACTCAACATAGTGACAATTCAACACACTTTTAAAAAGTGATATAGTGTCATTATAAACGATTAATTTTTTTTTAACCCAACCTAACCTAACCTAACCTAACCTACTTAACCCAGTTAATAAAGTTTTTGTTTCATCACTTTTCATGACTTTATATAACTTTTTAAAGATTTGATGAATTATCATATTGATGATTTATCTGGTCACCATATGCATTGACCTGAAACCGCAAATATTTTACTTTGGCTTGCAAGTGAACTCGAGTAGACCTAGATACATCTCGACATTGTTTGATTGGTTATAAATTATCTTTACACTTAAAATTCCCAGTAGGTGGATCACGAGAGGAGAATAGCGATCAGCTTTTTATAATGTAATTCCTTTAGTAAGTTGCAGATATATTTAGCATATTGGAAAGTATCACTACTTTTACAATGGTGGACCAGGTTGATGGAAGGCGAACGGAACATCGGTAACTAACCACAGAACCGCAGAGTTATTGAGGTCATTACCTACTCGTGGACGCAAAAGTCATGCAAATCATCTCTTAGTTCTGAATCCTCGCTATTTCTTCTCCGATAAGATGTTGTTCCATTTCTAGTTTACTCCGCAATAATGTCCATCATACGAACCATTTTATGGCCATTACGATTCGTTCTGTCAAAAGACTTTCATGTCTCGTTTCAATATGTACTTTACTATCACTATCCTAGTATATTCTTTGATTCTGTGGCGAATCTAGCAAACTAACTAACCATGTCGCTAACCCGTTTTGGCACATCCTCCTTGCGTCGCCTTCGTTTATGCATTGTCTCAGATTCTTATTTTTGAGTCGTTACCTCAATGCCGATTCGAATGCCGAATTCTGTTATTCAGTTTTCCTTGTAGTGTCTCCGATTTCTTTTTTCATCCAATTGCGAGTTATATATTTATATTACACTCCCTCTATTCCACTTATCTCAATCATTTCGGGTGTGCACATTTGCAATAAGGTGGTATACATGTCAAGATTCCTCTATATAAACGTCACAGGTTAGATTTTTTTTATGTAAAATATCTTTTAGCGCGCCTAGGGGGGTAAAACCGACTCTTGCGTAGCAAGCATGGCAAGACGGGACGACGCTCTTGCACAGAAACCGGACAACGCTCTTCCATGGAACGATGCATCATTCGGAAAGCCTCGTGACTTGTTGGCTCTGTGACCAAAACTCTGTGAGGTATATTTGCTTATATTCTCACTAAAATTAAAAATTTAAATCTTGGAAGTTGAAATTATTCCTGGCATCCAATCAAGCTGAAACTTATCGCAAATAGTCTACTTATCGGTGACAATGCATTCTACGTACTTTTCGTTTCAATTCATCCAATCGTGATTTGGCTCGGTTAGTAGAATGGCCAACTCCAGTTACTATTTAGGAAGGTTCAAATCCAAAATTAGAATATTGAAAATAGATATAGTAAAATACAAAGAACCCCCCCTAATGGTTGAAATGCAAATAAATTATTGAAAAAATGTAGTAAAATAATTAATTTTGTTTACGGGTTGATTTCTTTAAAAAAAGATTAAATAATAATAAGAGAATTGTGTTGTTATCAAAATATAAATACTTGCATAGTTTTAATTTCACACTATATATTAATGACTTCAATGTTAAGTTCTCAATTCACCAAATTCCCCACATTCACCCTTTTGCCAATATCTTCATAGGTCTTCCTGTTTTACGTACAGTAGTGTGCCAAGATAAAATTATAAACTGCAATTATTATCCACTTGTTATGGCGGATTAAGATTCTTTCGAAGCTGTTCAATTGGATTTCCAGCGGACTGTAGCGCACATCCTGTGACGGAGGCCAGAAGTGGTTTTAGAAACACGCCACATCTAAAATAGTCGAAACAACAACTTTCGATTTAAAACAACAACAAAAAAACGTTGCATAATTAAATTTTGTCGAGGACCGTAGGAAGTTTGGAAGAATATATGAATAACAACAAACTTGTATTATGATTTTCATATTCGCTTTAGCTTGATCAATGCTTTTTGACTCTACCGATTTATAACCATATAGGCCCAAAAAACATTCCCTCCGTCTTTTTGAATGGTGAGATTCTGAAAACAGTTGAAACCACAAAATATCTAGGACATGTCATCAACAACAAGTTAACGGATGATGAAGATATTAACAGGCAGAGGCGTGTACTGAGTATAAAATGTAATATGCTCAGTAGAAGATTTGGGCTCTGTAGTCCACGAGTGAAAAAGACGCTCTTCATAGCCTTTTGCACCACCCTGTACACATGCGAGCTCTGGGCTAATTTCAAGAAAAGAACAATGGAAAGGCTTCGAGTGCAATATAACAACGCTTTCCGATTGATGTTCGGACTCCCCAGGCACTGCAGTGCCTCATCGATGTTTACAGAAGGGCGAGTTCCAGGATTTGCAGCTCTGTTAAGAACCAGGATTGCAGGACTGAGGGAAAGGATAAACCATTCCAGAAACATTCTTATCATAGAATCCCGTCTGACTTCAGGATCGAGCATTGAAGACCATTGGAGAAAGATACTTGCTCCCACAATCTTAGATCCGATGGATTCCCGTGCTTCTCTGGTTTAATTTAATTTTTAATCTTTTTTTTTATTTATTTTACTATATGTAAATACTATCTGTACTTATATCCTCTATGGGATGTGTGGGATTGCACTAACCTCCCCACATCCTGGAATAAAGAATTTATTATTATTATTATTATTATTATAACAAGTTTCTCGTTAACTCTTTAAGTTTTAAGTTCCAAAAGAAAGGTTATTTTTTATGATAATATCCATATATTTCTTATGCCGAAAAGTTTATTATATGAAATTCACTCGATAGAAAAAAATCACAAGGTAAGCTCCGAAAATTATTTAAATCACGTTTTTTCTGTTATTTAATATGTAATAGGCATGAAAAAATTCACAGAGTATCTTTAAATGCAACTAAAGCCATTGTCAAGAGATTTTTTTCTCTATTTCAAACGGGTCGTGTTTTTTAAAATATTATTGCTTAATTGTTATTTATTTATTTATTACAAAATAATAAGTTATAATGCATTATACCCAGTGAGTTTACTAAACTCATTTCGGGAAAGACAACATTATATTAAAGACAAGACAACATAGATACATTAAAATAAATAAACACAGAAGTTATTTTGGAGTTCAAAAGAAAAAATGTGTCAGTCATTAATAAAACTGCTGAGGAAATAGCTTTTAAGAGCTTTTGCCAATGTTTTTTTGTTCGTTGCCGGAGTTAATAGTTTTTTTAATATTAGCGCGCTCCCTCTTACATTCGTATTTATATATCTCCCTTTCAAACCAACTCTGAACGCTTACTACTCGGCCTTAAGACCACGAACATCGAGGAAATATTAACCGATCGAATTTATGTGCAAATTTGGTTGGAAAAGTACAACAGTAGTTGTTCCACGACTCGGAGAAGGCTTATAATTTACGGAGCACCGTTTTTATGTTATGTATACAGCTTTTTAATGTTATAATATTGTTGTGAGTTTTGAATGAGAGTGGGAGTTTGTTGTAGAGTTTAGTACCTTGGAACAGGAAGCTTTTTTGGCCAAATTTTGTATTTGTAGTTGCTTGTTGGATATGTTTTTGACCCTGACACATTTATTTATTTATTTATTTATTTATTATTGGATAATTTGTATAGCGCCGCTTTTGTGAGATATCACCTCAGGGGCGCTTTACAGTTGATGCAGGTATTACAGAAAATATAAATATTACAAAAATAGAGTGAAGTTAAGTTAAGTAAAATGAAGTAAAGGAACAGGTGACACGAAGATAGAAGATGGAGACTCTGCAGCAAGAATCCCAGGTGGTGAAGAAACTGGTCCAGCTGCTGCAGCGAAAGAGTCCACCGCGTCCACCAACAGTGCCAGCACGAGGTTCGTCATCCGTCCAGGTATGTGTCTGCTGCTAATAAAGCGCTGACACACTATCCTCTCACAGATACCAGACCTTGGCAGCACCGCTGTGACGTTCTACGAAGATAGAAGATGGAGACTCTGCAGCAAGAATCCTAAGTGGTGAAGGAACTGGACCAGCTGCTGCAGTAAGAGAGTCCACCGCGTCCAACAACAGCGTCCAGGTATGTATCTGCTGCTAATAAAGCGCTGACACCTCACATAGATAAGAGACCCTGGCAGCACCGCTGTGACGTTTGGCAAGTCCATCATTTATCTCCATGTAATCCTGTTCCTGGTAATTGTTGAAGTGGTGCATTCTGTCCGCAATAAAAAAGCGACGGTTGGGTAATAAATTGCCCTGGGCTTAGTAAAAAACCAGTGTCCAAGCTTGCCCAGTTTCCGAGAATTTTGTTGAAAACATCTGGAGTGTATTTACCGGTCGCCGTTCGTTTCGAAAGTCCGATATTTTTGAGCAAATTTCAGAATATTCACTTTAAAACACTGCACTCAAATCACATATTATAAAGTTCTAATAATTATTAAGTTTATTTTTATTTAAGTTCAAATGTTGATGGATTGATTTTAAAAATAATTTCAAAGGGATGTTGCCTCATTTCCCTTGAAAATACTAAAAAAACACAAAGCGGTTGGAGGAAGCGTTAGGACGCGTCCTGCTGCCACGTGTTAGTTGTTATTTCTTGTGTTTTGTATTTATGAATATGTAAAATTAGTATTGTTTTAGAATAGAGTTGTTTTAATTGACATGATGTATAATATTAATTATATATATTGTTATATATGTATATATAAAGATTTCATCAGTGCTAGTTTTTAAAGGGACTTTCGGAATAATTCCTTAAGCCTTGCTAATTTCTAGACGCCAGAGTTTCATTGAAAGTAGTTATAGTTGTTTCAGAAAAGATATTTTCTATTTCATTGACTGAGTGTAGCAAAGTCGTGTTTTAACTCGACAGTTTGGCATTTCATCTTTCTGTCTGTCTGTAAATTCGTTGTTCCATTTCCGGATTCAACATTCTGCTGCAGCCACATCATTATTGTGCAGTACCTAGTTGACTAGATGGCTAACTTTGGCTGAGCTTTTCAATATTGTGGTACCTACCTGCCCGAAGAAAGTTTGAAGATAGTGACGTTTCTTTGGACAAATTGTATAAATTCTTAATTGAAATAATTTTTATTTTCCATAAAATGTTATATGGTTAGTAATTAAGTAGGTGGGTATTTACCTAAGTAAGTACTTACAAATTTTATGATTTCGCTGGTATTCTCTAAGTGTGTGTTTTCTCTTGTGTGGAAAACTACAAGTACTACAGATCTTCCCGAAATAGTTACAGGCCAATATCTTTACTGAGTACAATCTCCAAAATCATTGAAAAAATAGTAAAACTAAAACTGGTTAAGTTCCTTGAGGAAAATAAAATCCTTTCAAATAACCAGTATGGCTTTCGCAAAAACCGTAGTACTGATGATGCAATTGCAACCTTCACCAAACTGATATCCGATAACCTTGATAAGGGTAA
This sequence comes from Hesperophylax consimilis, assembly GCF_061612785.1. Lineage (NCBI taxonomy): Eukaryota > Metazoa > Arthropoda > Insecta > Trichoptera > Limnephilidae > Hesperophylax > Hesperophylax consimilis. Next base: position 20,002,525 of record NC_142858.1, on the reverse strand, counting down.
TAAACCTCTTGCTGTCTTTCTAGAC